>NW_028097956.1:0-737083 GCF_014824575.4 Sturnira hondurensis | reverse complement strand
CGGCAGCGTTCCACTGCCACACAGTCCGAGGCTGGGCAGGACCCCCTGTGCATGGCAAGGTCAGGGCAGCGGGGTGGGGAAGGAGAGGCAGTGTGCCCTCCCAGGACAAGGTGGCTTCCTGAACTGTGTGGTGGGGACGCAGCTGTGCTCCGTGTTGGGTGGTCAGCTGCACTTAGGGTAGATTTATGACCCTGAGACCAAAATCGTACAAGCACGCTGGAAGAAGAGAGAACTACAGATTAATACTTCTGTATCCTAGATGTAAATTATAAAAAAAAAACATTTCCCCTGGCTGGGGTAACTCAGTGAATTTAGGGTGGGATGTGAACCTAAGGATTTCCAGTTTAGTTTCCAGTCAGGGCATGTGTCTGGGTGGTGGGCCAGGGCCCATTGTGGGCCACATGATCAGTAACCACACATTAATGTTTCTCTCTCTCTCTTTGTCTCTCCCTTCTTCTCTCTCTAAATAAATAAGTAAAATCTTTAAAAAGAAAGAAATCAATAAATCAAATTCAACAAAGTTCCAAGAGAATTACACAGCCCAACCAGGTGGGATTTTCCCCAAGCCTGCAAGTGCTCTTCAATATTCACACATGAGTTAATTTCCCAGGCTCAGTGGCTCTGTTGGCTGGAGCATCGCCTCGTAACCAAAACGGTCGTGGGCCCTGTTCCCAGTCCGGGCACACGCCTCGGCTTCGGGCTCGGTCCCCAGTCGGGTTGGCTGTGGGGGGCAGCCTGCTGATGTGTTTCTCCCATCGATCTCTCTCTCTCCTTTGTTAGTAAAAATATCCTTGGGGGAGGATTAAATCAAATTAAAAATAAAAATGAATTCATGTACATTGTCACTTCAAGAGACTAAGGATGGAAAATGCCACAATCATACCACATACAGCACTTGACCAAAATCCAAACCCCTTCACAATTAAATAAAAGTCCTCCCACTATCGTAGGAAGGGAAAGACCTTCCTGGATGGCGAAGAAGGACTGCACAAACCTGCAACTGGCACTGCACTTTGTGAGACCCAAGGTTTCTGGCTCCGATCAGGCCCAGGGCACAGCTGTCCCCTGTCACCGCCCCTTCTCAGTGCTGGACTGAAAGACCTTGCCTGCACAACAAGACAGGACAAGGGAATAAAAGGTCCACAGATTGGGAAGGGAGAAATGAAACCAGCTTTGTTCACAGATGACGTGATTGTACGTCAGGGGTGTCACACTCCTTGTCACCAGAGCCACATCATCCACCTGTTGCCTTCCAAGGGCTGAATGTAACGTTAGGACTGTACAAATGTCACCACTCCTTAGCAGTTAAGGGAGAGCTTGGTGCTGCCACTTGGTAGAAACCGGGTGTCGGGCGGGATAAAACCAGGCGGAGGGTCGGATTTGGCTCGCGGGCCTAGTGTTTGCCACCTGTGGTCTACGAATGAAATTTGAAAGGATCAGCAAGAAAAAGACCTAGAACTTGTGAGAGACTAGAGCAAGGCTGCAGATTACAAGGTCAGTATCTGAGTCAACCACTCTCCTACACACCAGCCGTGAACACTGACATGAAAAAGACAACACCATTCACATTCACACCAAGGGACAAAACTCCGATCTAAGATACAGAGAAGAAATAGATAAACGAGAGGTCGTCCATATTCAGGGACAGGAAGACACCGACTGTCCAGACACCCTATTTCCCACCGGACCCACAGACTCAGTGTGACCCCAACCAAACCCCAGGAGACTATTTCGTGAATGCTGACAACCTGACCCAACTGACCCTGCAGCGGATCCTCAGACCGAGGCCCCCGTAGCCAGCTCAGCATCGGAGGAGAGGACCAAAGCTGGAGACAGACACTGCCTGACTTCAAGGCTGACCGCCCAGTGGCAGGACAGCAGGGCACAGGGCGGAGAATGGAGACACAGGTCGGAGGTCGGTGGACAGGACAGAGGGCCCAGAACAGAGCTACACAAATACAGTCACCGACCTTCGACAACAGAGCAAAATCAGAACGATGGAGAAAAGCAGTCTTTTCAGCAACAAACGGCGCTGGAACACACGGACCTAACGTCCTTTGTCAAAACCAATTCTAAACAAATCACAGACCCACATCTAAAACACAAAACCGCAGAACTCCTAGACGATGACCTGCGACAAAACCTAGATGACCTTGAGAATGGCGGTGACTTTTTTCTTCTATTTGGGGGGGCTTGTCTGGGATTGACGATGGCTTTTTAGACACGACACCAAAGACACGATCCATGAGAAAAACTGGACATTATTGTTAAAAACTTAAGTGTTACCAGAAAAACTTAAATGTCGACGGGGAGAAAATATTTGCAAAGGACACATCTGATGAAGGACTATTATCCAAAACGTTCAAAGCACACTTAACAATAAGAAAACAACCCAATTTAAAAAGAGCCAAAGACCTGAGCAGACCCCTCACCACAAAAGAAGGTGGCAATGAGCACGTGAGAAGATGCCCCACATGCTGCGTCGTCAGGGAACTTCACGTCGCACCCATGAGGCCCCACGTCACACCCTGTGGAATGACTGGAGTCTGGAGCCTGGACACCGGCAGGTGCTGGGGGACCCAGAGCGGCAGGAAGCTCACCCGCTGCGGCCGGGAGTGCAGACGAGCAGCCCCCGAGGGAGACGGAAGCCAACTCACTCCGGCCACGGCACCCAGCCGCCGTGCCCCTTGGCACTGACCCAGAAGGGCTGAACGCCAACACCCATGCCCACACAAAAACCTGCACACGGTGTTTACGGCAGCTCCTACCTAACCGCAAAACTGGGAAGGGACCAGACGCCCTTCGGGAGGTGATGGGTGGCCAAGCTGTGGTCCACCCAGACAGTGGACTATGAACTCAGGGCGGAAAAGAAACGAGCTACGGGGTCATGAACAGCGTGGAGGAAACGTAAACGCATATTCCTGAGTGAGAGGAGCCACCCTGAAAAGGCTGCAGAGGGTCCGATGCCACCTCCACGACGCTCTGGAAAAGGCAAAACTATGGAAAAGTAAAAAGCTCTGTGGTTGCTGACCTGGGGGAGGGCAGGGGGGAGCAGGTGGAGCCCAGAGGGTTCCGGGGCCTGGGACCACTCCGAGTGAGGCGGTATCGTGGACACGGGTCGAGTCACATGTGCCCAAACCCGCAGAACGGACAACAGCCAGAGGGACCCTCGTGCCCGCCGCGGGCTCTAAGTGACAATGCCGGGTCCGCGCAGGTTCAGTGACGGTACCAGAGACACCAGGCGGTAAAAGGTGTCAGTGGTGGGGAGGGGCTGTGTGGGGCCAGGGTCATCCAGGAACTCTGGACTTTCCCACTCAGTTTCCCTGTGAAGCTCAAGCTGCTGTAAGAGATAAAGGTGGTCAGTCTAAGGAAACGTCACTCCGGATAACTCACGACGCTGACAGATACAAGACAAATGTACGGCCCACATTTACCTCTGTGTCCCAGTAAAAAACGACGGGAGAACGATGTTTCCAAGAGAGTTCAGCGATGCCCCGAAGTCGGGTCTCCAGGAGCACGCTTGGGCAGGAGGCACAAAAGTCCCGCACAGAAAACTTTACCAGGGAGAGAACGGGAGGAGACATTTAGAAGTCCCAGGGCACCCACGCCGAGAGGGACTCGCGGCCAAGCTGGAGGGCTAGGGAGACAGGCTCCGCCTCCTGACGCAGCCACAGGAAGATTCACAGCGGACCTCAGAAGAAAACACAACCGGAGCCGCCGGGAAACTGAGCTGTTTGCAAGGCCAACAACCAGGGTTTAAAGAAGAAACATCCATCCAGGCAGACGGAAGGGGCGGGGACGGTGTGCCGGGTGCAGAGGACAGGGGGAGGGGGCGGGGGTGGCCCCAGTGGCTGGTGGAACAGTGGGTCCCACATTCACGTGTGGCAGATAAACACTGGGAGGGACAATGGGGAAGCAAGCCGTCCCAGCCTCAGACCAGATGGCACAGCCCGGGATTCCAGCGCCGGGAAATAAAGCCTCAGAACTTCTGGCTGTAAACACCGGTGGGTGTTGGGGCAGCAGAAGGAACTGTCCGTCACTCAGGAGTCCATTTAAAGGACACACACGGTCCTAGAACCTACACAGACCCACCCGCTCTGGGATTCAGCACCAGGGCAGCAGCTGGAAGGGAGCGGTCGCATGTAGGAAGTGAAGGAAATGACTGAAAACGCGGCGGGGGGGGGGGGACTCCAACCGCCAGGCAGTGGCACTGTCCCCTCTCTGAGCCCCTCCCCACAGACGGCGCCACAGTGCAGCCACCCCACCCTGGAGAACACCTAGGGCTCCACCCCTTACAACGAAACAGGTGCGCTAAGACAGGGCTTCAAAGCAGCTCTACCCGAAACACAGAAACACACACAGGGAGGCTGCCAGATTGAGGGGACCGAGAAATACGGCCTAAATGAAAGCACAGATCGAAACTCCAGAAAAAGTGCTAAATGAAATAGAGATAAGCAATCTATCAGATGCAGACCTGAAAACACGGGGGATCAGGATGCTCAAGGAACTCAGTGAGGACTCGACAGCATACAAAACATCCGGTCACGAACGAAGGATGCACTAATTGAAATAAAGAACAATTTACAGAAAATCAACAGTAGAGTGGATGAAGCCGAGAATCTAATCAATGATTTGGAACATAAGTAACCAAAAACAACCCCTCAGAACAACAAGAAAAAAAGAATTCAAAAAAGTGAGGATAGTGTAAGCAGTCTGTGGGACAACTTCAAGAGGTCCAACGTCCACATCATAGGGGTGCCAGAAGGAGAAGAGGAAGAGCAAGAAACTGGAAATCTAACAGAAAAAATAGGGAAAGATAACTTCCCTAATGTGGTGAAGGAAAGAGACATACAGGTCCAGGAAGCACAGAGAGTCCCAAACAAGTCGGACCCAGAGAGGAACACACCAAGACACATGGTAATTAAAATGCCACAGGTTGAAGACAAAGAGAAAATCTTAGAAGCAGCAAGAGAAAAGGAGAGAGTTACCTACAAAGGTCCATAAGACGACCAGCTGATTTCTCAAAAGAAACTTTGCAGGCAAGGAGGAGCTGGAAAGAAGCATTCTCAGTCATGAAAGGCAAGGACCCACATCCAAGATTGCTCTACGTGCAAATCTATCATTTAGAATGGGAGGGCAGATACAGTGCTTCCCAGATAAGGTCAAGTTAAAGGAGTTCGTCATCACCAAGCCCTTATTACATGAAATGTTAAAGGGACTTACCTAAGAAAAAGAAGATCAAAAACATAAACAGTAAAATGACAACAAACTCTCAATTATTAACAACCACACCTAAAACAAACAAACAAACAAAGCTAAGCAAACAGCTAGAACAGGAACAGAATCACAGAAATGGAGATCACATGGAGGGTTAACCGCGGGGAAGAGGAAGGAGGAGAAGGGGGAAAAGGTTCAAGGATTAAAAAGCATAATTGGTGGGAACAAAATAGACAGGGGGAGGCTAAGAATAGCATAGGAAATGGAGAAGCCAAAGAACGTATATGCAGGATCCATGGACACGCATTAAGGTGAGGGGAATGCTGTTGGGAAGAGGAGTACCTGCTAAAGGGCAGCAAAAGGGGAAAATTAGGACGACTGTGGTAGCAAAATCAATGAAATACACTTTTAAGAAAATTACAGGGCATACAGTGTCCGTGGACTGAAATTCCATATTGAAGAAGGGCAGCCATTGCGGACGTCTCCACAGATCCTACATGGACTCAGCCCTCGCGGCAAGTGAACCACCTCCAACGAGGCGCCGAGCATGGAGTGTGGCCAGTTGCAGAGACCAGGCGGACCGAGACGGACCGAGGGAAAAACACCGAGCTCTGGAGCTACCTTTTGGGGCTCCCACTGTGGGGTGGCAGTAAGGACAGCCTGCCCCAGGGTCGCAGAGGGCACAGGACAGACAGGCCAGGCAGACAGGGTGGGCCAGCGAGGCTGCTTCAACCAGACCAGAGCTCAGCAAACACAGGGCGGGGCACTGGCCTCCCCCGTCCCCCTGCACCGGCCGCTCCCCAGCTCCGTGGGTCAGAGCAGCCAGAGGCCGCTAGTGCGTTCACGAACCCGCAACAGAGAGAGGGGCCTTTACTCAGAAGCCGGGAGAGCCGTCAGGGAGACCCTGTCCAAACTGCTCGTTTCATTCAGCAGAGACTCAGGCAGAGTTAGGGGGCGATGTTGGTGACGACTGTTTGCTCTCGTCCAGGGGCATAAACGCCGGCTGCAGGTGGATAAGGGGGTGAAAACGGCCCCGAGAAGGAGGGCAAGAGGCTGAATCTGGGCTCCGACGGAGGTACGAGGGGCCAGCGAACCCAGGGAAGGCTGCATTCCTCATCACAACCGCCTGTCAGTAGGAACACACCGAAAGGCATAAAATGGTTTTTAAAGACAAAACGAGAAACTCTGACAGAACTACGTGGCTGTGCAGCCAGGGGAACTCCAGACCCCAGGCGTGGACACGGTCCTGACCCCACCACTGCCAAGACCAGTGTCCACTCAGCGGGACACACTGGCCTGGACTGGCCACCCTGCACCCAGGCGCCCGCCAGGAGGGGGAGTGTGACATTAGCCCTGCTGCTACCAGACGCCGCAGGGGGACCCGTCCCCTCATCCCCCAAGGGTAGAACAGAGAAATACACCCTGGCGTGGACGTCGGGCGGACACCGAATGGGAGGGCAAAGCACTGAACTGAAGGCACAGGGGAGTGGGAATGACGTCACAGGTGGGTGTCAAACCAAGGGAGGACTTTCAAAGGCGAAGGTGCTGCTGACTCCAGGGGTCCGGGAGGCAGGCCCGGCACAGGCCCCGGCACGGAGACAGGCAGCTGGCGGCGGGGGTGGGTCCGGAGCCACGGCTCCTGCCTGTGGCTGAGGGTCAGGCTGTGCGTGGGCCCAGCGGGTAGAACAGGGCACACCTGAGAGTGCAGGAGTCCCCTCCCCAGACAATTCCCAAACACTCAGATTCCAGAAGTTACTTCCTGTGACTAATGACCGAACACAACCGGAGCAGGTGAGGTTGAGAAACATGGACCCGGGACCACAGGCAGAGCCCATGGGAGGCCACGGCCGAGGAGCACACGTGCACTCACACTCACACTCACTCACACTCATGCAGCCTGCCGGGGAGAAATGGCACAAACAGGAACCAGGAAGCGACCATGTGCCCAGCATCTCTCCTGACCCAGCAGGTATATAAAGGCCCCGGGCTCAGGAGGCCCCACACCTGACCACCTCCCTCTGCACCTGCACCTCTACCAACCCCACCCACACCCAAGAGAACCATGAGCTGCTGTGGCTGTGCCGGGGGCTGTGGCTCTGGCTGCGGGGGCTGCGGCCCCAGCTGCTGTGTGCCCGTCTGCTGCTGTAAGCCCGTCTGCTGCTGCAAGCCCGTCTGCTGCTGTGTGCCCGCCTGCTCCTGCTCCAGCTGCTGCCAGAGTGGCTGTGGCTCCTGTGGGGGCTGCAAGGGGGGCTGCGGGGGCTGTGGCTCCTGTGGGGGCTGCAAGGGCGGCTGTGGCTCCTGTGGGGGCTGCAAGGGGGGATGTGGGGGCTGTGGCTCCTGTGGGGGCTGCAAGGGCGGCTGTGGCTCCTGTGGGGGCTGCGGCTCCTGTGGGGGCTGCAAGGGGGGCTGTGGCTCCAGCTGCTGCCTGCCCCTGTGCTGTCAGACCAGCTGCTGCAAACCCTGCTGCCAGACCAGCTGCTGTGTCCCCATCTGCTGCCAGTGCAAGATCTGAGGCTCTAAACCCCGGCTTCAGACTCAGCATCTGCGGGCCCCTAGTCAGGTCTCTCCACATGCCCTTCCTGAGGGACCATCACCCTTTCCTCCTCGTCACTCATGCTCAGACCCCCCTGCCACGGCTCAGCTCTGTAGCCCATCTCTGTCCCCCTCACTCAGGGGCCATGGGATGCCTGGCCACCAGGGATGCCTCTGTCTACCTCCCTCTGCCTGGAAGATGGTGCCAGCCAACCGGCGCCTGCAGAACCTTCCGACTCATGAGCAGGTTGCTTTCTGCCCGTCCCGGGCTGGGTGAGCGGCGAGGCCAGGCCCCGCAGAGCCAGGGCTCTGTGTCCGAGTGGCAGCTGAGGGCTGCTGTGCCCTGGTGCCTCTGTTGCCGCTCCTCCAGCCACATCCTTCGTCTCTGTGACTCACCTCTGCTATGAATTTCTTTCTTCCTTTGCATCCAGTTTGTTCTGTTTAAAAAATAACTGAATTTCCTTTTAATAAAATGTCCCCTGTCTCTGGAAGCCCATTGTCTGCTTGGTGTAACTCTTTCCCGTGTGGCGACAAATCACTACCCTCCACATAAATGTGACCTTGGACCTGTCACCGCTGCCTGGCACGGTCACAGAGCACCACCCACTGACTTCCGTCCTCCTCCAGACGAGGCGCTCCGCCGGGAGCCGTGGGCATCGAGTGCCATGCCTGGAGGTGCCGACAGGCAGACAGATGCCAC
The DNA here is from genome assembly GCF_014824575.4 of Sturnira hondurensis. NCBI lineage: Eukaryota > Metazoa > Chordata > Mammalia > Chiroptera > Phyllostomidae > Sturnira > Sturnira hondurensis. The sequence continues at coordinate 728,634 of NW_028097956.1, read as the reverse complement.
TGAGCAGGCACTGGGCAGGAGTGCCCAGTTGATAAGGGATGGCCACCCACTTGGCTTTCGCCTCCCGGGTCCCGGCTCAGGAAGGCCCGCCCCAGAAAGACCCAAGGAGGAAAACACCAGGCCCTCCCCACAGGGGGCCACGGTCCACCTTGGGTTCCAAGGCAAAATGAGAACTTCAGGGTGGACGCGGAGTCGCCCAAGAGCTGCAGTGCTGCCTGCGTCCTGCCTGGAAAAACGAGGTGCCTGGGGCACATCTGGGGGGACCCTGAGGGAAATGAGGCGGTCCCTCGTGGACACGTCACGCGGCGGCGATGTTGTCGGAGCAGTTCACCCAGGCGAGGCTTTAGAAGTTACGCTGTTTCTGGGAGGAGGGGACCGAGGTTATGTGAGGAAGCTCCCCGGCCAAACAAACATCGAACACAACAGAGAAACACGCAAAACTGGGAAACACAGGTCAGGGGTGGAGGCCAGCGGAACCCACCGCAAGGTGCTGCCGATCCCAGCATGGAGGGGCCAGCGCACCGCCGAGGAAGGCCCCTGGGAGAAAGGAGGGGTGTTAGGCAGGGGGCAAAATAATCTAGGAATAAAGTTTTAGACATTTTCTTTTACTCCATTCAGGAGAGGAGAGAGCGTGTCAGAGGTCTCATCTAACCAGGGAACGTGGGATTGTCCATTTGATGGTGTTGAAAGAAAACACCGTGTAAGATATCTGGGTCAAAAATCCCAATCAGAGGATTCTGGAAGGGTCGCGTGAGGAGAAGTGGCTCCTGTACATTTTTATTTTTTTGTCCGCACATAAAAGCAGACAAAACAACCAGCTAGAAACCTAAGTCATGGTCAGCATTTGCAGCAAAGCCAGGTGAGCATCTGGCTTGGTGCCGGCATCCAAGCAGGGAAATCGGATGGACAGCTGGCCCACCTGAGGCCAGGGGAACCTCAAAACGGTCCCCAGGGGTGCCCGGCAAATATACGGCACGCATCTGGAGCTCAGCATCTGACACAGGTGGGTTCCTCCCCGCCGGAAGGGGGGGCAGCTGCCCTCGGGACGGGAAGGCACCACTGAAAGACCTGCCCACTGTCCAGAGCGAGGCAGCGAGCCACTCGAGACAGAGGCGAAGCGTCGGCGGGAAGCAGAGTAGCGGCGGCCGGCCAGGGAGAAATGAGCCACCGGGGAAAACTCACTTTGGAAACACGGACTGGGAGGGAAGGAACACGACAGCAGGCGAGCTCAACAAGTCTTCAACCCTGCAAGGAAACGGAGAAGGAGACAGAGAGGACTCGGGAGAAAGTGATGAAAGACTGAAAATAGGCAAAGGCACCGCTGTAAAGAGCAGCGTCCCTAAAGAAGGCCCCGGGAACTGCGAGACAGCCTCAGGGCTGCAGGGAGGAGAGTGGGCGAGGACAAGGCTCCGACGACCGAAGGAGCGAAAGGTAAGAGAGAAGTGTACGCTGGCTGACGCCACATAAAACACAAGGCGGTGGCCTCGGTTGGTGTGGCTCAGTGGATTGAGTGCGGGCCTGGGAACTAAAGGGTCACCGGTTCGATTCCCAGGCAGGGCACAAGCCTGGGTTGCAGGCCAGTGTTCGGCAGGGGACCCATGAGAGACAACCATGGACTGATATTTCTCTCCTTCCCTTCCCCTCTAAAGATAAATAATGTTTTAAAAAGTGAAGCAACATTTGACAAACTACAGGGGAAAAGGACAAAAATCGTGATCGAAGCGGAAATGTTCAACATCCCTGCCTGCGTAATTTGTACACGAGCAGACAAAAACCATCAGGGCAGAGTGTCTGAGCCCCGAAATCCACCCACCGGGCCCGGTGGAGAGCACTGCACCGCCTCCCGCGGTATGCCCGCTGTTTCCGCACCCTGAGCGCACCGCAGAAGCTGCCCAGGGTTGGCCACGGGCGAGCCGGACAAACCTCGAAGGGCTAGGGCCACACCGAGCATTTTCTGTCCCCCGCCGTGGAAATAAGCTAGAACCCAGTACCCAAAAGGCAGTCAGAAATCCCCCGAATTGTTAGAGACGGAGAAACAAAAGCTGGAAGGAAAAAAAACGGAGAAACAAAAGCGCTTTGGCTGATGCGGCCTCTTACTGAGGCCCGGAGGCCCTGAAGGAGGGGTGAGCGGGTCGGAAGAGAGCAGGTGGTCCCCTGGTGCGGGGCGGGAGAGACTCTGCGACCCACTGAGAGGGGTCACCTCGCCGCCTGCGCGGGGCTTTCTTCGGTCCTCCCCGCGGTTTCGCCCCTCGCCGAGCGCACAGTCCCCCTCTGCTGTGGGCCAGGGTTTTCCCGCTGCCCCGTGGACGCGCGGCGCACCTTCCAGCGCGGCCGAGGGCTCAGCGGGCTGAGCGCCGCGTGTGCGGACGGCTCGGGTCGCTGAGTGAGCCCCGTGTGGCTCCGTCCACGTCCGCCCGCGTCACCCCCAGCCCCCACGCCCGTCCTCCCCACCCAGGGCACGCGCGCATGCGCCTTTGCCATCGCTCTCCCTCCGCATCACGGGCACGCCCGCGCGTGCTGTCCTGACAGGCGTGGGCTGATTTTCAGTGTGCACGTTTGTTCACCTTTGTGATGGTTACTAAGCGTGTTCTCTTTGTCGCGTTGTCATTAAACCTGGTGCTTCTGAGGTGTATCGGCCTCGCAGCTGCAGGATGTGGCCGGGAACCAGGGCTGGCGGTCTCCATGACCCCTCTGGGAGCACTCCACTGCCAGAGGGACCCCCTGCACCGGTATCCTCGGTCCCCAGATCTGGGTGAGTGCTTCCCTGGGGCATGAGTCTGAGGGTCCCCTCGTCACAGGGTGCACAGAACACTAAACCCCACCCGGCCGTGCTTCCGCAGAACTGGGGACCTGTCCCCTCGGCCACCTCGAGGGGCCGTTTCCTTTTCCTTTGCTTTACTCTGACCGAAAGTCAAGGTGACGCTCCACTTGGGACCTCGCTGGCCACCCATGAGGTCCCTGTCCTATTCTCTGGCCCCTTTTCCCTGGGGCTCCACGCTGCTCTTCTGCTCACGGGCAGGACTTTCTGGCGTCATCTGGACGCCAACTGTCCTCTGGTTATAAACGTGGCAAAAACCGCCTCCCGAGTGCCCGCCCCCCTCCGACGCTGCTCGGAGGTGCCCTCCACTCACCAGAGGGGGCGCCATCCTGCTGTTTGGACTTGGTTCCCTTCAAAGACAGCGTTTTCCTAGCTGTTGCTTATGCGCTGGGGTCAGACGCAGGAATTCTTGCCCTACCCTTGAAATAACGAACCTAACCCCCAGCACTATCTTCTACACGCTTCCTATTCTTCCTTTCACCGTAACACCTACTTTTAGATCCTAAATCCATTCGGACCTGGGGGGGGGGGGTGAGGTAGGCACCCGGTTTTAACTTTCGGTGTGAAGTGGGCCATCTCCCCTGCTCAGTGCACTGCACATCCCCCTGCCGGAGCCCTCGGGGCTCTCCGATTCTGTCCCTTCCTCTCTTTATCCGTCCCAGGCCAACGGCAAACGGTGAAGGAAGGGGAAGGCTGCCTTTTCGTTCGTTGACCTGGAAACCTCGGGAACATGCATGGTTACTCACTGATTCTCTAAGGTTTTCCAGGCGAAGGATCGTGCCTCTGAAGAGCACAGTGGGTCTCCTCCATCCTGCCCTGGGTCGCTGGGAACCGCCCGCCCTGCCACCGGCAACCCCAGACGGATTTCTACGTCTCCCCGCCGGGTCATGTCAGCTGCAGGCCTTCCCTGCGGGGAGTGCCCAGGGACAGGGGGCCCCTGCGTCTTCGTTTTCGGACCTTCCAGCCCCACGGGACCCGGATCGCCTTGAGGACCTGGGCTGCTGGGTCGCCCAGCCCTGATCCAGGCCCGACAGGCAGCCGGTGTCCTCCGCATTCCTCCCCTTCCCCTGGTCCTAAGGAATCCAGACCTTGGCTCTCAGCACAACCTGGTCTGAGCTGCGGCTACCCCTGCCGACTCCTCGGAAACCCCTCCAGCCACCTCGAGCCTCCCGATGGGCCGGGCAGAGTGGAAGGCCCAGGCCCCAGCCCCAGCTCTGCCCCGCAGCACCCAGAGCCTCTCGCTGCTTGGCTGACCTGCGCCCACTCAGCCGCCCGAATGAGCAGTCCCAGCCACTCCCAGGAGAACGTCAGAGGCAGTTTCCGAGGTCAAGATCACGGAGATCACAAGGGCGGCTGCCGGGCTGAGTGGTGAGCGCCCACGGAAGCTTCTGCCGACAGACAGAGCACGACTGGCCCACGGCCAAGCTCAGAGGCGCGTCCCAGACTCAGGCGCGTGGGTGCTGAAGCACGCGTTGGCTATGTAAATAAATAATGAGCAAAAGGGAAGAGAAAGACAAGACGGGCTGAGACGTGGCGCGGAAGGGGCCGGGCAGGCTGCCGTCTACCCGGTTGCAGGCCCAGCCGGGTTGGGGCCCGAAAAGGTGTCTTTGCATTCAGGGTGTTTTGTTTGAAATGAGTGTGAAATGCACAGGGCTCGCACTTCTACGTCTGTCGAAGCAGTGGGTCCAGCTCGCGGGCGAGGCACAGAGGCCCCCAGCACGGGCGTCTGGACAGCAGCGCCTCTCCAGCCACGGGAAGTAGCCCCTAAAATGGAAGCGAGACCGAACGCAGGTCTTGCCGATTCGAGAGCCAAAACTCTGTGAGGGCAACTGCCCCGCCCCGCCCAGCGAAGGGGCAGAACAGTGAATCTAACAAACGCAAGATCTTTGTGGAGCAAAAAGCATTTGAACTTTACCCTAAGATCTTCAGAGGCCTTCTAGATGAACTGAGAGACGTTTGACATTCACGGATAAGAATAATCAAAGCTTTCAACTGCCAGTTCTCCCATAAATGAATCTGTCAGTTCAGAGCAGGTACCCTAAAAATAACACGGTTACTTCAGGGAACCGCACGGGTCCAACTCTGTGGAGACCGGGGGCAGGGGGCAGCCACACCAGGGTCACTACCAGCTCAGATGCTCAGGGAGCCGGATGTTGGAACACAGTCCTGGAGGGTGGCGGGGCTGACGGGAGGCCAGGAACAGGCCAAGGCCGCACACCCAGACCCCGGGAGACGGCCGCCCGGGCTGGTCCGTCACTCACGTGGGACAGAATTGAGTAGATGGACCCCGACTTCAGAAACGACAAAATTAAATTACTTTTTAACTCCCAGCTTTCAACCTTCAAAAAAAACCCTTTTAGGGGATTATATCAGGTTAAGGGCCTTGAGGAAGGGGGGGATTTTCCAAATCAAAACAAAAATATAAACTCTAAAGCAAAAGACGAATACATTTTTCTACATTCAAATTTTAAAACCTGGCATCAGAAATCACCGCGGGTGTGGGGGAAGCACTAAAAAAAGAAAAAGCCACAGGCTGAAGAAAGATAGTTGCCAGGCACGTCACTGACCAGAAAATGCAAAGACCTTCAGAAGCCCACGAGATACGAAGCGGCGGGTTTGGGTAAGTGGCCAAAGGGCACGCAGCGGAAGTTAACAGGACTCCAACGATGAAGGAACGAAAGGAGGCGCAGGCGCACCCGGGACGGGGGGATGCGACATCAAACCTGGCAGCACCACGTGGGCAGGCACGCAAGTTGACAAGGACGAGAGCTGGCGGGGATGCCAGGGGGCTCTGGAGGACGGGTGCCTGCACAGGACCCTGGCGGCCAGCTCCGCCCTCGGGTGCCCCGGAGGCTCCCAAGAACCAGGACAGGTTGAAATAGCAATAAAATGGAAGCAAAAGGTCCACCAACAGGTGAGCGGACAGGCGACAGCGGTCCATTCAGCAATTAGAGGAAACAGGCCCACCAGCGTCCCAGCGACTACCTACGCAGCTCCCCGACCCTGAGGTTTTCAAAAGCAATTTTCAGAGGGAGAAAGCTAGCACCCTACCAATTCCACCTAGTTCAGAGCATGCAAAATACCCATGTCTAAAGAATTTCAGCCCTGTATTTCAGCCCTGGCTGGTGTGGCTCAGTGGACTGAGTGCTGGCCTGCTGAGCCAAAGGGTCGCCCGTTCAATTCCTAGTCACGGCACAGGCCCAGGGTGCAGGCTAGGTCCCCAGTGGCTACGCAAGAGTCAGCCACACATTAGTGTGTCTCTGCCTCCTTTCCCCTCTCTCTAAAAAAAAATAAACTGTTTTTGAAAATAAAGAACATACATATTTTGTAGAATGTAAAGACCTCATAAGAGTGATAAACTCCAAACTCAGAAATTTGCCCTGGTCGGGGGGGGGGGGGGGGGGGGGGGGGGNGGGGGCGGGGGGGGGGGGCTAGACAACATGGACAGATACATGAAGAGGCTTCATCTAGCGTTATAGTTTTTCAGAATTTGGATGTTTGGGCATGCTTCTTTGACATATTATCTATGCCCCTTCCACAGCTAAAATACTCACGTTTTAAAATCAAAAGAGACTCTGTAGTTAATCAAGTGCGCTGGACCCTTGGGTTGGGGGGTGGGCTCCCTCAAGTCTGAACATGGATTCAGCACCGGGATTGGGTCCCAACAAACAACCAAGAGCAGCTAATGGCACATGGACCTAAAATCTAGGAAAACAGGTGAAAGGGTTCCTAAATATGGCACAAACAGGAACCAGGAAGCGACCATGTGCCCAGCATCTCTCCTGACCCAGCAGGTATATAAAGGCCCCGGGCTCAGGAGGCCCCACACCTGACCACCTCCCTCTGCACCTGCACCTCTACCAACCCCACCCACACCCAAGAGAACCATGAGCTGCTGTGGCTGTGCCGGGGGCTGTGGCTCTGGCTGCGGGGGCTGCGGCCCCAGCTGCTGTGTGCCCGTCTGCTGCTGTAAGCCCGTCTGCTGCTGTAAGCCCGTCTGCTGCTGTGTGCCCGCCTGCTCCTGCTCCAGCTGCTGCCAGAGTGGCTGTGGCTCCTGTGGGGGCTGCAAGGGGGGCTGTGTCTCCTGTGGGGGCTGTAAGGGCGGCTGTGGCTCCTGTGGGGGCTGCAAGGGCGGCTGTGGGGGCTGCGGCTCCTGTGGGGGCTGCAAGGGGGGCTGCAGCTCCAGCTGCTGCCTGCCCGTGTGCTGTCAGACCAGCTGCTGCAAACCCAGCTGCTGTCAGACCAGCTGCTGCCTGCCCGTGTGCTGTCAGACCAGCTGCTGCAAACCCAGCTGCTGTCAGACCAGCTGCTGCGTCCCCATCTGCTGCCAGTGCAAGATATGATTTCAGGGTTTTGCTGGAACTCCTCCCAAAGCTGGTGCCCTCCCCAGTCAGGAATGACAGGTTCTAGCCCAGCGGTCCCCTGCCTTTCCCAGCACCCCCTGAACAATACCCTCCCTCTCCACTCGAGCCCCTTTTCCCTGTCCCCTCTCTTGCCACATGTGAATGTATCTCTTCGACCTGTTGCAAGAAATTCCATGGGCATTTGTGAGCGGGAACGACTTCCAGAGCTCCCTCAACTCCCAGCCGCTGGAGACTTTCCCACCACCTGCGGCAAAGGCCTGCCCTCAAGCCCTGCCCACCTGGCCCCTTCTCCTATAAGGACCCTTGAGTGAGGACAGCACAAGCTTTTCTGCTTATTCCGCGGCCACTAATGGTCTCTCCTGTCCTTTAAGCGTCTAATAAAGCCACTTGCCCCGCTGCTGTGCTGTGCGGTATTTATCTGCTTCATTCCTCCGGGGTGGGGCGCGGTGTGCGTTGGCATAGCATCGGAGGCCGGCTAGGTTCTGGGGCCCGCCCGAGCCCCACAGCGCCCTCTGCCGACACCGCTCTGCTCTTCGCCTCCGGAACCCCGCGTGCCTGTTCCCCACGGCGACTAGCGGAGCAGCCAGAGCAAACCCTTTCCCTCCGCGGACTTCAGGGTGCACCCGTGCGGAGTGGACTGCCATCGGCACCTCCCTCCCGGGAGAGGGTCGGCGGTGGGAAAGCAGCCCCGTGGGGCGGGCTCGGCACCGCGAGCGCGTGCGCGCGTTTGGCGCCCGCGCGCTCCCGACTCGGGGCTCCACGGCGGCACGGGCTGCCCCGTCGTCCTTCTGAAGCCGCCAGACGGAGAGGACGCCGCCCCTGGGCACTCCGCCTGTGGGCCTGGCGCTCGCCGCAGGCCCGGAGCGCGCAGCGTGTGCACCGAGCCCGTCTTCTGTCGGACCCCTGCTAGCTTGCGGGCCGGCCCCACCACTGGGCAGACTGATGAGAAAGCCCAAGGACGCCGGCGGGGAGATCCGAACCGCTTAACCCCCACCGCTTAACCTCCTGCGCGGGCGCCCCAAGCCCAAACGCATCCCCTCCCCAGCGCGAAAACCAAAGCGCGTCCCCTCGCCGCGCTCTAGGCTGGCGCCTGACCCGCACACGCAGGGCCCCCCTCCGTGACTGGGAAACCCCGCCCTGCCCCCGCGGGGACGTGCCGTGGCCCCAGCCTTGACCTCCGAGCCACTGGAGGGCAGGCCGCGGACAGCCCCGGAACAGAAGCTCCTCGTCCCTGGCCCGCTGCGGGTCGCGCAGCCTGGCCCTACGCCCAGTCCTAACCTCCGCACCGCGAAGGGATGCGCGACGCTCTCCTTCTGGAAGAGCCGGGGCGCCGGGCGCCGGGCACCGAGCTCCGCTTCGGGAGGGGACGTGATGCCGCGAAGGTCAGCGATCCCATCGCAGCAATTAGTATCGGCCAAACGCATAGCAAAACCCGCAGGTTTTGGTTTATACGTGACTATGGAGAACGGTGGACGCAAGGCAGACCAGGTGGGAAAGACCTAGCCTGGCAAAGCTGCCCTGAGGTGGACGGAACATCCAGGGCCGTGTTGTGTCCCTGCAGGGAGCTCCCGGTCGCTGGGTGTGGGCCGGTGGCCAGGCTCCACCCAATAGGGGCGCTCTGCCAGGAGGAAGGGACACCTGAGAGCTGTCCGCACTCACAGGGGCTGTATGGGCAACCGGGACAATCGCTGATGTTCCCCCAGCGAGCCCCACAGAGGGTGGCCGGACTCCCTCGCGGCCTGGTGGCATGGAGCCCATGCTGTCCTTCTGCAGAAAAGTCTCTGCCTCGGACACGTGCACGTTAGCCCTTTAAGACTTTCTCTCAGTGTTGAAGCTGCTCAGAGAGAAAACTAAGAAGCTAAGCTGAAAAAGCTGAAGAAGAACTGAATTTCCATAGCCTCACGGTGCCAAGGAGGCAGCGACCAGCCAGGCTGCTTACTAACCAAAGCAACTCCAGGAGAACCGCACCTGAAAGGGCCCCCAAAGTGCGGTGAGCCAAGCCCCGCCCAGGCTCCACCTGGATTAAGATGTTCAGCTTCTTGTCCGCCCTACACAAGGAAGGTGGCCAGGCGCGCCTGCTGGCAGACACCAAGTGGACCGCCGACACCCTTTCATACAAACATGCACGCTTCTGACAGCAGACCCTTGATTGGCAACGACAGAAGCCAGGAGGCGATAGAATGATGTTTCACAGTCCTGAAAGCAAAACACCAGCTTGGGGTTTTATGCCGAACGGAGACAGCCTTCAGCCCTGGCTGCTGTGGCTCAGAGGAGGACTGAGTGCCAGTCTGAGAACCAAAGGGTGGCTGGTTTGATTCCCAGTCAGGGCACGTGCCTGGGTTGCAGGCCAGGTCCCCAGTAGGGGGCGTGCAAGAGGCAACCACACGTTGATGTTTCTCTCCCTCCCTTCCTCCCTCCATCCCCCTCTCTCTCAAAATAAATAAATAAAACCTTTTTTTTAAAAAGGAAAGAAAACGCAAGCCGAGTCCAGTCATTTTCAGATGGGAAGCACTATCGCCATTGGAAATGCCACCAGACGCCCTTCCTGCAGAGGCAGCAGGGCCGCGCCCGGAAGCAGGACCTTCGGGACTGCACCAAGCATGGTGGGGAGGCAGGGGTGTCAGTAAGTAAAGGAGAAAATTAACTGCTTAGAACAACGCGTTAGCATCCCCTGAGGTTGTCCCGTGTATGCAAGTGAAACCCAGGGGGGTGAATGGGACGCCACAGGCCTCAGGTTCTTGCCTTGCCCAGGAAGTCATGGGGCTGAGGGCGTGTTGTGACCCGTGCGGGATGTAAACCGGAATCTCCAGCAGAACCACTAAAGAAAGACACGTGAGTTTGTCACGCAGAAGCTAGCGGGAGAAACGGAATAAAAGGAAGGGCTGAGAGCCGTAGAAAATCATAGCAGGAAGATGCAGGCAAGCCCAGCGGTGCGGGCAACCCCTGCCGGCAGTTACAATAAAATGCAAGCAATCTCAGCACTCAGTCGGAGGCAAACGCCAGGCTGGAGATGGAAAGAAAACCCAAAGGCGTGCTGCGCACAAAAGGCACACTTTAAATACACGGCCCCAGGGAGGTGGAAAGCAGAAGGTGTGCCAGGCAAACACCACCGCATCCAGACCCTTGTCGCTGCGTCACCCTCAGAGATGCGGACTCTAAGGCCATCCCGTGAGGCGGGGAAACAGGGAAGCTTTCCCGACGCCGAGAGGGTCCACGCCACCCAGGAGGGCAGGACCCCGCGTTTCTATGCATCCAATAACAGAGCTTCAAATGCACGAAGCAAGTGCTGCCCTGGCTGGTGCGGCTCAGTGGACTGCGCACGGGCCTGCGAACCAAACGGTCGCAGGTTGGATCCCCAGTCAGGGCACGTGCCTGGGCTATGGGCCAGGCCCCCAGTAGGGGCCACACAAGAGGCAACCCTACATTGATGTTTCTCTCCCACTCTTTCTCCCTCCCTTCCCCTCTCTCCAAAATCTTTTTTAAACACACACACACACACACACACACACACAGGGGACGACTCACTGTTATACGTGGGACTCGTACATGCAGTGAATCAGAAGGATGGAACGGGGTCGAGCCTGGGTCCCAGCTGCATGTCACCTGACGCAGAAGCGGACCAGTGCTGACACCTCGGGGCGCACATGCGAGACAGTGGGCCGATGTTTCTCTCTCTCTCTCCCTTCCTCTCTCTCAAATCAATAAGCGTATCCTCTGGCGAGGGTTTTTGTTAAGCATACAGAAAGATACTGCTCATTGCACTGTTCTTAACAGCCGAAACACGGGGAAAGCCTAACAAAACGGAGTCTGTGTCAGCACCCCCACACACCCATAAAATACAAAACACCGCACAGAGACTGGCCACGGCGTGGCAGGAATCTCAAAAGCATTCCTCGAGTGAAAAAAAGGCAAACGCAAAAGAACGCACACCGCACGCTGCCATTTCTATGAAGTTCAAGAACAGGCCACATTACCCTGCGGTGACAGATCAGAAGGTGAGGGGAAATTACCTGGAAAGAGGTGTGCGGGGGCAGGGGACACTCTGAGCTGATGGAAATGCTCTGGTAAGGCGAGTGCGTTCAGCTTTCGAAGCTATCTATCTCCTCCTTCAGCCCAGATGAGCATTTTAGTACCTAGGCCTTGACTTTGAAAAAGGCAGGTGGTGCCACGTGGGTAGGGTGGATAAACGGCTGCTAGATACCTACCGGGTTGCAAATCATCCAGAAAGAGCTGAACCCCTCCTCTTTGGGGCAGAGGCTGCACTCAGAAACGCACTCCCTGGGCATCCTCCCCAAGCGTGGCGAGCAGGAGTCGGCGGCAGAGGGCGCACACGGACCGTGGAGACTGCTTCGCTCCAACCTTCGGGACGGCGGGACCGTCCCCGGTCTCGGCCTTCCAGCCTCCCCGACCCTGCGCACGGTCTGCACGCCCAGGCCAGCGTGGCCGCGATTACTTGCGGGGAACCAGGGCACCCCTGGACGTTGCCTCACCTGGCACAGCGACCACTGCAGCAAGCCAGGCCCCTGCGGGGAACTGTAACCGCCCCCTAGGCGTTCCCTTTCACTCTGGGCCCACCGCTCGGACCCATCTCAGCCTGCTCCCCTGCCCCTCCACACCTGTGCCCAGAGGAGATGCTCACTGCCCAGCAGAGCTGAGAAGGTCTGGGGGCCTGAGGCACCAACCCTGTGCTTGGGGCCAGGAAGCGAATCTAGGAAAGAACCTAGGGCCGTGCAAAGTCACCGTTCCCTCCAGAGAGGGCGCCTCCCTGCCCATCTGCCTGATGGACAGAACACCCGGTGTGCCTGGTGCTAAGGGCCCCTTTGCAGGAGAAACAGCCCTCAGAGTTATACAGAGCTCATGGCCTCACCGTGCTCCCCTGGCCAGGCACAGCCCGGGGGCTGTGTGCCACCCACACACACACACTCACTCACAGCTTCCAGAAGGGGCCACAAAGACACCACCACCAGCCCCTCCATTTACTACTTGTCTGCTCAGACCTAGCTAGGCGCCCCCCAGAGTGCAGCCAGAGTTCTTAGGGGCCAAAGGCAGCCCCTGGCCACACACAGGCGCTGATGGCACCTGGGTTGGGAGCCCACTTGGACACCCCCACACCCCCTTTCTCCTCCCTACTGGGCCTGCCGGGGCCTGGCCAGGGGAGCAAGCTGGGCTGGGCAACCTCCAACCCCTCAGATGACAGTTCTCCCAGAAAGACAGGGACAGCCTCGCCCCTGCAGGTCCTGCGCCCACCCGGTCTGTCGGGGCTTCCCGAGGCCCTCACCTGCCCCCTCCCGAGGCCCAGCCTCCCCCTCTTCTCAGACACGAAAAGAGCTCAGCCCAGCCAGGCTCCACCGCACTGCCCACCCCCTAGTCACTGCCCTGGCCCTGCATCCTTGCTGGGCATCTCCCTGGCTGAGTTCAGTGTCCACCTCTGGCCAGGACCCCTCTTGCTAGCAGGGTCCTCCCAGCCCTACAGCCCAGCCTGGCTCAGGGAAGGAGGGAAACCTTGAGCTAAGGAGCCCCGAGACTCTCAGGGCTTTGTTCCCCAGCCCCCAAGAAGTTCGTTTCCCTGTGAGCCGGCTCTCGGCCAGCCACTCCACACACACCCAGCCCCCCCAACTGCCTGGGTGTTCCTCAGGCCAGCAAGGGAGCAGGCCCCGCACGCTCCTTAGACTCCTACTGTGTGCTGAGCTGAGACAGCACAGTCTGGTTGGAAGAGCGGAGTGTGGGGCTGGGAAGGTGAGGGCCCTCCTAATCCCTGGCCAGCACGCACCCACTGCCCCCCCACTTCCCGCTCAGCGTTCCGGGATCCTGGGTGCCCACCCTGGCCCTGAGGGGACAGGACAGTCTTGCCCGCTTCATTTTTTGTGACCCTCCTTTCAACCAGGCATGGCTGAAGGCCACCCCCAGCTACCTCTCTCCATGGGAAAGGGCTGTGCATCCTGGGGCCGAAGCCCTTCTCAGGGCCCAGGTGGCTCTGGGAAACCTGTGCGGGCTGGAGCTCCAGGCTGAGGAAGGGATCACCTACACTCTCCACCGGGCAGCCCCCGGGGGAGGGGTTAGAAATGTTGGGGGCTGTCTGCTCACACCTCTCCCCAAAATAATTACCTTCTAGGCCCCCAGGGCTTGTCAGCTCCTGGGGCAGGGCTCTTGGCTCTCAGAAATAAGTCCCAGTGCGCGTGGCCCAGGGCTCGGACTGGAGAGGGCACTCGGTAAATACCAGAGGAATCAATAGATGTGTAGCGGTTTGTCCACTCTGCCTCTAGCACCCTGGCCTCCTCCTGGAAGCGGGACAAGGTCCTCTTCTGCCCGGTTGGCGCCTGCTGCCCCACAGGCCGGCTCTGCTGCCAGCCACTGTCTGCAGCTCACCTCCTGGGGTAGCCTCCGGGACACCCACCTGCTCCAGTGTGTCGCTGGCCCCAGTTTGTTTCCGGCCCGACACTAGCCCAAGGTGTAATTACCTATGTTTGTTCCCGCTCTGGACGCCCAGCGTCCAAGCGGTAGCCTGGTAGTGTTCCCACAGTGACCGGCTGGGGGCGGGCGGGCCCTCCCCGGGCGGGTCCTTCCAGTCTTTACTGGGAACCGGCCGGTGGAGGGGGGGAGTGGGGCGAGGGCGCACACTGTCGGGGTGGGCCCCGGTGAGCGCTGTTTAGGAACGGTTTTGCACTGGAAGCGTCAAGAGCGGAGGTCATCATGGGACTGGGGGGAACAGCGCTGCACTGCCCCCACACGCACACCAGAGTTCACGAGTTGTGCGGCCGAGGCAAACTATCTCGCCTCTGAACTTCCAATCTCCTCCCAGGCGAACTGGAGGCCGGGGTCACCACCTCCGGGAGTCGTGGAGAGGGGTGAGCGCAGAAGCTGCGGGTAGAGAGCTCCGCAGGGCCAGGCTCACGGTGCGCACTCCCGGGCCAGGCCCTGGGCAAGCGAAGGCTCTCCCGGAGGCAGGCCCCGCACGAACAAAGGCTGCAGGGTGCGGGGGAGGGGGGCGGCGGGGAGGGCGGGTGCGGGGAGGCGGCGCGGGAGGCGGGGAGCGAGCGCCAGCTTCGGCCCGTCCTGCGGGGAGAGGATCCCCGCTCGGGACCGGGTCAGCCGGACTCTCCGCGAGTCTATGTGCAGTGAGGCTTGGGTTCCCCATGCCGGGGCTGGGAAGCCTTCCTGGAGGTGGGGGTCCTAAGCCTCGATTCGGGACACTGAGTGGTCCCTTTAAAAACCAGTGCCCCGGTGCCGGGTGAGGGCAGAGGGCGGAGGGCGGAGGGCGGCAGCGGCGAGCCCGACCCCCGCCCCCTGTGGCCGCTGCGTCTCATCTGCACCCAAAGCCGGGCTCCGGCTGACGTCACCTACCCCCGAGCCGCGCACGCTGATTGGCTGCAGGTGACGTCAGGGGCTTTTTTCGCTCGGCATGACCTCATCCCCGCCGGCGGCCCCGCCCTCCGCCCGGGGCCTGTCACTCGCGGCGGAACCGGCTCCGCGCCCCCAGCCCGGACGCGGGAGCCGGAGCAGAGCCGGAGCCGGAGCAGCACCCGCCGCGCCCGCGGAGCCGCGGGGTGGGATGCGCGCCGCGAGTGCGCGTGCCCGCCCGCAGTGCGCGCGCCCCTGCCCGAACGAGCGCTCCCCGCGTCGGCCGCGGCGACGACGGCGGCGACGGCGACGCGGCCCGCACGCTCCCCCGGCCCCTGCCCCGGCTGCGCGGGCCCCCGCCGGGCCCATGGGCGGCGCAGCCGACCCGGCGCGCTGAGCGCGGCGCGGTGCCCCGGTGCGCCCCGGAGACGAGCGTGAGCGAGGTGAGCGGGGGCGCTGGGCGGGGGGTGCTGGCGGAGAGGAGGTTCACCGACACGGAGCCCGGCGCCCGGCCCGGTCCGGGGCCGGGGGCACCACGTCCGGAGCGCTGGGGTCTACGCCCGCCCAGCTCCGGGGAGGAGGAGGCGGCTGGGAGGTGAACGGTCCCGACTCGCGGGATGGCGGCCCCAAACCCAGCTCTCAGGGGTGCCATTGACTAGACAGGGAAGACCTTGCCCCGCTTCTCGCAGCGCGGGGAGGACCCAGGCTCGGCCCACGCCCTGCCACCGATAAGCCGCCTTTCTCCCTGAGATTGCTTCTTATCTTGGTGGGGGGAGGGGTTATGAATTAAGGACCCTGGAGGACCGGCGGGGATCTGTCCCGACCACCGCTCGAGGCCATGACGCCCCACCACTCCTCGAACGCCCCCCTCCACCCACGTTGGGGCCCAGAATCGGAGGTCTTCCGCGCCGCGCGCCTGCGGGGATGCGGAGGCTTTGGCCATGGGGGCGGAGGGCCTTTGGCCTTCGGGAGGCTCCGGAAAGGGCTACTTCCACCTGGGGTGGGGGGGGCTGCAGATCCATCTACCCTGTGTGCCCAGGCCGCCACAAGCACCCCCACCTCGGGGTGCTCGGCGGCCCTCTGCGGAATAAAGACCTCGTTCGGCCAGGCTGCAGCAGAGGCAGCGGAGTGCTGGGGGAGGGGCTGGCACTGCCAGGCTGGGTGCAGCCAGCCTCCTTCCGCCCCACCTGGCGGGGAGGGGATGTCATAGTCCGGCCTGGAGGGGAAGGGACACCAGGGGCCCGGCCCACACCAGGTCTTCAGGTTCCGGGAGAATTTGCCTTCCGGCTTCTGCTGGGGGGAGCTGGGTGGGGGCCGGGAGCTGCAGCGATGCGGTGAGGGGAGCCGGGGGCTGGAGGAGAGTGGTGTCCGTAGTGTTCGCGTTGTGCGGGTGGGGGGGTGGCTTGCAACCCGGGGAGCAGTGTGCTTCCTGGCCCCAGGTCTTCTTGCCCAAAGGGCAGCGCTGGACACTGAGTAGCACCCAGCACCCCCACCCTGCTGGGGAGGACAGATAACTGTCTCCAGCATCGCACCCGCCAAGGACATGGGGCCGCACCCTGAGGTCCGCTGCAGTCGGCCTGGGCTGGGGGAGTTGCTGGCAGGCAGGCTCTTGTCCCCTCCTGCCCTCAGCCCTTGGGAGGTTCCTGGGCCCCGGAGGCTGCCTCCCAGGAGATGCTGGAGAGCATGCTGTGCTCCAGGCCCCTTCCCCTTGTCCCCTCCCGGCTCAGGCCTGGCAGCTCTGGGGCCAGAAGTTTCAGCTGTGCAGAGAGGGCTCCAGGGGCCGTGGGCTGTGGCCAAGGGAAGCCCGAGGGTGTCCCCGTCCTTACATCTCTGAGATGTGCATGCAGCATCGCGGGGATGGAGAGGAGGGGCCAACCCCAACACAGGGGGGAGAGAGCCCTTCATGAGCTGAGGCAGCTTTGCCTGGGCAGCTGGTCCCCATGTGAAATGCAGTGACCAGTGACTGGCAGAACCTGGGCTGGCCTGGGTATGTGACATGGGGACAGGTCCTGCAGAACAGTGAGGCTGGGACGAGCCCGGCAGGAACGGGGGAGACCCGGATGTGGGAGCATCCTGCCCTGTCACGCGCCCACATGCCAAGCCCCCGCCCACCCCAGGTTCAGCCTGGACCCCTGGGAACCAAGGGCGAAAGGCCCCTACCCACTGTGCCAAGGCCGTGGCCGCCCCTGGCTGGGCAGGGGCGTGAGGGCCAGCTTGGGGTCTGTGCTGCTCACCCCAGGAACGGAGTGGGGAGCAGCGCTGTGAACTTTAGGGGTCCCTGATGAGCACAGGGGCAGGCACTGTGAACTCACCCGGTGTGAGCCCTCAGGCCCCAGCTCTGGAGGGCTCCGTGCAGCCCCTGCTGCCCCGGGCACTGGCGCGCTGCCCCTCTGCTGCCCACTGTTTTTGAGAGGCCGCTGGCGCGTGCCAGGCACCACTCCTGAGTGAGAGCCACAGTCCCCACCCTCCCAGGCCTGGCAGCCACCTCAGGGGGCAGTGAGCTCCCTGTCACCCGACGCCAAGTGGCAGTGCCCTGCTGAGGGTGCCGTCTTCTGGGAGTTCCCCGGTCACGCGTGCATTCAGGGACGTGCTTTGGGGAGGCAGGCCCTGGGAGCCGAGGGTGTGAGGCTGAGGAGTGGGCCCCGGGGGTGGGGTGTCCTGGGATTTGGGGGCGTCTGCCGTGCAGAGGGTGCGGATGCATGCAGGCAGTGACCACGGGTGTGTGTACGCACATTTGTGTGTGACTGCACATGGCAGGGGCGGGGTGAGGGGGGTTGTGGGACAGGGGTGAGCACAGGCCTGTGTGCAGTCAGTGTGCACAGAGGCATGTCGCAGCAGGCTCAGTGGCCTGCACGCTGCCCCAGAGTGGGCAGCACCCAGCTGAGACAGGGAGGACACTCCTGCCTCCGGACTGGGAACGGCCTTGGTGCTGGTGCAGGGGTTGTGCCGCCCTCATTTGCCCCCCCGCCCCCCCCACCCCCAGGCTCTGGAATGTGAGGTGACTGGTGCTCCCCCCAGTACTTCCCAGAAGTGGGGCCTGGTCTGAGCCTGGGGTGTGTCCGTGAAGGCAGAGAGGCCCATGGCCCTGTAGTGCCTATGGCCACTCTGCCCAACCACCTCTTCCGGCTGCAGTTGTCTGCTCAGGACTGCCCCTAGCTTTTCCGCCCCTGGCCCCCACTTGGTGCCCAGCCCCGGGTCCTAGTCTGCAGCATCCACTTTGGGGAGGGGGGTCTCCAAGGAGGCCCTGTGGGTAGCAGTGCACTCCCAGGAGGCCAGCTCCGCGCAGGAGGGGCTTGGGCCAGACCCTGAGGAGGGTGAGAACCAAGGAGAGCAGAAAAGAGAGGGGCCAAGGGGCCGCCTGGGGCCTGGTGGGGTGGTCCCTGGCACCAGCAGCTGGGCACCTGCGGAGATGGGGAGAGGGGTTCCTGCGAGGAAGGAGGGGACCTGCCCTGCCCAGAGCCAGCCTTGCTCAGCAGCGGCTGCTGCTGCTGCAGAAGTAGCGGTTGCCTGGCACCTCTGCTGTTGCCATGGCAACAACGGAGGTGCTAACTGGCTAATGAGTCCCCCTTGGCTGCAAATAACAATACTGTAGCGGTTAATAGGGCCACGCTGGAGGATCATGGGGAGGCGGGGGGTGGGGGGCACCAGGTACCGGCCTGAGCAGGCTGTCCACACCCCTTCCAGCCCTGACCCAGCCCCGGCCCAGCCGCCCTCCTCTCTGGCCTCAGCCTCCCCTCTGCCCTGCCCTGCCCTCCTGCTGACTGCATTCCCATCTGCAGCGTGGTCATCTCCACACCCTGGGCAGGGACACACAGGCCCTCCCAGCCCCTTCCCTCCTCCCTGCACTGAGGTCCATGGCGGCTGCAGCAGCGTTAGGTGGGAGGCAAGTGTTCCCTGCTGCCTAAGGGGCGTGCGGAGGGAGGGCCACCCTTCCCCACAGTGTCCCGCTCAGAGTCCTGGGCCTCTGAGCTGGACTCTCAGTTCCACGTCCAAGGGCAGGAGGCTCTGCCCAGACCTGCAGAAGAGGCACGTGAGCGGGGACCCCGGGGCTGTGGCCCGTGACAGCGTGAGGAGGTTCAGGTTACAGCTGCCCAAAACTGCCCGCAAAGGAATCAAATCGGGACCCTGCAGCAGGCAGGACCTCCCTCAGGAGGGGCAACAGCCCCGGCTGCACCCCCACAGCAGAGGAGCCTGGGAAGCAGGTGTCTGTGGGTGGACCCCACACAGCCCACCCACCGACCAGGGCCATCCCAGGCACTTCCCTGGGCACCAGCTCGGTGGTCAGCCTCTGCCGCCACTGCAGGTGGACTCTGCCCACACCTGTCTTGCACCTGCCTCTCTGTGGACTCTGGCATCACTGCCGCCAGCCTGGGGGCTCACCGGAGGGGTAGACCCCAAATAGTGGCTGCTGCCACTGTTGCTTCCAGTGTTGTCTGTCACTGTCGTCTGAAGTCTGACCAGTGTTCTCAGGGTGTCTCACCCAAATGCTGCAGGCTGGGGGCTTGCCGAAGGGCTCCCCTCACCGTGGGCCCCAGGGGACACCTGTCTTTCAGCTGCCATCACCCCCAAGCTGGGTGGGAGTGTGTTGGAGGGAAGAACCGATGGAATAAGGCCTGGGGTTCGGTCCAGTCTCCTTGGTGTGACCTTGGGCTGGTCCCACCCCTTCCCTGAGCGTCAGCTTACCTATCTGTGAACTCATCACCCTGATACAGCACACCTCTGGGGGCCCGTGGAGCTTCTGGGGGCCCAGAGAAAGGCTGGTTCTGTGTGCAGACAGGCCAGGTGGGGCCTGGCCGGTGGGGCAGGGGTGGCAGCGGCTTGGCACGGACCCCCCAGGAGAGGGCTTCTGCACGAGGCTAGGCAGTCCCCTTAACCTCCTCCCCTATCTGTGCACCCCTCAGCCCAAGGGCCTTTGGAGACCATGCTGAGGGTTCCAGCACCCCCCGAGGGTCAGCATGCTGACCTTTGTCCTTGGCTGCTCCCCACCTCCCATTCTGGGACCTGCTAGCCCCTAGATGGTGCCCTCAGACCCCAGGCCCCCACTGTGCCTGGAGCAGCCGGCTGGCACCACCCCCTTCTGTGAGGGTGGCGTGCACCACACAGGAGGGCACTGACTCCACACCCTCTGTGGGGCAGGCCCGCGGCCCGCTCCGGGCCATGGCCCGCAGAGCTGGAGACCGGTGGCAGCAGAGGGGCCCCCACACCACTGAGCCCTCTCCAGCGCCTGCTGGGGCCGCCTGCTCCCTGGAGCCCATCGGCTTGTGGAGGCAGCTCCAACACCCCCATATACCCGCCCAGATTATCAGCTTATAGAGCTCCGGGGCTATTAGGGATCAGAGAGGGAGGGCGTGCTGTGGAGGGGGCTGGGCAGCGAGGGGTCCCAGGAGATGGGAAGGAGTGGGGGCCAGAGAGGAAAGGGGTTGACAGGAGCTGCAAGGGCAGGATGTTCAGGGCTTGCGCGGCACCTCTTCGGCCCAGCCCAAGCCCGGAGCGCCTTCCCTCTGACCCCCCACTTTCCCTGAGGCTAGCATGGTGACTGGAGGTTGCAGGCTAGCAGGCCCCCTCCCGAGTTCCCAGAACATTCCGGCTCCGTGTGTCACAGGTTCCAATGCTCTCTCACAGAAGAGCCAGAGGGGCATGGATGAACCCCGAGAGGGGAGGGGACCATGGGCAGGAGTTGGGACCAGGCGGTCTGTGTCCTGGGACTGCACATGGCTCTCCTAGAGCAGGCGCTGACCGGCTACCTCTCCCCACAGGGCTGGCACCATGCCGGGTCACCCCACATTCTAGGCCACACCCAGGCCATCGGAGCAGCCCCCGCTCACTTCACGGGGCACCCCCTCCCCACTGCCCACTGCCCACCATGGCCGGAGACCAGCTCCCCAGGAAGGTGATGGACGCCAAGAAGCTGGCCAGCCTGCTGCGGGGCGGGCCCGGGGGGCCCCTGGTCATCGACAGCCGCTCCTTCGTGGAGTACAGCCGCTGGCACGTGCTCAGCTCCGTCAACATCTGTGGCTCCAAGCTGGTGAGGCGGCGGCTGCAGCAGGGCAAGGTGACCATCGCGGAGCTCATCCAGCCCGCCGTGCGCAGCCAGGTACCCGTGCCCGCCCCCGCGCCCAGGCCCCGCCCAGGCCCCGCCCATGCTCGTGGCACCCCTCCCTGCCTGGGCTCCCATTGGTCCCAGGGTCCAGGGCTGAGCCCCTCGCCCTGTTGCTCAGGGACCCCTGGCTTGGACAGCCTCCCCTCCTCTGCCCTTGAACCCAGACCGGGCTCCTCAGGGTCAGAATGTCTGGAGCCAGCCCACACTGCTGGCTGTAGCTGGCAGGCCCCCCCTGCCCCGCCCCCGAGCTGTCCAGACAAAGCTGTGTCCGGGGCCCAGAGAGGGCGCTGAGCGGCTGAGTGAGATGGAGTCAAGCCCCCGGCACAGGCGTGCTGGACCCAGGTGGCAGGGGCTGTGCACCCGGGTGGCGGCCGGGTCAGGAGCACTCTCTGGGGACCCTGAGGCCTCAGAAGAGGACAGGAGAGTCCATCCAAGAGGCTTGCGACGAGCAGTCCCAGTCCCCAGCACCCGGTTCATTCCCCTCTGGAGTCCTGCGTGGCACTCACAGAACTCTCTGTGACCCACACGAATTACACTGGTCACCTGCGGTGGACAGTTTTGTCTCTTCCAAGCAGGACCAAGTCTACCTGGGGAGGGATGGCTGGGTCAGTGACCTGGGAAGGCAGCGGCAATGGGGGTTGGGGGGGTCACAGAACACAGAGGCAGAGCTGGCTGTGAGAGGACCCAGGTGACACGGCCGGCTGTCGGGAGCCCCCCACACCGGGCAGACCGCTCCCCGAAGCCTCAGGGAGGGAATCCAGTCATCAATCACCCCTAGCAAGGACTCCCTGTCAGAGCGAGATCCCATTGGCTATTGGTGACATCATCCGGCCAGCTGGGGGCTCAGCTGGCTTAAGGGCTGAGTGTGCCTGGGGGGCGGGGGCATCGGCCGCTCTCTGAGCAAAAGCTGCTGAACATCTGGCCCAGCTGGGCATTCGGAGGGGGAGGAGGGCAGGTGGAGCCCCACCCTCCAACTGCTGCCTCCTGGAGTTGGGGGGCTCTTGCTGTGGCCCCCAGTTTCCACACAGCTGACTGGCTGGGGGTGTGGGGAGAGGAGAGCCAGGACCAAAGGTACCCTGCCTTCAAATCCCAGAAATGTCCTTGGCCCACGTGGGAGCCAGCTCAGGCGATGGCTGTGTGATCCTGTCTCCGCGGGCCCCGTGTGGGCCCTCTGGGGCCTTGTCCCATTCTCCCGTGTCTCCTCCACCTGGGCCTGACCCGCAGTGAAGGCCCTAAGTGGTCATTCCCTTCTGTCCTGTGAGTGAGCATGAGCAGAGGCCGTGTCCGGCAGCACTGCCCCCCTGCGCACACCCCCCCCACCCCGTCTCAGCCCGCACTGATGGGCCAGCCTGTGGGTGCTACACCTGACCGGGTGTAGGACGGGCGTCTGGGTGCCTGCCCTCCCCCCATTCCCTGAGCCCCGGCCTGGTGGTGCCTTGACCTCTGCCCTCCCGGCCCCCAGGTGGAGGCCGAGGAGCCGCCGCAGGACGTGGTGGTCTACGACCAGAGCACCCGGGACGCCAGCGTGCTGGCTGCAGACAGCTTCCTCTCCATCCTGCTCAGCAAGCTGGATGGCTGCTTCGACAGCGTGGCCATCCTCACAGGTGAGCCTGGTGGCTGGAGGGATGCAGGACACCTCTCCTTCCGCCTCTCTACCCCACTGTCTGCACGGCTGGGAGTCGGGGTTCTGGGTCCACCCTGTTCTTTCTAAGCGTCCATTGGGGTGGTGGGGGACCTTGGTAGTGCTGGAGTTCTCAGGGCTCCCCCATCCCCTCCCCTGGACTCCCATGCTTCAAGACTCCCCCCAGTAGCAGGTGCAGAGGTGAACAGAGGGAAACCCAAGATACTTCTGGGGTGGGGGTGGGAGACATCCAGGCAAAGGTGTGGCTCTGCTGGGGACTATCCCCCACCAGCTGTCCCAAGGAGAAGGTACAGGCCCCAGCATCTGGAAACCCCAGTCTGGCCCAAGATGGTCCCCATATGGGGAGGCACCCAGGGCTCCCTCCCAGCCAGGATGCTCATGACCCCAGCCTGGAGACCCTCAGGGGTCCCTGCAGGGCTTCCTGTTCCCCGGAGTAACCAGGCCAATCCGGAGGCTGGAAAGCCCCCCTCCCCTGACATTCGTGTACCAGCTCAGTGGCCCTGCTGGCTCCTGAGTCAGCCTGCCAACCTCCATAGCCACGCCGCTCAGGGCAGACCCCTTGGAGCAGGTGTCGGGTCTGAGCCCAGCACGGCGAGTCGGCAGGGGACACAGGCACGTGTGCTGCCCTCCACACGTGTGTCTGGCATGGCTCAGGGCTTGCATGGCTGGGCCTGTGTGGTCGGAGGGGTCAGCGTCCATGGGTGGCACTGGGACACTGGTGGCCAGCACCCACCGGCCTGTGGGTCCCACCTGGGCTGGTCCCAACTCACCCGGGTGACATGCAGGACGTGTGTCCCTGAGGGGCCAGAGCCGGAGAAGAGCAGACCCTGCGTGCACCCCACCCCTGGTTCATTGGGGAGTGGAGGGGACAAGGACAGCAGCCTGGGCTTTCGCAGGTGTCCTGGGTGTTCTCCCAGGGCCCAGCACACCCACCCTAGCAGGAGAAGGAACCACCAGGCCCCGCTGGGAGTCAGAAGAGGCCCCAGAGCTTCACCTTCCCTGTCTTCAGGCTGCGGGGGGGGGGGGGGGGGGGNCGAGGCGGGGGGGGGGGGGGGGGTAGCCCTCCCACAGCCCTGGGAGGGGCAGGCCTGGGCAAGGGTGTACCAGGAGGGCACACCTGGGCCCCACCTGGTTCTCTTCCTCCCCTCACCGCCCAACCCTGCAAAGTGAGGGTGTGTGCCCGTTTCTCCGAGAGCCCAGCCAGGAGGGAGTCCTGCCCCTCAGGGTATGAAGGCGGCTTCACCAGGGACACCTAGTCAGGACCCAAGCCTGGGGACAGCCCCCTGGCCTCGCTCGCAGCTCCCACCCCACCCAGTGAGAATGGGAAGGCCAAGCCCTGCAGGGCGGTGGGTGCTGCCCACCCAGAAGGGGGAAGCATGGGAACCCAGCCCAGAGGGAGGAGCCGGAATTTGCAGGCTGACACCTGGGGGGAGAGGTGAAGGGCTCTGAGGAGCCCCAAGGTGAGGACCGCCCTGCCGGAAGGGAGAGGGCCCCACCCCCACCCATGACAAGAAGGTGGGTGAAAGCCGGAGAGGGCATTGGGGTCAGGCGCCCTAGGGTGCGAAAACCGGCGGCTGGGACTCCCTCCCCCTCCCCCTCCCCACTTAGCGGATAGGCTGTGGCGTCCAGTACGGGCGGGGATGGGAAGGGGAGCCTGGCCCTTTAAGCGGCCGTAGCCCGGAGTCGGCGTTTGCTCGCGCGCGGCACTGCGGAATGCAGGGATGCCGCCGCCGGACCGGTGCGCTCCTGCTGCTCGGCCCCGCGCGCATCACCCTCCGACCCGGGCTACGGGCCGCAGCGGAAACAGCCTCAGCAAAGAGGGTGGGTGGGAACCCGCCAGGGAGGGAGGGGTGGGGACTTCTTTAGGGCTGGAGCCTGCGGTGGCAGAAGCCGCGGCTGGGGCGGCGGCCGGGCGCGCGTGCAGGCGGGGAGGGCGCGCGGCCGGGCGCGCGCTTTTGCGCGAGGAATCCGGCATCTCATTGCGATGCGCAGACCAGCCGCTGCACCCTCCCGGACTCTCCAGGCAGCAGAGGGAGCGGGGTTAGTTGGGGAGGGGGTCGCTTCTGAATAGAGGTGCCCTTAGGGATGCCTAGAGCCTCGCGGTGTCCTCCCGTATCTCGGAGTGCTGGGACCTGCGCATTCCAGATCTGCTTGCCTCAGCTTCGCTCCTCAGCGCCCTTGCTTGGAGCCTGTGGCAGCCCTGGTTTCTGGCCACACCTGGCATCTAGGGGGGTTGGTGGGGGGCTCCCCACGCTGGTTGGCTGTGCCCAGGCGGATCCTGGGGGGCGTTTTTGAGAAACTGCCGCAAAGGCTGGCAAGTCTCTGCACCTGTGTAGAGACTTCCCTTTTGGGGAGGGGCTCCTGCTGCACCCCCCCACTTTGGCCACGCTGCTCTGAACAGGGAGGGTCCCCGCCTCAGAGGGTGAGCAGGAGCCAACCCCAGGCTCCAGCTTGGCCTCCCGTCCTGGGAACCTGTGAGCTGCAGTGTCAGGAGTCATTTCCCCAGGAAGGGACAGCTCCTCAAAGGCTGGAGCCTCCCCTCCCCCTCCGGGAGGTCCCCATCTCCATGCCCCCCATCCCGCCCAGGGTCAAACCTTCACTGGGGGTTCAGGGAGCATTCTGGTTGGGGGTCAGCACGCATCGGCTGTGGAGCTGGGCCAGGGTACAGGTGGGGTGCCCTGACATCTCCAGCCTTGGGAGTCAGCAGGTCTCCGGCACCAGCTGCTCCTGGGCACCAGACCCCACCCCAGTCTCCTGCCTCCTCCGGTGGGGTAGGCCTTGGCCCCCCTGTTGCATGAGATGGGCTCATCCACTAGGGCTGGAAATGGCAGCTGCTGGGCAGGGAGCAGCAAGGGTGCCACAGGGCGTGTGCCCCTAGAAGTGTGGTCTGCCCCAGGGGCCCACCAGGCAGGCCTTCCTCATTCTCCCAAGAGCTGGCAGCCACTGGGCACTGCCCAGTTGCTGGTCCGACTCAGTGGTCACCTGGCCAGGCTGGATGGGAGTGAGTGCATTCCCATTATGTGGCAGGCAGGACAGGGAACAGCCCTGCCTGCGGGCACTCACTGAGTCAGAGGTACACCGGGGAGAACCCGGCTCAGGCCATCTCGGCCACTGTAGGGGCTCCCTCCTCCGGCCCGTGGCCCAGGACTCAGATGTGCTGTGCAGGGACGGTGGCAGCGCGTGTGCCACCCGCAGGGACCCCGAGTGCCCGCTGCCTGCCCCTCGTGCGTCCAGTGCCCTGGGTGCGGGGCTCCTCTGGCTCTGGCGGTGGAGTGGAGCCACCCGTGGAGCGCAATGGCCCCCATGGGCTGTGCCAATCCCAGCAGGTGATGTCATGCCCAGGAGGAGGGGGGGCCCTCAGAAGCCCTTGCCTCCGGGTCCTGGAACCCAGACCGGGCCTGGGGGTCCTAGCCAGATGGAGGCACTACATCAGCCCAGGGGGAAAGGGAAGCCCCTGGCTGGCCCCAGTCGCCCTACAGGGATCACAGAGGGGCTGAGTGACACACACCCTCCACAGAAGACCCCCCGGGGCCACCATGGAGCCCGCCCCTGCCCGGGCCTGCGGTGCTGCCTGTTGACCGCCACGGCGACCCCACGTTTTTACTGGCGTCACAACAGCGTCCTGCTAGAGGAGGAATGTGGGCGTAGGGGCGGGCTGCGGACACAGTGCTGGGCGCGGGCGCACGAGCCACAGTGCGCTGAGATGGCCCTCCAGCCCTGGGCGCTGAGCCCGGGTGCTCAGATCGGAGGGTCAGCGGTGGGGGGCTGGGCTGGGCGTGGCTGCGACCCTGCGGCGGTCGGTGCCGGCGGCTCCCTCCCGCCACAGAGGCCTGCCCGACAGTCTCCTCCATTGGGTCCTCCTGCAGGGGGCTTCGCCACCTTCTCCTCCTGCTTCCCCGGCCTCTGCGAGGGCAAGCCCGCTGCCCTGCTGCCCGTGAGCCTCTCCCAGCCCTGCCTGCCTGTGCCCAGCGTGGGCCTGACCCGCATCCTGCCTCACCTCTACCTGGGCTCTCAGAAGGATGTCCTGAACAAGGTGTGCGCAGGGCCCCGGGGGCAAGGACGCAGGCGAGCAGGAGCACTCTGAGCTTGTCTGGGGGGGCGGGGGCGGGGAGCTGAAGGCTGATGGGAGGGATGGATGAGCGCAGGCCGGGGGCACAGGAGGACCCAAGGGGGCCAGCAGGACCATAGTCGAGCTGGGGGAAGGGCCTGGCAGGACAGGGTGGAGAAGCAGCTCCCTGCCCCTGGGCGGCAGAGCCCACATGCCAAACTGCTGATGTCACTGGGCCCCTGGCCAGCGCTGAAAGAATCCCGTGTTTTAAAAATGGTGACGAGGAAAGAGGGCGAAGCCACCGCCCAGGCAGCCCTGAGATTCCTGGGAGCAGGGGCGGGCTGTGGGCGGGGCTTGCAGAGCCTGCCAGCTGGGGTGGGAGTGGGCGGGGCGACTTCGGAGGCCAAGGGCCGCCGGCTCGCAAGGCCCTTCCTGTCCGGTTGCTCCGCTTCCAACCTGCCCTCCCGCCCCTCCAGGATCTGATGACCCAAAACGGCATAAGCTACGTCCTCAATGCCAGCAACTCCTGCCCCAAGCCCGACTTCATCTGCGAGAGCCGCTTCATGCGCATCCCCATCAACGACAACTACTGTGAAAAGCTGCTGCCCTGGCTGGACAAGTCCATCGAGTTCATCGGTGAGGGGGCGCCCTACCCCACTCCGCGGGCAGCGGCGCGCGGGGCGCGCTTCCCTGCCTGGTGCGAGGAGGGGCTGGGCCACGCCTGCACTCACCCGTCCCTGTGCCCCCACTGCCCTCAGATAAAGCCAAGCTGTCCAGCTGCCAAGTCATCGTCCACTGTCTAGCCGGCATCTCTCGCTCCGCCACCATTGCCATTGCTTACATCATGAAGACCATGGGCATGTCCTCGGACGACGCCTACAGGTAGCCCGCCCCTCCGTCTGGGGCCGGAGACCACCTCCTCCCTCTCGACGCTCAGCATCAGCGCAGCCCTGGGGTCTGGGCCCCAGGCGGGGGGAGGGGTGGAGAGGCCTGAATCCAGCCCCAGCCCAGCGGGTCTGCACAGCAGCTGGTGTGCTCGGGAATGGTCGGTGGGCACAGGGGAGAGGCGGGTGGGCGGCCTGGTCTGGTGAGAAGCCCTTTGGTCACCCAGCTGCCTCTCGCCCCAGGTTCGTGAAGGACCGGCGCCCGTCCATCTCGCCCAACTTCAACTTCCTGGGCCAGCTGCTGGAGTACGAGCAGAGCCTGAAGCTGCTGGCCGCCTTGCAGGGCGACGTGGCCACCCTCCCAGGGACGCCCGAGCCCCTCCCGGGCCCCGTGGCCCCACTGCCGCCACCGCCACCACCTACCTCAGAGAGCGCGGCCACAGGGGGCGCAGCGGCCAACGCGGCCGGCGAGGGCGCCCCCAGTGCCACCAGCACCGCCGACAGCGGGGAGCCCCCCTCCCCTGCCGGGGCCCCCGCCACCAGCGCGCTGCAGCAGAGCCTGCGAGGCCTGCACCTCTCCTCCGACCGCCTCCAGGACACGAACCGCCTCAAGCGCTCCTTCTCGCTGGACATCAAGTCGGCCTACGCCCCCAGCCAGCGGCCCAGCGGCCCCGGGCCCTCCGACCCTGGTGAGGCCCCCAAGCTTTGCAAGCTGGACAGCCCTTCGGGGGGCACACTAGGCCTCCCCTCACCCAGCCCCGACAGCGCAGACGCAGCGCCCGAGTCTCGCCCGCGGCTCCGCCGGCGGCCCCGGCCTCCAGCAGGCTCCCCCGCGCGCTCTCCTGGGTATGGCCTCGGCTTGAACTTCGGGGACACCACCCGGCAGACTCCACGGCACGGCCTCTCCGCCCTGTCCGCCCCCGGGTTGCCTGGCCCTGGCCAGCCGGCCAGCCCCGGGGGCTGGGCGCCGCCCCTAGATTCCCCGGGAACGCCTTCTCCGGACGGGCTCTGGTGCTTCAGCCCGGAGGGCGCGCAGGGCGCAGGGTTTGCACCCTTCAGCCTGGCGGGCGCGCAGGGCGCAGGCGGTGGCAGCGACTTGCGGAGGCGGGAGGCGCTGAGGGCCGAGTCTCGGGACGCGAGGACCGGCTGGCCTGAAGAGCCAGCCCCGGAGACACAGTTTAAGCGCCGGAGCTGCCAGATGGAGTTCGAGGAGTGCATGGTGGAGGGGCGCGCGCGCAGCGAGGAGCTGGCCGCCCTGGGCAAGCAGGCCAGC
Source organism: Sturnira hondurensis (assembly GCF_014824575.4). Lineage (NCBI taxonomy): Eukaryota > Metazoa > Chordata > Mammalia > Chiroptera > Phyllostomidae > Sturnira > Sturnira hondurensis. Next base: position 700,167 of record NW_028097956.1, on the reverse strand, counting down.
TTCTCGGGCAGCGCGGAGGTCATTGAAGTGTCCTGACGGCGGCCGGGACCCAGCGCCTCCAGCCCTCCGCTGCCCTCGGCTGGGCCGCCAGCAGCCGGGCCCTCTCTCTATATATATTATATATAATGCAAAGAAAGGTAAATGGTTTTACTGCAATTTTTATCGAGAAGTAAATATTTCGATTTTTTTATTTATTGAAGCTGTTCATTCTGGCCATGATTTGGCAACAGTGAGGGTGGTCCTCCAAGCTCTATTTTTAGTCTGGTATTTAAACTGAGACACATTTCTAAGCAATATGAGGCCACCCTCAAGTGGCAAGCTGGGGTGCCAGGCCTGGGGTCCCCTCCTCGCCAGCCCCAACCCCAGATGACACCACTAACCGTCGCAAAGAGGCTGCAGAGCTTTCGTGCACTTTTTACATAAGAAAAAAGGGGAAAAAGGAAAAAAAAACTTTGCCACAAACTGAGCCGCAGAAACCCCCCCCACCCCACCCCCCCGCCCCTCTCTGCATCCTCCTCTCTCTGCTCCTTTCTGGGGCCCTGGGGCCGGTGGTCCCAGAGTCCCTGCCGCCCGCCACCAGCTCCAGGCACCGTGTCTGGGTGCCATGGAGGGGGCCCCCACCACCTGTCCCCAACCCTGGGCTCCTGCCTGGCTGGTGTCGACCAGCATGGGGCCTGCCCAGCCCCCGTGTGCGCGAAGGCCTGGGGAACAGAACCAGCTAGGGCTTTGTGCCGGGGGCGGGGGTGGGGGGCTCTTGCGTGTCAGATGGCGTGGGTCCCAGGGCAGGGACGGAGGTGGAGCGCCCCCACTCGGGCCTGAACCCAGGTCCCCTTCCACACTCAGAAAGGCCGCTCAGAGTCTGCTTCCCCCCCTCCACTCTGGGTGCCCCGAGCACCACCTGCAGGTGTGGGGACCCAGGAGGAGGGTCTTGGCCTCTGGGGTGGTGGTGGGAGGAGCCGCATTAGTCCTTGCTGGCTTCCCTGTTCCCCAGGCAGCTGGGTTTAGGGTATTGCTCTGGGTTCTTCCTCCAGCAGCCCCAGCCCCAGGCCAGACTCAGAAGTCAGGTTTATTCCCTCAGGGGAGGGGCCAGAATGCCAGGTCAGACCCTGTGCATCCGGGGTGGCGTCCTTACCTTTGAGAGAGCCAGCTCGGGGCAGCAAACCCCTGACCTGAACCAAGGCAGGACACGGCCCCAGCCTGCCCTGCCCCCCACAGGGGCCTCAGAGGAGAAGACCCCCCCCCCGCCGGCATACCCCGTTCCCAGGAGCTCTTCCCTCCGAGGTCTCCCAGAATCTTCAAGGGGATGTGCCAGCCCCTACCCTAGAAGGCTTTTGGCCCAGCTGGGCCGGCCCGGGAGCAAGGGCAGGAACAGAGAGGCCCAGCTACCCTGGCCCACACCCCATGGGTTACTGGGACCCAAGCATTTTGGGGGCAGGAGTAGATACCCCCTGAGCTTCAGAAGTCCTGGGGTCTGGGGGTTGGGCCCGGCCACCCTGGGAAGAGGCCAGGAGCTTGGCAGGATGGCGGCCCCAGCAGGACTGAGTCCTCAAGCAGGGTGGGAGGTGTCTGCCCAGCGCCAGCCGCCCCCTGGCTGTTTCTGTTTGCTCTTTAGACCCACCGCCCTGTGTCCCTGTCATGCCTCCTTTAAGCAGAAGTCCTGTTCCTGTCCTCTCTGTCCCCACCCGCTCCCCAAGAAATAAGCTATCGTTGTATTTGCAATCTATGGATTAGAAGTTTAAGTATTTATTATTATTGGTTAATTATTATTATTATTGATTATGTAAATTTGCCTCCTGTTCGTCTATCGCGTTGGGTTTCTGAGGTGACCCGGGCGTGGAGGATGCACTGGCCCCCCTCTGCACCCCACCCCTGTGCTGTCCCGGAGACAGTGCTCTGGGCCGCGGGCTGGGCTCAGCCCTTGGAAGGTGGGTTCCAGCACTGGCCCTTCCCCCCCTCGCCCTCTCTCCAGGCCGCAGCAGCTCGCACAGCGGCATCTGTCCTCTGGGGGGGTGTGGGGCTCTTGCTCCTGAAGCACTGGTTGCCCCAAAGTGAGCAGCTGCAATGCAGGAGAAGGTCCCCCTTCTGTGCTGGGGGGCCTCCCTGGTCCTTTCCCCCCAGTCCCAGGCAGGGAGGGGAGGAGCCTCAGTCCTCTCCAAGTCTCCCTCAGCCCCCTACTCTCCTGCCCGTGCCCCCCACCCTGTGCCCTGGCACTGGTGTGGCCCCAAGATGGCTCAGGCCCCCTCCTGTTATTTGCTGGAAAGTCCAGCAGAGGAGAGGCGGCAGCCCCCCCACCACCACAAAGCACCCAGTCCCTGAACTGGACCACGCAGCGACCCCACCTCAGACCCCTCCTCCAGCACAGCCACACTCTGCTCCTGTCCTGTCCCCTTCTTTTGTATTTGGAAAAACGTGTTGTAATAAATCCTGAGATGGATGTTTTCTCCATGCCTCTGGCTGCCTCTTTCTTCAGCATGGGGGTGGGAGGAAGGGAGGGCAGGGAGGGGGTCCTGAAGGCGCCCCCACACCCTGAGGCCAGGAGGCCGGCATATTGGGCCCCGATCCCACAGGGCGGAGGGCAGCTTGGAGGCGCCGCTGGGCGGCGGGGGCGGGGGCGCCCAGTGTGCAGAGGGCGAAGCACAGGCCTCCGCTGAGCCCCGGACGCAGCATCCTTCTCACTGTTGCCGCCAGCAACGTTGTAAATAACTCAGAACCATATGAATAAAAACTCAGTTTTGCCCTTCAAGTCCCCCCCACCATCTCGCTCTCCCGGAGGCACAACTGGGAACGAAGCGGTGCGTCCCCGCAGGCCTCCTGGGATCCCCAGAGGGCCCACGCGCGTGCACACCGCACCCCGGCTTTCCCTTCTCATCAGAGGTGGGGCCTGGCCCACAGGAGCGTCTGCGCCGGCTCCTCGAATGTTACCCAAATGACTTATTTAAATGTTACGCAAACGACTTATCCACGTCAGTCAGCGTTTACATGGTACAAGGTCCCCTGGTGTCTCTGGGCTCCTCTCCCTGGAGGCAGCCCCGCCCACCTGCAGGGCCCCCCACCTCGATGCCAGGGCAGCGGGGCGGCGCGGGCGAGGGTGCGCATGCGTGTGTGCGCCTGAGCCTGCGGCGTGTCCACTGCTTCCCTAGGACGGGCGTGGAGACAGCGCTGCCTCGGGTCCCTCCAGGGTTTGCCCGGCCGCTGCCACCCTGCGGCTCCTGTTGCTGAGCACCCCCGTGTGCCAGGCAACCCCCTCCCCAGCGTGTTTCTCAGGAGCTTCACTCCGTCTCCTGGCAACTCCGGACAGGCCCCTCCCACGGTCCTGAGGCCCAGACTGTGGGAGACCTAGTAAGGGTCTGACCTGGTGGCACCACCAGACCTATGTGTGTGTGAACGCACGTGCGTGGTCGTCTGCACACATGGGGGCCGCTGGAGGAGCCGGGGTCCTTGAACCCTGCATCCTTCAGAGTTCTCAAAGAGGCTGAGAGCTGGGCCGGCCGGCCGCTCCAGCAAAGCTATTTTTAGCTCCAGAACATCTATTTATAACTCTGGCAGCCCCTTGGAGTCAATAAAAGGAGGACGGGAAAGAGCCGGTGGCTGTCCACAGCAGCCTGGCGGTGCGCACCGACCCGGGTGCCGGAGAGCCCCTGCAGCCCGGGCGGGGCGGCCGGGCGGTGACCCGCTGGGGCACTGACACCTGGGGCCCTGGGGCAGTGCGGGGCCCCATGGAGGGGTGGGGAGGCTCTGATCAGGGCGACCAGGCAGCTACGATTCCACGCGCTAGAGGGCTGAGCGGAGCAGGTAGTGAGGCGAGGCTGCAACCAAGCCCAGCCACCCTGGCTGGCCTCCTCCCACTCCTGCCCCCACATTGCCAAAGCGTGACCCCTGCTCCCCTAAACGCTGGGCAAGTCTCCTCCGCCTCTGTGTCCCCTAGGTCCCGTGAGAGCTGTAGGCCTTGCAGGTTCGGGGTGGTGGGTAGAGGGTGGGAATGGGCTGTGTGGTGTGGGTCTCTGCCCGCCGGTGGTGATGCTGCTGGTTAGGACGCCTGGGCCACCCCCCTGGGCCCCCACAGACGTGTCCCAGAGCAGAACCAGGGCTGGGCCGGCTGGCCCCGCAGTTCTTAGGGTGACTCAAGCCACACCTCAGCGCCGACCCTGGGGAAGTTTGGAAAACAAGGTTTGTCAGTCGGTTAGATGGTAGAGGGGGTGTGTCCCTCGCAGGGAGGGGTGCAGGGGCAGCGTGGATGGAGCTCTGCCTTGACCAGGGTTGGGAGTGCCGAGGGCTTCGCAGATCCGCTCCTGCTCTTAAAGTGTGAGAAAAACAACAAAAAAAAAAGCGTGAGAACAGGAATGAAGGTGCAGGAAGGGGAGGGCAGGGTCACCAGAGTGGTCAATGACCCAGGTCACCCAGGGCTTTCTGAAAGGGGACTTTGGGGGCGTGGCCGGTGGAACTGGCAATGCGTTTAAGCACAACGGACACCTTGGAGGCGGCCAACTTAGCAACCCAGAGCTCAGGGTCAGGCACTTAAATTCAGCGAAGCCAGGTATCCGGCACCTGTACTAACAGGGTGGCTGGTGCATGGGTGGGTGGTAGGGAGGGGATGTAAAGAGGGTGGGTAGATGGCTGGCTGGCTGGCTGGGTCAGGTTGGGAAGGTGGCTGATTAAGGAGTGGGTGGCTGAATGGGGACATATAAATGAGTGGGTGAACAGAGGGAGGGGTGGGCGGGCAGGTGGTTGAATGTATAGATGGGTGGATGGGCAGATGAGGGGTGGCCAAGGGGTGGGTGGAAGATGGGTGGGGATGGGTGGGTGGATAGAAAGTGGGAGGGTGGACGGGCTGGTGGCTGGAGAGGAAGTGATGGGCGGGTGAATGGGAGGAAGGCAGGGTCGAGGGAGAGAAGGCGGATGAATAGCTAAGATCTTACTACATTTTATTACTCTGTCTGTCTGCCTTGCATCGCAGCCGGGTGCTTCTTGCACGGCCCCACCGGACCAGGGGAGGCACTGGTCCTCGAAGGAGGCGCCCCGCAGACATCTAACAAATAAACCGCAGACCACCTGTCTCAGGCTGGACACCACCGTAGAAGCCCGGTTCAACCCTCTCCTAGGCGCAAGGTGGGGGCCGACTTCTCCAGCGTCCCCAGAGAGTTGAGGGTGGGCTGGGGTCCCTGCTTTGCTCTGCCCGGTGGAGCAGACCCCAGAAGTGTGCTGGGTGGGGCTGGCGCTCAGGCCCCTCCCCACTCGGACAGCGCTCGTGGTGTGCCTGCGTGGATTTGTCACGGTGCCTCTGATGTGCAGACCGGCTGGGTCACAGGGAGGCCGGGGCCGGGGGCGGGGCAGCGCCTGCGTGCTGGGTTGCTTTTGGAGAGGCTGGGGCGGTGCCACCAGGGCCACGGAGAGTGGAGGGGCATGTGCTGGGGCCGTGCTGCGGCCCTCTGCCCCGGTGAGTTCCCACGGGAAGTGGGTGCAGCTCCACGTGACTCTGAGTGTCCCCAGAAAAGCGATCCATCCTGAGCAGTGTGGCCCCTAACATCCAGGGAAAGCCCAGGCCCTGAGGATCTGGGTGTGGAACGGGGCAGCTGGCGTCCCATCTCCCCAAAGGAGCGCAGAGAACACCCAGGGCCGAGTGGGCGGGGCTTCTGGCAGGGGTTCCTTCCACTGGCCTGGCCCCCCAGGCCAGGGCAGGTGTCCTCCCCACCTGGCGGAGCTCATGTGCCCACCCACGGAGGACTCTCACCCTCTTCGGCGAGGGGGTGCGGAGGTCTGGACTGCTCTGTCAGTCCTGGGGCAGGGGTCTCCAGGCAAAGGGTCGTTCGCCAAGGAGTGGCCTGGTGGGGTCGTGGCTTTATGAAGGGGGAAGGGGACCCCGGAGCTAGTCTGGTCAGGCAGGAGAAGATGAGGCTGAGATATGGGGCTGGTGCCCAGAATGAGTCCTGGCGGGGCTGGGATAGAGACCTGTGGGCCTCCCCTCCAGGCCACAAGGTGGGGGAGGTGGCCAGGGGCAGGCCGCTCAAACGTCCCCTCCTCCGGGGAACCTCAGGGGAAGGGTTGGGGAGAGGGAGGGAAGGGGGGAGGACAGGGGCTCCTCGAAGCAGAGAAAGGGTTCTGTGAGGGAGCTTTGGGAGCACAGGGCGGGGTGGGGGTGACCCCCTGTGGCCTGTAGGGGGTACAGACAGGTACCCCTGTCCTGTACAGACAGGACGTAACACTCAGCACAGCAGCAAGGCCTGTCTTCAGGGTGGCCCATCAGGGGCTTCAGGGAGCAGAAGACAAAGCTCCCCCGAGTCCGTTCCCTGACCTGCGTCAGGCGGGGTGCCGGGGCCCCCACCCAACCACCAGCCTGCGGCTCCTTCCCAGGACCTCAGCCCCAGCTGGGGCCCGCTCTGCCAGCACACACTCACCTGGCCCTGCGAGCTCCATGGGGCCGGTGACCCTGGGGACCAGTGGAGAGTGATGGCACCACTGGCCTCAGGGCCAGGTGAAGCCAGGCTCGGCCAGACGCAGTCCGCCTGATGCAGTCTGCGGACATGCTTATAAATAGCCAAGGAGAACCTGAAATAGAAGTGGGGGACAGACGGGGGTGGGGGGGCCGGAGTCCTGGAGCCCAGTCTGGGGGAGGGAGGGCACCTGATGCCCCTGGGCAGGGGGGAACAAAGTCCCACTCCCCAGCACCCCACCCCACCCCGCTGTCCCCATGGGGGAGGTGGGGTGAAGTTGAGAACTCTGCCAGCCCCACTGAAGTGCTGATGAGTAAGGGGCAGGTGCACACCACAGCCCTCCCCCACCAGCCTTCTGTCCCAGGTGGCCTGCAAACTCAGTGGCCCCTTCTCTCTGCCTCCCAGGAAGAGGTGGGCCAAGATGCCTGCCTCTCTGTCCTCCATCCCCACCTCAGTGAATCTCCCGCAGCCCCGGCCCCGGCCCCGGCCCTGTGGACACGGGCCTACCCAGGCCTGGCAGGAAGGGGGCTCGCTCTCCACACCTTGGCCTGCACACTCTGTAGGCACCTCCCTGGCTGGGAGGGGACTCAGGAGTGTCCCCAACCTGCCCAAGGACACACGCCCGAAGCTGACGGGGAGGCCCTGGGCCCCGGGAGCCAGGCTGCTGGTGCTTGTGGCCTTCTGCTCATGCTCCGCCTCCTCCTGCCCCTCATCTGGGCATCCGGGAACCTGGGCCAAGAGTGGGCAACACCAGGCCTCCAGGGCGGAGCCACAGGGTGTCCCAAGGCTGTGACCAGAGGTCAAACAGAGAACTCCAGGGCCTCCTCACTCCCCAGTGACTTCAGCCCTCCTTCCCACCCCGCCCCCTCTCCGAGACCCCCCACCCAGGGGCCTGCCCCTCTCTGCTTCCCCTTTCCGCTGGTGGGCAGCCCTGGGGAGGGGAGCCGGCTGATAAAGAACAAGGGGATGGCACGCCCAGCTAATAAGGCCCTTCCCCTTGAGTCATCCCAAACAGGAAACTGCAGGAGGGGCAGGATTTGGGGCAGTAGGGCAGGATGCAGGAGGGGGACGTTCGGGGCCCTCGGACCTCCCCAAAGGGGGCAGACTGCCCCTCCCTTCCCGAGGCCAAAGACCCAGCAGGGGGGGACATGTGGCCGCTCCACCAGCAGGGCAGTGGGCACGGTCCCACTGACAGCCACAGGGCACGGGGGTGCGCGGTGAAGTCCACCCAGGTGTAGGGGTGCCTAGGTGTCTGGGGCAGGCGCAGCCCATCTCTGGACCCTCCGGGAGGAGCCCTCATCACACTCCGGCCCCCTGACCCTGCTCCTGGCAGACCAGGCCGATGCCAGACAAGCGCATACAGCTGGGCTAGCCCGGGGGCTTCTAGGGCCAGGAGGCTGGGCGCGGTGGGTGCGCCGTGCGGCTCCAGATGAGCTCACCCCAGGAAGGCCGCGCCCACTCCCCCCCCACCCCGCCACCCCCTTCCCGAGTGCGGCGCCCTTTATCCTCAAGGCGCCGCACCGCTGCCCCCGGCTCCCGCCCCCACGCGCGCCCTCGTAGGCCCCGGCTGGAGGGGAGGGCGGCACCGTGAGCACCTGCTCCATGCCAGAGTCCCCACACATCCGGGCCCGCCCCTAGTCGTGGCCCCAGGTGGGCAAACACCTGCCCGGTTGGGGCGGGACCAACGCCCCACCGGAGTCGGCCTGCGGACTGGGGCCATAGGGTGCGCTCCTCTCCAGTCCGGCTACGACCTGGGCTCGCGGGCCCCCACCCTGGGCGCACTCTGGGAGCCCGGAGAACCGAGAGCAGCCCGGCAGCGCCATCTGCTGCCAGTGCCCGGGGAAGGCCCGGCCACTGGGGACCGAGGCTCCCATGTTCGCCAGCTCTGCACCTCCCCTTTGTCCGGGGCCCTGCAGACTGGTAGGAAGCGCAGCCAGGATTCCGGTCGTCGGCTATCTCCCGCCCTGCTCCCTCCACTCGTCCGCCTTCGCCCTGGACTGCACACGGGCTGCACCAGCTCTGAGCCTCTCTGCCTCCAGGTCAACCCCACCCATGGCTTCTGGGCAGCTCAGATTCCATCCTTGACCTTTAGACCCGGAATTGCCAAGCTGCTGGGTGTTGCACACAGTATGTCCAGAGTCTCATCTCAACACCTCCATGTCCTTCCCTGCCCCCCCCCCCATTGCACACCCGCCAACCCTCGCCTCACACAGCCCCCATCCCAGCAGGAAGGAAGCAGTACTAGCTGTGGTTCTTGACTCTCGCCCCCACCCCTGGACGGTTGCACACGCCTGCAGCATCCCTCCTGCCCCACCATGCCCTTTTCTCTTCCTGGTACTCGCCCCTCCCTGGCCTGCCAGTGCGCTCTGTGCCTCTCCTTGGGCTGCCCACCCAGCTGCGGGGACACACGCACCCGCCTGCCGCCCTCTGCTGGAGGTCTGCCGCTCCCCCAACGGCCCAGCAGGGCCTGGCACTCCGGAGGCCCCGCCTCCCCTGCACACTCACGTGGTGTCCCTCCTGGGTGCACGTCTGGGTCCAAACCTCCCTTTTTGGAAGGGCACCAGCCAGATCGGACCAGGGCCACCCTAGTGACCTCATCTGCAAAACCCTATTTCCACGTCCCGTCCCACTCGGAGCTACTGGGGACCAGTAGACATCTTTGGGGGGCAGACACAATCCAGTCCCGTGAGAGGTGTCAGTGGAGGGAGGGGCGGAGAGAGGGTGCTTACACCCTGCCAGGGCCCCAGGAGCCCCTCAGCACCCTGCCCCAGGAGCAGACTCCGTGCACAGCCTATGGATCGGCCTCCCTCCCGGCCGGCTGCACTCTCTGCAGACCCGAGCGGGCACCAGGCTGATTAGGATGTGCCATCAGGGGCCACCTGGCCCAGGGCCTTTCACCTGGTTGCTGGTCAGAGGCCCCTGAGGGCATCTTCGGATGCAAGTGCCTGGGCCCCACCCAGACTTCTGAGCCAGACCCTCAGGAGAGCAGGGCCCGGGAGTCTGTGTTTCCCAACTTCCTCCAGGCAGTCAGGGCACCTACTGATGGGGACTTGGAGAGTTCAGGAACCTCCCGTCTAGTGGCACTGCCCACTGGATAGGGGTGGCAAGGGGCAGCCTGAGCCGGCAGTGCAGGGCTGGGTCACCCAGCTCCTTCCACTGCCACCTGCCAGGGGCCATGGCTTAGAGACCCTCAGCCTGCCTGGCACCAGCCGACCTGAGGAACAGGGGTGGGGTGGGGAGCATGGGAATGCACTGGCCCCTGACCTCTGACCGGCGGCACATCCGTGCCATGTTGGAGCCCACAGTCACGACATTCAGCTGGCATGCTACCGGGTCCAGGAGGGGCTGCGGAGGTGTCCTGTGAAAACCCTTGGAGGGGTGGGGCCTATGCTCTCCCCCTTGCCTGGCTGCCCATTTTCCTTCTCCCGAGATGTTTCTGGGTACCCTGCCCCACCCAACTGGAGAGGGGCTGATGTTGGGGCATCGCCCCTCTGAGCCTTCTGAGCCACAGGCCCAGCCATCCTGGTACTCAGACATCGACAGGCTGCGGCTGGGGCTGGGGCCACGACCCCCCCAACCCTTCAGCTCCTGGGACACCCTGTATTCGTCTCCAGAGCACCCCTCTCAGGCTACAAGGCTCCCGCCAGGTCAGCCTCCCCTGCAGCCCACACCCCTACACCCTGGTCCAGCTCTGGCTGGTTCTTGGCGGCTGGGGGTAGGGGGTTGACCTGGGCTCCCCCAGGCCCCCAGGATTGGAACTGGCCTGTGAGGCCGCATAGGGGAAAGCAGCAGGAACAGACTCACGCAGTGGCCTCCTGCTGACCAGGAGTCCGGAGCCTGTGTCCAGCCCGGCCCCCGCAGGGTCCTTGCAGCACCTTGGGCCAGTGCCCCTACCCCCACTCAGGGCCTCCACCCCTCATCTGCAGCACAGGAGTAGGGGGCAGGGAGAGGGTATCACCGACTCACCTTCCCACTCCCAGCTCCGTGCACTGTTTTCACTTCCCATGCCCTGGGGGCCCCTGGTGCTGGGGATGTGCCTGAGACAGACCCCTCACCCCTCACCCCCTGGGGAGCCCTGTGTGTGGAAGGTGAGTGGCGAGGCGTGCGGCACACTCTGTGGTGACGCTGTGGTTCCTGGGACAGGTACACACAGGATATGCTACTGTTCAGAGGAAGGGACAGCAGGAAGATGGCCCCGAGGAAGGGACATTGGAGAGAGGGCTTTGAAGGATGAGCAGGAGTCGTCTACGCTGAACCCAACAGGCAGAGGGGGTGCAGGGCCCCCAGGAGATGGGGTGGGAGTTCGCAGGCTGCACTGCCGTCTTCTGGGGCTTTTCCTCTCTGGAGTCCGTGGGGAATGGGGGTTGGGGGTCAAGGCCAGCTGGTGTGAGGCCAGGGAGGCACTAAGGCCACCCCATGCCCCCGAGAGCCAGCGCCCCGCCTTGGGCTCACTTGTGGCTCTGCTTCTTCAGCCCTGGGCTGGAGTCCAGGTCTGTCCCTGCACAGTGCCCCCTGACCACCCGCATGGCACCTTCTTGTGAAAACGGAAGGCCTGCCCAGGCTGGTGGGCCAGTGTTTCCGTTGGTCGGAGCAATGTCTGGCGGCTGAAAGGTTGCAGGTTCAATTCCCAGTCAGGCACATGCCTACCTCAGTTGTGTGTTCGACCCCATCTGGACTTGTATGATCCCTTGTTCAGGGGCGTGTGAGAGGCAACCAGTCAGCGCTCCTCTCTCCCATCAATGCTCCTCTTTCTCCCTTCCTCTCTCCCTTTCCCTCTCTATAAAAATAAACACATAACACCTTTATTTTTTTTAGATTTTATTTATTTATTTTCAGAGGGGAAAGGAAGGAGAGGAGAGAAACATCAATGTATGGTTGCCTCTCGTGAGTGCCCTGCTGGGAACTGGACCGCAACCCAGGCGTGTGCCCTGACTGGGAATCAAACCTTGATCCTTTGGTTCGCAGGTCTGCGCGCAATCCACTGAGCTACGCCAGCCACAGCAACACATAACACCTTTAAAGGAAAACAAATGCTATCCTGGGGCCTTGGCTGGCCACCTCCCCACAGGGGTGTTGCAGGCACCTGCAGGTTCCAGGGGCATTGCTCAGAGGAGGAGGAAGGGCCTGGCCTGCCAGGTGTGCAGCCTGGGCCGGGTGGCTCTGCTGCACCTGTGGACAGGGACGCTGAGGCCCCCACCTGGAGGGTCTCCTACCTGGAAGGTGCAGGGAAGCCTGAGCGCCCCAGAAGTGATGCCAAGTGATGTTGATTGGCCCTGAGCCCTGGTTGCTCTGTGGGCACAGGTCCCCCCCTGCAAGAGCTGAAGCCAGGAGCCCACAAGGGGCTCTCCTGCTCCCTGGGGGGGCAGGGCACCCCCTCTCCAGGCAGCTCAGCCCTTCTGCCACTGTGGGACGGCCGGCCAGAGTGTGTCAGCAGAGCTTGCTAAAGGCTCACAGGGCCGGTGACCTGGGAGGGGGAATGCAAGGGCCCGAGGGGCCGCGAGGGAGACCAGCTTTCTGCAGGGCCTTGCCCAGAGCAGACCCCAGCTCCCCTGAGGCCAGGGAGATGCCGGCCCTCTGGGGCCGGGAGGGAGAGTGGCTGCCTCGGCTGGGCGGGCTCTCTGAACGGCTGGCACTGCGGCCCTCGCCCTCAGCCTTGCTTGGGACTGTCCCAAGCACAGGAGCCATTGTTCTCTGGCCTCCGGTGGGGGGCAGGGCAGCGTGTGTCACGAGGCCCACCCCGTGCCAAGTGCCAAGGCCTGCCAGTGGGGCAGCTGGCACGGGGTGGGGGTGCTCTGCTCAGAGGGACTGCCCACGGCCCCACTGGCTGTGGGGGACGGGAAGGCAGCTGCAGGTGGGTCCTCGGCTCCACCGCAGGGTGATCAGGGGCCTGCAAGATGTTGGGAGTGGGGGCAGTCAGTGGGGCTGTGGGACAGACAGGGTCAGGCCCAAGGCCAGAGGAGAGAAGGCAGGGGGCCCAGCATGGCTCAGACTGCGTCCGGATGGGGCCCGTCCTTCCTCATAGAGCCGGGTGTGCCCACTAAGACTCAGCCCTGCGGCCAACCTTTTCCCAGAAGCCTTGTGGCCCACCCTGCCGGGGAGGACAGCTTCTTTGGGGAGATGCCTGCAGCTCCTGCCCTTGCGGGGTCCCTAGTCTAAAACAAAGGCATCACTGGGAAGCCAAGCCCTGCTGTCCCTGGCCCACTGCTCCCCATGCCCCAGGAACTTGGGCAGAGGCAGGTGCCGGCAGGAAAAGGCTGAAGACAGGGGCAGGGGCTGGCTTCCTAGGGCGGCAGCAGAGCCCCACAAATGGGCGGGATGAAAGCGACAGAGACGGATTGTCTCAGTTGCGAGGTCAGAAAGCTGCCACGTTCTGGGTGGCACAGCCGGCGCCCCCCCCCCCCCCGCGCCGTGCTGTGGGGGTGGGGCCTCAGAGCCAGCAGGAGGGGTCTGGCCCCGGCCTGCTCAGCTTGCTGGGGGCCAGCTTCTCCCTGGGACTCCTAATGCCTGCACCCTCTGCGTTTGTCCCTCTCTGGGCCCCCATTGGGCCTCTTCCTAAAGACAAGGGTCATATAGGATTAGGGCTCAGCCCTTCCCCAGTATGACCTCACCTGAACTAATGTAATCTGCAATTACCCTGTTTCCAAATAAGGGCACATTCTGAGGTACTTAAGGGTTTAGGACTTCAGTAGGTCTTTTTGCGGGGAGGAGGGCCCCAATTCGACCTCTGAGGCCCAACCTTCCCCTGTTCCAGAGGAGGGGCGGGAGGAGGGGACAGAGGTGGACATGGGTCAGGCAGCTTACCATCTCTGGCCAGTTGGTGTTCCCTGACTGCACTGTCCCTATCTAAGTGGCAAGGGCCTGCCAAGGGGGAGGTGGGCCTGAGGCTTCGGATCGCCAGGTGGTCCCACCACCTGGCACTCACCAGCCACCAGGTGTGTGGAGAGCAGGACAAGCACTAACACCGGTGTGAAGGAGGAGAGCCCCGGGCTCCTGGAGCAGAGCCGTGTCCTGTTTGGAAATAAACCACAAGTCTCTGAGATGCAGGCTTCAGCTTGTCCCTGGGCTCCGCCCGAGGCCGAGAGCAGGCCAGGGGACCCTGTGGGCCCGTGTGGTCGGAATTGCCGTGGCGGGCCAGGTGACGTGATGCCACAAAGTGGGGCGTGCCCGGCAGCATCTTCATTCACCAAGGGGATGGGATCGGCCTTGAGCACAGGTAGGCTGCGTGGCAGGTGGGGCGCACCTCCCTGCTTCCCCACTGTCAGCCTCCACCTGTGACTTCCCGAAGCTTCTTATGACACGTCCGGAAACATTCTCATTACACTAATGAAGCAACTGAGTCACGAGGGTGTTAAACAAGGTGTCCAGGCCACCAGCCAGCCAGTGGAAGAGCTGGGATCTGAATCTGAGACACGAGGGGACAGAGGGCTGCTGGTGCACAGTGGGGACAGGAAGAAAGGAGCCTGGGACTGGAGTGGGTGGTTGCCTGAAGCACTTCCTGGGACTAGCCAGCCGGGGTAACAGCTGCTTGAGGGAGACCCCAGCAGCCAGCATTCCCCTGGAGCAGTGGTCTGGGGCACCGTGCTAGGGAGAGACACACCTGAGGCGGGGCTGGCTAAAGGTGGAGCGAACTCGGGCTCGGGAGGAGCACGTTCAGTCGCAGTGAGGGAGACCCACCCGAATTCGCCCCACATCCTTCCCTCTTGAGACGTCACACGACGTGGATTCTCTCCTTTCCTTGGTCTCTCCTCACTCTTTTATCTCACACAGCTGCTGGTGGGAGCCTTTGCAGTTTCTGCCAGGAGCTTTGGGGCCACAGAGACACGAAGGGACAGGGGAGGTCTCCGCGCATCCTGGCCATCACTGGCGACCTTCAGCTCGCTGGGGAGCAGGGAGCCGAGTTTTGAGTATATAAAGGGCAGTTGCACTACAGGGGGAGGTGTAGGTGAGGGAACAGCGTTTGTTAGTACCAAGCAAGCGGCGGAATCGGGTGGCCTGACTTCCTTCCTAGGAATCCCCAACTTGGCGGGCAGTGTGTGCCTCTCACTCTACAAGCTGCTGGCCTCTTGTTCCCCAGTGGGCCGGCTGCCCAGAATCCCTCCAGTAAGCGTGCAGCCTCTGCTGCAGCCTTGCTCCAGGGCAGGTCCCCAGCCTTGCTTCAGGGGCATCGGTGCAGTGGCAGCTGTGACCAGTTCAGTCCCAGCTCTGTGGCCCACATACTGGTAGGCAGGGCTCAGCTGTCATTGGCAGAAGGGTCTACATCTCCCACTTGGCTAGAACTCTGGAGGAAGGCAGTCTTTTGAAGGCGCCCACGTCCCAAACTATGTCTTTTGCCCCTAGTGCCTTCCCCGGTCATGGTGCCTCCAAGGCATCCGGCCCCTGAGCTTTCTCTCTGGAGGGAGGCCTCCCCAGCGGACCTGTGGCTCACCTCATTGGCCACACCTTGTCCTTGGCTTCCCGCCGCGGGAGGGGCCCAGGATCGAAAGGGTTCACTTGCTAGTCTCTTCTGAGGGGGGTGGCCAGACGCCAGCGCTCAGGATCAGCCCACCGGCTCGGTTCTCCATCTGCCCAACTCTCCCGGCGATGCTGGGAGCCACCGGTATCCGTCCCTAATAAACTTCTTTCACCTTACACTTTTCTGTTCTTGGCAACTCAGAGCTCTGACGGACACCTGAGGCTTTCTGAGCCTGGAGAGGAGGCAAGGGGCCAGGAGGGGACCTGGAGGGGAGAGGAGGGCTGGAGGGCCTCCTCTGAAAGTAGGGGTCGGGGGCCTGTTCCCGGGTGGCGCCAGGGACAGTCCGACAAGGCGGGACAGTGTGGGCTCGCACGTGGAACCCAGCGAGGACAGGGAAAGCCAGACGCAGGCTCCGCGCGCGCTGGGCGGGGCGAGGGCGCCTCCGGGACTACGTTTCCCAGCAGGCGGCACGCTAGCATCACTTCCGGCAGCGCCCGCGACGCTCGTGTGGGAGTGTGCGAGCGAGTGTTTACTTCCGGCCTCCGCCGCCGCCGCGGGCTGAGGGCCGAGCGTGTGGGGCGGCGGGCGCGGCGGGTCCCGCGCAGCCATGGACTGGCTCATGGGGTGAGTCGGTCGGCCCGGAGGCCGGGCGGGGGGCCGGGGCCGCGGGCAGGGCGCGCCGCGGGCCGCGCCGGTCAAGGGCATCCGGTGCGGGCGGCGCGGGCGGTCTCCGCGGGGTTGGGAGCGGGGCGCTAGCTGGGACGCGGGGCCAGGGGTCGCTGCGGGTGACGGCGGGGCTCGGGGCTGTCGGGACCCGGGAGCGGGGCTGCGCGTGGCCCGGACGGGGGGACCGCCTCCCGCGCCGCCCCGCCGCGCCCCAGCCGCGGAGCCGGGTCAGGGCGGCCGCACCTCGCTGCGGGGAGTCGGGCGCCGGGAGAGGTCGGACGGGGTGCTGCTCTAGCTGGTCGCCGCGGGGAACTTGCTTCTGGAAGAAATAACTTTGGCACCGGCGTGAAACAGTTTCTTCAAAACGAGGAAAGCGGAGTAAAGCAGCCCAGCCTAACCCGTGAGCCGGGCTCGGGGGAGCAGGGCGAGCGGGGTGAGATTGGGGGTGGGGAGGGTGCGGTGGGCGAGGTTCCCGCCGCGCGGTGGCCGGTGGATCCGGCCGCGGGGTGGGGTAGGAAGGAAGCAGCGGGCCGGGAGCAGCGGGCTGGGCTTCCCTCGCGTTTGCTTTTGTGTTTAGCTGAGAACGAGAGAAACGAGGCAAAATGTCACGTGGCCCTTAAAAAGTTACGTGGTAGATTGGTCTTTTCTTAACCGTTTTGTTTTTGAGGACCAAGCAGGGGAGGCACTGTCATCCACTCGCGGGGTCCCGCTGCGTCTCCCCCTAGCTCTGATTTTAGTAGCACCGCTTGGGAGTCAGGTGCTTGTTAAGCGGATGGGGGTGGGGGGAGCCGATGCTGTGGCCTTGGGCTGGTGGCCCGGCTTGTCTGGACGCCCTCCCTCCTGGGAGGGTAGGGAAGAGTCTTTGTTTCCCCACCGCAGTGTGTTGGATGACCAAGAGGAGAGGTTAGACCCACTTTTGCCTGCAGGTGGTGTGGCATCTAGGGAAGGGGGAGGGGTGGGGGACGAGTTGTCGAAGGATGAATTGAGAGGGCAGAGAGAAGCGTTGAATGTGGCGGCAGTCAGGGCAGCCTGTGGGGATGCTGCGGACCAGCCATGGGGTGGCAGGCTCATCTCGCTTCTCTGAGAGGCAGCACTGCTGGCATGGTCGTCCCAGCCCTGCCGCTGCAGGTGGTCCCTCAGGGCTGCAGACCTCGTCTTTGAAGGCCCTTTATAAGAGGGAAGTTGTAGTACTTGTGCCGCTGGGGGAGGAGAAACTGAGGAGACTGAGCAGGAGACGGAAGGCAGAAAGCATTCGCAGTGTTTGGCGTCCCTGTGTGGGGTGTGGGTCCTACCAGGGGTGTTTTGCAGGAGGTCTTGGAGGGCACACAGCTACATTTGCTTTGCATTGAACAGTAGACACTCACCTTCTGCAGCTGCGGGGAGGGACTGTGTTGGAGGCAGCCTGGCCTCCCAGGGGCTTGTCTTGGTCACGTGCACGGTGGGTGGGCGGGTTGCACTCCCGGACCGTGTGGGGGACTCCAGGCCTGATCAGCTGGTGCCGAGGAAGGGCTGCTGGCGCTCCGTCTGTGCGATGAGTCTGCATCTCCGCCTATCCGGAGCGGGTGCTCGAGTGCCTGGAAATGGAGCATCGGGCTGTCTCCTGAACGACCGAGGTCTGTGCTGAATGGACTCCATTGCGAGTACCCAGTGAGGCCTCTAGGGACTGATCTGGGGCCATCGTCCGGGTAAGCCAGGGAGCTCTCCTGTCCCGGGCCCCCCTCGGGGCAGGGGCGCTGGCCCAGGTGCCGGCCCAGGGTTGAGGTCTGGAGCTGCCGCTCCCACGGGCCCTTGGGATGGGAAGGAGCCGTCCAGAAAGGAACCGGAGGTGTCAGGGAGGGCCCAGGAGGGAGTTTGGCTGTCTCTGTGTGCGTGGTTTTGAGCTCAGTGGACTGTGCGTCGGACGTTGTGAGTTCCGGTTCTTTGACTACAACATCCTTCTCCTGAAACAGAGGGGGCACAACTTGTGTCGTCCAGTGTCCTCTTCAAGAGTTGGTCTCCAGTGCCCTGTCAGGGGGCGCTGGGGCAAGTGCCCCGGTCCTTCCCACGCCTTTTATCGGGCCTTTCCTGGAAAACAGGAAGGCGCGGAGGCCTAGGTGTAGCCGCGGAGGGCGGGAGTAGCAGAGCCCCCTGGACGCCCCCCACTCTGGGCCACTTCTCCCCCAGCCCGGCCCCTGCGCCCAGGCGAGGACTGCCAGCCCGCCGCACCCGTGGGTGCCCTGCAAGTGCTCGGTGCTGGGGCTTGAGCTGGCTCTTCCCCAGTGCCTGCATGTCAGCCTGGGAGAGCTCAGGAAGTGTGCTGTTTTCTTACGGTTTCCTGCAGCTCCTACTAATCCGCACTGTTCGTTGGTGACCGGGTGATTTGGGGTATAGTTCCCTCTCTGTGTTTTAAATAGTGCTTTGTTTTGTTTTGTTTTTTAAAGAAGTAGCTTCTTTGCGTCGGTGCATCTCAGGTGCCCGAGTGTGGACCTGACTGTTGTGGCAGTAACGCTCCCTTCTTTGGGCCCGCGGTCAGAACCAGAACGGTCTCTGTCTCGGAGCAGCTCTGCTGAGTAATGGGGTGGCCTTTCTCCCGCTCCCCTGGCTGCCTCCAAGGAGAGGGAGGCCCCGCCAGAGGCCTGCTGGGAAGCCCGGCCTGAAGCAGCACGTTGAGGCTTGCTGCCTGAGTCGCTGGCGCTGGCTTGAGGAGTGTTTCTCCATGCGCGCTGGCACACTCCCGGCCACTCAGAGTTTCCTGTGCCTGGCGGGAGCTGGCTGTTGCAGTAGGTGTGCAGGGGTCTCTGCAGAGGGTCGCCACTTGTGTGGTCTGCCTGTTTGGTCTTTGGCTGTCTGTACCTGAGCAGCTGGTGACAAGGCGGCTCTGCGCCACTGGGAGGGAAGCCAGCCCCAGAGGTGAGGCTGCGGGCCGGCGGCAGTGCAGGGCCTACTGCAGCGTTTAGTGGTCGGGGGGACGTTCGTCCTACCCTTGACCGGCAACCGTGGGCATTTGTGGGAGGGCAAGGGAAGCACTGTTACATCTTAGCAACAGAAAGCACAGTCCAGATGCTTCCGAGCATCTGGAAACGTCGAAGAGGAGATGCGCCTTCTCTCTCTTCTGATTGGTGGAAGCAAACCTGTGCCCTGCGTGGGGGTGCCGTGGGCACCTTGCCACAGCCCCTCCCGCTGTCGTCTGAGCGGCAGGTTGGGTGTCGGTCAGAACTGCCCTGTGCCAGCTTCCGGAGTGGGCGACATCTCGTGCAGCGCGGGGCCGCGGTGCTGTGGGCCAGCCATGGTTTCCGGTGGATCTGGTTCTGCCCTTGGGCCCCTGCGCCCGGGCGGAGCTGCATCCAGTGCCTGCAGGAGGGAGGGGGTCGGCATGGCTGGCAGCCCAGTCTGAGGAGGAGGAGACCCAGACTGAACTCGCCAACCTCTGAGGTGTGATGCCCGCGCCATGGAGCTGGTGCGTTTCGCCGTGCGATTAAGTAGTTTCCAGTGAAATTACAGAGCAGCACCGCCCTCACCGCGGTTCAGTTGGAGAGCATCCCCGTGGCCCTGGAAGAAGCCTGTCTGTCGGCAGGCGCTCCCTGTCCGCCCTGCCCCCGGCGGCCCCTGGTTTCCCTTCTGGTGCTGGATCTGCCTGTCTCGGGTGCTTCATGTGGAGGGACCGCAGCGCCGGGCTCTCCGGCCGGGTCATGCAGTGTCACCCTGGGAGGCGCAGCCATGCTGCTGCGTGTGGCAGCTGTCCACCCGTGTGGCCCAGCGCCGCCCCAGCCTGTGGACGTGTGCGTGCTCCGTAGGCGTCTAGGCCGAGCTTCCCTTCCACCACCTTGGCCTGGCCTCCCTGGTGAGAGAGGGAGGGGCCAAGTCCTCATCTGTAGGGGGGGGATGGCGAATCCAGGCTGCCCTCACGCTGTGTCCTGGTCCCTGTGCCACAGTGCCACAGTCTCTGTCCCTCGGGCTGCTGCAGGAGGGAGGACGTGTCCCAGGAAGAAGGGGCAGGACGGGCGTGCACAGGCCCTGAGTCCTGAGTGCGAAACTGTACGCTACCCTGCGGCAGTAGCTCCTGTAGCTCCCAGAGGCAGTGTTCCGCCCAGGTGACCTTTAGACCTAAGTCTGCAGAGGGGCTGCCTGTGGCCAGGTCTCATTCAGACACACACACCCCCTCTCCCAGAGAGCACTTGGGCTGGAGCCTGTGGCAGAGCCGGCCCCTGGGCCTGAGTGTTCTCAGCCTCATGCTGTCTGTCTGTTGCTGGCCCTCCTGCTGGCAGAGTCTGCTGGGGCCCCTCGAGCGCAGTGTCCTTCAAGTCGTGCTGCTGGCCAGAGACCAGCAGGACGGAGCCCCCTGACAGCCTGGGCGGGGTCCTCGCAGAGCCCTTCAGGGTGAGCCCCAGGCTGTGGGGGCTGCCCTGCCAGCTGCCTGCTTCCAGCCTCACTGCCCCCAGGGGTCATTGCCGGCTGTTTGCTCACTGAGGCCTCTTCCCCCAGATCCCGGGAAGGCCAGAGTGCATGTGGGGGTTGGGGGGAGTGTTGCTGACCACCAGACCTTGTTTTCAGGAGCTGGCAGTGGCTCAGGATAGCACCTGAGGTGTGAGAGGGTGTGGCCAGCTCCCCAGCCTCTTGGCCCTCCCATTCGTGTGGGGCTACAGCAGACCCCAGAGCCATCTGGAGACAGAGCCCCACAGCTGGAGGCCTCGTGTGCCTTCGTGCCGAACTACAGTGCAAACTGCAGTGCAAACTGCCGTCCTCAAAACAGTGTGGCACCGGCCCGGAAATAGACTTGGAGTGATGGGACGGGTTGGGGGCCCAGAAATGGGGCCCTGCCCTGGAGGTCAGTCAGGTCAGGGCCAAGGAGCCAGGACTGCCGAGGAGAACAGTCTTGTCGGTAGATGGTTTGGGAAGAGCTGACAGCCACATGCACGGGAGTTAAGCCGGCGAGCCCGGGAAGGGCACAGCCCGGAGTGGAGCTCCAGAGCCTGCGGGCCACGCAGCAGGCCGCACACTCCCTGACATCGGTCTGGGCAGCGTTCTGGGTGCGACACCAGAGGCCCAGTCGGGGAGAGCAGAAGTAAACAAGTGGGGTTCCATGGAAGGGGCACCTGCTGCCAGCAGACTCGGGCAGCTTGGGGGGCGGGGCGGGGGGTCGCAGACCACGTGTCCAACAGGGCTCAGTGTCCGGAAGATGCCAGGGGCTGACATGGGCAGGGTCGGGCCAGCGTCCTCGGTCATCGGGGGCGTTTGGCCCACAGCAGACCACGGCTTTGCCCCCGCCTGCCGGAATGGCCCTCGTCAGCAAGGCGAGGCTGCATGCGTTGGTGAGCACGTGGAGAAAGGGGCCTTCACAGTTAGAAGCAGGACTGCCGTACAACCCAGCATCGTGCACTCCCGGCTCTGCCTCCAGACGAAATCGCTGTCTGGAGAGGTCGGCGCTTCACGGAGTGTGGTTGGCAAGATCAGAGACAGGTTGGCAAGGGGGGTGGAGGACATGGGGCACACAGCGGATGGTTCAGCCTCAAAAAGTGGGGCAAGCCCGCCGCCAGTGAGAGCACAGGTGGACCAGTGGCCATTGTGCTCAGAGTAGGTCGGGGAGAGGCAGGCAGACGAGGGGTCACTGGGGCCGAGGGTGGGAAAGTAGTGGAGGCCGGGAGAGGCTACGCACGTCCAGGTGGAGCACGCAGGCGCTCCCTTCCCTTGTCCCTGCTGTCTGGGGCTCCTGGACAGCCCTTCTGGAGGACATGGGGCTGGGCTGGGCCCAGAAAGGTTCTGGGAGGCTGTGCCCCCCCAGCCGCCCTGAACTCATGCAGGAGGAGGGGCTCTCGTCCCCGAGGTTCAGCCTCGTGCCCTGACCATAGGTGCCAGCCGGCACAGACCTGAAAACCACGAGTTCCCCTCCTGAAGCGACGGGAAGATGGTGGCCAGACACAGAACGTGCTCTGTGGGTGCAGGCGTCCTCAGCGCCGGCCGCGAACAGCGGAGCCGTGGCCGGGCTTGTTTCTCTGGAGCTGCTTTGCGCTCTCCAGAGCACTCCAGGCCCATTCGCAGGCCCTCCTCCTCCACCATGTGCTGTGGGCGCATTTGTGGCTGTGTCCACCCCAGCTGGGACCTGCTCCCCCGAGACTACACATGCACCGCGCCCCCATGGCACGTGGCAGCCCGGCCGGCATCTGCCAGTGCTTCCCCAGCTCATACCTGGCTGCAGGCCTTCGCTAGGCCAGCAGCTCCACCTCCAAGACAGCGCAAGTCTGTTGTGTTCTGGCCACGCACAGGAGCCTGGCAGCCCCCTGGTGCCCTGCACTCGGCCATTGCCACGGCATCTGGCTGCTGCTCCACCGCTTCTCCGCCTGTATGGGGAGTGGAGCAGAGCAGCCCTCGGCAACGGCAGCGCTGCCCACAATGCCCAGAGGTTCCCACTGTTGGCCTGTCACCCTGATGCGCCCTGACCGCCCATCAGCAGCCCCTGCCAGGGGCGTCTCCTCTGCATCCTGGGGACTTGGCGCCTGCTGTGCCCTCCACATCTTTGCTGGGCTTGTCCCTTGGCACCAGTCAGGTCCTGGTACTGCTATCCCTTAACCAGAGAGAACCCCCATCTCCTGCTTCCAGGACATGTCCTCTCCCTGCTGGCCATGGCCACCCCTTTCCAGTGTCGTCTCCTGTCACACCGACTCACCTGGATGTACCCCGGTTTTCCGTGTGTGTGCCAGTCCTGCAGGCAGGGACGTAGGCCATGTGCCGTGCTGTGCCGTGTTGTGAGCCGGCTACCGGGCGCCTCCCCCGTGTGTGGGCAGGTGCTGAAGGCGGTGCAGTGAGCCTCTGCTGGCCCGCAGGTCCCCGCGGCCCGCCTGGACTAGCAGCAGCGCCTCAGCCTGCCCGTCCCTTCACTGCTGGGCGCTGACCCACCTGCCCGGCGCGGCCTGGGCAGGCGGATGTGCCCACATGGGTTCCTGCGCTCGCATACAGTGAGATGTCGTCTTAGCTCACAAAGGGAAGACTGAGGGGCTTGGCGGACTGGGGTGCATTTCCCTGAGCCCTGGCGGTGCTGCAGGCCCCAGCGAAGGGGCTGCTTGGGGCGAATTTTGGGCCCTCTGAGTGCCTCCTGCCCTGCACCCCTACTCCGCCCTCCTCCCTGCGCACCACAGGGTGCTGCTGGTGACAGCAGCATTTCAGAGTGACGGGCGGGCAGGGAGCGGGTAGGGGTCCATCACCCTGCAGGTGGAGTGGACTCGTGTCCACCAGGCCAGCCCAGCCTGGCCACACTGGTTGGGTTTGAGAGCCCCTTCGGGAAACAGGCTGTGGCCTCCCAGTGGGGTGGCATCAGGGGAGATGCAGTCGATCATGGCCACGAGCGAGAGGGGGACGATGACGTGACCCAGAGGCAGGCCTGGGGGGGCGGGCGCACTTTAGGGCTCAGTGGGTTCGCAGTGCCTTTCCAGAAGCTGGCTCCGAAGCACCGCAGAGCACAGCTCATGGGGGCAGTGCCCTGCTCTTCACCCCGCGTGGCCCCTGTGGACGGGGCCCACACTGGAGGACACACCACCGGAGGGAGGCACGGGCGCCGGTTCGCCCTGAGCACGCTTCTCTTCCTGCAGGAAGAGACGTGAACCGGTGCCTGCACCACGTGTAGCAGCGGAAGGAGAGATGCCATGTCCCACCCCTTCTCTGCACCCCACTCCTCTCCCCCAGGGCCCAGGGCCCCTGGGCTGGACACACAGCGTGTTCGTTCCTGTTGTGAGGCCTTTTTCCTCTGTCGAAGGCCTCGCGGGGGACCTGCCGTGGCCCCTTGCGCAGGGGCCATCCCACGGCGCAGTGCGGCAGGTGGGCACGGTGTGGCAGGACCAGGGCTTCCATCTTTGCTGCCGGCTTGGTGTTTAAACAGGAGGGGGGCAGGTGCCCCTCCCTTGGTCGGTCCCTTTGGTCACATGTTTTCTGTTAGCTTGTGTCTAGTGGGGGCCTCGGGGTGGCCAGCGTGTGGCTCCCCACTCGGCAGGCACAGTGAACACCGTCTGTCAGCTGCGTTTTGTCGTGCGTGGGCCTGGGGTGGTTTTCACCCTCGTCACCTGTCATGCATTTTCCTCTGTGGGCCACTCTCAGTGTCCTCAGGCACCGTGTTTGGACTCCTGGGGTCGCAGCTAAGGACGCCTGTCGCTCACCCCTTCCCTCGGCGGCGAGGTGCTTTACTGGGGGGGCGGGGGCGGGGCGGACAGGCGACGTAGCCCCAGTGGTGAGACCTGGTGCGCAGGGCGTGGCTCCTTTCCGCCCACGGCCCTGGCTGCTGCACAGCGGGGAGGGTGGGCTTGCCAGTGGCCGCTCACAGCCCCCCCCTCCAGAGGCAGCGCCTTGTCCTCGCCAGCCGGGAGCCGGTGTTCTGGGGCCTGCAAAGCTGCGGCTGCCCCTGGTGGCCCAGGTGCTTGCCCCTCGGACAGCTGATGGGATGCGCCCAGGGCTGCCCAGGAGCTGGCGCCAACTTCCGCTCTTGGGACACGCTGGGCTGGAGGCCCCAGTCCCTGTTGGCGTGTGTCTGAGCACCCCCACCTCCCCACTGCCTTCAGGACCTCCCAACATGGCTGCCCAGAGGCTGAGGGATGGGCATGTGCAGAAAGTGGGTGGGCCTGGCCGGCTGTGGGGGACCCCCGCCAGGCTCACAGGAGCTGGGGAGACCTCCCCCGACTCCAGCGCTCCACAGAGCCCCTCCGTGTCCTGGACCAGGGACCGCAGTCCATCACCCTGCCGGTAGGGTGGACTCTGTGTCCACCAGGGGGCGTTGTCAACCCTGCAGGAAGGCCAAGTGCCCTCCCCCCCCAACACACACACCAGGCAGGTGACGGCTGTGGTGGGAAGCACTAGCTCCAGACCAGACCACGTGGGTGTGGGTTGTCCCACACTGCTCACAGAGCCGGCAGCTTCACGGGGGCAGACTGAGGACCTGTGCAGGGTGTACATGCCTGTCCCTGCGTGCCCGCCTTCCCATGCAGGAACGAGCTGCATTAGCAGTGTAGCTGGCACGGGCTTGAGGGTCTAGTGGGCAGCAGGCCTGTGCTCCCCTCGGAGCTGTGGACGAGCACCTTGTGCCCCTGCCCACCACGAAGCGCGTGCCTGGCCAGGGCGCAGCAGGTGTCCTGAAGGAGGGCAGAGACCGTGGCCCACAGAACAGGCGGCATGTGCTGAGGGGGCGGGGCCGCTTGCCCACAAAGAAAGGCAACTCTGAGGAGAGCAGCCAGGGCGGGCATGCCCTTGGGAGGGGACGTGAGAGGCCACGGCCAGTCGGAGACCTGACCAGAGGAACAGCAGTGAAGTGGTCTCATCCCCCTGGAGTGGGGGAACCAATCGGGTATGGACTGCAAGGCCCACAGCAGCAGGGAGTCAGTGCCATTGCCATGGGCTTCCTGGCAGCAGGCAGCAGACGGGAGGCTTTTTAAATAGATGTTTTATTTTTTTATTTTTAGAGAGAGGGGCTGGGGTGAAAGGGAGGGAGAGAAACGTGAGTGCGGGGTTGCCTCTCACGCACCCCCTGCTGGGGTCCCTTTGGTTCACAGGCCGGTGCCCGCTGCTCCTGGCTGCACGGCCGGGGTGGGAGCAGGGCCTGAAGGAGCCCTAGTGTCTCCACGTGGGCAGGCAGCGGGTCCAGACTGAAAGGGCCACAGCGGGACGTGGTGGAGCACGTGCTGTGAGGAGCGGCTCCAGAAGCTCCCGGGGAGGAGCAGACGGTGCAGGGACCCGGACGCAGTTCCAGCTGGCACTCAGAACGGGGCTCCCGGTAGCCGCTGCACCCATCCCCACGGGGGCTTCCCTACAGCCGCCTACTGCGTGTGAGCTGGGGCACGGCCTCCTCGGTGCGCTCCAAAGAGAGGTCACTTCCCCGACACCCCGTCGTCCGAGGCCCCCTTCCTGTGACCAGCCTCTCCCCGAAACCCCGCCCTTCCTGAAGCCTGTCTTTCTGTGACCCCCTTCCTCCTGGGAACCCCTCCTCCCACGAACCTCTTTCAGGAAGCGCCTGGGGGGACCTGCGGGGGCAGCCCTACCGGCCCCTGGGACACCCCTGCCAGTGTGGGGTGCCCCGCAGTGAAGAACCCGCTGCAGCCCTAGTCGGGGCCCCGCGGAAACCCCGAGGGCCGGCGTGCGGCCTTTCAGAGGCGTCCGAGCCGACGTCACGTCCCCACATAACGGTTCCTGGCGTCAGCTTGCTGGGGGCCACAGTGAAGCCTTGCTCCCCGCGATGGGCTCAGACGAGCCCCTCGGTGACGGCTGCCCAGCAAACGGGCATCCGCACTGTCCCCCAGCATGTGCTCACTCTTCTCCCGGGGTGCACGGCGCCGACCCTCCAAAGGTGCTTTTGGAGGCTGAGGCGTACACAGGGGAGGGTTGCTTGTCCTGTGGGAAAGTCCTAGTCACCTCAGTCACCGTGCCCACAGGCACCACCTGCAGGCTCACCCGGCGGGCACAGGTGTGGGCTGGTGTCCTCCAGGCTCTGTCTCCTCGGCCACTGAGGACCAGGGCTCGTCCTGAGCAAGTGTTTCCATGAGTCCCTGGAAGCCGACTTCTGGGTGGAGGGGCTCCACGCTGTGCGCTCTGGGGCGGGGAGTGGGCGGAGCGTCCCGGCCCTCTGTGTCCTGGTCAGAGAGGAGGGAGGCCCTTTGAGTTGGGCACACCCCTCTTCCCTGCCCTTGTCCACTGTCCGCTGGAGGCGGGTCTTTCCTTCATGGCTGATTTGCAGGTGGGGTGGTCATCTTTCTCCCTGGTCTGTACGTGTCCCGGTTTGTGAGTTAGGACTTCCTTCTTTCAGAAACACAGGTGTCCCACCTGCCCCTGCTCTCCACCTGGGGCCAGCGGGCAGGCTCCCCGCTCCCACTGAGCCCCCTGGACGCAGCAGGAGGGGCGTGGGGGTCTCGGGGTTCGGCGGAGGCCCTGTGGGGCTAAAGACACAGCAAGGCGGGGTCCTGGCGCGGCTGTGTGCTTCCCTCCCCAGGCTGGCCTGGGCACATGGGGCCTCAGAGATGCCGGAGGGTCTGAGCACCCTTGGAGCAGGGCAGCCTGGGGACTGTGTGCCGGAAGTGACCTCAAACAGGCCTGGGTTTTTGAAAGGGCCCTCTGAGGACAGGGGCTGGGCCTGTGGGTGGCACGTCAGAGAACAGTGCTGTGGCCCAGACCCTCCATTGCCAGCCACTGGTCTGAGCTGAGGGTCTCTCCTCAGGCCTCCCTGGGTTAGTGTGGAGAGTGGGCCCCCCACTCTGGATGCCTCCCCTCTGAGTCCAAAGCAGAGGGGCACACGCCCCTTCACCTGGACGTTGGGGAGGATGACCAGGTCCCCCCTGCTCCAGCATGTCTGCCGTCTGCTGTGTGCAACCGGCTGTGTCTCCTTCCCTTAGGGAAACAGGTGGGGCCCGGCCCGGCCCGAGGGCCATAGCAGAAGGGACACAGGTGAGGCCCGACGGGCTGCAGGTTGGCTGCCGGCAGAGCTCCCGGAACAGGGCCCCTTGGTGGTTTCAGAACCCCATGCCCTTGCCAGCGCTGAGCCCCACGCACAAGTGGGCTCCTGGGCCTGTGCTGTTCGGAGCCTTGTGTGAGCTCTCGGGCACAAGCCCTCTGCTCTGCACTCCCCAGACTCTCCCAGCCTGGGAACTGGCCTTCCTGGAGGAGCGTCAGCTCTGAGGAACAGCTGACTGACGGGCCGGGGTCCAGGGACCTGCAGAGGGGCTGGCCATGGCTCTTCAGCCTATGCCCCTTGGGGTCCCGCCCTCCGTGGGACTGACCCCACTGCCTTGCACAGCGAGAGGGCACTGCCATCACTCTCTAGCGCTTTTCTAGGGCAGGACTGTTTTCTTGTTTGGATTTCAGTGTTTGGGGGAAAATAGGGAAGATGCCCAACGTTTCTGCTGGGGAACCTTCCGGCCACCAGGTCCACAGAGGCAAGGGCGGCACTGGGTGGCCGAGGCCCCTGCCTCTCCCCAGCCTCCCCTAGGCCCAGAGCCAGTTCCACTGGTCGATGCTCCCCGTGGCCGCCTGTGGCCTGAGCCTGGGCTAAATCCTGCAGTCGGAGCTTTTATACCAGCTGGGAGGGTGGGGCAACTTGGCAGGACCCACGTGGCCCTTTTCTTGGGCAGCCGCGGCCCTGGCTGCCTGGGCTCTGTGCCTGCTTGGCTGGTGACAGCTGGGGGAGTGACAGTTGGCCCCCTGCCATGAGTCCCCTGGGTTTTCTGAGCCCCCACGACCTCGCAGAGGAGAGCGTGGGCCCCAGCATCGGCCCTCCCCCGCACCTCTTGCTCGTGCCAGAACTCTGCTGCTGCCCGGGGGCCTCAGCCCCGCCACCAGGGGGCCACCTCGTCCCTGCCCGAGGCTGCGGGTGCTTGTCTGGCAGATGCCAGTGCCGGGTTGGGAGGGAAGACGTGAGAGGTGGCTGCCGCGTGGCCTGGATGCCCCTGCCCTCTGTGGTCGGGCGGTGGCTGGGGGCCAGGCGGGATGACTAGGCAGGCTCCAACAGCCACTTCAATTGTTTGGAGTTTGGCTTGACTTGAACTTGAAACAGAATGGCTTTGGTGATGTTTGTGAGGGCATTTGTCCACCTTCGAACCCTGCACTGAAATCCTGGCCCTCAGCCCTGGTGCAGCCTGCAGCCTGCCTGCCTCCCTCCTCCATAGTCCGGTGGCTCTCTGGTGTCCTGGAGTTCCCACAGTCACCCCGGTGGCTGGGCTTCAGTGGGCACTTGACCTCCAGCCTGACCCCTGCAGGTCCTCTCTGCTGCCACCCAGAGGGTCTTCCCCGACTTCCTGAGCCCAGTTGCATAGGGCCGTAGGGCAAGTACACGTGGCATGCAGAGCGCCCCCCCCCCCAGTCTGCCCCTCCACCTCCACCAGCAGACCGGGGTCCGCTGGCCGTCTGCAGGGCTGGTGCTGCGTGTGGCGTCTCCTCTTCTGTGTGAGGTGTTAGGGGCTTGCGGGAGCAGGGTTGTGCTACGGCTTTCTGCTTGTCCGACCCCCACCCTGCCGTCTGTCCAGGGTGGGGGTGGGGGCAGAGCGCGCTGGCCCTTGGAAGTGGGGACTGACGGTCCCCTGAGCTCCAGGGAAAAGGTTCCCTGCATAACCTCTGCCTGGGACTCTGGCACTTGGGCCAGCGCAGAAGTTGGCTTCCTTTCTTTCTGAGTGTGCAGGCCCATCTCGGGGGTGGGGTCGGGCTGGTCAAGAGCACAGGCTCTGGGCAGGCTGCCCCCACTGCCTCTGAACTTCCTGTCTGTCTGCACTCAGTTGACGCCTCTATTAAAATGGCAGGTGGGGGTGTTAGGCAGCGAGCACCTGGAAGGTTGTCAGGGTTGCTGGGGGCAGCTCTGTGCACCAGCCCCACTCCCAGGCATGGCATCACCCCTGGACATGGCATCACCTGCCTGCAGTGTCACCCTGGGTGGCAGCGGCCAGTGGGGCTGGGAGGGGTGCTGAGGCGAAGCATTCGGGGCAGTGCCTTCCTGCTGCACACCCTCATGTGCGCAGGGCTCCAGGGGCAGACCAAGGCTCTTTCCACCCAGCTTAGGACAGGCCAGGCTTCAGTGGACTGGGCCCCCGGAGCGGTGCAGAGATGGCCTCGGCTGCTGTGGAAGGGATCGGTCCTCCTCCTCTGTCCCGTGCAGTGTGGAGGGGACTTACGGCCTCGGGAGGCTGTTTGCATCCCTGCACTGGTGGCTCCAAAGTCGGCCGTCCCCACTGCCCAGACCCTCCTGGCCCCATCCGTGCCCTAGGACGCACACCCTGCGAGGGCTTTCTCAGCCTCTCCTGCCGCCTGTGTGGCGGCTCCGATGGACTGCAGGGGGCGTCAGCGCAGCAGTGACCAGGCTGCTGGGGTGGCCCTGCCCAGGGATGCAGGCTTAGGAGTCTAGCCGTGTGCAGTGGTCCAGTTGGCAGTTCTGGGGGAGCATGGCGCTGAGAGGCAAAGGTGCTGGAGTCGGACAGGACTCGGGCCCCACGCATTCCGGGGTGCTGATGGGTGCTGGGGTGCAGCCGCCCAGGAGCAGGGCCGTGCCCTGCATTCTGGACGTCGCTCCCAGCTAGTGGTGATGGCCAGGTGCGCACCAAACTGTGTGCGCCAGGAGTGGAGTGAGCAGCGCTGGGAAGAACAGGGCCAAGTAGAAGGTAGACCGGGAGCTGGGAGGGCTCTGGTGGGCAGGGCCTGAGGGGTTGAGCTGGGGGGCATGGGGGTCAGGAGGAACGGAGCCCAGCTGCCTGAAGTCACACACACCTCACATGTGGGTGTATGCTCATTGTACACGCCTTTCACTTGTACACGCCTTCCACTTGTACACGTGCTCACACCTCATGTACACACATATACCTAACACATGTGTGCACGTATGTACCTCACATGCATGCCCACGCACCCCTCACACATACACATGCTCAGCGTGCAAACCTCCCACTTGCTCCCACACACACACACACACACACACACCTCCCCTGTACCTGTGTGCTCACATGCACACAGGTGGGACTCAGTTGCGGGTGTATTTGTGGGCAGTGTGGCATCGGCATCCGTTGGGGGTGGTCTCTCACTCCTCCTCCCTGCCGCAGCAGAGGCATCGGGTCACCGTCCCCCTCCGGGCCTTGCAAGAGGCAGGTTGCTGCTCCCTCAGGGAGGTGGCAGAGCTCCTGCGGGACCACCACACCTAGCACTTATTTCCTCGTGGAAAGGTTTCTCGCCGTAAATTCAAGCTTCTCATTCCTGCACGTGTCAGTGTTGGTGACTTGTGTTTGTGCAAGAAGCTGTTTCGTTGTGCGTTTTCGTGCACTGTCCTCAAGTGACTCTGGGGCCTGTGGGCGTGTCTCTCATTCCGTGCCGGTGGCTGTGTCTCTGCCTTTGTGACCAGATGGCTGGGAAGTTCATGTTTCTGACATTTCGTGTTCTAGTCTCCATTTGTCCGTTTTCTGTGCTGTGGGCTTTTATCATTATTTTATCTCCTTTTGCTTTGGGTTTACTACACACTCCTTTTTTTCTAGGTTATTAAAGTGGGTTTGTAGATTGTTTGGTTTTAAGCCTTTTTGCTGACATAAACACTTAGGGTAATAAGTTTTCCCCAAACCCAGGTTAACTACATTCAACAAATTTTTGTAACATTTTTATGGTCTTTTCGTTTAACTTAAGTCTGTTCTATAGAACCTCATTCTAGATATTGCAACCTTATGTTCTAGAACTTGCTGTCTGCACTTTGAGGAATTTCCGTGTCTTTTGAGGGCCCTAAACTTATGGTGTCCATCCTTTTCTTTAAATCTTTGAACGGGTTCGCTCTCCCGCGATGCCTGAAGGCGGTGGCCACCCAGACTGTGCACACCCACCTGCAGGTGCCGGAGACGCTTCTGGCTGCCCCTGGCCCCCGCAGGGCCTGCGAGCACCCGGTCTGGGTGCCCCGAAGCCTGCCAGCCTTGCCTCCCCGAGGCTGTCTTCAGGGGGGCACACGGCGGGCCTCTCCACACCACCTGCCTGGCATCTTGTCTCTCAGGGTTGGGGTCAGGCACGGGGCGCTGNCATGGACTTTGGCCGCCAGAAGGGCCCTGAGGCGCCCCCCCCCCCCCCCCCGCCTGGGCCCCCCACCCCACACACTGGTCCCTCTCTGGGGCTCTGCCCTCCCCGCAGAGCACCCGCCCGCCCGTCAGGCGCCACTTTGGAAAGCCAACTGGGACACACCCTCATCTCCCTGGGGGCTGGGCCTGTGAAAAGGGCAGCTATGAAGCCGCCTGGCCGGAGCCCTCCGCTCCCCGCATCCTCATTGGCGGCTGCCGTGCTCTGGGCGGGGCGCCTGGGAGGGCGGGGGCAGTGAAGCCGCAGGGCTCCCACTTCCCTCCCCACCTCTGCACCGCCCCAGCATGCTGGGGGAGCACAGCAGCCGCCCCGCAGACCGAGCTCTGCTCAGCCAGCCCCCCAAAACCGGACTCAGCTGTAAAATGGTGCTTCAGGCAGTTGGCAAAGTGCTCAGGTGAACCCTGGGGCGGGGGGAGGGGGGGAGGCCCAGAGGGTGTTTGTCTTCCTGCCCCTGGTCCCCTGGGGTCAGGCTGAGGAGGGACAGGACTGCTGGGGTCTGGTCAGGAGTTCATTTGCAGGAGGTCTCCCCTAAATGCCCACAGCTCCTGCTACTGGTGGGCAGGAGTGTGCCCCTACCTCGATGGGTGCTGCTGCATCTGGGGGGTGAGCTTTGCCCACCAGGCACTGTTTCTGGCCACAGCAGCCCTGCTGTACCCCTTCTGAGGTTGCAGGACGGGCCCTTCACCACTGTGCAGGGTGACCGATGTCCGTCCCGGAGTGGCCTTGTCCGGAGCCCTGACAGGGCCGTGGGCAGCCAGCTGCTGCAGGGGGTTTACCGGAGAAGCCTGCCCTGCCCCTTCCTCCTCCTCCTCCTCTTCTGACCTGCCGCACCTGGGGGGCGTCCCATGCTCGAGACATGGGGTGGGGGGCACGCAGCACCTTGTCTGTCGGAGTGGCAGCGGCTGTGCCAGCATTCAGGAGAGCACGCCTGTGTGTGCACACCGGGTCCAGCAGGGAGGGGCCTTGAGGGGCTGGGGCAGTGCCGTCGTAAGCCCTGGCGTGTGTCACCAGTCAGCTCCAGTCAGGGTCTGCCTGTGTGTTTCCTGGGTCCAGGTCTTTGAATGAGAGGGTCTCTCGCTTTCCCACTTCCATCCGTCTTTCACTGTCAGCGAACTCAGCTGGTGAGGGGCATGGCGGAGGGACTGGCATGTGTCTGGGCCTCCACTCTCCCTGCCACAGGGCTCTTGTGTCCAGCAGGTTGGCCACCTGCCCCCCAGGGGCTCCTGATAAGTCACAGGTGGACACCAGCACCCCGCCGGCCAGCGAGGGGCCCTCATCAGGCCGCAGTATGGGCAGCACTCTCAGTAGCATTGTTCAGATCGGGAACAGCAACCGTCTGGGGTGGCGTAGGGGTTCACTCGCTATGGGCCGTGCACACCTGTGTGTGCAGTGGGCAGAGCTGAGCCTTACAGCAGCGCCGCCCCCCCCCCACCGCCAGCCATGATGTGCAATGGCTCAGGTCCCACGGGCCCTGGGGGAGGTGGGCCTGGCCATTCTGCAGGGCTTGAGAGACTCACCTGGTGTGAGTGAGCGAGCATGGAACCTGTGCTTCGAGTGCCGTGGCTGCTTCGCTGTTGCAGTTCGGGGTCAGGGATGTTCACACTGCTGACGTGCCTTCGTCTGACTGCCTGGGCAGCCCCCTCCCGGTGGGACACTCGGGCTTGTGAGAGCCGCTATGTTTGGGATGCCAACTCCAGGGCAGTTAAACCAAGAGAAACGACCTGCGTGTCCTCCATGGCATCGGTCCAGCCGCAGCCAGTGGGAGACTGACGGGAGCCTGGTAGGGTCCCCACTCCTCGGAAGGAAGGTTTTCAGGCCCCACCCCAGGGCCCTGCATCAGGCACCAGGGCGTCAGGGTGGCAGCGAGCCCGTGTGTTCACCAGCTCTGGGAGTGGCGTGTTCGTGGGAGGTGCAGATCTCCAGCACCAGCAGTCCCCACGTGTCTGGGCCTGGCTGTCGCGGGGGTACCAGGCTGACCCCACAACGCTGGCCTGTGTCCTGGAGGAGGTCACAGGAGCCTAGACTCAGGCTGTGCTGCCCTTGCACCTGCCCACTACCCCCCACCTGCCCCCGCGCCCGACAGCTTGGCCTCAGCCCATAGTGGCCCTTCCCGTGGAGCAGTTTCTGGGGGGCCTGCCCCCTGCATCTCCCACCTCCTCTGCCCCACTGAGCTATCTGCAGACACAGCCACCTGTGGCCTGGCCCTGCCCTGTTTGCAGGGCCCCCACACTTCTTCCCACTCCCCCTCTCCCAGACCTGCCTTCACCCCCCCCCGCCCGCCCCGGCTGGCAAGGCCCGAGCTCCGCCAGCACCCGTGAGGGACGGGGGGGCGGGGGGCACAGGACGACACACACAGCAGGCCAAGGGGGACCCTAGGAAAGGGGAGGGAGTGTTGCGCCCGCCTGCTCCCTCGCCGGTGCCACTCACTCTGCGCCTGGGGACCTCCAGCTGCTCTCCCAGCATGGCTGATGCCTCCAAGGTACACCCATGTTTCAGCGCCCTTATTTGTTGCCCCATGGATGACTAGGCCATGCTTGCTGGCAAGCCTCCGGCAGTGGGCTGGCTCCCCTGGGCTGTGGGCAGGGCTGTCCGCTGATGCTCAGAGTGCTCCCGCAGCCCGGCCCCCCTCGGGCGCGCTGCACGGGCAGGTGGGGACCGCCACAGGGTGGCCAGGCTCCTGGAGCTGGACTTGTCTCGGAGCCTCGAGAGCAGCACCCACAGCACCCTGAGCCGTGTCCAGTGGGCCCCACTCCCTCCTTCAGCTTCTTGCCCAGCATCGTTGGGTCCAAGTCTGTGTCAGTGGCTGCAGGAGCCTTCGGGTGTGACGGGCCGAGTGGCATGGTGAGGGTCTTGTGGACAGGAAGCAAGCAGGCCAGCGGGCAACACCCATACCAGTGGCCATCCCTGTTGGGATTCTTCCTGTGGCCACTCCTGTCACAGCCACTGGTGGGCTGCTGTTCCTGCATGTTCTGTGGGTCCCCGGTGACCTGACTCCTAAACAGCAGTGGGGGGGGTGCACAGCCTGGGTCCCCACCTTGCTCCTCCCTGCTCTCATGATTGGGGGCGGCTCCAGACCTGGAGGCCGAGGCCGCGTGTGCCCTGTGTGAGCTGAGCACTGGAAGGCGAGGCAGCTGGCCCAGGGCAGAGTCTGCCTGGCAGGGGGCGCCCGGCAGGCTGGTCCTTCCTGCCCAGGGCCACAGGCATCAGGGCCTTCGGGCCTCCCCGGCCCTCTGACATTCCTCAGCAGAGACCCAGGGCCGGCAGGAGGGCTGCCCACCCACCCACTGCCAGGGAGCGTCCCAGCGTGCCGGCCGGTTCCCGGGGTGCACTCGGCCCTTCCCGGGGCCCAGTCTTCCCCTGCGTGCTCCTCCCTGTGCCGGCCGAAGGGACTCACTCCCAGGGGACGGCCTCGCCCACCCCGGGGCCCCAGGCAGGGCCAGAATTCCAGGGTCAGGGGTCGGGTTCTGACCCCCCGTCCCCAGAATGCACGATGGCCCTGCCTGGCCCTGGCCACTCCCGGTGCTGTCCCCAGAGACCAGTGCACGTCGCCTTTTAAGGAGAAGCTCCGCTGTGAGAAGCTGAAGGGAAAGCCTGTCTCTGGCGCCCAGGGAGCATTTTTCCTTCCTGTGTCGCTTACGTAAACCACCAGCAGCTTTTCAGAGCAGGACAGAAAAGGGCCAGGCCAGGGATCTGCAGAGACCGCCCCCCACAGACAGCCCCACCCACCCCACATGGGTGGGCCCCACGGCAGAGGCTCTTCACACGCAGGGGCTGCCCCTCCAGGAGTCTTGAGGGCCCCGGGGGTGCACAGGGGGTGCCGGGCCAGCACCCCGACCACGGCCCTCCTGGGTCATGGGCCCACAGCCACCCAGCGCCCCGGGCAGTGTGTGACAGACACTCTGACCTGTGTCCAGCGGTAGCTCTGGGCCGCTCAAGGGGCAGGCTGCGTTGCTGGCCCGCCTCAGCCCCACACACCAAGGTCTCACTGAGCGGGAGGAGGCTTGGCAGGAGGGAGTGTGGGGGCACGGTGGTCTGTCCCTAGGGTCAATCCTCCCGTGGGAACTGGCACTTTGGAGAAACATACTTGCCCACCTAAAAATAGCCGCACAAGGCTGTTCTAGGGTAAATAATAGTGCATTTTTGTGGGAAAGAACTCTTTTCCTAAACAGGAGAAAACTTCAGGGAGAAGTGGCCCCTTCTGCAAATCTCTGTGGCATGGCTCCCACCCACCTGCCCCTGGAAACCCGCACCCTGCTCCTGGGGGGCGTGCAGGCAGGCGGGACAGGTGTGTGGGGAAGCCCGGAGCTGACGGGACCCAGGGTGGGCAAGCAGGTGTCAGCCCCCAGCAGGTGCTCAGTGAGGACGCTCACCTGCTGGCCACTGCTCAGGTCAGGGGTCCTGCCTTGAGAGGCTAGGTCCCCAGCACAGGCAAGGCTGGCTGCAGGCCTGGGGTGTCCCATGTCGGGGAGAGCACAGAATCCCAGGCTTGGCCCTGAGACAGCGGGCCACCGGCTGGTGTCCTTGCATCCCCCCTCTGCCAGGCAGCAAGGAGACGAGGGCTGGTGGGACATGGTCTCCCGAGTTGCTTCTGGGAGACCACCCGGTGCCCACTGCACTGGCTGAGATGACCCTGGTTGTCTCGGGGGCCGGGCCTGGAGCCCCCATCTGCACTTACAATGTGCAGTGATGTCTCTGTTCTTTTGGCAGGAAGTCCAAAGCGAAGCCCAATGGGAAGAAGCCGGCAGCGGAGGAGAAGAAGGCATACCTGGACCCGGAGCACGCCAAGTCCCGTATCACTGACTGCGAGTTCAAGGAGCTGGTGGCGCTGCCCCGGGAGATCGACCTCAACGAGTGGCTCGCCAGCAACAGTGCGTGGGGCCAAGGGGCGGGTGGGCCGGGTGGGCTTCGGGCCTCAGGCCGTGAAGGTGCTACCCCCGGGTACTAGGGGATCCACGGAGCTCTGTCCACAGAGTGGGGCTCTCTGCGTGGCCTGTGGCCCAGGCATCGTCCCCCAGCCGGCTCACTGTTCAGGTCAGCTGGAAGCTGACGCATGGAGTGGCCAGCCCGGCAGTGTGTGGAGGGGACTCAGTGGGCGCCCTGATCGGTCTGGCATCCAGGGCACGTAGAAGCCTCGGGAGGGCTGCCAGCACGTGGAGTGGGTTCCACAGGGAGGGGTGGTGGGCTCGGTGGGCAGAGGGTGGAGTTGCTGCTGCTTCAGGCAGTGCTCAGGTGGCGCCCCCGGTCCAGCTGGTTTGTGTTCAGGGACCCTGCTTGTCGTTGGGGTGGGGTGCCCCCCGGAGGGGCTCAGTCTCATTGGCCCCCGGCCCCCCCAGCTCGACGCTCTGCCCAGGCTGCATCTGCAGTTTGACAGTGGCCAGCGGCTGCTCCACACCCGGGCCTCTGTCTCTGGTGGGAAGTGCCGGCTCCCCCTGGTCCAAGCACAGAGCACCGGGGGCGCCCGCAGCGGCATCACCCCGCCCCGTTCTCCTCCCACAGCCACCACATTCTTCCACCATGTGAACCTGCAGTACAGCACCGTCTCGGAGTTCTGCACGGCGGAGGCGTGCCAGACCATGGCCGTGTGCAACACGTGAGTGCCACCTGGCTGCCCCGGGCTCGGGTGGGCTGTGGGGCCCAGCCTTGCTGCTGCACCCCTCTCTCAGACGCGCCCCCCGACCCCCACCGACCTGAGCGAGGTCTCCGATGGCGGGAGCCCTGGCCCAGCGGAGAAGCAGGAAGCAGAGCCCAGCCAGGAAGGGACACTTGCCGTGTGGGCACCCCCAGTGCGCGGGGCACCAGGACTCAGCCATGGGCTACTAGGCCCTGTCCTGGGGGTGGGAACCTTTCTTCCGGGCACACTCCATCAGTCTCCCAAGCCCACGAGCCCCGTGAGGCGCTGGTCTTCCTGCTCCAGCCAGTTGTCCCTCGGGTGAAGGCGTCCCCTTGGGCTCCCACTGTGCCCGAGGAGGGGCTGGCCGGAGCAGCCTGGTGTGGGCGGCAGTCCTCCAGGAGCAGCTATCCCTGGGGGCCCGGCCCCCTGCCGAGTGCAGCGTGGTAGTGGGGTCCCGGCCTCTGGAAGCAGAAGCCAGGGTGCTGGACGCCTGCCGGCAGGGGCCTAGGGGCTCCTCCCGGATGGCCCCTGTGCGTGCCGCCCTGCATCCCTGCTGCACTCAGACCCAGACGGGGGCACTCAGCTCTCTGTCCCCAGGGCCCTGCCGTGTCACAGCCCGGGGCCCGTCCTGTGGGGGCAGGTGCACACAGCAGCAGCTCCAGTCCTTGTTTGCCGGGGAAATGCCATTGAGAGATGGCTGAGGTGTCACGTGTGTCTCTGGCTAGTCACAGTGAGACATGGCCTGGTGCGGGGGACAGTGTAGGCAGGGCAGGGAGCAGAGTCGAGGTGGACTTGGGAAGGAGGGCGTCAGGTGGGACGGGAGCGGCCTCCTAAGTACAGACCCGGCCGCAGATGCCGCAGGTGCGTGGGGCAGGGGTTTGGACTTCTGTGTGTAGCCCACTCGGGAGAAGGCAGGCCAACTACGTGCCCAGCCAGGCATTGCCCGAGGGGACCTGTTGGCAGGCAGGTGGGGAAGCCAGGTTTGCTCGCTGCCACCTGCCCTTCAGTACCTGTATGCTTGACAAGAGCAGCCCCCCCACCCCCCATCCCACTGGAGAGCACAGGTTTGGTGTCAGGCTGACAGGCGCAGGGGCGCTGGTTTGCCCGCGTGGGGCGGGAGGAACCGAAACTGTCTGTGCGTCTCTTGCCCCGGCCCGCGCAGGCTGGCTGTCGAGCCGTGTGTTGGCAGATGCACGGCAGGTGGGACCACACTTGCAGCTTAAGAGGAAGGGGCAGCTTGTCACAGGGCCACCTGCTGTCCCTGGCCGGAGCTACCTTCAGGGAGGGGGTGACCGGAAGGTGTCGTCAGCATCCCAGGTCTGAACTGTGGGTGCAGCACAAGCAATTTATGAGGGAAATTTGTGGGGTTACATGTGTATTTTAGAAGAAAAAGCTGTCAAACTTATCATCTAAACTGCCTGTTAAGCAGCTGGAGAAAGAACAAAGTAAACCCAAATTGGGTGGAAGAACAAAACAAAACAAATCACTGAGATTGCTGGGCGCGAGCCCATAGTCCCGGCTGCCCGAGAGGCGGAGGCGGGGGGTCGCTGGAGCCCAGGAGCTCTGGGCCGCGGTGCGCTGTGCCCACGGGTGTCCGCTCTGAGTTCGGCGTCAGTGTGGCAGCTTTCTGCGAGTGAGGCGCCACCGGGCTGCCTAAGGCGAGGCGGCCTGGCCAGAGACAGAGCAGTCAGACCCCCGTGCCCATCAGCAACCACTGGAGTCGCTCTCTGCAAACAGGAGGGAACATCGGTGAAACCGAAAGCTGATCCCTGGAAAGACTGAGGAAACGGGTGGGCCTCTGCGAGACCGACACAGAGGAGAAGGGGCCCCGTGGTCCGTGTAAGGGTGGGAGGGCTGCCCGCACACCCGGCAGGCACGGGAGGGCGGCGCGCAGGCGCACGCAGGCGGCACCGAGTGCTGCAGCACTGGGTGGGCGGCCCGGCCCTTTGGGAAGCGTCCCATGGGAGGGACAGTGCAGGCAGGACAGCAAGAGCCGTGGGAGGTGTCTGCACTGGGAAAAAGCCACGTACCTCGCCGTGCACAGCACTGAGAGCCCCAAGGACACCCAGCGAAGAACAAGCCAGGTGAGCGAGGCCGGGCAGCGTGCGGGAGCACGGGGCGCAGGCAGGCATGCCGCAGAGGAGGCCAAGAACACGGGGCGCCCTGGCTCATGGGCCCTCCAAGCGCAGGGTTGGCCCAGCGTTCGCTCAGAGGATAGAGGGCCCTGCAGGCGCCGCAGCGACACCCAGAAAGAGCAGCAGTCAGGACGGCACGGCGGTGAAGGGGCAGACGGCTGTCGGGGACGGGCGGGCAGAAGCCGACACACACAAACATGCTGTTTGGCCCACACAGAGGAAGTTTGGTGGAGAGAAGGTGGTCTTTCCCGCCGGCACCGTTGGAAACACGGGTAGTGTGTGACGAAAGCACATCTGCGACCAAACCTCAGCCTGCGCCTCACTCCTTCAGCCCGCGTGAGCGCCGTGGGGACCCTGGGTGTGAGTGCAGAGTGGTGGTCTTGGACGTGCCACGGGCTCTGCGTGACAGTGTGGGGCGAGGGCCCTCGGCTGTGACAAAAGGCATCCGCCCCGTGACAAGTCAGGGCGTCGGGCTGGACGGGAGCTGGAACTCCGCCCTGGGAGCTGGGATGGGGAGAGCGACTGCAGACAGCTGCGCACCGAGGGAGGGCCGGGCACTGTGCTGCGAGCATGCGTGCCAGCACGCCGGTGCCAGCACGGACAGGAGTGGTGCAGGGGCCGTTGGGATGGCCGCTTGAAGGGCAGCGCTGGTCTGCCTTGGAAACGGCACCCCGCTGCCGGACGCCTCCCTGCAGTGTGGCCCATGTCTGTCTGCAGGCGTGTCCCGGCAGCTGCCCATCAGCAGGGCGGAGGAGGGACCCGGATCCCCACACCACGGCCTGTCCGGGCGGCACTTGGTGTGCCCAGGAGCAGCCCGAGGGTGCGGGGACTGAGCGGCAGGGCCAGGCCTCGGCTGGGAGGCTGCTAGGAGGGACCTCGACAGTAGGGTGGCTCCATTGTGCGATGCGACATGAAATGGGGACAGGAGGAGCGACCGGGAACACGGTGTTCATCTCTCAGACCTGGCTCCCAGGCCCCTTGGGAGCCGTCCTCGGGCCTCCTGGCGCCTGGCGTGGGAGTCCGCGTCCCAGCTGGCAGCCACGCTTGTTTTTCTGAGACTCTGACCTGTGCCCAGGTGCTTGCAACCCACATCACCAGGACAGGGCAGCGGGTGCCCAGGCCCCCCGGGGTGCTGGGCCCTGTCCTGTGGGGCCTCTTTGCCAGAGGCCGGGCTCTCCGCCTGGCACAGGAACTCCACGGCCCTGTAGGAGGGGAAGAGTTGCTTACCCTCTTGCAGAACAGCTGTGGGCCGGCCTTGGGTTCGAGCAGCGCTGGGGAGCAGAAAGCCCAGAGCCGAGCTGTGGGGCGGCCTCTGTGGACCTTTCCACCCCTGTCTAGACAGGGGTGTCTGTCCTGGATGCTGATTGCTGATGGGTCGGTGCAGGCGGACCCCTCGTCTGGAGCGGCTGCAGGTCCCCAGGGTCTGTCCTCAGGGGCTCTTGGAGCAGAGGTGTGGGCACCTCCACACCCCCACCAGGGAGGCCAGCCCTGTGGTGCCACCTCCAGATTGCAGCAGCCCCCACCCCCCGACCATGGAGGCAGTGGGGGGGCGCACCATGACCACCCCCCTGTCCCCACAGACAGTACTACTGGTATGATGAGAGGGGGAAGAAGGTCAAGTGCACGGCCCCCCAGTACGTGGACTTTGTCATGAGCTCTGTGCAAAAGCTGGTGACGGATGAGGACGTGTTCCCCACAAAGTACGGTAGGTCTCACTCAGTGCCTGGCAGTGTGGGGTGGCTGGCACCAGGCGTGGACAATGGCCCCACCCACCCCAACGGGTCTGGGGCCCCTGCGCAGCCCCTGCGCAGCCCGTGTGCGGCGGGAGGGTGGGTGCTGGCAGGAGGGTTTGTGCGCCCCCACGGCCTAGGCCATGTGGAGGGAAGCCCCTGGGCCCCCAGGCCTCGGGCCCCAAGTTGCAGGGCTGCTGGAGGAGGGTGGGGGGTGGGCCGCGCCTGCTGGGCGGGGCGCCGCGGCAGAGCGGGCTGAGGTGTTGGGCCGCCCCACAGGCCGCGAGTTCCCCGGCTCCTTCGAGTCCCTGGTGAAGCGGATCTGCAGGCACCTGTTCCATGTGCTGGCGCACATCTACTCGTCCCACTTCAAGGAGACGCTGGCCCTGCAGCTGCACGGGCACCTGAACACGCTCTACGCGCACTTCATGCTCTTCGCCAGGGAGTTCAGCCTGCTGGACCCCAAAGAGACCGCCGTCATGGACGACCTCACGGAGGCGCTGTGCGGGGGAGGGGCCGGGGCCGGCGGCGGGGGCGGGGCCGGCGGCGGGGGCCCGGGGGCGCAGAACCACGTGAAGGAGAGGTGAGCCGGGCTGCCAGACAGGCGTGCACGTGTGCAGAGACAGCTCGTGTGCTTGTGTGTGCCCACGTGCTGGGTGCACTCGAGGGAGGTTTGAGCGGCAACACTGGGCGGAACTGGCCACCTGGGGCGTGGGCCCCGCGGCCCGTCCCTGTTGGACCGGCGAGCATCACGTGCCGGAAGCGCCCGGGACCCCCGCCTTCGCTCAGCACAGCTCACGGGACTGCCATCCCCCCCTTCCCGCGGGCCCCTCTCTTTGGTCTTCTTGCACCTGGCCCTGCCTCCCTGGACGCTCTGCCTGCGTGCGTTCTGAGAGAAATCGCTCACGCGTGGGATGGGCTCCTGCTGGACCCTGGGCCCCGCTGGTTTCTTCGTGTGTCAGGGCTGGGTTACGTCAGACCCTCCCGTCCCTCCACCGCCCCTGCTGTGCTTGGGTCTTGACTGTTGGCAGCTGGGCGTGGGGGTGAGGGGTGGCCGGTGGTGCCCTGCAGGGGTCCCAAGCCCGCATCTCCCTCCCTCCTGCCCCTGCTGCCCAGGAGGGGTCTGGACCGGCCCGGCTTGGGCTGGGGCCGCCTCCTGCGTGCGCACGCCGCTGTGGGCAGAAGGGGGAGCCCCGCGCTCTGCTCTTTGCGGTTGAATAAAGATTCTCTCAGGTCATCGTGTGTCTCTGGTGTCTTGGGGGTTGTGCCAAAGGTGACCTGGCCCACAGTCACTGCTCGTCCCCCCCATGTCGTCCCCCACCCCCAGGTGGCCCTGCTCATGCCCTGGGGCTGGGCTGGTGTTCTCATGGACACCCCCCACTGCCCACTGACCCCGTCTGCAGCAGGAATGCCCCAGGAACTGGGGTGGGGGGCCTGGTCCACTGTCCCTGTGCTGTGCCTCCTGTGCAGGTGACAAGGACCCTCAAGTGTGGGTGGCAGTGGCTGGGGCTTCCCCACCAGCCTGGCATGGGGCTTGGGGTGAGCGCAGAGGGTGTGTGCTGGGGCCACATGTGGGAACAGGCGAGGCAGGGCTCTGTGCTGCCCACTGGGCCCTGGGGCTCGCCCAGGCTGTGGATGGGCAGAGAAAGGGCACACCGCAGGTCCCCATCCTGTCTGGCGTCACATCTGGCAGTGCGGGCAGCCCTTGCTGGTGGTCAGTTTCAGGCACACTCACCCCCTGTGCACCCCTTCCCTGGTGGGGACCTGGCCTCTGTCTCCCACGGGGTCCTGGTTGCCCTGTCCTCCCAATACAGCTTCTCTGTCCCCCTGGCACTGTTAGCAGCCCTCGCCCCGCCCCTGAGGGCTGTCTCCCTCCGGGCAGCCCTGGGGCACCCCACAAAGTCCAGTGTACACTGGGTACCTTGCCTGCACCACCTGGCTCCTGCCTCCCCACAGCGGCCCCATCCCCACCCTGAACCAGAGCGCTGCCCCACGGGTGCACAGGGGTCAGCGGCAGCTGCTGCCCGACTCCAGGTGCTGCAAGTCCCAGCCCTGCCCACTCAGTCTGAGGGTGCTTCTCAGAGTTGTTCCAGAAGGTTCCACCCGTGTGTCCTACTGACTGATGCTCGGAGCCCCTGGGAAATGCCGTCGTCCTGCATGGAGGCCCCTGAGCCCCGCTCTGCCCTGTGGAGTCCACTGCCGCTTCCCCGGGGCGTGTGCCTCCCGCCCTGCCTGGCCAGGGCCTGGGGCAGCAGTCCCACTTCCTGTCTGCCTAGGCCGCACCTCAGCAGCACCTGCAGCCCCACCCCTCTCGGGGAGGCTGAGTGAGGTTGACATAGCTGCCACCGGCCTGTCCCTGTCCCTGCAGGGACCTTTGGAACGGGCAGGCTCGGGCCCAGTAGCCGCCCACCACCCTGGGCTCCCAGACCTGGGCTCTGACCCTGCTGGGCACCTGGTGGGTGGCATGCCCACCGCTGGCACCCGGGGCCTGGTCTTCCCTGGCTTTGGAGACAGGTGCTGAGGGTCCTGCTGGAGGCCCCCGGGGTGGGGGGGGGGGGGCTTCTCCGGCGGAAAGGGCCACACACACGGCTCGCTGCTTCCCAACAACGCATCTGCACAAGGTGTGCAGCCAACACGCCGTCGTGATGGGCCGAGACGGGACCTGGGGGGAGGTGCCCGCCTCCCCTCGGATCCTCATTCTGGTCCCTGGCACCTGCGAAAGTCACCAAGTGTGAGTCGAAGCACAGGGGAGAGGGCGGGCTGCAGGCGGAGCTGGAGTGGGGGGAGTGCCGGGGCTGGT
This sequence comes from Sturnira hondurensis, assembly GCF_014824575.4. Lineage (NCBI taxonomy): Eukaryota > Metazoa > Chordata > Mammalia > Chiroptera > Phyllostomidae > Sturnira > Sturnira hondurensis. The sequence goes on along the minus strand of NW_028097956.1, from coordinate 656,823 downwards.
GTGATGGGGGGGGGCTCTCTCCAGTGGCAAGTGGGAGGCTCACAGGCAGCCGACGCTGCTGGGGGTCAGAAGATGGGCCTGCAGCCCAGGAGGGCAGGCTACCCTGGAAGCTGGGAAACGCCTGGAAACAGCCTGTCCCCTGGAGCCTTGAGGGCCCTCGTGCTCCCCCCGTGTGGCTCCGTGAGGCTCCGTTCACAAGACCAGCTTGGGCCCCAAGCTAAAGCTGCTATTGGCGGGGCCGCGGGAGGTTCACGGCAGCAGCACAGGCCCCGGAGCTCGCAGGCCTGAGGCAGGGGCGCCGAGGGGGTGCTCTGGGTGGCACCCAGCCCAGGGCCAGACCCAGGACCCTGCCTTGAGGCACAGACTCCGCAGTCTTGCCTGGGCCCAGGGCCAACACTGGTGTTTCCACCAGCAAGTCCCAGCTGCCTTTCTCCCTGAAGGTCAGCACTGGCCACCCTCTGTGTTCTGCTGACTTCCACCCCTTGCCGAACCCACCTGCTGGTGGCGGGTGGGGAGGGTGGAGAAGTCAGTGAAGGGACACTGGACTTGGTGATTCAAGTCCTGGTGACCCTGGGTGCGGTGGAGGGAAGGGGGCCCTCAGCCGCGAGAGCGGGAGGGCCAGGCCCCCTGCAGGGGTCACTCCCTGTGGGCACAGCTGCTTGGCCAGATGCCGCCCTGCGGAATGTGGAGGCTCCCCCCTCCGCCCCGCCCCAGGTCCTGAGGTCCTACAGAACTCTGGGCTGCTCTGCCTCAGTCTCCACGGCCACCTGAGGGCACAGCCAGTCAGGGCCCAGCAGAGCAGGCCTGCAGGTCCCCGCCCCGCCTGTGCCGGCTACTGGCATGCTGCCCGGTAGGGACCAAGTCACCGTCCAGTCTTCCTCTCCCGTCCCCACGATTGCTGTGGTGGGCGCCCCGCAGTTGGTGCGGTCCCCAGCCCCGGCCGCGTGCCGGTTGTGTTGCTGCCTGCGCGCTGGGCCCCAGAGGCCGCTGCTCACCGAGCCCCCTGGCCCAACTCTCGGAACCCACATGAGGCCCGTGCAGCTGGCCCTCAGGGCCGTGTGCTCCCAGCACCTGGCGCCCCACGCGCCCTGACTACCATCTCACTCCTCGCGTTCCTAACGTCACGTCAGTCAGCATCAGCGCCGACGGTTGCTGGCCTGGCTCCTGCAACACCCAGCCTAGAGGCCCGCCGTGTCGGAGGTGGGACTGGGGAGGAGGCCCTGCCTGCGGGGCGGGCCTGGTGGGTGTGCTGTGGCATTTTCTTGATGGTCCCCAGTCATGTGTCTGGCACAAGGGACCGTGAGTGTCCAAAGGGCCCTGGGGGGGGAGACAGGGAAGCTGGAGTGGGCCCACGGCCCCCCTCGGAAAGCAGAACCACAGCAGGGGTCGGGACCCTCCTCCGTGGCCAGCAGCTGGGGGTCCTGGGCCAGGTCCCAGCCACCAAGCTCCCCCACAGGACACTGGGCATCTGCCGTGCCAGCCTGCTCCCTGCAAAGCCAGAGCAGTGGGCGAGCTCTGGCAGGGGTGCAGGCCACACTCGGCCAGCTCCACCCCCAGGGGACTAGGGGTGACGTCCGGGAACAGGTTGGATGGCCACACCAGGGTGGGTGACTCGGGGACAGTGCTGACATGCCCGAAGCACAGGATGCTGCCACCTCGGAGGACTGCCCCGGGCATCCATGCAGCCGTGGCAGGGCCCTGGTCGGGCTGGCCCGACCCTCATGTGTGGGCAGTGAGTGGGGCGGGGCTCCGAGGGCGGCGTGGTCTGTGCTCAGACTCCTGGGCTGGGGCAGGCTCCCCAGCCCGTCCTCCAGGCCTCGAGGGGCGCCCCTGACCGCTGCTGCCCTCATGACGGGCGAGCCTGCCCTCTGGTGTAGCAGCTGGGATGGTCCCCCTGGGAAGGAGGACAGCTTTAGCCTCGGCCTTGGCCCATTTCTTCCAGGGGCTGCAGCACCCCGTCGCCTTTTCCAAAAACAGGATCGAAAAGAAGGTTCACCCTCGGGGGAGGAGCCCAGGTGCCAAGATGACCCCTGCAGTCTCGGAGTGGCCGCTGAGTGGCCATGGCCACCCCGGGCAGTGCTCCTTGTCCGCCGCTTGTCTGCTTGTCCCTCTGCTCCCAGCCCAGCCCAGCGGTTGCTGCAGCTCGGGGACCCCCACACGGGGGGCGGGGGCAGAGCGCGGAGGGGCACGCCGTGGGGACGAGTGCTGCGGCCCAGGTCGGTGGCCCGCACCCCCGCCCGCCTGCCCGCACGGAGACTGGCGTCGGTGTCTTTACGGAAGGAATTTATTGTTCCGGAACTAAAGTTGCTCACAGTTATCTGACAGGGGTACACGGGGTGGGGCTTGTCTGTGTCCGTGGCGTCTGCATGTGCACGCGTCCACGTACGAAGGGGTGGGTCGACGAGAGATATTGCTTTCGGTGTCCTCTGCCTCCACACGGCCCTCCCATGGCACCGTGCGCTTTTGCTGTGAGAGGTGTTGACAGGAGCTTTCTTTGCGTGTGGGAATCCCAGCTCGTAGTGGGGGGTCCACATAACAGCAGCGTTAAAACCCCCACGACCAGAGGGCAGGCAGGTGGGCGGGCAGGCGGGCGACGCCAGAAGCAGCGCGGCCCGTCACAGCGACGGCATGCAGTCCGGGCCGGACCCTCGCCTCTGGCGGCCAGGCCCGGAGCCCTGGACGCCCGTGCCAGCTGGGGGAGGAGACACAAGCAAGAGCTGGGGGCGGGGACAGCGCGAGGCCAGGCGGCCGCACCCACGACCTCGCCGAGTGCAGAAAACACACCGCAGAGGACCCGCCGACTTCTTGCTCATGGATTTTTTTTTCACTTTTTGTCATTTTAATAAAAAACCCTGCGGTGCCCCTGCCTTCCTGTGAGTGGGTGGGGCCAGCTCAGGACCCAGAACCAAGAGGGTGCCCGGCCGGGCCTGGCAGAGGGCCCTGGGCAGTGGCGCCCACAGCACTGGAGTCACTCCCACCCGGATGCACGAGCAGACGGCATGGAGGGTGCCGCTGTTCAGGTGTGTGTGCAGAGAAGGACCAAGAGCAAGAACCAAACACAGCCCCGGCCCGCCCGGCGGCTCCCCTCCCCCATGCCCTTTTCCAAAAACAACCAAGAAAAAAGTTTATAAAAATATCTTGCAGGAATTCTTTAAAGTTTACAGTAGCTGGCCAGCGCTGCATCCACCAGCCGCCCCAGACGTCCCAAGGCTCCGTCCTCAGGGCCCCTTGGCCCCAGACCCACCCTGCCCAGGACACAGATGGACGGACAGACGGACGGCAGGAGGATGCTGCTGCTGCCCCTTCCCTGAACAGAGAAGTAAAGGAACTCGATAAGTTAAAACAGCAAATAAATAATACTGATCTCCCAGTCAGCCCACTGCCGCCGGTCCAGTTCCACCCAGGCCAGGACGGAACACCAGGCCCGAGAGCACCCTGCCACTGGTGAGCCGAGAGGACTAGGTGTCGGCCGGTGGCAGGGCGGGCGCGCCGGGGTGTCGAGGGCGGAGGGGGGTGCTGCAGGGAGGGGGGCCGAGGAGAGGCTGCAAGCCCCGGCCGCCCGCCTTGTGGCTGCTTCGCCCACACGGGCCCCGCCCTGGAGGCGGCCAGGTGGGCAGGCGGGGCCTGCCTGGGCTCTAGTCGATGCAAGTCCAGTCGGCAGGGCGGAGGCAGCTTCCCCTGGGAGCCAGGTCCTCCTCCCGTGGCCATGCGGAGCAGGAACCGGGCAGAGCGCCACGTGGGCAGGTGGACGGAGGCAGCGAAGGGCGGCCAGGGCTCGGCCACCGGGCAGGCTGTGGCGGTGGGAGTGGAGGGGCAGGTCCACGCAGCTGCCTTCCGTCGGCCGGCGTCCGGCGTGGGGCCCAGAGGACGGCCTCGTGGAGGTCGACATGTTAACTTTTCGGGATAATTCCTGGTATCAGAGCGGAAACAGTGGCGTCGTCAGAGACAGGCAGGGGGGGACAGCGAGAGAGTGAGCGCGGGCGCGGCGGGCCCGGCTGTGGGCCGCGGCCCCTGGCACCCCCTTCCTTTCCTCCCTGGCTTCACACAGTCTAGATGGAGGGGAGGGCGTGGCCCCAGGTCCACACAGAGAGGGCGGCGGGCCGGTGGCACAGGGGCCCTGGTGGCCACTGTCAGGGCCTTGTTGGGGAGGGGCTATGTGGCTAAGGCTGCTCGCGGCGGGCGGCGGGTGGCCCCATCTTGGCCGTGTCCTTGCCCGTTGGGCACTCGGCGTCCCCTCCAGGGCCAGGGCCAGCGGCCGCCGAGTCACCGAGGGAACCGGGGGCACTCCGCTTGGCGGGCGCGCTGGGGGCCTGGGCCGCCTGCCCGTTCTTCTCGTCTGAAAAAAGTCGTTTAATTACGTCAAGGAAGTTACTCAGTGGGCTGCCTGGGCACACAGAACAGGAGACAAGAGAAAAAAGGGAAGGAAAAAGAAAAAAGGGGGCGAGAAAGAGGACGGGAAGGAGAGAGAAAGAACAAACGAATGAACGAAAGGCTTTGGCGAAGAGAAAGAAAAGCCCAGCAAGACGAGGTCTGAGGCGGGCGTGGGGGTGGGACTCGGCCACAGCAAGCGGGGCGGGGGGGGGGGGGGGGGGCGGGCNCAAGCGGGGCGGGGGGGGGGGTGGCTGGCAAGGCGGGGGGTCCTCCATGCCAGGGGCTGGCGGGGGCGGGTGGTGGTTTGGGGCACCAGAGATGGGGCCTGTGGGCTTCTGCGCTGTGGGGCGGAAGCCCAGGGCAGGCAGAGGCCCACCACCCTCACCAGGCCAGGCCCTTGCAGGCCAAGCCCCCCTTCCAGGTTAGCCACACCCTGATTTGGCCACCAGTCTCCCCCGGTCAGCCCGGGGTCTGGCCGGCCAGCTAGCCCACTCTGAAGACAGAGCCATGAAGATAAGGCCCAGCAGGACCCTGGGACCGGTGGCTGGCTCTTTGTACAAGTCCATGGGCCTGCCGCCCTCCTCCCCTGGCCAGCCCAGGCTCACAATGTGGGCACAGCAGACAGACGGATGAATGGATGGATGGATGGGCGGATGGGTGGGTGGACAAGCATGGAGAGCTGGGTGTGGGATGGCTAAGGGCAGGCAGCCCGAGGGGGGAATGTCCTGAGGTCAGGAGGAGGGGGCCCTGTGCTTGCTGTCCGGGAGCACTGACGAGGCCCCTTGCCTCTTGTCCCTGCGCCTGAGCCCTCCCTGAGCTCGGAGCTGAGGGCCTCCTCTCCCAGCTGGCAACAGTGGGGAGGGGAGGCCTGTGTGGCCCGGGGAGCTCTCGGGCCTGTGCAGGAGTGGCCCTGCAGCCCTGCACCCCTGCAGTGGACACAGGGCCTGAGGCCGTCTGGGCCCAGATTGGAGTCCACCCTGACCAGGCCAGAGCCTGCACAGGTGACCCTCCCTGGCCTGCTCTGGCCTTGGGGCCACCCATGGCTACCCTTGGGGTGGGTGACAGGCTGCTTCTGGCCGAGGCAGGCAGCTGGGCATGCCGTGTGTCCACAGAGACCCCAGGACAGCCCCGGGGTGGCGGGGGCAGCACCCCGCCGGGAGCAGGTGCAGGTGGGGTGAGAGGCCGGGGCCCCGGGGGCGGCAAGGGTCCTTACCGCACTTGGGAAGCCTCCCCGTCACCGCCTCCACACAGCCAGCGGTGTCTGGAGCACAGAACGGAGAGAGGAGGGAGAGGTGAGCAAAAGGCTTCCCGCCCAAGCCTCAGCTGGGCGCCGGGGCGGGGCCAGGCCCTGGGGAGGGGCGGGGCCGGGGGTGGGAGGGGCTCAGGATGCGGGCACCCAGTGTGGAGTAGGGTGCCCCTGGGCGTCCCGGGCCTGCCTGGCCCTCCTCCCCTCTGTCTGGCCCTGGGTCCAGGATACGCCCTCTGGAGCCAAGAAGCCCAGGCCTCTGGCTGTGGTCTACACTGGCCTCCTGTGTGTCCTCCCCTGCCAGTGTGCAGGGCCCCGTCCTGTCCCTCCCACCTGCTGCTGGGCCTGGGAGTGTGGCCCTGGCAGGGGCCAGGGTGGGGCTGCTCCCTTCGGGCCCGAGTCAGGTAGCACCAGGTCTCTTGGCCTGACACGGCGGTCCCTCCTTCCACCTCCAAAGGTGACTCAGGGACTGAGCTCGGTGGACACGAGACTCCAGTGTGGGAGGGGGCCGGGGGTGGGGTCCCAGGTTGGGGTCCCCAACACAGAACTCACTGATGAAAGGCAAGGGAAGTGGCGGGCACTCGCAGTGGGCACCCAGGAGTCTCCAAGGACGTGGGTTTTGGCCCAGGGCTCACTGGGCCAGGGCCGACAAGGCCCCTGCTTCGGGTGGCACAGGCATGGATGTGCCCTGTGCAGCGGGCTGGATGCTAGCCTGCCCCCCTCCCCAGACGGACTCCATGCTTCCCTGGCCTCAGTTTCCCCGCCAGCACTGCCCTGTCCTTGGTGGAGATGACTTGCCTGCCCCTGCCCCCATGGCAGCGGGGACGGGGCCCACACCCTGGGGTGACATGGTGAGGCGGGTGTCATGTTGGGGAGGATGGCGAGACAAACGATGGGATGAGGATGGTGAGGTGGACGCCTGGCCTCCAGGACCCACGGAGAGGGGACGGGCACCCAGCAGGGGAGGGGCAGGGGCTGTGGGGAGGCAGGCACTGAGCTCCCAGACCCCACACCTCAGAACAGGCCCCAGCACCACGTGGACAGGCCCTGCACGCCCTCCCTGACGGACGGCGGCCCATGCCAGCCCCCGCCATGGGCTCCCCCACACCCTGGTTGGGCACTAGGCACCAGGCCCCTCGGGCTCCCAAGCCCCTGGGTGGCCCCTTTTCCTGTGCGGCCTCTCCGGGCCCAGTTAGGGAGCCCCTGCTTTGGCTGGACCTCGGGCCCCTCTGTCCTGCTCAAGGCCAGTCACCAGTCTGTTCCTCTTTGTGGGGAGGGTGGGCAGGCCGCAAGCAGCCCCACCTCTTGTCCACTGGTGCGGGCACCAGGGCTACAGCCCTGCAGGGCACAGCCGCAGCGGGCCCCGCGGGCTCCCCCAGAGCCCACTCTTGCTGGGGGCCCAGGGCCAGCCCTCCCTGTGTCTGTAGACTCTGCCTGGGTTCGGGGCCTGCGCGGCCTGTCCAGGGCCAGGAGCTGGCCACCGGCTGTGGGAGCGGGCACAGGGCACCCTTCTCAGGGCCAGCCCGGCTCCGGCCAGGGGCCTGACCGCAGCCCCTCCCTGCCCCAGCGGCAGGGCCGACACCTTACCTGCCCGCGTCAGAGGCTACTCTCGTAGCTGGTGGCCACCTTCTGGCCTTTAAGCCCAGCACCCCAGCTCAGTCCTGGCGCTGGCGGGGGTGGTTCTACGGTGGACAAGAGGCGCCTTTCAGTGCGGTGTGCTGGGCGCTACCTCCCTGGGCACACAGCGGCGGGCTGGCCCGCTGCCTTGCAGGGGCCCTGCTCCCTGGGGGCGGCGCTCGGGGTGGGGCAGAGGAGGGGGGTGGGCTGGCCTGGGGCTGAGCCCTGCCTCACCTGACAAGTGCTGGGCGGAGGGCTGGTCGTGTGCGCTCAGCAGCTGTGTCTGGATGGTCTCCACCACCCTCTTGAAGCGGCGGCTCGGGCCTGGGGGGACAGCGGTTGAGCCTGGGCAGGTTGGCCGGAGCCCGCGCCCTCGGCCCAGCGGCTCACCTGACAGCAGGGTGAATGTGACGGAGTAGATGCCGTTCTCCTTGTGTGCCGCCCCGCCCTCCGTGTAGGTGATGTCCACCTGGAACTTGACTGGTTTCTGGAAGACGGCCGGGCCCCCCGTCGCCTTGTACTCGGCCCGGAAGCTGGTCTGGGAGATGACACTGTGGCCGAGGCTGGGGATCTGCAGGGCGGCAGCTGGGGGTGAGCGGGGACCCAGCCCCCACCACAGTGTCCTCGTGATCCGGGGCCCACGGGGCAGACCCCCCCAGCATCGTCTGAGAAACCCACCCAGGGAGGCCACAGCGAGCAGCGCCCACAGGGGTCTCTGGTCAGGAGAGCTGGAACCAGGCCTGACCGAAGCCCCTGGAGGCGGAGCCTTCTCAGAAGGGACCCCACGGATTAGCTGCAAGGACGGAGGGCTGGGCCGAAGCCCGCACCTGCCCTGAGCACAGATCCCTGAGGCTCAGGCATAGGGCCGACCGCAGGACTGCCCCTGGGGCCCCGCTGCTTCCAAGCAGCTGCAGTGGCCATTGTGACTGCCAGCACACGGCCCTACACCCCGGAGGGCACAGCACTTGGGCTTGGAAGGGCCAGCCCAGGTTGGGCAGCAGAAGAGGGCAGTGGCTGAGTCTCTGTCACTCAGCAGGGGAATTCTTAATGTCTTAGGAGCACCAGGAAGGACCTGCGGGGCAGGGGTGGAAGGACAGAGGCCCAGACCCTGAGCCCCGGGGAAGAGAGCCGGGTGCAGGAGACCAGAGGGGCCAGGGTGCCATCCTGCCTGGTGCTGGGCTCTCCGGGCCCCTGAAGACATCTGGTCAGAGCCCCCAGCTGTTCTCACAGCCCTCGGGGGACCAGGGCTGCCGCCGGGGTGGCAGGGAGCTGCGGCTGCCCCCAGTTAAAGAAACCACCTCGAAGTCCCACCCGCCCCAGGGGCCGGAGGGGCCGGAAGCTAGCCTGCAGCTGCCGAGAGGCCCCACCCGAGCAGGTGTTCCCGGGCAGGACCCCGGAAGCGAGCCTTCTGGGCTCTCTGTACACCCACCCGAAGACCCCACAGAGACCGGTGGAGCCCACGGAAGGCCCGGCCCAGCCGCCCCTGGGGAGGCCAGGGGCCGCCGGAGCGGGCAGCTTGCGGAGCGCACCTGCACGTCGGCCCGTCTCCAGGACGTGTCACCGCCCCCAAGGCCCGGCCCGGCCCGTCGGGGCCTGTTTGCAGAGCCTGTCCCTTGGGCCAGGGCCAGTGGGGGTGGGGCGCGTCACGGGCGGGGGGACCCCATGCGGGCTGGGCAGGACGCTCACCGACAGGAAGGCGTGCACGATGTCGGCCTTGATGGAGCTCAGGGGCTTGTCCTTGATGACAACGAAGACCTGCTCCTCCTTCTCCAGACTGATGAAGTTCCCGAACCAGGACTTCTTGGCCAGCCTGGGGGCAGGCAGGGGGCTGCTCACACCTGCCCCCGGCCTCTGCCCCTGGCCTCTGCCCCCACCTTCCGACCGCCACCTGCATCAGCCCTGGACTCTGTCACCCCTGCTCACCAACTCGGCCACCCTGCGGCCACTCCCATGGCCCTGGGCCTCACACCCGCCCCCTGGGGTTCTGGCTCCGCAGCCCTCCCCCAGCTGCCCTGAGGACAGTGCCCCCACCCAGGGCCAAAGGGAGCGGGGAAGCAAGGGGGTGGGGAGTGGGGGTGGGTATTGACGGCTGAGACATGGTGGGGCACAGGCCCCCAAGCCCCCTCTGTCTCCGTCTTCAGGGCCTGGTGGCTGCCCAGCTGCCTGTCTCCCACTGCCCCAGCTCAGGCCACTTCATGGGACTTGGAGGTCACACCAGACCCAGGGGCCAGCTACCTGGCAGGGCAGGGCCACACCCCAGAGCTGGCAGGGCCTTCCAGCGGCCCCTTAAGCCACTGTGCTCAGGGCTTCCTTTTGGTCATCACCCCGACCCCATCGCTGTGTCCTGGGTCTGGGCACCCCCGCGTTGGACGGAGAGCCTTCCCGCACAGCGACGGCCCACACAGTGAGTGACAGACCCTGCCGGCCCCCTGCTCTGCCTCCTGGTTCCCTCCAGGGTGGCCCTCCTGGGGCCTGAGCGGGGCCAGTGGCTGCTGTCTGACCAGAAGAACGTGGGGCAAGTGGATGTCACCTCCAAGATCTGGCCACAAAGGCTGTGACTCGCCTCTTGCTGGCCGTTGTCCTGCCTTCTGGTGGGGCAGACCCGAATCCTGCCCACTACAGTCCTGTTCCTGGGCCGTTGGGACGGCTGCACCCAGGCCTCCCTGAAGCAGAGCCCAGCCAAGCCGGCCACGGAGACAGGAGAGTGAGCGGCACCGTGTCGCACTGGGCCAGGTTGGAGCCCTTTGTCACGCAGCTGTCCATCACTGACGGGCACCTCCTGCTGCCTCTGGTCGCCTCCCTGGCAGCTACGGTGTGGACGCACGACCAGGCACCGCCCGCTGGCTACGGCCAGCACGAGGAGCAGCAGCCCGGCCCGGCGCCTCGCCCCGCGGTGGTGGCAGGGCACCCTGCGACGCTCTGTAATGGCCTGGGGTGTGGCTGGTGGTCTCCTGGCTGAGTGACATCTTCCTTTGCCCTGCCCGTACCCAGAGCTGCTCCTCGGCCACCACGGCAGTGACCGACCTGCCAGCAAAGGCCCAACCCCTCATCAGCCTGGCCAGGAATCCCGACAGAAGACGTGAATGGCAACATGCCTCGGGCCCAGCGCTGTCACCTGGCCGCCTCATCTCCCTTCCTGGTGTCTGCCGGCTCTCGGGCCATCTTCCGCGTCCGCGAGTGAGGGCCCTGGCCCAGTGGGTCAGTGCCACCCCCAGGCCGTGCTGGGGCCCGGGGCCTGCAGCTCGGGCCCTGCCTGCTCCTCTCTTGAAGGGAAGAGATGGAAACCAACTCCTGCCCCCAGTGGCCTGGCCTCTGGCAGAATCAGTCCCGTGGCTGAAATAGTCTGGCTGAGCCAAAAAGGCTGGTGGAGGGCGTGTGGGCACAGGCCTGTGACGGCCACCCCAGGTGCCACCCTGGTCTGTCTGCGCCAGTGTGGGCGTTGCTTCTTAGAGACATCCTGCAGACATGCGGTCGGCGACTCTGGGTGGAGCAGACGGCCGTCAGGGGGCCTTGTCCAGTCAGTGGCCAGCCTCCAGAGTGTGGGCCCCTGAGGAGGGGGGACCTCCCCCCCGAGGTCTCCGCCCACCAGCCTGCACGCCGAGCTCCAGCCCCACGGGCACGCGCCTGTGCCCGCTCCGTCCTGGTTTCCACGGAGACCCCAACTGACACAGGGCTCCCGGCAGCTGCAGGAGCCCGTCCTGCGCGGGAGCAGACGCCAGGGGTGACGCTGCGCCCAGCCCCCAGGGCCACCGCACCTGCTCGTTGCCTCCAGGCCCTCTGGCCGGGACTCGACAGGAAGGAGGGGCTGCCAGCTGCTGGCTGCCGCGGGCCCTGGCGCGTGGTGGTGAACTCCTCCGAGACCCCTGGCTGCTCTGTGGCCAGCGCCTTTGAGAAACCCTGCCTGGCAGCGAGGACTCGAGGCTGAAGGTCGCCCCATGGGGCTGCAGAGCCCGCCCCACTCAAGCACATGGCACAGTGACGCCTTCTCCCCTTTGGACAGTCGGCCCAGCTGCCTTCACTGCCCACATGAGGTCAAGGTGATGGCCCGCGCAATCCCTGCGCCCTGCCGTGTCCACACCACAGATGGGAGCTCTCCAGGCCTTCACAGCAGACACTGAGTGAGGGACATCCTCACGTCCCAACCGCCAAGAGGGTGGGTACAGCCCACTGGCTGTCACCACGCCCCCATGCCCTCTCATGGGATGAGATGTGAGGGCTTGAGCTGCCCCCAGCCCAGGCCACCTATGACTCCACACGATGGCCACCTTCCAGGCTCTGCTCTGCCCAGCATAGCCAGGCCCCAGGAAGACCCCTGCTACAGGTGGCCCAGGCTGGCCCGGTGGCCTCTCCACACCTAGCACTGGGTCAATGGAAATGTGAGTAGGCCGGGCCCTACAGGCTACTGCATGTGGAAGCCGTGCTCAGCTGGGGGCTGTGCCCCCTGCCTCCAGCCACACAGGCCATGGCCTCTGAGTAGACCAGACTGTCCCCAGAACGGCTTGCCCTCAGGCAGGCTGCTCCCTGCCTAGAGACTCGGAGATGTGGGTGCTGGGGAGGAGGGACCAGCGGCGGCAGGGGCCGCAGGAGAAAGGGAAGGACGGGAGGCCCGGGGGCTCGGCCCAGGGCTCTCCCAGGATCTGCTGGCCGACCACGTGGCGGGGGTCCCTTACAGCCTCCCCTGTACACTCGGTGTCCCAGCACCCGGAGGGAGCGGACAGCCCCCACGCCACTTCAGGCAGGGCCACTCACTCGGGGGACGACTCCGGGGTCAGGTTGGACATCTCCTCTGGCGTCGGAACTGTGAGCACAGAAGCAACAGGACGAGAAGGTGTGGTGAACACCCTGCCCATCCCCATGGGCCCCGCCCCTGGTGACGCCCAAGGGCACGGGTCAGACCTGCCCGGGCCATGGCCACGGCCTCAGGGGCCTTGGGCTGCTGTTCCGACCTCCCGGCTGAAACCATGCTCTGCCCACTCCAGCCTTCACCCCAGCAGCTGGCAGGGGCCCGATGCCCCACCCCTCGGTGGCGCTGTGGGCCCGGATGGCCGGGCTGTGCCTGCTGACCTGCTGCACCTGGCGCACAGACAGGCTGCCCTGCTCTACCCGTGGGCTGACGGTCGTGCCCACACCTGCCCCACAGCCACTTCTCCTCCCTGGGCCTCAGGCAGCCCCCCAAGGAGACCACTTGGCTGAAGAGGAGCTAGAGACCCAGGGAGCCCCAAGTTGGGACGGGCAGCACACGCACTGGGCAGGTGGGGAACATGTGGACACCTGGGGGCGCTGCCCAGGCCTGTGCCAGCTCAGTGGACACGGCCACCATCAGTGCTTGGGGGACCCACCCGCCCCTGGCCCTGCGCCCCAGCTCACCTTGCAGTTTCCGGCGGTGGAAGCGGGGCGATCCCAGGAAGCTGTTCTTGATGGAGTTGAGCCGCGTTCTCCAGGGCACCCCTCCAACACTGGGGCTGGACGGCGGCGTGGGGTTGGGCGTGCCGGCCGGGCTCTCCTTGGGCGTGTGCACGGGCGTCCCCTTGGGGGTGGGGAGGGGACTGCCCCTTGGAGAGGGGTGAGGGGTCACCTGTATGGTGGGGACAGATTTAGTGTTCGGTTCAGTCCCGGCGGGCGGGAGCCGGGTCGGGGCAGGTGGGGCGGCCAGCTCCGGGGGCAAGGCCAGCGGGGGGCCCAGGCCGCGGGGGCCCGGGGGCCGGGCCTGGGAGCCTGCCGGGAACGGGGTGGACTTGGTGCCCTGCAGAGGCTTGTCGGTCAGCTTGGCCTTGCTCGGCAAGGTCTGGGTCTTGGGGTGGGGCTGCGGGGCAGCCTGTGGAGGGAGGACGTGTCCGGGCCGAAAGGCGCTCTGGCAAGCTTCGGGCTCCACGGAGGTGGCCGGGGTGCAGGCCACGAAGGGGAGCTCAGGGGGTGGGGGGGGCAGGACAAACTTCCTAGCAGGCTACAGGGCCGCACGGAGGGGAGGAGGGGAGGAGGGGCCCGCCCACCCCCACCCCACATGCATGCACAGCACCAGGAAGACCCGTGGGCGCAGGCGGGGTGGGGGGCAGGCAGCGTTTGCCACGAAAGAAAACGAGGGACACACGAGGACACACATAGAACAAAACAAAGAACATGCAGTTAGCAAGAGCAGCCAGAGCCCACGGGGTGGCAGAGTGCACGCGGGCCCCCCTCCCGGGCGCCTTCTGCTTGGGAGCCGGCAGTGGGTGGCTCACTCACCCGGGGGCTGCTGAGGGGGCTGGTGGACAGGCCGGAGGAGGCGCCGCTGATGGATCTGGACCTAGGGGCACGGGCGCCGGGCGGGGCTCAGTCGGGGACGGGCTGGCAGGCCCCCCACGCCTCTTCCCACAGTCGGACTGCCCCGGAGGCCCGGTGTCCCTGGCCTTGCCCCGGGGTGCCCCCACCCCACCTCTCACCAGGCTCAGGGGGGCAGCCAGGGCTCCTGCCCACCACACGGGCGCTGCCGCCCAAGGCCCAAGCCGGCAGAGGGCCCTCTGCTGGGGCCTGCAGGGCACTCAGGTGGACAGAGGGAGGAGGGCGCCTGTGGAGTGGACCTGCCCACCACTCTCCAGCTGGGCCCGGTCTGACCCCCAGACCGAGCTGGCCCAGGGCTGCCAGCTAGGCATGAGCCAGCCTGAAACCATGGTCCCCCCGCCTGGCCCAGGGCTGCCTGCGGCAGGCCAGCCCTCTGCCCTCTCCTCCCTCACACCGTGGGCCTGAGCAAGACAGGCTGGGTGGGCGTGGGCAGGGACTGTGGGGCTTTCCCACCGGTGGCTGCACTGGGCCGCAGACCTGGCCTGGGCCCGGCCAAAGGGAGATCACTGCGCCAGTGTGCCCGGCTGAGACAGGCACGCAGCGTACCCCTCAGGGCAGACTCTGGGCCTCACCACACCCCCGACCTCAGGGGAAGGAGACGGGACTGGCCGGCGCAGCCCCAGGAGGGACCCGAGAGTGAAGGACAGACTGCCCACCCAATCTCGGCCCGGCCTCAGCCTTGGGGAGGAGCAGAGCCAGGCTGGCCTGGATCCCAGCCGCTCTGCCAACCCCGGCGGCCACAACTGTCCTACCACCCACCTCACACAGGCACAGAGCCCAAGACCCCTGCCCGCCCCGGCCCCCCAGCCCAGCCTGCTCAGAGTCCAGCCTGGGCCCACAGTTCTGATGCTGAGAGAGGAGCTGGGGGCCGGCGGACCCTGCTGGTGCCCCCGCAGCCACAGGCTGACTGGCATTCGCCCCCCCATGAGCCAGCTCAAGTTTGTTGTTTTGCACAAGGAAGCGAAGAGCAGCAAGGGAGGAAGGGGGCGGCCACTGTCTACACGCCCTCCCGCCAGCCCAGCAGCCCCTGGAGGCTACGCCACAGCTGGCAACAGCCGAGAGGCAGCGGGGAAGGTGCCCAGGCAGGTGCAGCGTGGGGGCTCCAGGGGGCTGGGGGTGCAGAGGACCCCGCGACCATCACACCACTTGCCACCAGCTCGGGGGCCTGAAGTGAGCTTGGGACAGTTGAGCTGCCTCTGGCCGTGGCTTCCACTGGGGCTCTAGTGGGCATCAGGACAGCTCCAGGACCCAGGTGCCAGCGCTGGACAGACGCCCAGGGGAGGTCAACCTGGGCCACTGCGAGGGTGGGCCAGAAGAGGCCTCACTCTTGCAGCCCCTCGGGCCTGGGGCAGGGAGAGCACAGTGGGTCTCCCAAGTCCCTTGGCTGGCCATCGGCCTCGCCCTGCAGCCCTACCCCTCCGGGGCCTCAGCCTGGCCTGACCCAGCCCTTCCCCCGGCTTCTGGAAGGCTCCCTTGCCGAAGGGGAGAGGGCTGGGGGGCGGGGGCGGGTGGGCAAGGTGTGTACCTGTCTTCTGTGCGGAATTGGGGGTGGGCTTCGGCGATATCCAGGCTTTTACTGAACATAGCTTTACTACAGCGGGAACAAAGCGAGAGAAGAGAGTTACTGCCGCAGCCGCCAGGCGGCCCAGAGGCCAGACCTCCACCGGCTCTGAGCCGGCAGCCCACCCGGCCCCAGGCCGGGGCCCACAGATGCCAGGGGATGTGGGCAGGGGGGCACAGGGCCATGGCACACGCCCTGGCAGCCTTCAGGGCAGGGTGGCCTGGCCAGCCTTGCGGGACACCCAGCGCCCACTGCCAGCCCCAGGGACCAGGAGGCCCCAGAGGTCTGGAGACCTGGAGAAAGGCCCGGAGGGCTGGGACCCCAGGCCAGGGGCCAGGCCAGCCTGGTTCCCTGGGGGGGCCGCATGGAACAGCCATCCCAGCGGCGGCCCAGCTGCCTGCAGTGCCCGTTTGCTGGCAAATTCCTCGGGAGGCCTGGCCAGCCTGTGCACCCAGCGGAGGAGAGGCGGCTGGGGCTCCCCAGCCGGCGGAAGCCTCCATCTGGGCAAGAACACCACAGTGAGGAGGGACCCAGGGCTTGCCGGCCAGTCCCAGGTCAGCTGTGGCTGCGGGGCCAGGATGCCTGGCCTTCCTGGGGGTCTGCTGGGACCGCCCGCACCTGCTCATCTTCCCCAGAACCCCACTTCCCTGCCCCGGCCCAGCCTCAGGTGACCCCAGCACAGGACCAGTGGGAAGCAGGGACAGGTCTGCTGGGCTCTAATCACAGGTCAACCAGCCCAGTCCACCCCACGGCAGCTCGTCCCAGCCCACTCCGGTCCAGCCAGTCCAGTGCAGCCCAGTCCAGCCCAGTCTGGTCCTCTGGAGTCCAGCCTAGCCCAGTCCCGTCTGGGACGGCCTAACGCAGCCCAGGCCAACAAAGCAGAGCCCTGCCCAGGCCAGCCCAGCCGAGCTCGGCCCCTGCGGCCCAGTGCAGCCAGCCCAGCCCTAGGGCCAGGGGGTGGGGGCAGAGAGGAATCAGGCCCAGCACGGCCATCACTGAGGCGGCCAGGGCACCAGCCGGTCAGGCACTGGTCCCCACGGAAGGCACGCACCTCTGGCCGTGCTGGGCCATCTCGATGGCCCTCCGTGCAGGAACCGGGGAGCCGCCGTCTGTCACGCTGAGCACCTCCATGGACTTGCGCTCGGGCCGCCGCTTTCCGTGCCGGTTCAGCATCGGGGAGTCCACACGCTTCCGGGGAGGGTCTGCGGGGGACGGGGGTCAGGCCAGCAGCCCTGGGTCTGGACGGCGGCGGGGGGGGGGGGCGGCCTCCTGGGGGCCTTGTACCTATTTCGTTCCTGGGGGGCAGGTCCTCATCCTCGTGGCTGGGGTACCTTTCTTTCCGGTCCAGGAGGAGAAAGTAGATCATCTTCTCCTGGTTCTCCCTGCAGGGGTGGAGGGCCCGGGGTGGGGGGGCCAGCAGCGCGGTGAGCCCAGGCCCGCCTCGGCCCACCCCCCACCCCCTGGGGGGCCCCCGGCGCGCACTCCTCCGACAGCAGGTCCTGCAGAAGCTTGTTGCGGTCTCGGAAGCAGCCCAGCGAGTGCATGCTGTCCAGCACGTCGGGGTCGATATCCTCCAGGCTGGGCAGCGAGCGGATCTGCACCTTGCGGGGGATGGGCTGCTCTGGCTCAGGCTCGTTCTTGCCCCCTCTGTGGATGAGAGGGTGCCCCCAGTGGTCACTGACCTCAGCCAGCCTGAGCCTCCTTCCCCCAGCCCACCCCCTGCGGGCCCTGAGCCCTGCCACTTTCTCCCTGTCCCAGCCCCTGCGCACCTCCTGAGTCCTGCTGCGCCCAGCGCAGGCTGGCCTGCTGGAGCCCCTGAGCTCGGGCGGGACAGGCCTGTGCTGGGCCGGGTCCTCCCCCCACCTTCCCTAGCAGGCCCCCTGGGCTGCAGCAGCAGGCAAAGCAGGCGAGGGGTGGCAGGAAAAGCTACTTACATATACCATATGTGTTTCTGAATGTGCTCTAGCTACAAGAGAGAGAAACAGGACGTTAGTATGGAGGGGCAGGGAGCCCACGTTAGGGGGCCAGAGGGAGCGGGATCGGAGGCATGCGGGGACGGGGGGACCACCATGGAGGAAGGTGGGAGTGCGAGAGAGCGGGAGGGGGGCCGTGGGGTGGTGCTGAAGGGAGGGTGAGGATGCAGGTGCAGAGGAGAGGGGTGGATGAGCAGGGGGGGGGGGATAGAGGAACACGGGAGGGCCTGCATTCTCAGCCTCCTGACTGTCTGCGCCCGGGGAAGAAGAAATGCCAGGGAGGGGTGTGGGGGCCGCAGGCAGGGGCAGGAGGCTGAGGAGAGCAGAAGGCAGCCCGGGCAGCCCACCTATGGAAGGGGCTGGGGTGGAGGCCCCCCTCCCCAGGACGTCTCCACCAGCCTGTGGACAGCTGGGTTGGGGAGGGCGGGAGAAGGTGACCTCTTAGTCACTGGTCACCCTCGTCCTGGAGAGGTCAGCCCAGGGGGTCTTGCTGCCCTTGCACAGGGACCTAAACACCCTAGCCCCAGCTACCCTCTGACTAGGCTGCTGTCAGAAGTGGGGCTTCCCTCAACGCCCGGCCCCCCCAAGCCCCAGACCCAGGGCTGCTGTCCGGACCACGCCCACTGAGGGCTGGCCCAGAAGGGGTGGGGGTAAGGCCCACCAGGCCCAGCCATCGCTCCACGATTGCCCCTGCAGGACCCAGGCGGCAGGGGCCCACGCCCACTCACGTGTCTGCGCCCAGATTCACACCGACACACGCTCGCACGGGCATGCGTCTATGTGTGTGGCCACATGCACCCACCACTGCACCCGCACATGGGCACGCACACCCACGAACCGTTCTCACGAGTGTGTCCACAGTTGTGCATGCACTCATGCCGGTGTGCTCCCACGAACCTATGCACATATGCAAACAACTACATGCACTTCACGCCCGTGCGCACTCACGCCTGTCTGTGCACACACACGTGCACTGGTACACAACCCACTCGTGCATGCGTGCAAGCACACACCCACTGTCCCTGCGCAGGCGCACACAGCTGTGCGTGCACTCACGCTTGTGTACAGCACACACACACCCGTGCACATTCGGGGTTCCCTGCACCACACCGGCAAGCACAGGCCTCCTAGCACAGAGAGGCGGCATGGAGGGGCCCGCAGTCTGGACTGGCAGTGCAGCCCCGCACCCTCCGACCCTCCCCGCCCCCACGCACCGTGAGGCGCCGCGCCGCGTCCACCTCGATCATGCCGCGCAGCAGGCTCTGGCAGTCGGGCGGGATGAAGTGCGGCATGTGGAACACACCCCGCTTCACCTTTTCCAGCAACTGCCGCAGGTTGTCGTCGTCGAAGGGCAGCGCCCCCTGCAGGCAGGGAACGGGGTCATCGCGGGTGGGGGCTGGGGGCGGGACAGAGACACGGGGTGGGGGGCGGGGCGTGGACCGGGCGGTCTCACCACCAAGAGCGCGAAAAGGATCACTCCGCAGCTCCACACGTCTGCCTTGCGCCCGTCGTACTTCTCGCCCTGCGGAGGGTGGTGCGGTTGGCTTCGCAGGGAACGAGGGGCCCAGACAGAGGGTTTCAGGACGGCCCCGGCGGGGGTGGGGGGCGGCCCCTGGGACAGGCAAGGTCTGATGCGCGCAGTGACTACTTACCCGGATCACCTCGGGGCAGGCATAGTGGGGGGACCTGGAGGCAAAAGCAGCGGTCAGGGCGCAGGCTCCAGACTCTGTCCGCGCAGCCAGGACCTCGGGGTGGCCCCAGGCCCACAGCAGGTGGACGCTGAAAGAGGGGCGCCTCCCCACTGCCCCGCATACATCGGCTGGGAAGGAGACTCCCTTGCGGGGCCCTCAAGCCCACCAATAGCCTAAAGGGGCTTTGCGGTCACCCCACCCCCTACTTGGGCGAAGACAGACGTCCTTCGTGCCTGGGTGTACGGGAGTCACCTCCCAGCACCACCAATGAGCGGGCAGAGCCCGCGCGGCCACCCGGGTGACCTGCAGCCCCGTCGCCGCAACGCGCATCGGAGCCGCCGCCTGCAGCGGAGCCAGAGGTCCAGCCTGCAACCCAGGCCTTGGAGTGCGGAAGCGGAGCTGGGGCTGCAGGGTCGGCCGCGGCCGGGAGGGGGCGCCGCCAGCGCAGGGCGCCTACTCACCCGCAGCTGGTCTCCAGCAGGCTGTCCCCCACCTGCAGGGACGCCATGCCGAAGTCTGCGATCCGGATGTTGTTTTTCTCGTCCAGCAGAAGGTTTTCTGGTTTCAGATCCCTGTGGCTGGAAGGGAGGCGGAGAGGGCTAACCAGATTCCTCCCACAAGCCCCCAGCGCCCAGCCAATGGCAGCCCAGTTTGGTGACGTTACGGGCAGCCAATCAGAAGTCGCCGGCCTGGCGGTTGGCTGCGAAGGGCCTGGGAGGGACTGGGACCAACACGTGCTAAAGCGGCAAGCTGCGCTGTCTTCCCCTGGAGCACCCCCCTCGTTGCTCCCCCCACACCTCGGGGCCCACGCCACGGGGGGCTTCCGGAAGGGAGGGACTGTGGTCCTGCCGGGCACCGGGGGTAGGGGGGTGGGTCACATGGGGTTGGCCCGCACCATATGGAGTGGCTGTGGCAGAAGTCCAGCGCCGAGATGATTTGCCGGAAGAACTTCCGGGCCTCTTTGGGGGTCAGCCTCCCCTTCTTGACCAGGTAGTCGAAGAGTTCCCCACCCGACACGTGTTCTAGCACCAGGTATCTGCCGGGCGGTGAGCGTCAGGTGGGCGCACGCGTGTACCCGCCCACCTTGGGGCCGCCCCCAGCTCCAGGGCCCCAGCCCGCCCCCCCCGGCAGGCCCGCCGCCAGGGCAGTATCTGCAGGAGCCCCTGGAGCCAGGGCCTGGGCGCAGGGCCCCAGCTGTCCCCGGCGCTGAGGGACACTGTGCCCAGGTGAGAGGGGGTCAGTGGTCACCAACCCTCCTGGATCTGGGGCCTGGCCCTTTCAGGCAAACCACTCCCCACCCGGCTCCACACTGGCCAGCCCAGGCTGAGCCCCCAGAGCAGCAGGTGGGCCAGACACTTGGGCCCTCAGGGAGCCCTGGCCGGCAAGGGGCCCTGAAACCTGCGCACGGGTTGAAGCGGGGCATAGCCGGGCCAGGGGCAGGGGGCGGGGGAAGAGAGGTGGAAAGGTGGAGGGCAGGAAGCCCTCCTGGGGGAGGTGGGGGTGGGGGGACCCCACGCTCCTCGGGGTGGCAGCCGGCTTTCTGGGCAGAAACTGCGCTGGTGGAGCCCAAGGGGGTAGGTGTCTGGGGTGGGGCAGGAGGTGGTCCTGGGACTCACTGAAGCCTGTGGGGCCTCAGGAGCTTGGGCAGGCACGAGGGGGCTGCGCGGATGCCCCTAGGAGTCGCTGGGGAGCCCCCTGGGTGGTGGTGCTGGTGGGTTACAGTGTTTGGGGAGGGGAGCGGAGGGGCAGGGGAGGAGAGGAGAGGGGGAGGGGAGCAGGGCACCAGCTGCCTCCAGAGTTGGTCCTGCAGAACTGTGTGGGGGCACACCCCTCCTCCCCGGGAGAGCCCAGTCTGCAGAGAGAAGAGGTGGGGGAGGGGCTGGAGACATGGCAGAGGTCCCTGGTGGGGTCCTGGTGGGAGCAGAAGGGCCCAGCAGGAAGTGGGGCCTGCTGGGACGCTGACCTTGGGGCCCTGCCTCCAGGCTGCTGGCTGCCTTGGGACATGGGGCCCCCTGGGGGGGGGGCTCCAGAAGCGCCTGAGATGGTCCCCTGCCCATCTTCATTCTAAGCATCCTTTCCTGTCACGGGTCTTTGCCCAGGCCAGACCCCTCCTCAGGCCTCATCCTAGGCCCGCCCCTGCTTCTGGCCCCCTCCCGGGAGGCCTCCTCAGAGCCAAGTGCTCTGCCCCTCGTCCCCGGGTGTCCATCCTCAAAAGTATCTCTACACAAGTGAGGTGACCAGCGCAGTACATGTCCTGTGCAGAAGCACCCCACATCGGCCCCCTGGACATGGTGTGAAGGTGGCCAAGCGTCTCCCGCTCACCGGTGCGGACCCACCTGGGGTGACAGCATCCCTGCTCCTCACAGCCCCCCCGCCACAGGCAGCTTGTCACCCACCCATCCGAAGGTGAACAGGGGCCCGGCCGCTGGTGCCCTGCTGGGGCCCCTGCCCCTGGACCCCTCCTCCAGGAAGCCCTGTCCCCAGGTCTGGTCAAGGAACGGCACCATCACCACCTGGGCTCTGCTGAAACGGCCCCTCCCAGCCTCGCTGCGTGCCCCCCGCGGGCCCACAGTGCCCCCCCAGCCACCCCAGCCCTGCACGCCCAGCAATACCTACAAATATTTTTTGTTTTCGTAGACGTCGTGCAGCTTCAGGACGTGAGGGTGCTCAATGAGCTTCAGGATGGCGATCTCCCGCTCCACCTGTGGGCGGGGGGGGGCGTCGTGTCACATGGGGGCTGGTCCCCGGAGACCCCACCCCGCCCTGCCACCAGGCCAGGAGCCTGGGCTGCTGGGGACACCTCCGTGGGCTCGTGGGGCCAGGCTAGCCTCGGGTCTACACCTGGTGGGATGGGCCGGCCCACGTGGTACCCCACACAGCCCCGTGGGTGCCAGAGCAGCGTCACCGCCCCCTGCCTCCGTCGCCTGCCCGAACGTGCCCAGTCCCCACTCAGATGGATGAGGAAGAATAGCAGCCGCCCCACAGGCTGGGCTCCGGGGGGCACAGCCCTGCCTCCATCCCCCTCACCTTCATCAGTACAGACTCGCTGAGCTTCTCCCGGTTGACAATTTTGACGGCCACCTTCTGGCACGTGACACAGTGAATCCCCAGCTTCACGAGGCCTGGAGGGGAGAGAAGCCCGTCAGACCAGGGCCTCCAGGACCAGGGTGTTCCTGGGGGTGGCCTCAGCCTCCCCCAACCCAGGGCCCTGACCAGGGAGGACCCCACTGGCTCCCAACCCCAGCCTGTCACTCAGAGTTTGGCTCCTGCCCCCACAACAGGCCTCCGGCTGGGCCCCTGGGGCTACTGCCTGCCCCCCCCCCGCCCCCCACTCCCTGGTCACAGCCCAGAATAACTCTCTGTCCCCGCACCCTGCCCCTGTGTCCGGCCCGGAGTCCCTCCCTCAGGCCTTCAGTGGCCCAGACGCCCCCAGCAGGGGAGCCTGGGTCCAGCTCTGCCCCACCCCACACTGTCCCTCCTGCAGCGGGCTCAGCCTCCGCCACTCTGCAACCCCCACCCATCACCCTCCTTTAGCCTGTGGGCCCTGGACAGAGGTGGCCCGGACCCAGCCAGGCCCACAGCTGTCCAGGCAGCCGCACCTCGGCCCCTCCACAGGGAGGAAACGCCCGGCTGACCCTGCACTCCTGGCCACACTGCGAGGACCCACAGCCCTGAGTCATGTCAGTGCAGCTGGGCACCTGCCTCCCCTGTGTCCGGACATGCCGCCCCCCACCTCTCCTTAGTCACCTGCCCCTGCCAGCTGGCCTCTGCTGGGCCTCCCTGTGGCCTCAGACCCCGACACCCTGCCCCTCCCCAGTTTGGGGGCCTGAGCTCTGCCATGGGAGGGACCACCTGTGACTCCCCCTGTCTTGAGGGACTAGAGCCACGTTGGGCCCCCCTTCTGGGAACGCTGGGGGGGCCCCACTCTCTCATGTCTGAATTCAGAAGGTGGCCCCACAGTGCTCCTCCTCCCTTGTCGTCATGACGGGGACACCTTCTCGCCGTCCCTGACTGCTTGGGTTCATTTCCTCCCTTTTCACGCCGAGGCAGGGGCAGTCCTTACTCGTTTACAAGAGCCCTTGTCCTGTCTCTAATCGACCACCCGTCCCAGCCCCTCTCCGGCCCTGCACCCCATCTCCTCCCGGCACACTTCACGAGGCCCGCTCCTCCAGCAGCCACAGCCCCTGCCTGGTTGTGCTGGGAGGTCAGGCTGTGTCCCCCAGGGCCACAGCAGCCAGGCTCAGAGTGGTGGAGCTGGCCCAGGGCCCTGAAGCTCCAGCTCCAGGCTGAGCCCGCTGAGCCCGGCTCCCGCCTGGGAACCGCTGCAGGCTCCTGGGGCCTCTCACCAGCGGCCTCTGATCTGCTCAGGAGCCCTGTGGTTCCTGGTCGGGCGGGAGAAGACAGCTGCCACACGCATCCTTCAGAGCCAGCAGCCTGGACTCCTCGCCTCCAGGACCAACAGTGCCGACTGGCGCTGACCCTCCCCTCCTCGGCCCAGATGCAGGACACAGGTGGGCACAACCAGAGTTCAGGCCCCCAAAACAAGGTCAACGGGCCAAGAGGGACCAGGGAACAGCGGTGACGGGAGGCAAAGGCCACTCCCCAGAGACAGGCGGGGTCCTACAGGTCCCCAGTGCCCAAGACAGAGGCCCAGTGCGGTGGGTTTTGGGGAAGAGAGTCCAGAAACGCCCGCCTGTGAGCCTGAGAAACCCCGCAGGGCACAGCCATTCATTCAGCAAAACATGGGGACACTGAGATGTCCCCACACAGCACGGTGCAGGGGCCCGGGCCGGTCGGCAACTTCTGGACAGACGTGGAAACAGCAGCACCCCAAAACGCGCAGACCGTGATGGAGGACGCTGAGTACAGGGCGTCGGCCTGCCCAGCGACTCCACGCACAGGCGCCACCATGAGTCCCTGGGAGGGGGCTGTCCTGCTCCCAGAGAGGGACGCGTGGGCCTCGGACCAACAGCAGAGAGTGCAGTGCGGGCTGGCCGGCACTCTGAAAGCAGAAAGGCAGGCGGGGCAGCCGTCTGCCGTGCAGAACTGGGCCCCCAGTGTTGTGAGCTGGGCTCCTGCAGCCTCCCGGCTTCACAGACAAGGCAGGGCGGCTGCCAGGTTGCCGACTCGTGCACACTGCCCAGAAAGGTGGGAAGGACGAAGGGACAGTGGACATGGCGGCTGATGAGCCCCAGGCTGTGGGCCAGGGCCGGGGTTCCCTTGGAGGTGCTCTGGGGCCTGTGTCTGGGGCCAGGTGGCCAGGACGCCCAGCCCGGTGTCCCAGAACCCCATGGCTCCCTCCCCAACAGGTTCCTATGTGCCCTTGAATTCCAACAGGGCAGTGCCCCTTGCTGAAGCTGCCCTGCCCCTGGGCAGTGGCTCTGCCCCGTGTGCTGGTCCCCTACAGCCCCGGATCCCTGCGAGGGGTTCCCGGCCTCCTGCTGGTCTCTGGGGCAGGCGGGGAGAAATCTCGGGGGCAGAAAGCTCTTGCTGGGTAAGTCCACAGGCCCCGGTCACCCAGCCCTCCAGGCACTCAGGCTGTTCTCCAACTGCAGTTTTATCTCTAATAATCATCTTTACAGAAAACACCGGTGCTCCCGGGGGAGAAGGAGGAGCCGAGGCCGTCTGGGTGGGCGGGGGTGGGGGGCCCCCTGGAGATGCTGGCCACCTGCTCCCCTGCAGGATGGGGCTCAGCCCTCGGAGCCTCAGCCCATCTGCTGAAGCAGGAGGACCCCGGGGGCAAGCCTACCCCCGGGAGGACAGGAATGAGTTCCTACAGTTTCGCCTCTTCTACAAAGACCTTTGTGGTGGCTCCCAGCCCGTTGCCTGGGCCTGACCCTGGCAGGTGGCCCCACGGCCACCAGCCCCCAGGGCCTTCCCACTGCATCCTAGCCTGCCTGTAACAGGTGAGCGCAGGCCACCTGTCTGTCTGTCCTTAACCTCTGGTGTCTCCTCCCTGAAGGGGGACCTGCGCGTCCTTACTGTGGTGGTGGCGCAGCGACCTGCGGGACCCCACACTCCTTGCATCCAGGACCTGCTGAAAGACCCTCGCTGATGGGAACACGCCCACTGCACTGCAACCTCCAGACACAACCCAGCAGCCACCCCAGGCCCCTCCACGGCCAGCCCAGCACAGGGAGGGAAGGCCCTGGGCCATGTCTCATTCAGGCCACCAGATCCCCAGGTGGCGTCCTGTGGTGTAGGCCTAACCAGGGGCACCGAGCTGGCCCTGGGCGGCCCTGTTTCTGACTCTGCTACTCTGAAGGCCCTGCACAGCTGCTCCTCCTTCTCTGCTGCCCCTCCCCCGCCTTCCTGTCTCCCCGGCAGGCCCCCATGACTCCCCCAGACAGAGGTCCTGTCACCCACCGGCGGGCCCTGCTTCGACCATTTCCTGATCCCTCCTCCCCCGCCTCCAGCCACAGACCTGGGCCCCCCACCATCTGAATCTCCTCCTGCCACAGACCAGCCCGGTCCCTCCTGCCCAGGGTGAGGGTCACCCGCTGCCGCACACTGCCACCTCGTGGCCCAGTGCACCTGGCACCTAGCTCTGTGTCACCTGCTTCTTGGCATGGGTGACAGAGAGCAGGACCTCGAGACTTACGGGGGCAGGGAGCATCAGAGTCCCAGCTCTGAGTCCACTGCTGACTCAGGAGGAGCGGGATGGACGCTCTCTGTCCTGCCCGGGTCCGGCCACGATGGCCGGCAGGACCACTCGGGAGGCACTGACCCCTGGGACAGAGGATGGGCCGCCCTCCCCGACTGCGCCTCTGAGGCTGCGACCAGAGCTCAGGGTGGCCCACTTCCCCGCTGCCTCACAGGCCTCCCCGTGGGACAGTTCCTGGGGCACAGCAGACACACCCCGCTTCCTGGGGCGGAAGGGCGTTGCCCCTCCTGCCTGGGCTCCTGCGGGGGTGGGGGGGTGCATCGCCGGCTCCGGGAAAGATGAGTCAGCAGAGTGGCCAGCCTGGCAGCACCAGGGGCACCAGAGGAGGCCCCCCAGCCAGGTGGGGTGGGGACAGCCCTGCTGCAGTGATGGAGGGGCCAGAGGGTCACAGGGAGGACCCCCAGTCCTCTTTGAGTGGCCTGGAGCAGACTCCAGCCCCGCCCGCCTCCAGCGCCGTGCTGCAGGGACGGCTCCCAGCTGTCGGAAGCTCCGGGGAGGCCCCTGGGAAAGTCACCCCCCACTCCCCACCCCGGGCCCGGTCTGCAGGCCATGCCCCATGGGGGGAGCAGTGAGGGGCAGCCGCTCATGGGAAGCAGGGGCCACCTGGCTCCCGGGGCAGCTGCTTCTGTGCCCAGATGAGAGTCGGGGGACAGCTAGTCTCTTGGGGGGACATGTAGCCTCCGCTGCACCCTGGCCAGGGCAGGCAGCTCCCGCTGGTCCTGCGAGGGAGCTCCTGGCGACCGCAGCTGGACGAGCCTCTCCTGAGCCCCGGGGACACCATGGGGTCCACCTGGGCCCCCCAGCTGCAAACCGAATGCAGCCCCCAAAAGATGCGCCCCAGCTCTGGTACCAGGGCCCCATGAAGGCGACCTCTTTGGAAAGAGAGTTCTGAGGCCACACAGCACATGGAGGCCTCAGCTGCAAGGCAGGGAGAAGGCACAGGGACGCAGGGTGGTCCCCTGACATAGGGCGTGGGGTCTGCTCCCACACGGCTTCAGGGGGTGCCAGCCCGCGGGCTACGGCCTCTAGAATGGGCAGAACAAGGCTTGTGCGTTGGTGACCTGGTGCATGGTGTTGTGTGGGGCGCCGGCACCTTCAGCTCGAGAGAGCACACCCCACGAGGGCAGCATCTGGGCACCTGTGTTCAGGGAGCTCCCAGGACTCGAGCAGCTCCCCGTGCCCACACATGCGTGGCAAGCTTGTCCTAGGCTGCCACCAGCACATAAGGACTGGTGGGGGAAGGCCCTCAGGTCTGGAGGCACTCAGGGTGGGCCTTGGGGGAGGGGTGTGGGTCCGGCAGTCTGCACCAGCCACAGTGCAGGGCCTACGGGCTGCAGGCCACTCAGCCAGGAGCCGCGGCTGAGCCTGGGGCACAGTGGGCTCGGGCCAGGATGGGGCCCCTTGCTCCAGAAATGTCTGCTCAGAACCAGGGCCCCCAAGTATCGTGCACTTGAACTTGGATCCTCCCGACAGCCCCGCTCTCCTACTCAGAGATGTCCAAGCCTGAGGGGTGGGGGCGAAGCCTGCCCGAGCCCAGTCCTGGCTCTTCTCTGGCCGGTGCGGGCATTAACTCCACCCCTCTGCTCGCTCTGTGCGGGCTGAGGGAGGCAAGCTCGCGCTGGGCAAAGGAGTGGGGCGCCGCCGAGAGGCGCAAGGCGGCCAAGTTCCCAGGGCCACCGAGGGGCGGGCAGTCTGCGGGAGCCCGGGGCGGGAACCGCTTTCAGCACCGCGGACAGGGCCACCCGTGCTGGGCTGAGCGACCGGGTGGGTCCCGCCGGGTCCCGCCCAAGGGGCTTAAGGGCTTAAGGACTGCAGGAGACTCAACAGTCTGTGGGACGCCAGCGGCAGGGTGCCCTTGGAAGCCTCCTCCGGCCACACCCCAGCTCCACTCTGGGGATGAGGCCTAGACTCGGGGCCCGCTGGTCCTAGGCGTCACGGCAAGGCGGCGACCTGTCTGCCCAGGACGCCCCTGCTGCCTCCGACGGGAGGACAGCGGCCACAAGCCCAGACCTAGGACCCGCCCGGGGTTGGAAAAAGGTTTGTGGGCCGCCCCCACCCAGCCCTAACCTGGGCGGCTACACCCCGCCCCTCCGGTGCCGGTCCCGAGCGCCACGCGCCGGCGCTCTCGACTGGCTTGCAGTTCACTCCTCGCAGGCAGGCGGACGCCGATCTGGCGCGGGGGAGCGAGGAGCGCAGGGCGGGTGTTGAGTTCGGGGGCGTAGCAAGCACGCTCACCCCGGGGTGCCAGAGTCCAGCCCGGGGGACGCCCAGGGCCACCAGGCCCATTGCAAATTCTCAGGAGCTCGCGCGCCTCGGGCCTCGGCTCTCCAGCCCCGTGGCCGCGGCCGTGGGGGCTCCTCCAACTCAGGCTGCGCGGCAGGAGCCGGCGGCGTGGACATCAAAGCGCCGCTCGTTCCCCCTCGTCAGCGCGTCCCGGAGGCCTTCTGCCCGCGCCCGCCGACCTCCTTTCCCTCCGCACGTCCCCGGCGCCAGCTAGTCGTGGGCTGAGCAGGAGTCCCAGTTCTCGCAGCCTCTCCACCGTTTGGGGGGCGGGGGTGCAACGCCTGCATCCCGCGCCCCACCCTCGCCGGCACACCCACATTTCCGTCGGGGGAGGCCCTGCCCACCGCAGCTGCACCCCCACAGCCCACCACCGGCCGGGCCCCGGTTCCCACCCACGCGCGCTCCCCGGTGTCAGGAAGGAGACCCTGATGGAGAGGCAGGGAGCAGCGGGCAGAGGTGGGGAGGCTGGGCACCCCCAGCACGGGCCTCTCAATATAGACTCCGCTGCCTCCTTCGCCCACCAGCGCCAGGCAGGCGGAGGGGAAGGGGGGGCGCGTCTCTTGGGAGACAACTGTTCACGCTCTGAAAAGGAATCTCTCAAATTAAATTAATTAAGCCCTGAAATATTTCACACGCCCTACAGCGCGGGGCCGCCTCTGCCGCACTCCCGGCCCTCCCCACCCACAGCCCCCAATCAGGACAAGGGGGCGTTGCCATCCCCTCTTCCGGACAGACGGGAATGCCGCGCTCCGCACCCCGCCCTCCCCGGCCCCTGATCCAACGAGGAGGAAACGTGTGAGTGTGTCGCAGGGCCGGGGGTGCATTCTGGTGCTCCTCACACAACGCAGGGCTGTTCCGGTCCCCGAGGCCTCTCCTTGTTCCCCGCGATAGCCAGGACGGGCCACGCTAGGGTGGCGGCCGTCAGGGCCCAGGCATGCCCCTCCAGGGGTGGGAGCCCCCCCCGGGCCCAAACACCCTCTCCTGGTGAGGTCTGCAGGCACTTGGACCAGAGCCCCTGAAATTCGGAAGACACCCCGCCTGAAAGTTCCCTCTCGGCTCAGCACCTGGCTGATGGGAAGATGCCGAAGGGAACCACCAATCGGAGCCCCAGGGTTGAGGACCCGGAGGGCGGTTGAGGGTGTGTGGCCCTCCTGGGGACACAGACAGTCCTCCCAGGGTGACCCAGGGCAGACTTCTAAGGTGGAAGCTGAGAAGAGGCTGAGATGCTGGACCCCGCTGGCCTCCGAGGGGTTCCAAGTGCCCAGATCTGCAGGCTGCCCCTGCCCCTCTGCTGGTGTGGACACAGCGGGTCGGGGCAGGGCCCGGAGGCCTCTCCCAAGCAGGCGGCCGTGAGGTGCGAGTTCAGGGAGGGAGGCTGCGGAGAAGGCCGTCCCAAGGACCCTGCTGCCGGGTGACAGCCAGGTGGCTCTGGGCAGGGTGAGGGGGGTGCAGTGCCACCACCGCACGGACCAGCTAGCTCCCTCCGGTTTGCCTCTGGTCGGCCCCACACTCTGGATTTGAAAAGGGAGCCTGGCGTGGGAGGGCCAGACCTCAGTGTCCTGGAAACCTCTGGAAGGCAGGCAGGGGCAGGTGATGGGGAACAGGGTCCCAGAGAGGCTGGTGTGTCAGTCAGTGTCAGGCCAGAGGGCAGGTCGCAAACACAGTGGGGCCCTAACTGAGGGCGTAGGATCCAGGTGGGGGGCTCCCCTGTCTCCATGCCAGGACCCCGGGCAGCCAGAGTCCGGCATGGCAGGGCCGGGAGCCAGACCTCGTGGTTCTGCTGTGTGAAGGGCCAAAAGAAACGATGTCCAGGGCCGGAGGTGGGCACCCGGTCCCCCAGGAGGGGCCGGCTGTCCACTGGGCTCCTCAGGTGGGCAGGGGCATGCTTACCACCCAGCCCCCAGGTGGCCAGGTACCACTGTCACATGCAGCCCCACTCACGCCCCGTGACTGAGGAGTCCTGGTCCTCTGCACAGCAGCAACATGGGCTGCTGGCCGGGGCCTTGGTCTCCTTGGCTGAGCTTGCCCCAGGGGACCACATCCTCCCCCTGTCCCTCCACCACCAGTGTCCCCAAAGATGGCATGAGGGGCTGGTGGTGGGGCACAGCATGTCCCATGGACCTCAGGCCCCCACCAGCTCTGCCTGGAAAGGCACCAACCTGGGGACACAGGGCCTGGACACATGGCTGAGCCCCAGCCCACAGGCCCTGATGCCCGACGCCCCTCCTGACCTGCGGGGACTCACCCGCTGGGTTGGGGGACAGTGAAGGGGGGACAGCTGGAGGGAGGAGCACAGGAGTCCTCAGAACAGGACCCAGGTCACCTGGGGTGGGGGTGACTCCGCTCCTCCCCCGCCAAGCCAACCCGAGGCCTCAAGGGGAAACCCTGTCCTGGGACAGTGACCCAGAGGGGCCCTCACAAGGGGCTACAGGGGAGGGAGGAGGGGGCGGGGCAGAGCAGGGTTTCCTGGGCTGAAGAGAGCGGTGGTGGGTTGGGGCACACGACCTGGGGAGTAGGGCTGCCTTGGGGGTCCCAAGGAAGCCTCAGAGAGCCATGGTGCTGGGGGCTGCAGGGGAGGGGGCATTGCCAGAGGCTCCCAGGGGTGCACCAGGGTGCTGGGGCCAGCAAGGCCACCCCAGGGCAGGCCTGCCAGGCCCATGTGGGAGCTATGTGATGCCATGGAGAGACCAGCCCCAGCACCCCGGCCTCCTCAATAGACCGGGCAGGCGCCCCTCCTGGGCCAGGTTCAGCAAGACCCACTGAGCCTGTGGGCCTGCCCCTGGCCCCGCCGGCCTCCCCAGGAAGTCAGACCAGAGCGCCCATCCCCACAGGGGCCGGGCAGGCGGCCAGCAGCCTTCCCAACCAGGGGTGGGTGGGGTCAGGCCCAAGGACACAGCTCAGGTGCAGGCACCGGGCTGGGCAGCCTCGCAGCAGGGCCTCGCCTGGTGCCAGAGAAGGAGCACGAGCCCTGTCCACGGGAGGGGGCGGCTCCTCAACGCTTGTGCACACAGGTGGAGTCACACCCTCCTGGGCAGGTACAGACTCAGGCCTGTGAGTAGGATGGGGTGCAGTGGGAGAGAGGGAGCCAGGTGAGGGAGCCGGGGTGCAGGGGAAGGTTCAGGCCCAGCACGAGCAGGTGACCATCCTAGGGAGGTAGAGTTCTCCCCTCCACACCCACTGGGCCCTGCCTGCGTGGCAGTGGGTGCTGGAGGTCCAGTCCAGGTTTGGCTGGGGGCAGTGCTCATGGTGGACAGGCCTTGGCCCTGCGGTGGGCGCCCCTGTGGTCAGTGTGCCCCAGCCAGGCCTTCTCCCCAACTTGGGGGATGGGGGCAGAGCCATGCCCACTGTCCAGCTGCAGCCCTCCACTCTGCCCACTGACTCAGGCCATTGGGGTGTCCAGGTGGGGGCGACAGCCTCTTTCCTCTGCCCTCTGTCCTGGGCCAGTCTGCCCTCTGGCCCAGGAGCCAGGTGGGGGTGGGGGGTCCAGCCACCATGGGAACTTGGATGGGTTTGCATCTAAAACCCACCCTGCAGGGTCACCTGGGGCTGCTCTGGGGGCCCGGGGGAGGAGGTTGCTCAGCCTGGATGCCAGCCCCCCCAGCCCCAGCCCTAAAGGATCCCCAGCTGGTCTCTAAAGCCCCAGCCACCGCATACAAAGCCCTCCCCCTCCTCTCTCCTGCCCAACCGCCATCTGTTGCCATGGCGACGGAGCAGAGGAGGCGGGCAGCCCTCGGAGCCTCCTCACTGCCTCCTTTCCTGCGTCTTTGGCTGGGCTGGGGCTGGGGCTCCAGGCTCTGGAGCAGGCGGCTGGCCTGGCCCCCACGGGCCTGGGAGCCCCCGGCCCAGCCTCGCTGACACCTGCTTCCTGCATGGAAGGCCAGGCAAAGCCCTCCCAGGACCTCAGCCTCCAGAGTCCTGTCCTGTGGCCCCGCCAAGGTGCCAACCTGTCCTGCACTGGCAAACGGGTGGTGGCCACTGACCGGCCTCTCCTGTTTCGCACCCGCCAAGAAGCAGCCCCGGGAGTCAGCCACCTGCCCTGTCCACCCTGAGGCCAGCTCCAGGGGAAAGGGACAGCCTGGTTACTCATAGGGTGGCAGCCAGCAGGTGGCCGCGCCTGCACCCAGGACTAAGGAGATGGGAGGGCGAGACAGGGGCCACCCGGGCGGCAAAAATGCGCAGCCCCAGCCATGTCACCAGCCCCATCTAGTACATCACCACGGTCACAGTGCAGCTCTCCTGCCTCCGCGAGTCCAACCCCTGAGTGCCCCTTGGGCAGCCAGGCCCTGGGCCCAAAGAGGTTCAGCAACCCGCTGGGAGGCACCCAGCGCCGGAGCAGCAGACCCAGGTGACGGCACAGAGCCCGCAACAGGCCTGAGCTCACGGGCTTCCTCTTCCTTTTGTGTTCTGGGCCCTGGTGTGCTCCCTCGAACCCAGAGCCCCAGCAGCCCCCGCCCCCGCCCACGGACCAGGGGAGCGAGAGTTGGCCTCCATCTGGGTGTGCACCCGAGACACTGCATGGCCCTCAGGACGGCACTGGGCGTGCTCACACCCCTCGGTCCCTCTCTGGGCCCCGCAGAAGCAGCTCCCGCCCGGCAGCGCAGGGGCCGCGGCAGAGCTGACTCAGACCTGCCCGGTTCCCTGGGGGGCGGCAGGTGGGCAAGCAGGAGACGGACCCTTGGTGCGAAGCAGCACTGGTGTGGAAACCGCCAGTGCTCGGCGTCCTCAAAGGAGCCCAGGAAGACGTGCAAGCGCCCCGCCTGCGGGTGCTGCAGCCGCTGCCCACGCAGGGCAGCCTCAGAGGGCCCAGCCTGGACCGGCTTGCAGACAGGCCCCAGCGAGGCCGGCCCTCCAGGCTCAGGCACGTGGCCTGGGAGTGAGAGCAGGGCTGCTGCGGCTCAAGGCAGAGATGGGGGGGCCACGGGGGGCCCAAAGTCCCAGGGCCACCTCCCTGTGGGCCGGGGAAGCTCAAAATGCCCTGGAAACCACATCCAACCAGGTCCTTCTGAGGGTCCTTCAGCAGTCCTGGGCTCAGCCTCACAGGCAGGCCACAGGGGGGTGCAGGCCCAGGGGAGGGGGAGGAGGCCCTGGGGAGGGGCATATGGGACCCCCACCCTGGGGGGTGCCAGCAGGGAGGGGGTGGGGATTCCCTCTCCCCCGCCAAGGCGGTCCCCCAGCCTCAGCAGCTCCACAGTTGCCATGGTGACCAAAGAGGCCGTCAGAGACCCAGGGGGTGTATGAGGAAATGGGGCACTCCTCCCTCCCCTCCCCACCCCACCCCACTTCCTCCCATGCCAGCATCAACTCCCTGAAGACCAGGAGTCCCCACATAAGCCTCCTCACCCTATGGTGGTCCCCACTGTGTCCCCACCTCCAGGCAGGGGCTGCCCAGACACAGCAGGACCCACCCCCCCCATCCCTCTCAGCCAGGGGAAGCCCACCTGCCCAGCCAGCGTTCCGGAGGGGTGCCCACCCACTGGGCCTTCAGCCCCCGCAGGCTCAGGGCACAGGCCCCCGATGCTGGGCACCCACCCTGAGGGCCGGGCCCACCACTCTGCCAGCCACCCTCAGCCCAGGGGGACCCCACCGCCTTATTGGGACACAGGTGCCGGGAGCCCAGCAGTCCCAGGAGGCACCCGGCCTCCCAGCTCCTCGGTGCCCCGCCTTGGGCCGACCCTTCCCAGAATGTCCCCACTTCTCACTTCTTGCTGGAGAGGGGGCCACACCGCCAGTCCCTCAGGGCCCGTGACCACATTAGAGGTTTATTAACTGGCTTTTCAATTCAATACTGTAAAATTAGACCAGTGAAATATTTTGATTGAATCCAGGAACTACTTGGTAATTCAATCTGGTAAATCGTCTTTTTTTTTTTTAAGCTGGTGCCCTAGTTTCCGAAGCCTCAGGACCGGGGGTGGATGCTGGTGGCCGGCCAAGCCCTGCAGGCTGGGAGCAGGAAGGTGGGTGGCCGGGCACAGGGGCTGCCGTGACGGGAAAGCCGTGGGTCGTATGCCGGGAGGCCTGGATCCGGGGGCAGGGTCACAGCTGTGGTGTGAAGGCCCTGGGGTGACCAGGAGGCATGGCCAGCAGCTGCCCACCCCCAGGCCACGTGGGGGTGAGGGGTGGGTGGGTAATGCACGGACAGACCTGTGGTATACAGCGGAGCCACCTGGCATTGGTGACAAGAGTGGCTGGGAGTGCAGGGGTCGAAGGCAGAGGTGGGCAGCCTGTGGTCCAGGCCCCGCCTGCCCAGCCGAACTCTGACCCCACCAGGCCCCAGGGGTGGTAGGACGGTGATGGGGTGGCCGTGGTGATGAGGGTGGCAGTGCCCCTGGGAAGCCAGAGGGGGTCTTACACAGACAGACAGACCCCAACACAGTTGCTGCCACCTCCTCAGTGGGCAGCTGCAACCCCAACCACTCCACACGTACTTCCTGGGCGTGGGGGAGACCCTTGGACACGGAGCCAGGCCAAGCCTCGCCGTTGAAGCCTGGTGTGGAACTACTTCCCAGAGGCCTCAGGACTCCCAGCAGGCCCCGGCCCACGGAGCCCGAGCTGTGGGCCACCAGACCCCAGAAGCAAGACATCCCACATCCCTGCTGCCTGTGCCCCCAACCGACACAGGACACAGGCGCCCTTGCTGGCCACAGGCCTGTGGTCAAGCAGAGGAAAGCGCAGCCTGCCCGCCTGGCTCCCCAGCGGCCCCGTCATGGGACACGCAGGAGGGCTGCCAGGTTGGCCCTGGAGGCCCCCCGACCGTCTGCGCCCCAGCAGGCAGGCGAGGAAAGGGTGGAGGGCAGACTCAGCTGCGCAGAGGGCGAGCCCCTCTGGTCCGCGCCTGTACCTCCCGCCCCCACCCCAACGTGGGGTTTCCATGAGGACGGCCCGGAAAATGCTGTCTCTGTGGAGAGGCTGCTCTGCTTTGTCAAATTTGGATTTAGTTAAAAAAAAAAAAAAACCAAAACGGAATCGCGTTTAAAGTACTCTGCTGACGCAGAGTTCAAAACCACCGGGACAGTCCTGGTCCCACCCTCCTGGTCCCTTGACAAGTCTGTGCCTCTCCTGGTTCATGGCGAGGGGGTGGGAGCTGGGGACACAAGCCACGGCCTGTCCCGGCTCCTCCCCCCCGGAGACCAGCTCTCAGTCTCCCAGTGTCACGGCATAGGCACGCCGACCCGGTTCCGGAGCGCCTGACTCGGGAGTGGGGCTGCGGTGCGTGCCAGGCAGGGTGGCCGAGCTCAGGAACCCAGCCGGTGCTGGCGTGAGACAGACCCCAAGGCACTGGGGCCAGACAGGCAGCATTCTCAGCAGCCCAGGTGCCAAGGGGCCCAGGATGGGGCTTGGTGGAGCCCCAGGCTGCTCCCTGGGGGTGAACCCGGACCCCGCTCAGGTCCCCCAGTGGGACCTGCCCCCCGACAGCCAGACGGACAGAGGCCCCGCCTGCAGTGCGGGGAAAGGGAGACCAGGCCGAGCCCCACCCCCGCCCAGCTGGGCCTGGGCAATGTAATCCTAGCATGTGGCAAGAATAGAATCTGCTTAGCGGGCAGTGGGCAGCTTGCTCAAAGGGCAGAGAGAGAGGAGAGGCAGAGGCCACCTGCCCCGCCCCCCCCCCATGGGTCCTCACCCTCCCAGTCAGCAGGGCCAAGGTGCCTCGGACTGGCCTTCCCCACCCCAACCCCCACCCCAATGTGGAGCTGTCCATGGTCTTGGGGCCCAGGTGGGATGTCCGCCTTGGCCACCTCTTTCCCTCCCAGGCGAGCTGGTACTCAGGCAGGTGGAGGGGGACCGCAGGGGACAGTGCGGTCCAGGACAACAGCACACTGCCCCCCACATGCCGGCCACACACCGACACGCAACCTTGGGCTGCGGCTCCCAGCCCCACAGGCCTCTGCTGGACGCCCCAGGGCCACTGTCCCGGCCTCCTGACCCCAAGCCCCGCCATTCGAAGGCCAGGTAGCAAGGCCCTCGGTGCCATGCACACCTCCGTTCCACCTGCAAGCCCGAGGCCCTGTCCCAGCACTGGCCCACGGGTACAGGCCCAGCTTATGAACCCACATCCAAAGGCCACCAGGAGGCTGCCCTTCCTGAAGCCACATGCACCAGAGAACCGTCGCCATCCTACCAGCACAGGGCTCCAGGCTCTGGGTCCGCCCACCCCGATGACATGCCCTGAGCACCCCACCCCCCAGCACACAGCTGACACCTGCTCTGGACCTGCCCCAGCTGACAGCCCTCCCTGCACACCCAACCTGTGTCCAGGGCTGCCAGCCCCTCTCAGGTAGAGGCCATGGGCACCCCAGAGGAGAGGCGCCCCCATGGGGGTTGGTGCTGGTCTGCAACCCCCCAGGCACAGCTGTAGTGGTAGGCCCCTGAGGCCCAGCATGGAGCCTGGACAGTGTGTGGGGACGAGCACGCAGCCCCGGGTGCTCTCGGGGGCCTGGCTGCCTGCGGGCTGGTCACACTGTCACTGGACGGACCCTCAGCAGAGAGGCCCACCGGCCTGCCGCCCGGTCAGGTGGATCCTGCGGCCACTGTCCTCCTCAAGGCCCTCTGAGGGAGCTCCTGCAGCGAGTGTGGGGTGGTGGCCAGTGCCCCAGGCCCAGCAGGACAGGCAGGACTTGCCCCGGCTACCTCAGGTCTCTGCCCAGGGAGGACCATCCCCAGCCGAGCCAGAGAGGCCTGAGTCAGAACTGAGCCCTGCACGAGCCACCCGGGCCCTGGGGCTGTCACCCACAGGCCACCTGAAAGGGGTGACAGGCGCTGTGCCCCTTGGATGGAGGGGCAGGGAGTGAGACGGGGAGGTCGGAGGCCCGGGCCCCTCAGCCCCTGCCAGGCCCTGGGGTGGCACCCCAGGGCCTGGCCCAGACGTGGCTTCTGTCTGAGTCCCCTGCTGCTAACCTGCCCCCCAGCCTGGCTCCCAATGGGGACAGCACCAGTGTCACCCAATGGAAAGGTGGTCCCCACTGTGACCCATGAACCAGGGATGGCGTGAGCTGGGGCAGGGACTGGCCACAGTCCTGGTCTCTGGGTACAGGGACCACCACTACCAACCCCCAAGTGACCCACCTAGGCCCCATGTCCCCCCCAGTCACCAGGGCAGGGACTCTGGAGGGCGGTGCCCCCAGAAGGGAGTGGTGGAGCAGGGGTCTGAGCACCCCCCGGGCAGAGGGGTGGGGAGGCAGCACAGACATGGGCCTGCCCCCGAGTCCGGGGGCATCACCAAGGGGCACCCCTGCCACCTCCAAAGCCCATGGCGCCCACCTCCCCAGGCCCTCAGCGCTGGTCTACGCACAGTGGCCCCGCCTACAGCACCTGCTGGGGTGTGCCCTGTCTGCACCGTCCCTTGGCTGGTTACAAACCCTTTGGGGTTTGAGGTTGAGGGGCAACAGCCTCCAGTCTGAGACAAGCCCTCGGCCTCGGAGACCAGCCAGCCCCTAACTGCACCCCCCGCCCCCGCCGCCATGGCCTCAGGCCTTCGGCGAGAGACCCCTGGTCTCAGAACAGGCCAGGTGGTCTTCAGGGTGGGAGGGTTGAGTGGGGTGGGGGCCAGGAGCCGGCCTCCCTGAGCCCAGGCCCAATTCTCTCCAGCGCCTCAAAGCCCAGCCCACAGCTGGTCGCCCCCCGCCCCGCCCCCACAAGGCTGCCCCCAGACATCCCAGTGTCTTGTGGAAACTCCTGCTTTGCTTCCACCTCTGGCCAAAGACCCCATGACAAGGAGTCTCGCCGGAGTGGGCCAGGGAACCCAGGTGGCCCTGGAGTGCGCCTGCCCCTCTTCAGGGAGCCCACCGGCGGCACGGAGGAGCCACTGGCTGGTGGGGGACGGAGAGCCACAGAGTTCAGCACTGGACAGCTCCCACCCACAGCCCCGGCCTTCCAGGGAGCAGCTTCCTCCCAGTCCCAAAAGTTCACCCAGCTCCACCACCACAGGCCCCGGGGGGCGGGGGGGGAGTGGCGGAGATGGGGCCCCCCCGGGGGCCCCCACTGCCCTCCCTGAGCCCTGGGAAGGAGGGCCGGGGCTGCAGGCTGCCTGGGTGG
Organism: Sturnira hondurensis; assembly: GCF_014824575.4. Lineage (NCBI taxonomy): Eukaryota > Metazoa > Chordata > Mammalia > Chiroptera > Phyllostomidae > Sturnira > Sturnira hondurensis. The sequence goes on along the minus strand of NW_028097956.1, from coordinate 619,070 downwards.
GCCGGCGAAGGGCAGGGAGAGCAGGGCCGGGCAGCCCTGTGAGCGGGGCAGTGGTGGACCTGCAGGTCGGCTCGGCCCTGGGCAGTGGCTCGTGGGGCAGGGCGGGGCCTCTGTGCACCCAGCCTGAGCCCTGAGTGCAGGAGAGCAGCGCCAGGCCAAGAGTCTGCAGCTCCAGGGTGAGGACTTGTGTGGAGGCCACAGGCCAGGCGTGCTGGCTCCCAAGGACAGAGCTGGCAGTGCGGGCAGGGGGCCTGGGCAGGGGGCCTGGGCAGGGCCTGGGCACCTGCCTGAGCTCTGACCACCTCACGCTCTGTCCTGTTCGGAGAGGGAAACCCAGCAGTCCAACCCCCCACTGCTCGGGGGTGGGGACTCAGGAACAAGGAGCAGGGCAGGTCACGTTCTGTCCACTCGGGGTTCTGCCAGCGCCCGCCTCACAGGGGCACATGAGCAGAGCCTCAGGCCTGCCTGACCGGGGACCCAGACGCCCAGGGGAGGCCTCCAGGTGAGGCAGCTGCAGCCCCCCGGCCCCCCGAGACTGCCAGTGACGGTCAAAACCCAGCGTCCAGCCGGCCTCCCGGGCGTCTCAGAAATTGTGGCCACGTCTTGGGGCAGTGACGAGGGTGCTGTGCTATTTAAGTTTCTCTGTCAGACGCACAAACAGCTGAACGCACCCGGGAATGAGGGGGCAGGGCATGAAGCCAAACTGGCAGGCGGTCCTGGGGCTGGGGTGGGCTCACGGTCTGGCCCTCCTCCCCAGGTCTGAAAATGCGGCCCACAAAGGCACACTCAACGCGGGGCCCAGGTTGGCCCGACCACAGCCCCAGAAGCCAGAGCAGGAACCTACCGGGGGCCCCCAGGACAGGCAGCAGCGGTGAGGGAGGTCAGCCCTCAGGGCCAGGGGCAGAGCAGGGCCACGTCCCAGGGCCCCAGGGTCCCCAGTGGCAAAGGGAAGAGACTGGAGAGCCCCTCACCCTCCCAGAGCCTCCGGGTGGAGCGCCACCTGGCTGAGGCTCTGACTGTGGCCCCCCTGCCCTGGGGCTCCTCGGGCTCCCTGCTTTGCCACAGTCCTCACCCGCTGTCCCTGCAAAAGGACGAGACCCCTGAAAGTCCCACCAGGAGGACAACGCATAACACACCCAGCACTGGTCTGGGCTGGTGCCTCTGCACTGCACCTCTGCCCCGGCGGGGGCGGTTGTAGGCGCTGCGGGCGACACAGGACACAGGCCCCTGCCCAGGCCCGTGCGAGCCCATCCCCGCCCACTGTCACACAGAGCCCTAACCGGGAGGCTGGGGCGTGGAGACACGTGACTCTCCCGCAGCAGAGTCTGGGCCCGGCACCAAACACTCTGCAGGGCTGCCGCCAGGCCGCACTCGGGCTGACCCAGACGCCGAGGTCACAGCGCCCTGCGCCTTTGCACTGACTCTTGGGGGGGCACAAGCTCTGGTCTGGGGGGGGGTCATCCTGCCCTGCTCCCTCCTAAAAACAGGGGGCTGGCCTCCCAGTGTCCCTCACTCTGGCCTGGTGGCCTGTGCTCCAAGCCAAAGCCAGTCGGGGGACGGACGTCAGGCTCCCAGCAGCTGCTCCCGCTCGGTCCCTGGGGCGAGCCAGCGGCTGCCCTGCGGTTCTGCAAGGAGCCAGGGACACCAGCCAGACCACCCTGCACGGATGCCGCATTCCTCGCCCCGCAGCCTTGCTGCCCCCGCAAAACACCCACGGCGCTGAGACGAAGCAGCTGCCCGAGGCGTCCTGGACTCCAGCTCCATCGCTTTGCCACGCAGGCCATTCTGGCTGCCACCCACCCCTGCCCTGGGGCCAGGAAAGCCAGCCCTGCCCCCCAGGGCCTTCCTGCCCAGCCTGAGCCCAGAGTGGGTGGCAATGGTGCCACTGCCCTGGGCGCCCTGGGGTCCCCCATCACCCCAGCTCCCAGCCCAGAACCACAGGCCTGGAATGTCTCAGCCCTCCTGGTTGGCCCCCCAGCCAGGGTACCTGCCCACCTGCGAGACCCCAAAATGCACCCAAAGGCGCCGTCATCCAGGGCACAGGGAAGAATGCTGTGCCCAGCACGAACGCTCAGGAAAAGGCCCTTCTCCTGGGCGGCTCTCACAGGGGGTGGGGGTGGGGGACTCCCAGCTGCTGGCTCGGAACACTGGCCCCTCAGAGGCCGCAGAACAAGGCTGGGGCCGCCTCGCAGGGCCCAGCCCACACAATCCCTGCTTTGTCCCCGCGGCCCCCGCCCAGCCCAGCCTCCATCTTGCCCAGAGTCCGAGGCAGCTGGCCAGCGGCACCCCTGGGGAAAGGTCTCAGGCAGCTCGGCCATTCCAGGCTGGGACCCGGGACTTCAGTCCAGGCTCACAGAGGCCCAGCCCGGTCCTGCCACCTGGTGTGGGACACTTCGGCCACCGGCAGGTGATGGTGGAGCTGACTGGACGCGGCACCAGAGAGGGTCATAGGAGCTCCCCTCTAGGATGGCTGACCTTCCACTCGCAGGAGGACTTCCTGCAGAGACCCGGGCAGCACAGCCACCCCCGAACCCTGAGACCCAGATGTGCCCTGCCAGTGCCAGGTGCTGTCCTCCCACCAGACCCCAAGCACAGCAGATGTGCCAGACACTGTCCCCAAGCCCCGGGCCCTGCAGAAGCTGCAGGGCGCCCTGCTCTGAGGGAGCCTGAGGCTCAGAGCCCCGGAGTGGCCGGCAGGCAGTCCCTGGGCTGCGCCTCCAGAGCAGGACACAGAGCCGCCCAGATGCTCCCAGGTGGCCACGAGGCGCCCTGGCCTGGTGGCTGCAGAAACAGATCTCAAGGGGCACACGGGGCCACAGGCAGGCGGCAAGGCCACTCTCAGCCACAAGCGCCTCCACTCCACTCCCTCACGGGTGGCCAGAGGCCTGGTAAGTGCAGCATCGCACCTTCAAGGAGACCTTGGGGACACTGTCCACCCGAGGGGGGACGGGCACGAGGGCCCTGGGGCCCGGGGAGCTCCAGAGCAGTCTGACACTCCCCGGTCCCCAAGGAAGCCAGCTGTGTCCAGGGTCCTTGAAGGCAGGATGCCCTCCAAACTGAGCTGGAAGTTGCCGCACGTGACCCCAGCGAGTGCCAGCTGCGGACCCTCCCGGTCCCCACAGACGCAGGGGGCACAGCCAGCTGCAGCCGAGTGGGCTGCAGGTAGGGCAGACAGCGGTCACTCCACAGACAGACACTGTGGGCGACAAACAGGAGAAAGGCGTGCCCGGCAGGGAAGGTGCCCGAGCTCAGGCCTGGGCCGGTGCTGGTGAGGCGCTGGTGTGGGCAGCAGGGGACCTAAGAAAGGGCCTCCTTGAGGTGGCCGGTCAGGGAACCAGCCCTGGAGGCCCCAGTCCACACACACCCCCACCGCCCCTTGGCTCCCCCTCCCTGGCCAGGCCTAGCCCTTCGGCCACCAGCCAGGAAGGGGCAGGACCGGAGTGCCGGAGTGGAGTCCCTAGCACGGTCCAGGGTGGCTGCCCGACCAGCAGCATTGACCCCTGAAGCCCCAGGACCTGCTGCAACCAGGCTGTCCTTGGAAGCTGGGGGCCACGCTCTTTCCCCGGGGTGGCCGCGCTCTGTAGGGAAAGCAAGGGTCCGGTCTGGTCCCGCCAGCGCACACACAGCCGGGGGCACCTGCTCGGATGGGTCTAGAGACAACTCAGCACCCTGGGCCCACGACAGGGCAGAGGCTGCGCCACAGACAGCTGCGGAGGGGCCTCCAGGCAATTCCTGTGTCTGCTGGCAAGGGTGCCAGGCCTTGGTGATTCCTGGGGGGACCCACAGCCAGAGCCACACTGGGGCAGCCGGTCCAGCAAAGGGCAGGTCCTTGCTCAGCACTGCTGCCACTGTGCGCTCCGTCTGGTGGGCCCTTCCCAGGACACATGGCCCCACAGAGCCAGTCCCACCACCAGGGGAAGGCAGGTGGGACATGTGACCATTCACAGGTGCCCAGAGCCACAAGGGGCCACAGCGGGCAGGGGCTGATCTGGGCCCAGGGTCCTCGGGCTTTGCCTACAGCCACCCCTCCCTCCCTCCCCGAAGGAAGCTGCCCACCCTGCAAGGCAGGAACCCCTTCAACCGGGACCCACAGGAACAGCCCACTCAGAGCCAGCTGGGGTGCCAAGGGACACTGCATAGGCTTTTCCCACCACCACGTGGGGGTCGGGGAGATCGACGGGGGCCCCAGACCACTGCCCCCCTACTGCAGCCAGGCGGCCACACTCTGAGCACAGGGTCCTGCACCCTCGGGCTCTCAGGCCACACCTGTGCACCAGCGGGCGGCGCTCTGCTGCGGGAGGAGGAGCTGTGGTGCCTGACTGAACGCCGCGTCCGTGCCAGCTTCCGGGCCTGGCCAGAGGGTGAGACGGACCGAGGCCGGCCAGACATACTGACCAGTGAGCTTGGTGCTCACATGGCAACGACCAAGGGGCTGCCCTTGGAGGTGACCATCAGACACGACAGGCAGGGTGCCTGTGGCGTCTGCAGCCCTGCTCGTCCACCTCTGTCCCTGCCCCATATCCAGCCCACACAGGGAGGCCGGCTCCACCTCTCGCCTCAGTCCCGCCGGACAGGCCCCTTCCCTCTGCAACCTCGGCCTCCCCATCCAGCTCCTGGCCTTGTCACCCCAGGGCCCACCCAACTCCCCCTCCCCCCGGTCACCTGTCACTGCCTCTCTCACCTGTCCTACCTCCACAGGCTCCCCTACCCCTGGACTCCCCCCTAGCCTGCCTGCCACCAGCACCCCTACGAGCCTTAAAGGGGGACCTTTAGCAGAGGTCTCAGGGGAGAAAACAGAAGGAGGCATCCCAGGATCCCTGGGCCCACCTGCCGGCCAGAGGATCCAGCCAGGTGAGCAGCAGGGAGGCCCCCTCACTCCCACCCTCTCTCTTTCTCTCTCTACCTTCCCTGCTGCCCTCCCACCAGAGGGGGCTCCAAGGGCGGGCTGCACCACGTCCTAGGGGCCCCAGCAACCAGAGCAGCTTCCTCAGCCTGCCACTGGCCCTGCCTCCTTTTCCTGGGACACGAGGGACCACACCGCACAGCGTGGGCAACGCACCTCCCGGACTTGGTGGGCCCCGCTGGGGCCCTCTGGGGGTGCCTCCCACCCCCTGCCCCGGCTGAAGAAGCCTCTCCCAGAGGAGGCGGAGGCCAGGCAGGGCCTCGGCAGTGGACAGCTCTCTGCACAGGCACACCGGCCCCGTCGGGCCCCAAAGTCGCTTCTCTCCACCAGAAACCTCAACATGGCTGCTGGCGGCCTCCACGGGGCTGCCTGCCCAGGCCCAGGCAGGCCGTCCAGGGCGGCTGGGCAGAGGAGATGGGGGCAGAAGGCAGATGACCCTGGGACCACAGCCCAAACCCAACACGGCTGGCAGCCCACAAGCCTCACAAACATACCACAGAGCAGAGTGGACCCTGCCACCCCATTCCACCCTGGGGACCCAGCAGGCAGAGGGCCACAGCTCGACCCGCACCTGTACTGGGCACGGGGCAGTGTCCCCCACCCCACTGCATGCCCCAAAAGCAGCATTTGGGGCCGTGCAGTGGGCCCACCTTCTAACCAGCCCTGGCTTCAAACAGAATGGCTGAGAGGTCCAGCGACCCCATGCTGCTCCCGCCACGGACAGCTCCCAGAGGGCCACAGCTTCCGTTTTGTAGGACTTGGGCAAGAGCAGAACAGAGAGGACTGGTGTGACCACAGTCTTGAGTTGGGAGGGCCAGGCTGGGCGGCAGGAGCCCCCACTCCAGCCCGATACCAGAGGAAGCGGCTCACCAGGAGGGCAGCTGCCTCGGCTGCACAGGGGCTCCTGACCACACCTGGCCCCCGATTAGGCCAGACATCTACTTCCGGGGTGAAAGGACAAGCTGAGGAGTCGACTCACTCTTGACACTTGGTGCCGAGGACCAGCCGGCAAGCCGGGTGGCCAGGCCAGGTGCTTGTCCCCTCAGAGGCCCCAGTCCATTCACTGGAAGACCCTTCCCCCCAAGGGACAGCGAGTCTTCCTGTGAGGGGGTGCCCCAGCCAAGAGCGAGGCTGGAAGGGACACAGGACGGACAGACCCCCACCCTACGGACCCCACTCAGCGACTGCCATGCTGCCGGCTCTGGGGGTCCCTGGAGCTGCTTCCCGAGCAGCACATGGCGGCGTGTTGTTGACACACACACACAGCACCCCCTCTTTTGTTCATTACTGTTAATTACAGTGGAGGCCTCCTGTAATTAACTGCGCGACAGCGTGACTCTGTGAAGAGTGCGGGACGAGACTGCTCCCGGAGGCCGGCGCGCGCCCGTGCGTACCGTAATCCGTCCCTGTCACCACTCGCTCGCCCCTGTTTCCTCATAACCTTTTATCAGCACAATAATTAGGTTATGGCACTGCCTCCCGCATTTTGCTGCCCCGGCCCCCCCCCCCCCAGGAGTTCACCAGCCACAGCTGTCCCTCCCAGGAAATGTGCATCGTCTGAACTCTGGAGCAGCCTGGTAGTCTGCCACCGCCGCCTCCTCGAACCGGGACCGGGCCGTGCCGTGCCCACTCCCCAAGGCACGGCCTGAACGGCCAGGGGCCCACAGTTGGCACAGGGGGCTGTCGACGACACCTCATGCCCTCTGCTTACATCACAGCCACGGCCTCCTCAGAGAGCCGGACCTGGCCCACTTTCCTCCCAAACACCACCTTCCGGCTCCTCTGGGAAGGTCTGCGGGCCCCAGCTCACACAGCCGCCTCCCAGACCCCCATCCGGCACCCTCCTGCCTTCCTCCACTGCCCTGCCTGTCTCAAGTCTAAGGGAAGGCCCAGAGACCTCTGCCAACGGGGCCTCTGGGCACCAGGCAAGGCCCATCCTGGGAGAAGAAAGAAAATGGCTGAGCCCAGCCTCCCACAGAGCGACTCTGTGAACACGGGCGGAGGAGGGGACTGGCTGCCTGGCTGGGACCTGACCTGATCACTGAAAGAGCCAGAACCAGCCAGGAAGCTGGTGGCCCCTCCTCCCTCCCGTACACCTGGGGTCTGCTCCACCACAGTCTGGGAGGACCCACGGCCCGGATCCGGGTCGGGCCAGGTACCAGGCTCCCGCTCCCTCTCCCTCACGTGGGGAGCGCTGCGTCGCAGAGACATTCCCGGTGGAGGCTGGAAGGGGGAAAAGGCGCTGTCCAGCCTTTTCAGTGGCTTGGGCACTCTCCCATTCCCACCGTGGAGAGAGGTCCCGGCCTGACCAGGGTGGCCTCCTTGGCCCGCAGACCGTACCGGGCTGCCTCCCTGCCTGCTGGCCACCCGGAGTTTGGGGTCGCGGCCGGGGGCGCGCGGCCGGGGGCGCAGCTGCTCAGGCGGCACGCCTATTAGCGCGGTCGCGGCAGACGGCAGATGGGCGCCCGCTCGGCCCCCTCCTCCCGCGGCACAATAGGCCTGATCGCTCCGGCGCACAATGCGGCCGGGGCCACGCACCTGCAGCCAGAGCTGAGGGGCGCTGGCTGGGCCCGTGCGCCCCCACCCGCGCCGCGTGTCCTTGGACCGCGCCCGGCCGACCGCAACCGCGCGGCCTGCGGTGCTCCGAGGCGGGACCCAGCGCCCGGCCACCCATTGTTCGCGGCTGCCTGCCGGAGCCCGGCGGGGCCTGCAGCACCGCACTCGGGGCGGCCTCCTTCCTGGGCCCCGCTCGGCGCGTGGTCAGCACGGCCTCCCGGACCGCGGCCGGCCTGTGCGTCCCTGCGTCCTGGGCCTCCCCGTCGCCCCTGGTCCTCCCCGATCCCCCGGTGCCTCCGGTCCTCCCGGCGACCCGGACCTCCCCAGTTTCCCGGCGCTACCGGCCCCCCTCAGTATCCAGGTCCCCCTGACCTCCGCCCCCCGGGCCCCCCAACAGCCCTGTCCACCGGCCCCCGGCCCGGCCCGCACGCACCTGTCTGCCCCTTGCCCAGCGTCTTCTCCAGCCGGTAGGGCCCCACATACTGCGCGTGCTGCGCCCCGCCGCCGTCCTTCCCCGTCGATGTCATCGCTCCCGGGGCCGGCGCCGGCGAGGTGGGCGCCCCGGGCGGGCGGGCGGCGGCGGCAGGGAGGGGTCGCGTCGGTCCGCGCCTGTCCGTTCGTCCGTCCGCTGAGCCCGGTCGGCGGCGCCCGGTGGGCCGCGCTTGGTCCGCGCCCCTCGCGCCTCTCCTAGTCGTCGGCCCCCGCGCCGGCTCCGCTGGGGCCCGGGGCTCAGCCTCCGCTTCTGCGAGAGGACCGGGCGGGCGGGGGCACTTGGCTTCCGCCGCCGCCGCCGCCGCCGCCGCCGCCGAGGCCCGCGCCCCGCGCCCCCAAGCGCACGCCCGTCAGTCGTTTCGCGGCCGCGCAGAGGAGCGGAGCAGAGCCTAGCACTCGGGCCCCGGAGCCGAGCGGAGCCGAGCTCTAACGAGCGAAGCCCGCTGCAGCGGCAGCGGCTGTGACTGGCTCCTGCGTCGGCCAATCAGGAGATCTGACCAATCAGAGGAGGCCGCATCGCCGCCGCCGCCCCCCCTCCGCCCTTCCAGCCGCGGCTGCCGCCGGGGGAGCTGGACTCCGAGAGGCGAGTCCTGGGCGAGTCCCGGGCGACGTCCGGGCGACGTCTGGGCGAGGTCCCGGTGGGTGGAGGGCAGTCCGGGCTGGTGCGGGGCCTGGCCGTCCCGGGCGCGCCTCCCAGCCTGCTGCCCGCCTCTCCAAGCGCCCCCGGGACCGTGCAGGCAGAGGGGCTGGGGGTGCGGGGGTAGGGGGAGCGCGCAGGGCGGGAGCGCGCAAGGGCCGCCGGGGCCTATGGGGGTGGACAATCTGCGGCCCCTGGCTCCCGCCCCGTGCCTGCTGGCCGCGACCGCTGGCGTCAGAAAGACTTGCTCGTCCCCTCACTTCCCCCGGGACGATGGCACTGCGGGGGCGCTTGGCCGAATCCTGACCTTGCGCCTCCCGAGGCCGTGCAGGGGATGCTGTCCTCCTCCGCTCCGTCTTCCCGGGTATACAACGTGACCAGCTTGGCGGGGTCAAGGAACTCATCCGAGGTCACCCGGCAGTGGGCCTCGCTGAGGAGGCGGCTTCCAGGCCTCCCTGCGGACACTTCTTCTGTTGGGTTGGCGGTTGGGCCAGGGCGCACGGGCAGGGCAGCGACAGCTCCGGAGCAGTGTCTGGCCGGGCCGCCAAATCCGTTTGCTGTAGAAACCAGCCCGCCCACACCTGCCTTCAGCTCGTGTTGCAGAGGGTGGTGGAAGAGGAGAGGTGAAATCCTCGGGTGGGGGGGGGCAGGGAGCTCCCCTCAACCCTGCCGAAGTCGGGGGTCGTGCAGCCGTTGAGTCCCTGGGTTGCTGGACCTAGCACGGAGTCTGCTGCCAAGTCCTGGAGATGAAGTGCCCCTGGCCCCCAAAGCTCTCCACAGCCAGGCCCTGCCTGCCCTGGGGCAGGGCTCTGTGAACACTGGGATCTTCCCAGCACCCCACCCAGAGGACCTATAGGCAGTGAGGAGGCAGCCCTCGTACCAGTGTGGGTTCCTCTCTGCCACTGCGTGTCCCTGGGGCTGTACTAAGGGCTGAGGCCTCAAAAGGTGTGCAAATGCCAGCCAGCCAGCCAGGGCTCACAACATTAAAGAGACCACCACAGGCCGGGGGTGAGTCGTGGTTGGATCTAAGGAGCTTCGCCTAGAGGAACTACCCAGGGTGAGGCCTGGCTGGAGGCAGGCCTAGAATCACCGGGCTGGGACATCTGCAGGCAGACAAGGGGTGGCAGGTCCGGTGCCTGGAAAAGGGGCACCTACCTGGGCCAGGACTCCCAGGTAATTCCTGGCCTTCTTGTCTCCCTCTGCTGGGCCCTGCCACTGTCACCGGGGCCTCCCCAGCCCACAGGACTTGCCACCTCTCTGTGCCCTCAGCAGCGTTTGGCCTTACGGCCCATTCTCGCCTGGACACCCTTGGGCTGACCTCTTGGTTTGCAAGACCCCCACCCTGCCCCTGGGCTGCTGGGGTCTTGTCTTCCCTCTCTGGCCAACACTCAGGCTGCTCTGTGTGTGTGCAGCCCATACCGCTGGCATTTCTCAGGGCCTCGTGGGAGGCTGAGCTGCTTGCCCGCGCCTGACCTCCAGGCGTCTGCCCTCAGCCCAGCCCTGCATCCCGCCGCCAGCCTGCCCTCACACCAGGGCCTCGGGCCACCTCCCTCCTGCACCTCTCCTGGTGTCTGTTGCATAAACTCCCAAACTCAACAGTTCACAGCAGAGTGTCTCGTCTCCCCACCTTTGTGAGCTCAGGAGCACGCCCTTTCTGGGCCAGTCTGGCTTCAGTGCTGAGAGGGCCCAGGCCAGGGGCCTGGCTGGAGAGTGACACCAGCCCCTTAAGAAGTAACAAGGACACTAGGAGTTTCAGAACACAGAGGAGGAGGGGACACTCCCTAGCTCTTCACGCGAGACCGGCGTGATCTTGCTCCTGACACGGGCCAGGGCTGGACAAGGAAAGAAAGTTAAAGTCTGATGGAAGAGGGGGCCTGAGAAAAACGGAGTTACCTTCTGGCGGGCGGGCCCCTTGTAGGACAGGCTCCCCCACTGGGGGAGAGTTCCAGGAGCCCATCTGCGTCTGTGCACCGGCTGGTGTCGCTGTGAGAGGCTGCGTTCGGCCTCAGTGAACTTTTTTTGAAGACGTGTTCAAAGGAACACACGTGCCCCTTTCAAGATGGGCGATTTACAGTCGAGCACACCTGCCCGCACCGCACTGAGTGCTCGGCAGTTTTTGAGCAAAAATTGCATGACCCCCGTGCCCCGCCCTCCCTGTTCATCAGATCTTGCCCCGAGCGACTCTTCTTTTTGTTCCTCTGGATGAAAAAAGTCCTCAGAGGGAAACATTTGGCCGATGTGGAAGAGGCGGAACCAAAAAATGGCAGGAACACTAAAAGGCATCAAAGTCGACGTGTTCACAAACCGAACGTCCTGACAGGATGATTGCATCCAGTGGAGAATAGTTTGAAGGCGACCGAAGTTTCAACCTGTAAGAACAAATACACGCTCTTTAACAAATACACTCCGGGTGTGGGGGGGTCCCCCCTCCTACGTCCTGAGCCCAGACACAGAATTCCTTGGTGGAGTACTGGGGAGTCATGGTGCGCAGGACCAAGCAGGGCTCATTCCCGGATGTGAAGTTTAAGGTCACCGAGCTGGCAGTCTAGAGCGGAACGGGCACGTGACCATTTCAGCAGATTCAAAGACAAAAGCCCTTGGCAAGATTCCAGGTCCGTTCAAGATGGAAAGCGGAACCAAGCCTCAGTAGGCTAGGACGGGCAGGTCGCTCCTGGACCCACCGCCGGGGCTGGGTGCTCGGTACTCGCAGTGACGCAGACACATAGCCGCTCCCGGCACGTTCCCCGGACACCGCGCTGGAGGCCCAGCCCGTGTGATGAGGCAAGGAGTTACACTTTATATTTTTACGGGACTGGAAGGGAAGGACTAAAACAATCCCGGCTGTAGAAAACCCCAAGTTCTAAGAGGCTAGGATTCGTAAGTGAGGTTAGCCAACCTAACAACAGGCGATTAGAAATCGACATTGTAAAAACAAGTACCACTCACAAACAGATTCAATGACCAGGACATGCTTACAGGCGAACTTCACAAGGGACGTGTGGACAGTGGTGCCCGGAGGACCGCCCACGGCCGCAGGGACGTCCAAGGACCCAAGTGCACGGGCGTTGTGCCGCACTCATGTGCGCCAAGGCTCACCCTTGGCGGCGTGTCAATTTTCCCCACACTCATCTGTGACATCAACACTGTTTTCAGCCAAACCATACCATTACCATCCTGTTTCCCCTTAGATTGACAAGCCGATTCTGATATTTAAAAGTGCAAAGCACCAGGAAACCCCAAACGATGATGAAGGAGAGCAGAGTCGAAAGAGTCACGTGGCCCGATTTGGTCTCAGTCTGAAGCCACCTCTGCCGGGACAGGACGCTGTCGGTCTACGGAGAGACGGGCAGCCACAGAATGACCTTGGGGCCCTGGGGTCCGCCCTGAGGTTTATGGCCATGGGCTTTCCCAAAGGTGCAGAGGGCAAGGTTATCGGTGGGAGAGAGGGGTCATTTCAACAGAAGGTGTCATCTGCTCAACGTGAGAGCTGGAAGTATAAGCCTTCTGGACAAAAGTCACAGGGGAAACCCTGGTGTCCTTGGGTAAGGCAGAACTGTGTCCTGTTAGATGCTAAAAAGCCCAAACCACACAATGAAAACAGTAAGAACTTGAACGCTATCAGAAGGAGAAAGTTCGGTGCTGCAGAACGCCACTATAAAGAAAGCGGACAGCCACCGGTGGAGGGAGCGCATCTCGATGCCCCAGATTTGCATCTGGAACAGGCAATGGGCGGTCGACCCTGAAGAACCTCGCAAGGAGAAAACTTGATTTAAAACTTGGATTGAGCTGGTTTGGGCGGTTGGTGTCTTTCTAGGAGTTTCTCCGTCACACCTGGCTTACCTGGTGACAGGGTCCACACGGATTCAGCTGACTTTCCCCTTGGCCTCTCACGGGGTCACCACTGCCCGCTAGGGACCCTCTCAGAATGGGTCAGCCCGCCCGTCCTTGGCTCACCACCACCATCTCCCTCAGGGAAGGAGCCTCGGTGGCTCCCTTCACCCCGCCTCTGCCCTCGTCTCCCCCGGCTCTGGCATCCGGCCCTCCTCGGGTGCTGCCGTGCCAGGCACCTGCCCGCCCAGGTCCCGAACCGCTGTCCCCTCAGGCTGGAGGGCCTTCCACCAACTCATGGCGGGCTCCTGCCAAAGTCAGGGGACCTGCTGGCCAGGGCGGCTCTACTGAAGTCCCACAGGCTGGTGGCTCAGACCACAGACACCCGGTGTCCCCGTGCCAGAGGCTGGGGGTCCGAGACCCAGGCGTCCACAGGGCTGGCTCCTTCCGAGGCCTCTTGGCTCGCAGATGACCCTCTTCGTGGTTACACGGCCGTCCCTCTGCGTGTGTCCATGTTCTCGTCTCCTGTTCTAACGAGCCCTGTCACACTGGGTTAGGACCCGCCCCATGACCTCCGTTGCTGCCCTCACCCCCGTCAGGCCCCGTCTCCACCCGCGGCCACACCCTGAGGTGCTGAGGGTTAGACAGGTGGATGCTGGGGGGAGGGGGGCAGTACATCCCATGACAATCATCTCCTCCAGGAGGCCACCAGAGTCCCCCTTCCTGACAGTGGCCGCCTGCCCCAGCTGGACCCCAGCACATACTGGGCTCTGCCTTTTCTTTTGTCTGCAGCGCGCATCTCCGAACCTCTGATCTACACCGCTGCTGTTGACAGCCTCTGGTCTATCCACCTGGAGGTCGGCCCCCCAGGCAGGTGCTGAGCTTGACGGGGAGCCTCGGGGCTGGACCCCACCTGGCTCTCAGCTGCCACTCCAGAGTGACCGTCGCTGCTGGTTGTTGGCTTCCTGCGGCGTCATCCTCCAGGCCCAGGCAGGTGCAGGCACCCGGGGCCTTCGTGTGGGACCAGGCTTCTCCGGAGAAACAGAACCAACCAGACAGAGGGAGGAGGAAGAGAAAGGCGGTTACTGTGAGGAACTGACCACGGGACCATGGATGCGATCGAGGATGCGCAGACAGCAGGCTGGAACACTGGAGGGTGGAAGGGGCAGCGCCAGGGGGGCAATGCCTCAGAGGACCACACCCCAGCTCTGTGGCCTGGCCGAGGCTCTGCCTGGTGCTCCAGAGGGTCGGCCTGCGGGTCCACCCCGGCCTCCGGCTCATCTGACGCTGCCCACCGCACAGTGGCTTCACTCAGCCCCCCACCCCCGACTCCACCGCCCATCCGGAACCTCACAGGCACGCCCAGAGGGCTTCTGACCAAGGGCCTGGGCTCGGTGGCCAGTCAGGTCGACCCCTGAATCGACCCTCATGCTGCGCCAGGCGGGCGAATACCCCCATGTGCAGGACGCTCTCTTCTGTCCATTTGAACTTGCTTGTTTTCACGCCTGTCCCACCATCTTCCTGCGATCAGCTTTCCCACGCGGGGGCTTGGGGGCAGGGGCCCTCGGCCTCATGGACCCTCTGTCCCGTGCCACCGCCCACCCTCTGACAGTCGGGTGACCTGACAGCTCCTCTGGGTCCCGCCTTCGTCACGCCTGCGACCGGACCGTGATGTGGGCCCTGGCGGCTCTGGCTCACGGGTGGTGGCTCTGATACACGCGGGCACTGCACTCCGCAGATGGCAAGGCTGACGTCTGTTTGCATGTATTTGGTGACCACTCACCTGTTTCTTCCGTGACCTGCCTGCCTGTGCCCTTCGCCCGTGTGTCCCCAGAGGCCCGGGGCTCTCCCTCAAAGCCGCTGTCTCACCACCAACGTCAGCGCCTCTCTGGTGGGCGTGTGGCCAGTCCCCTTGCTGGGCCTGTGGCTTGGCTTTCGAGGCTGCCGTGGTGTTTTGCGGGCTCCACACATTGTCCATTGTCTGTGCCATCGGGCCCTGCTTGTCATTGTCCGTCTCTCGGTCCCAGCCTGGTGGAGACCTGTGGGGGTGTCTGTCCGGGTCCACCCCCTGATCTCTGAGTCAGGATGAGAGAGGCCCAGTGACGCCCGACCTTGGCTCCTTGGTGCCGTCTGCCTACTTGAGCCAACCGGGTCCCCATCCTGGAAATTTGGGATCCACTGGGCAATGCTGCCCATTTGACCTGAGGACAGAGAGGCCTGGAGCCGAGAGGGTGGACCCACCTTCTTGGCCTCGACGTGGGGGCAGTCGGATCACAGGGCAGAGGGAAGGGCGCCGGACGGCAGAGGCCAGAGAGTGCAGAGCGGGTGGGGACCCAGGGAGCACCCCCAGGCCCTGCGGTCTCCTCAGGCCTGACCCTGGGGCTGGAGGCCCACGGTCCTCTGTCCTTGAGGTCGATGCCTGCCCTGGGGGCCACTCGCCACAGCAAAGCCCTGACCACGCCCCTCCAGGGGCTCGAATGCTGGACTGCAGCCTCACGGCCTATGGTCATCACAGGAATGCAAAGTGCTGTGGACAGTGGGGCCCTGCCACCTGCTGCCCCTCCCCCTCAGGTCAGCCTGTGGGCCGTCCCAAGAGCGGTCTCCGCTCCTTCCTGGCTCAGCTGGTTGGTCAGCACCGGGTTGGGGGAGGGGGACCTGAGCAGGGCAGGGGCAGCACGGGGTGCTCAGGAGCCCGTGCCTGGCAACTCCGAGACGGAGGGCTTCAGGACACGGGGGACTTTCCAGTGACTCAGAGGTGGGGCGCACTGCCCAGCAACCCCAGGAGGCTCTGAGTGCCCCCCAGCTTGGGGAGGCTTCCACAGGTCGCTGGGAGGGGCCCAGGGCCTGGAGAGCATTGGCACCTCTGGCCTGAGGGCCCATGGCCCAGGGCCCCTGTCCTTGCTCCCCAGCCCATCTGGGGTGACGCCGGGGAGGCAGAGGCACCACCATGCCCTCCCCCCACCCCCGCATCTGCACTGGTGTTGAGTCCCGAGAGAAATATCGAGGGGGGGGGCACCGGCCACCCGGTGACTGGACAGCACCGAGGAGCCCACCGAGAGTGCTCCGGAGGGCTTTGCGCACATTTTCACCACAACCGAGAATGTTAAACACGGGCTAGAACAGGATGGGGGCCATAGTCTTTTTTAAGAGAAGACGTTGTTCATTCATTTTTAGAGCGAGGCAAAGGGAGGAAACAGGACAAGAGAGCGGCGGGGCGGGCCCTGCGGGGCGGGGCTTTCTGCTCCCGCCTGTCTTCCAGATGCAGAACTCCTGGGGTGCGGGTGGGGGTCAGGGGCCCAAAGCCCTGAGTGGAGAGCCCTTCGGGGGCGTCGCCCCGTCTGGCGACGGTGGGTGTGCCAGCGTGTAGCCACGCCAGTGCCCGCTGGGCTGTGGCTGCATTGGCCCCGCGTCTCCCTCGTGGGGCTGTCTGGGTGCTGACTCGTTTGGTGACAGGCGGCTCTGGAGACCCTGGCGAGGGTCCTCCCCGCCTCCCGCCCCATCCCACTCCAGCCTTGTAATGAGACCGTTTATTTATGTTTTCAATTTGGTTTTTATGACCATTATTATTTGTTTTCGGTGTTCGGAGAAGCACATCAAACATCCTCTCGCCCCCAGAGCCGGTCACATGTCCCCACCAGGCAGGCAGAGTGCCATCCTCACGCGAGCAGGATAAAAACCTCAAATAACGATGTCGAACGTTAATAATTAAAGTTAACGCGGCTCCGTGGCTTCAGCCAGTGCCTCCGGAATTTGCCACAAGCAAGTAGCTGGTAGATTGTTATTTTCTTTACCTTTTTTTTAAAGAATGTATTTTATTGATTGTGCTGTTACAGCTGTCCCATTTCCCCCCTTCACTCCCCTCCGCCCTGCACACCCCCTCCCACCCGCATTCCTCCCCGCCTTTAGTTCATGCTCCTGGGTCCTACATACAAGTTCTTTGGCTTCTCCATTTCCTGTACTATTCTTAGCCTCCCCCTGTCTGTTTTCTACCCACCGTCTATGCTACTTATTCTCTGTACCTTTTTCCCCCTCTGTCCCCCTCCCACTCCCCTGCTGATAACCCTCCATGTGTTCTCCATTTCTGTGGCTCTGTTCCTGTTCTAGTTGTTTGCTTAGTTTGCTTTTGTTTTTGTTTTAGGTTTGGTTGTTAATGATTGTGAGTTTCCTGTCGTTTTACTGTTCACATGTTTTTTATCTTCTTTTTCTTAGATAAGTCCCTTTAACATTTCATATAATAAGGGCTTGGTGGTGATAAACTCCTTAAACTTGACCTTATCTGAGAAGCACTTTATCTGCCCTTCCATTCTAAATGAAAGTTTTGCTGGATAAAGCAATCTTGGCTGTAGGTCTTTGGATTTCATGACTTGGAATACTTCTTTCCAGCCCCTTCTTGCCTGGAAGGTCTCTTTTGAGAAATCCGCTGACAGTCTGATGGGTACTCCTTTGTAGGTGACTGTCCCCTTATCCCTTGCTGCTTCTAGGATTCTCTCCTTCATTTTGGTCTTGGCTAATGTAATTATGATGTGCCTTGGTATGTTCCTCCTTGGGTTCAACTTCTTTGGCACTCTCTGAGCTTCCTGGATTTCCTGGAAGTCTATTTCCTTTGCCAGACTGGGGAAGTTCTCCTTTATTATTTGTTCACATAAGTTTTCCACTTTTGGCTGTTTCTTTCCCCCTTCTGGTACCCCTATAATCCGGATGTTGGAACATTTAAAGATGTCCTGGAGGTTCCTAAGCCTCTCCTCATTTTTTTGAATTCTTGTTTCTTCATTCTTTTCTGGTTGGATGTTTTGTTCTTCCTTCTGGTCCACTCCATTGATTTGAGTCCCAGTTTCCTTTCCATCACTATTGGTTTCCTGTGCCTTTCCCTTCATTTCACTTGGTTCAGCCTCCATTTGTTCCTCTAATTTGTGGCTAAAATCAACCTGTTCTGTGAGCATCCTGATCACCAGTGTTCTGAACTGTGCATCTGATCGGTTGGCTACCTCTTTGTCGCTTAGTTGTCTTTTTCCTGGAGCTTAGATCTGTTCTTTCATTTGGGCCATTTTTTGTCTCGGAGCACCTGTTACGTTGAGAGGCAGAGCCTTAGGTGCTCAGCAGGGCGGGGCCACCCCTGCCGCTGCGTGGTGACGCTGTGTGTGGGGGAGGGCCCGAGAGGGAACAAGAACGCTCGCTCAGCCTGCTCCACTCTCAGCGGGATTTCCGTCACTTCCCTCACTACCCACAAGCCAACTGGGCCTTTCTGGTGCTGGTTCCCGGGTGGGTGGGCTTGTGTACGTTCTAGGCCCCTGTGGGTCTCTCCAGTGAGCTCTCCTGTGAGGCTGGGAGTTCTCCCGCAGCCTCAGCCCCCACAGGTTCTTTCAGTCAGAGGTTTGAGGCTTTACTTCCCCGCTGGGGCTCTGGGCTGTGAGTCCGTCTGGCTTCCCAGCTCCGCAGCGGTTCCTCCCGGTTGATCTGCTTGTGAATGTGGGAACCGCCCGCTCCACCAGCCGCTGCTCGGCTGCTGCAGTCCTCTCTGCCCGCTGCCCGTCTCCGCCCCTCCCATTGGTCTGGGTGAGCGTTTCTTCCGTAACTCCTTGGTTGTCGGACTTCCATACAGACTGATTTTCTGTCAGTTCTGGCTGTTTTTGGTTTTAAATTGTTGTTGTCCTTCTTTTGGTTGTGCAAGGAGGCACAGTGGGTCTGCCTACGCCTCCATCTTGGCCGGAAGTCCTAGATTGGCATTTTTGCAGCGTTAGTGTTTCCCCATGAAACTCAGGTTTAATAAGAGAGTTTTTTTGTTTATTTGAGGGTCCCTTCAACATCACGACTGGTTGCTTGGTGTGGACGTGGCACCTTCCCCGAGTCCCGTGAGAGGCTGCAAGGCTGTGTGTGTTTGCCTCCATGACCCGGTGCACGCCATGCCATCATGCCCTCACACGCACTCACACGCACTCCCACACACTCTCACAGGTCCACACACTCATTACCATGCGCTCACATGCACCCATACATGCTCACAGGCAGTCTCATGCACTCACATGCAATCACCATGCAGATGCTCAGAGGCACACACGCTCCCTGGAGCACTTCAGTCCTGTGCCACCTCCTTGAGAGCCATGACCCCTGGGTCCCCAGGCCCTCTGGGAAGAGCTGCACTGCCGGGCCCCCCTGCTTGCTCCTCTAGGGCCAGGGGCGCCGGAGCCCCCAGGACCGCGCTTTCTGGAAGCGACCCAGCAGTGAGAGCTGGGGGGTGTTGGATCAGGGCGAGGGGGGGGATCCTTGGTGCTCACCTGGAGGCGAAGCAGGTGTGGCTGGGTGTGAACGCCACTTTCTGGGGTCCCAGGACAGATGGGGTGCTGGTGCAGCGGCCGCAGGGGCACTGGGGTGGGGCAGGCGGCTTCGCTGGGCCCCAGGTAGGCTCAGGGGGCTGCCGTCCCCCCTTCCTCACGTTTGGGGCCCCTCAGCTCTCCTCGCCCCCTTCACAGGTGGTGGCCAGGGGTTGTCGGCTGAAGATCCCTCAGCCCTTTATCCTTCCTCCTGCCCTGCTGCAGAGCTGGGCAGCCTGGATGCCACCGGCGTCCACCAGGCTCCAAGCTCCCGGCCCCGTGGCCCTTTCTACCTCCCACTCTGACCCTTCCCAGGCTCCTTCATGTCTCTCCTCTGTGATCTGCTCCCCGTCCTGGGGCTTCTGTGGGGCCTCTGGTCCCAGGCTCCTGGCCTCTCCCTCGCAGGTCCCCGGCCCACTGGTCCCCGGTCTGTGAAGACTCCAGCCTGACCTGGTTCCGGGCCCTCTGACCCTAAAGGGCCCATCAGCACACCGCGTCCCTGTCCTTGCCCCACGAATTTGTCTCCTGCCCCAGTGCCTGGGCTCGGTCTCTCCCCACTCGGGGCCCCTCTGTGAATGAGCCAATGGCTGGGGCTGACGGGTTGGGCAGGAGACAGTCACCATCCAGGGGACAGGGAAGGAGCTCGATGTGCCGCTGGTCCCCCCTCCGTGGCCTGGACTGTGGCCCCCAAATTCATGTGCTGATGCCCGAACCCCAGCACCTCGGAATGTGACCGTGTTTGGAGATGGGTCCTTAAGGAGGGGACGAAGGTAAAATGCGGTCACCAGGGTGGGTCCCGATCCAATTGGACTGGGGTCCTCATCAGAAGAGGACATCAGGACGTAGACACACACAGAGGGACGACCGCGTGGGGCACGGAGAGAGGACAGCCGTCTGCACGCCCAGGAGAAAGGCCTCGGGGAACCGGCCCCGAGGGGCCTGGGTCTCAGACTCCGGCCTCCAGCACGGGGACGTGTCCATGGTGCTTGTCACAGCACTCTGGAGACTAATGCGACCTTGACCACAGGTGGTCAGTACACAGGGGACGGGTTTCTACTGGGGAGGATGACGGTGGTGGCGGCTGCACAGGTGTACATGTGCCTGGTGTCCCTGAGCTGTGCACCTGAAACAGCTCAGAGGGTCCTCTGTCCGAGGCGCATTTGCCCCGGTAACGAAAATCAACATGCAGGTATCAGTCGTCTGCACACCAGCTGGCAACCCCTTGGAAATGGAATTTGGAAACTGTTACGGGCAAGGCATGAAGAGGTGAAGTGGCCGTAAACCCAGCAGATGACGGCGGTGACGATGGAGACTGTGGGAGAGCAGACAGGTTGCCACTGCGCCTGGAGAGGGGGTCGCTCCCCATCCCCGGGTCTGAGGACAGCGAGGTCAGGCTGCGGACCCTCCCAAGCTCGCCGCTGGTGTCTCTCATGGCAGATTTTACCGGAACGCTTGTGGGCTCGGCTGCAGGTTTCCCGCTACCTGAAACGGCCCTGCCCTGACTCACGGGCGACTCTTGCTGCCGGCAAGTTTGCGCACGCACACGGCTGTTCCCGGCCTGGCCCCCGGCCACGAGCGGCTGCCATTGTCACCCAGCACAGCGGCCTGTCAGCTGGGGCTCCATTTAGGCGAACGCAGGACCGTCGCTCTCAGGGGCACAGACACCAGAACTGCAGCCAGGAAAGCACTCGGGACTCCCGGGCCGGGAGCGCGCCAGCCGGGCTGTCAGGCGTGTTGGTGGCGGTTTGAGTGACTAAAGTGAACTGGGAGCCCCAGGCGTGGGGCGCTGTCCTGTGTGATGCTGTCCTGTGCTGTCTCTTCGACCTGCCAGACACCGGTGTGTGTGTCTGTGAGACAGTGTGAGTGGGCGTGTGTCACTGGGCGTGTCTGCTTGTCGGTGTGCCTGTGTGTCTGGGTTTGTGATTTCTGGCTGTGTGCATGTCTGTGTCTGCCTCAGCCCGTGTCTGGGCGTGTGTCTGGCTGTCATGTGACCATGTGGGCTGCAGTGGGCTGGTGCTCCTGTCTCTGCTCCCAGGTCGGGGACGGCTGGCCACCTGTTTTGGGGTGCAGGGAGTGATCGTGCAGGAGGCATCGCGTGCCACCTGGTGACGCACGGGGCCTGCTCTGGGGGGCCTCCCTGCTGTCAGTGGTGTGGGGACAGCCACCTCTTAGGTTTTCTTGGTCATGGTTCCAGTTTTCACCCTCTCATGAGTCCTGTTAGAAAGTCAGAACCCCTGGGACAGGGTCCCTGTCTGTCTGTCTGTCTGTCTGTTCCCGGCTGTGACACTGGCACCTTACACCAGAGCCTGGGTCGTAGGAGGTGCCCCAAAATATCTGGGGATGAGTCAGCCCACTCACCACAAACTGCCTGACAACGGCAGTTTCACTGGGCCGAGAACACAGTTCGATCGGTGTCTGTGCTGCAGACTGTTTCCGCCCGGAATCGGGTCTACTGGGGACACGTCCAGTGCGTACCTGTGCAGTGTGTGTCCCGAGGTTTGGGCGGCGTCCCTGCACACGGCGGCCAGATGCAGTTCTTTACGGTCTTGTTCAAGTGTCTGACACCCTCAAGTGTCCGCAGGTCCCAGGGATGTCCAGAGAAGGGCGTGGCACTCCCCAGCCACACCCGTGGTTCATTCAGCCGAGGCCCTGCTGCCCACCAGACAGGCCTGTGGGGTCTCCGTGAGCCCTTGCTCGGTTTCAGCTGCCCTGCCTTATTCCTGGCGACAGGAAGCTGGCCTGTGGAATACCTGGGTCCTGCTGTGGGAGTGAGGTTTTCCTCAGCCACTGGGAGTAGGGACTCCTCCTGGCCCCAGGGGCGGGACCCAGCTTGTTTCCAGAAGTCTCTCCAGGCCCAGCCAGCTTTCTCCCATGTGCCCACTGGTCTGCACTCACCCGAGACCCCAGGCAGAGCCTCTGCAGGGGCCAGCACTTTTCTGCGCAGCTCCGTGCAGACTGGTGGCCCTCCTGGGACACGAGCCCCGAGGCCTCTGTACTGCCTGCAGGGTCCTTGCTCAGGGGGACGCTGCTCTTGGCTTGGACTGTGGCCCCTGCACGCTGCCTGGACACCCCCGGGCAGTAAGCAGAGGGCACTTGTTTCCTGTCTCACAGGGACTGCTGGCCTCTGTGCCAGGAACCCAGTATTCTGAAAATGGCTGCTTGGTAGATTTTGTGTGGATCAGGTGCACAAGCTGGCTCTGGCCGGGTGTGGCTCAGTTGGTCGGAGCATTGTCCCGTGCCCCTGAAGGCTGAGGCCTGGGTCCCCATTGTCCCGTGCCCCTGAAGGCTGAGGCAGGGCACAGATGGAGGTGGGCAATCGCTGTTTCCCTCACACACAGATGCTCCTCTCTCTCCTCCCCACCTTCCTCTCTCTGCGATCACAGGAAAGCGTGTAACCCTCCGGTGAGGGTTACAAAAATGTAGCCAGACGGACCTGCTTTGTCCCCTGCTGTTGCACAGGGCCCCGCAACGGGGGCCCGCCAGATTTCACCGTTTGCGCCTCTGCAGATGGGCACAAACAGCTGGGCCACTAGCAGGTGCCGCATCCCAGGTGCGTGGCGGGGGGGGGGGGGGGCGGGGGGGCAGGGGGGGGGGGGGGGGGGGGGCGCAGCTGGGCCTCTCCCGGCTGCCACCGAGAGCCCTGTCCCCCAAGGCCCCGCCCACACCTGCCGTAGCTGCCTCGTTTTGACCAATCTGATGACTTAAAGCGGTGTCTCACCATCAAGGCCTGGGCTTCCCCTGCTCAAACCTCCAGGCGACAGACAGCACCTGCTCGTCCCTCCTGGCTTCCCTTCTCCTTGGGGTTTACGGGAAGCACAGGAAGTGCACTGTAGCCACTCCTTGGTGTCAGACACTGTAAGTGTCTCGCCCTTCACCTGCCCGTCACCTTCATCTCTAATGCGGCAGCAAAAGAGTGCTCACCATGGGTTTGCTGTGCAAGCCACACGAGATAAGACAGCCCTGGCTGGTGTGGCTCGGTGAACGGAGCGCCGGCCTGCAAGCCAAGGGGTCACCGGTTCGATTCCCAGTCAGGGCACACGCCTGGGTTGTGGGCCGGGTCCCTGGTGGTGAGCACATGACAGGCAACCTGTCAATGCTTTTCTCCTGGTTTGTCTCCCTCTCTTCCCCTCTCTCTAAAAATAAAGAAGGAAAGGTCGAAGTGATAAAGTGTTGGGTGAGTGTTTAAAGGACGTGAGTGAGAGGACGCACATGAAGCACCTCCAACCGCACGTGGTACAGACTCCACCCTCCCAGGTGCTGCCTGTCGGGCCCCGTGGATACCGGGACCCGGGTGCTCCAGGAGGAGGCGAAACCAGGCCCAGAAAGGGTGGGGGCGGGGGACACACCCATGACAATGTGGGCCAGACGCGGGGAAGATGGCAGGAGCTATGACATCGTTCAGGGACATGTGGCCCGGGCTCTCGGGCTCCACCCCTAATCTCCAAATGGAAGCCGATAGTTGGGGGAGCCGCTGCGCAAGTCAGAGCCCCCTTCGCAGGCCACACTTCAGACAGAAACACACTGGCTGGACCCTGGCCTCCAGCACTGTCCCTTCCCTACACGTCCTGCCAAAGGTGTCTCCTCCGCCCAGCTCTGTGGTCACACCTCGAACCTCCCCAAAGCCCCATGGTGGTGGTGGTTCATTGTTGCCTCACCTGGCCATGGCTCCTCAGACCTGCTCTGGGTTGGAAGCCCTGTTCTCTGGCCCCTCCCACGGGGGCTTCTGCATCAGCTCCCTCCGCCCTTCTTGGGGACATGCGGTCGGCACCCTGGCTGGGGGTCGTCCGCCTCTGCTGGACGCCTCTGTGCCACACTTGCCCCGGGCGGCTCCCGGGTGGTCAGACCCCTGTTCCCCCAGATCCCCCTCCTGCACAGACCTCGAGACGAGGCAGCTTCAGCCGGTCTCGCCTTTTCCACGATGGCTGGCCCCGACTCTGTCCACCCGGAACGAGCTGGTTCGGGCTGATTCCAGCAGGAGCTGCTTTTCAGTTTGGTATACGGCAGGGTCCAGGGTGAGTCCTTCCCTAGGCCGGCCAGTTGATCCCGCCCACTCACTGGAAAGCCTGTCCCTTCCCTGCCGCTCAGCAGGGCCAGCACTGTCCTCAGTCCAGTTCCTGCATTTTGTCTCGGTCACGACTGACCGTGGCGGGACACAGCCGGCTTCTCCTGGGACCCGCCCCTCGCTCCCCTCCTGCCTCTTCCCTCCTCTGCAGTGTCCTGACTCGGCCTCCTTCTTTCCCATTCCTTTTAGGGTCCATTTGTTGAATTTCTTTTTTTAAAAAAGCCACCACCACCCTTTGGCATTTTAACGAGAATTGCTGTTTTGTAGGACCACCGGGTGGCAGGGGGGAGAGCTGGCCGGTTTCGGGTGGGTCTGCGGTGTCCTGTCCACGAGGAGGGTGGTGCTCAGGCCTTCTTGCCTCTCAGGGACATTTTTGGCCCTTCCTTAACCCTTTGGCTCACTTTTAAAAAAAATGTTTTACTTATTTATCTTTAGAAGGGAAGGGAAGGGAAGGAGAGTAGGAGAGAAACATCAATGTATGGTTGCCTCTCATGAGTCCCCTGCTGGGAACTGGCCTGCAACCCAGGCATGTGCCCTGACTGGGAATCGAACCGCGATCGTGTGGTTCGCAGGCCCTCGCTCAATCTACTGAGCTATACCAGCCAGGGCGTGGCTCGCTTTTTAAAAGTTTTATTTGTATCCCTTCTATCCTTTCATTGCTATTTTCAATGGGGTTTTACAGAACCAGGTCCTCTGGTTAATGCTGAGGTTCAGGTGCTTGGGGAGGACAGTCTCCTCGTGCCCCCCTCCCCTGCCCTGCCCTGCCCCGCCCCACTCCACCCCTCCCCTTCCCCTTCCCGGGGAGCTGCCGTCCTGGGCTGCCTCACCGGGCTGGGTGCAGGGAGACATGGTGGAGGTCAGCGCTGGGGCCCTCCGCGCAGGCCTGTGCTTGGCAGCGGCCCCTCCCTCGCCCCTCTGCAGGGGCCCTGGCTGCGATTCTTCGTCCTTTCCAAGGGGGGGAGAAGCTTACCCGAGCTGAAATCCCTTTCTCCCTCAGCTGGTGCCCCGCTGGTTCCTTAACTCTGCCCTTCCTTTGTAAAGAAATTCTGAAAATTCCTCCAATGATCTTCCTAAGCATGCCATCTGCTTCTTGCTGGGACCCTGACTGACACAGTAATTGCCACCAGAGTGTCCCCAGAGCACAGCCCCCCCCCCATCCAAATGGGATTTTAGGCTTGGGCTGCTCATATATTTGATGAGCACGTGAATAAACTCCTTGCTGGGGGGAGTCGGGCCCTGGGGTCTGCGTCACACAGTGTCATCGAGGTTGTGAGGTGCAGTGCACGTGGAAGGTGGGGAGACACTTGGCCGCTTTGGCGATTACAGAGTATGCTGTGGGCCGCCTACCGTGGAAGGCTCTGGAAAGTGTACGCAAAGGAAAAGGATGATTCGAGCCTTGGGTGTGTCAGCGCCCCCGTCAGCCCACCAGGAACACACCCACAACTCAGCAGGGTAGGGCTGTTACTGGTGGAGTTCATGAGAGTACCCCTCGGGGAGGACTCAGCCAGAGGGTTTTAGAAAAGACCCATGACAGGGCCTGGGCTTCTGTCGTTGGTGACAGGGTTAACGCAGTGGGGTTCTCCTCCGGAGTGGATGCTGTTGGAAGCTGGGGTCATTCTATGATTAGGCTTCTTAATAATTCTAACCTAGAAGGAGGGAAGACCAAGGGCAAGCAGTGGCAGTCACACCAGCCAGGAAGTGAGGTGCTGGCCGTTCGGCGTGGGTGGGGCCACGCTCCGCCTGTGCTCACGCACGCTGGCCGGTCAGTCCTGGCGTTGTGGATGCCTCGTGGGCAGGGTGGCCTAGTGTCATCTCGTTCTGTGTGCCTGCCCACGCCCCGCAGGGGGCGGCAGGCCCAGCTGAAGGCAGGCCTCTTCCTCTTCCTTCTCCAAGGGTGACTCTGAAGGAACCCCTTGTCCCCAGCAGCTCTGAGGCTGACTTGGCTGCAATGCTTGGCAGAGAAGGAGGGGAACGGGAGACCAGAGGTGAGGGGAGGAAGCTCCGATACGACTACCACAGGCCTCATCACAGACGCAGGAGTGGGGAAGTCACTACCCCATTTCCTGGTTACGTTGGTGATTTCCCCTGACCAGACGCTGCTGGAAGCTTCAGTTCCTGCTGTGGGTGGTGGGAGGCTTCGGTGCCATCTCCCACGGAGGCCAGGCAGTGGACCCTCATCTTTCTGGGGCCTGCTGAAGCGCCCCAGACCCCACTCACCTCTCCCTTCGCTCGATTCCTAGTTTTAAAAGCTTACCTGTACGTGCTCTGCCGCTCAGATGATTTGGGGGTAATTCAAGTGCCTAATGCTGGCCGTCTGTGTCGTTCCCCTGCCCCTGGACCCCCTGCCCCCCACCAGGAGGCTCGCAGAGCTGCAGGAGGATGTCTGCCGGTGCCGGGATCAGGGCCCTCCACTCTGCCCGTGCAGGATGGAACTCCGAGGCTCAGACTTTCCTCCCTGAGACACTGGGGACTGCTGTCACCTAACAGGGTTGGCTCCCCGAAGTACACAGGTGATACCATGGCACCTTAGGTCTGTGTCCTGATCCGGGGTCCAGGGCAGGCTTAGAGGGTTGGGGGAGAAGGTGTGCAGAGGTGTGGCAGGTAAGTTTTAACTGGAGGGCCTTGGCCCTTGGCCATATACGGTAAGGGCCCTCAGTACAAGATCCTCCAGGACAATGGACCCTGGGTTTGGAGTTCAAGTTCCCCTCCAGTTGGCTTGTTTGCTCCGTGGGAGGGATGCAGGCCACTTTGGTCCTGGGTGCAGGTAGAGGTCAAAGTTCTCTCCTGAGTGCTGCTTCTGGCACATGACTTGGGGTTTTGGTTCTTGTCTCTGAAAAGTGACTCGGTATTTTCTTACAAACAGCATGGGGCCATTGGGAGCAGGTTCCGAAACTGGGAAGGAACTGTTGGCATGGGTGCTGCCCATGGCTACTAGAACCGGTAAGTAGAGACAAGAATGGAATCTTGATGACTGCTTTACTCAGATGCCTGGGATCTGCGAAGACGATGGGTAATGTGCCCTAAAAACCGTCTTAACATGTCATTTGAAGCCGACCTTACGAAAAAAAAAGGGTAGGTAAGGGGGTTGGAAGGATGGTTAATCCGGTAGGAGCCGCAGTCGATTTTCCTAGTATTTCTTTATCTGCCCCACTGTGCCCCACCCTGGGACACAGCGGCTCTGGCACCATCTCGGGGCCTGCAAGACCCACCTGGGGCGTGAAGGTTCACCGGCTTGTCCACCTGCTGGAGTCACATGTTCATGTGTTCCGGCTCCGGGAACAACAGTTTTCCACGGGCATTAGTCATTTGCGTCAATCGACCATAGCTACAGCTAAAATCTTTGACTCTCGAGTTCCCTATGAGCCTTGCAGAGGCCCCGGGCGGGGAGGGGCACCGTGGGTCCCCACCTCCGGGGGGCAGCTCCGGGCTCCACCAGCCAAGCGACCTACTCAGGCGGAACCCACCGGCCAGTAGCCGCTGGGCGGCGGGGCGCGGCCGCCCGGTGACTGCGCAGGCGCTGGCCAGGAGCACGCGCGTGTGTGCGTGCGCAGCGCCGGAAAGGGCAGGGCCGCTCCCGCGCCTGCGCAGCCTACGGCGCCAGGGCGGAGCGGCCGTCAGCTGACTGTGGTGGCCGCGGTCTCACAGGGGCAGCCGTTGGCGGTGTCGCAGGCTCCGCAGGGAGGGTCGCAGGCTCCTCAGTTCTCTGTGGGCGAGGCCGGCCGGCGGAGAACCATGGCGACCACCGTCAGCACTCAGCGCGGGCCGGTGAGACTCCGGGCCGGTCGCGGCGGGGTGCAGCGGGCGGGCTCTCCGCTCAGGCGCGGCGGCCGGTGTGGCTCCCGGCCTCCGGGCGGGTGGGCTGCCGGCGGGGTTGGCGGGGCAGTCCCCTGATGCCAAGGGCCCCGTCCGTATCTTGAGGGTCCGGGAGTGGAGGAAGCGTTCCTGCGGGTCCCCCGGCCAACAAGTATCTGGACTCCTCGCCGGTCCCGTGGATGGGCGAGGCCCCGAGCCCCGCACAGGCCGTCCCTCCCTCTCTGGGCCCAGGGAGGTTCCCAGGCGAGGCCCTGTCTCTAATTGGTGCGAATGAGGGCGAGCCGGCGGACAGCGCGCCCTCGGACTACGCGGGGGCCGTCTCGCCGGCCTCCTGCCTGGAGAGAGGAAGCTTTTCCACATCATCTGCCCTCTGAGCCGGAGGGAGCCCCCTTGGGGCGTGGGCCCGCTGAGGCTGCGCGGGCTGCGCCGGCGTCCCAGCGGGAACAGCCCGAGGCAAACAGGTGTCCGGACCCCCACCTCTTCGCAGCGAGCCGTGGCCCCAGGCTCCCCTGTACGCCTCCGGGCCGCGGGGAAAGCCAGGCTGCTGGGCAGCACTCCCAGGTCCCTGCCCGGAGCAGAGGCCACCGCGGTCAGGCGGCCTGCCTCTGGGCCTTTGGCGTCCTCAGTTCTCGGTCCCCAGCCTCCTGTGTGCGCGCCTTCCCGAGGGGCGTTCAGCTAGGCGACCTCGAGCAGCTGAAGCAGCTGACACTTGGGCGCGGGGGTGGGGGGTGGGGAAGCGGGCGTCGGTGTTCAGAGGGGCGGTGCTGTGAAGGCACTCGCATGCCATCTGACTCCACGGTTCTCCAGGTGGCGGTGTCCGTGGGCTGCTGGGCAGCCCCCCGCAGACCAGACTCCGGGACCTGTGGGCGGGCAGGGCTGCTGGGCTGCAGGAGGCGCCCTCGCAGCCGGGGTCCCGCGTGGCTGTGCACCTCGCTCAGCCAGTTTGGTTGTTTGCGCTGCCTTGTGGCAGCTCTGTAAGGCGAATGAGCAGGTGCAGCGCCTGCAGCAGAGCTGACCAGGTGCCCCGTGAACCACACAGAGGAGCCCTAGGGGTGGCCGAGGTGAATCTGTGGGTCTGAACCTGAGGTGGGCGTCTGTGGTGGCCAGTGGGGGTGGGTGGCTGGCCGGGGCAGGGGTTGGGGTGAGTCAGGTGCTGGAGGAGCCTGACACTGGGTAGCTGAGTGAGGGGTTTGAGGGGTGCGTGTGGCTGCCTGCTTGGGGGGCGCTGCCAGTGGCAGGGCTGCCGGGGGCACATGGATTTGGCCCTTGAGTTTTATCTGGTGGCTGCAGTGCCAGTTTTTCCTGGCACACGCCCTCTGTAGTTTCTGCCTCCCCCATCTGATGCCCGCTCCTCCAGGCAGACCAGTGCTTGCCAGGGCCTCTGGCCAGTGAGCAGAGCCTGGTGGAGGGGCTCTGTCAAAGCAGTGGGTGCTGACTGGCGCTCTGGGTGCTGGGGAGGTGTTGGGAGTCCAGGGGCTCGGCCCGTCTGCAGAGGAAAGCTGTGGGCCCGTGCGTGCTTGTAAAGGCAGTTCTGGACCAGTGCTCCCCGGGCCACATCAGCCGGGCAGCAGGCTCTGCCCAGGCCCCATCCCTGCCCACCCAGGAATGGGTTCTGCTTGTGACGGACTCTGAAGTCTGACCGTTGCCCACTGCCCCCATAATCAGGGGGTCCCTGAGAGTGTGCAGGAAGTGGGAGGCAGGTCTGGGAGGTCTCCTCCGAGGGTCTGTGGGTCCATGGCGCCCAGGGGCTGGGCGAGGGACCATGTGTCGCATGCGTGAGACCAGGGGGCCTGGTCCCTCGCCTTCCTTCAGTCCTGTGTTGTGGCCTCCTGTAGTGGCACCCCTTCGGCTCTCTGCCAGGGCTCAGGGGACATGCTGTTTGCGTTTCCAGGACTGCGCGTTCCCTGCGCAGCCGCAGAGGCTGCCCCACCCTGTGCCCTGTACCCCGATTTCAGCAACGCCCCTGGTGTATTTGTAATGGCAGCCCTTTCTGTGCCCTGTTTTTCTGTCTAGTTCACAGACTATCACAAAGCACCCGACAGGCACCTGCAAGGACTCAGACTCTGTGGAGGCCCCTGCCTTGCGCCCGGCACTTGGGAGGTGTGTGGGGCTGTCTGCCCTAGGGGCAGCTGTCAGGCTCGGTCAGAGGCAGCTCTGACTCAGCAGGTCTCCCTGAGGTCCGGGCCGGTGGGGCTCAAGGTCAAGTGTGTTGTTAAACATACACATTTCTTTTTTCTTTTCTTTTTAAAATTATTTTATCATTGTTCAATTACAGTTGTCTGCATTTTCTCCCACCTGTCTCCCCCATCCCAGCCAAGCCCACCTCCCTCCCTTGCTCCTACCTCCCCTTGGTTTTGTCCATGTGTCCTTTATAAACATATACATTTCTTTTAGTTTTCTTTTTTTTTAAGATTTCATTTGTTTACTTTTAGAGCGAGGAGAAGGGGGAGGGGAAGACGGGAGAAATACCCACATGTGATGGACACGTTCGTCCACTGCCTGGCACGCTCCCAGCTGGGACCTGGCCTGGAACCCGGGTGTGGGCTGGGAATCGAACCGGCGGCCTTTCCGTCCATAGTCTGGCACTCAGTCCACTGAGCCACGCCAGCCCCGGCATTTCGTACTTTTATTTGTTGTATTTTTTGTTTCTTTTTCTCTCCTTGCCTTGTTTTGAGTTGAGTAAATAGTTTTTTAAAAATTCAAGCTTTTGTTCTTTGCTGGTTTGGATATTGTATGTGGGGTTGCATTCCTGTTCTCTTCACAGGCATTCTCGAAATGTTGGTGCGGGGACCGGTCAGGATCCAGGCCTGACTGCCGCTTCCCTGCGGACCAGCCGCTGCTCCGGCGGCCGTGCCAACCTGCGAGTGTTGCTCTCTCTCCTGCTGCGTGGGGTGCACTGCCCCCACCCTGTCCCAAGCCCCCAGCCTCACGGGCCCTCAGCGGCCTGGCCCTGCTCCCAGCTGGTCCTTCCGGGTGTCCCCTGGGGCAGCCGCCATCGGAGGTCCAGAGGGAGCACGCCAGGGTGGTGGTCACTTCTTGCATCGAGTGAGGGTCTCACTCTGCCCCCCTTCTGGGCCTCCCGTCTCCACCGTGTGTGACATCGTCTTCTGGTTGCCACTGCTCTGCCGGTGAAGCTGGGCCAGGACTTTTTTGTGGACTGTCGGCGGGACTTTCGGCTCTACCCTGGGGCAGGTGCTCGGCGCCTCCGAGTCTTGTGTCCTTGGGCGTGACCCTTTCTCTCCATGTGGGCGTCCGGCCCTTCGACTTGTTTCCTCCCTCAGAGCTGACTGGGCTGCTCCTCGTGGCCACCGCCCCCACTCGTTTGAGTCCCCACTCGCCGCTCTTCGTCCTCCGTGCCTGTGCCACCGCCTGTGCTTTCAGGGGCCGAGGGAGGTGACTGCAGGTGGCGGGCACGGGCACAGCAGGGGCAGTGGGGTCCCTTGGGCTCCCTTCCACAGCCCCCGCCGCCCCTTGTCTCAGTCTGTCCTCGAGCGTTCAGAGGTCTCAGGGCTTCAGCACCCTCCTGCCCCGCCTTCCTCGTCCACACGTCCTTCTCCCCACCTCGGCGTCCGCGTGCCCTGCCACTGCTACCGTCCGCCTAGGCTGTCCCGGCCGTCTCAGGGCAGCCTCTCCTTCCCTCAGATGCTCCCACTGCCTGTGCCTGTGGGTTCAGTGGCTCTGCCCTCCATCTGGAGCTGGCTCTGCCCTTTACGTTGTTCAGGCCAGAACCTTGGGGTGGCCTTGCGCCTCTGGACCCCTCGGATGTCCTGCAGCGCTGCCCTCAGCTCAGGTTCTTCCCAACCTCTGCCCCACCCCCACCCCACACCCCGCCCCACCGGCCTGCCTGGTCCGTCTGGTCGGCCCCAGGCACACTGGGCACCTTGCCTGTCTCAAGATTCCTGCCGCCCATCCTCCACCTCTGACCTGCTGTCCCTCCTCTGTCTGTCTCAGGCACCACCTTGCTCTCCCTCCACCTGCCAGGTGGGCCCCGGGTAGGCCTGGAGTCTCAGCACAGGGGTCTCCTCCACCTGCCTCGGTCTCCCTTCAGCTTCCGCGGCTGATGCCCTCGTATCTCTTGAACTTTGATGGCCCCTCCTCCTCGGCCAGCCCCGCCCCTGTGGGCTCTACCCACGGCGCCTCTGACCCTCCTGTCCAGCCCCCCTCGTCTTCCACTGAAGCGCAGGCGCCAGGAGGGCAGCGATTGCTCCCGCACACACGCCGAGAGGCCTCGCTACCTGCGCTCTGCCACAGCACCCTGCCCCCCACCTCATCCCGGCCCTGGGCGCCCCCTCAGCCCTCTGGTTGGCTGGTTGTTTGTTGTGGTTTTTTAAGATAATCTTCACCCAGGGATATGTTTTTATTGATTCTAGAGAGTGACAGAGAGAGACATTGATCAGTTGTCTCCTGTGTGCGCCCCGACTGGGGATCGGACCCACAGCCTGGTACGCGCCCTGACCAGGAATCAAGCCCGCCTCCTTCCGGGGTGTGGGACGATGCTCCAACCTGCTGAGCCACCCGGCCAGGGCTTGCTCCATTGGAGTGAGGGGGGTGCACCCCAGGCTGGCTCACCGTCCCAGCACCTGGACGAGAGGCCATGCACTGTGGCCCCCCAGGTGTGGGGAGCGTGGTATCGGCCACAGCCACATGCGCCTCCTCTCTTCCGCTCTGCACTGACCTCTGTGCACAGGTCAGTCTGTCTGTTCCCTCGACAGCCCCGGGTTCTGGTGTCCGCTGTGGACTCCAGCAGAGTTGGAACAGCCAGGCGTGGTGGCCCTGAAGTGCCTGTGTGGAGTGACTGAAAAGTTGGGGAGGGCACGGGTGCTGGAGAGGGGACCAGAGCCGGTCTTGGCTGGGAAACTAGAGTGGGTGGGCCACGGAGGGCGCTCTGTGGCGTCCCTTGGGGAGCCCTTTGTGGCCCAGAAAGAAGGGGGCAGCGAGCGCCCACATGGGTGGGGGGGTGGGGGAGGGGGCACCCAGACTTCTGCTCTTGTTGCTTCTGGGCCTTTCCCCTCTTCTTCCTGTTTCGAGGAACAAGGACATCAGCAGAGGTGAGCAGACTCTGGAGACTGGGGAAGGGGCCACATGTGGGCGTGAGTGGGGACTGTTGGTGTCACGCAGGCCCACGTGGAGTCATGACTGTGAGTGTTGGTGAGGAGTCAGGTTTCCTCCCGACTTGACTTTGGAAGGTGCTGGACTTCCAGCAAAGCCTTAATGACCCCCCAGTGACCACGCATGTCTTTCACCTTGACTGGGCTCCGGTTCCGTGTCTCCTGGGGCCACTCGGGCCTGTCTTCC
The DNA here is from genome assembly GCF_014824575.4 of Sturnira hondurensis. NCBI lineage: Eukaryota > Metazoa > Chordata > Mammalia > Chiroptera > Phyllostomidae > Sturnira > Sturnira hondurensis. Next base: position 586,176 of record NW_028097956.1, on the reverse strand, counting down.
GTCCAGCCTGCGCGGCCTGGGGCGTGTAGGGCTGAGCGGGCGGAGCTGCGGGAGGCCTTCCCACCCTCACCAGCCCCAGGTCGGGCGCCCGCACCTGCTCACCACAGGCTGCCACCCAGTGAGCCCGCCGGCCTCACCTGCTCTGTCCTGCTCTACACCCTGTCTTCTGCCTCAGCCTGCACGTCCGTCCCCAGCCCCTCAGCGATCATGGGGGACAGACTCTGGGTCACACTGGTCTCTGGCCCCAGGTGGCTGGTGGCCAGTGTCCTCTCACAGGCCATCAGGCCTGGCGGGCTCCTTGGTGCACCAGGAGGCCCCAGGGGTTTGGTCCCCTCCCAGCCCAGCGGGCGTGGTCGCCAGGGTTGGGGCGTCTCCTCCCCAGGCAGCTCCTGACTTGCCCACACGGGAGCTTTTGTTCTGTGCTGCTGCCCTGTCCCTCTAGGCCCCAGCCTGACCCGGCTCTCCTCGCCACTGCACCAGCTGGGAAGGGCAGATGGACCCAGAGCCAAGGGGTCAGCTTTGGGGGTGCGGTGAGGGTGCGGGGGGCCTCCTGGGGCCGGGCTCTGGGGGCTCCAGGACCCTTAGCACGCCTGCTCTCAGCCCGGGCTGACATTGGCCCCGAGTACGAGGACTGGCTCTTGGAGGAGGCAGCACAGATGTCGCTTCCACAGGGCGCTGTGGCACCCCGGGCGTCGCTGCTCCCACGGGTGTGCTTGGGCGTCGAGTTGCCATCGAGTTCATAGATGGCAGGGACTCGGAGCTCGGGAGCGACGGCAGGTCGGCCGCCTCCTGGTGCCCGTGTGCACGGGCGTGCTCGGAGAGTGAAGTGGAAACGTTTGCCACTCCTTTTGAGTTCCGGAAAGAGCTTCAGAGTTAGTTTTTAAAGCCGTGTTTTCTGGCAGCCAGGATTAAGTTAAAGTTAAGGTCACGGAAAGTGTGGGAGGGGCTTGACAGGCCTTTTACTTGGTTGGGCAGTGAGGTTTTCGAGTTCTACCGCCGCTGTCCCGTGAGCTGCTGCGTTGAGTGTAATCTGCTGTGCGGCAGTGTCCCAGCAGCCCCAGTCCAACTTGCCCCGAGCTGTTTGCTTGGCTCCATTCCTAAGGCCCCACTGCACTGTGCCGAGACCGCGTTCTCCTCGCTCCTTCCTGGAGGAAGTGCAGGCGGACGCGGGGACGTTGACAGACCCAGCGTAGCTGCGGTGCACGTTGGCACACCGCGGGGGGCAGACCTGAGGACAGTTTACGAAGGCTCCTTGGAGGGGGTGATTGGTGCAAGGCCCGGGTGCCCACCCCAGGCTTGTGCCCAGGGGCTGGGCTGGCGAGGGGTTCGCTCGGGTGGGAGAGGCTGTTGTGGGCCAAGCCTCGCCCCGGCTGGGGTCCCTGTGCGGAGCCTTGGCGGCGGGAGGAGTGGCTTTGGTGCCCTTGGTCCTTCCTGTCAGTCTGGTGACCGGCTCCCGGCACTGCTGGACTCACTAATGTGGGGCGAGCACCCACACTGCACAGCAAGAATGGGTACACTGCTTCGGAGCCAGACCCACACAGGGACTTGGGAAGAGTGTTTATTTTAAACAGACAGATTTTCAAGTCCTTTTATCTTTCTAGAAAATGTGTGCCTGGGTGGAGGGGAGCTCTGGCCTTGCTCGGGCAGGGGCGGTTGTCAGGAATAAGCCTATGGCCTGTGCTGCTCTCTGGGCGAGGGCGGGTGGGAAGCTTTAGGGGATACAATGTTACCATCTTGAAAACAGACTGGCGGTCACGAAAGTAGCTTTTTTAAAAAATATATTTTATTGATTATACCATTACAGTTGTTCTATTCGCCCCTCTTCATTCTCCTCCACCCTGCACACCCCTCCCCACCATTCTCCCCCCTTAGTTTATGACCACGTGTCTCAAGTTCTTCAGATTCTATATTTCCCCCACTATTCTTGCCCTCCCCGTTATCTATTTTCTACCTACCGTCTATGCTGTTTTCTGTACCTTCTCCCCCCTTCTCCTCCTCCCACCCCCCCCTGTTTCTAACCCTCCATGTGTTCTTCATTTCTATGGTTCCACTCCTAATCTAGCTGTCCTCTTGGTTTGCTTTTGTTTTAGGTGTGGTTGTTAATAACTGTGAGTTTGCTGTCCTTTCACTGTTCATATTTTTCATCTTCTTTTTCTTAGATAAGTCCCTTTAGCATTTCATATAATAAGGGCTTGGTGATGATGAACTCCTTGAACTTGACCTTATCTGAGAAGCACTTTATCTGTCCTTCCATTCTAAATGAAAGTTTTGCTGGATAAAGCAATCTTGGCTGAAGGTCTTTGGATTTCATGACTTGGAATACTTCTTTCCAGCCCCTTCTTGCCTGGAAGGTCTCTTTTGAGAAATCCGCTGACAGTCTGATGGGTACTCCTTTGTAGGTGACTGTCCCCTTATCCCTTGCTGCTTCTAGGATTCTCTCCTTCATTTTGGTCTTGGCTAATGTAATGATGATGTGCCTTGGTGTGTTCCTTCTTGGGTCCAACTTCTTTGAGACTCTCTGAGCTTCCTGGATTTCCTGGAAGTCTATTTCCTTTGCCAGACTGGGGAAGTTCTCCTTTATTATTTGTTCAAATAAGTTTTCCACTTGTGACTGTTTCTTTCCCCCTTCTGATACCCCTATAATCCGGATGTTGGAACGTTTAAAGATGTCCTGGAGGTTCCTAAGCCTCTCCTCATTTTTTTGAATTCTCATTTCTTCATTCCTTTCTGGTTGGATGTTTTGTTCTTCCTTCTGGTCCATTCCATTGATTTGAGTCCCAGTTTCCTTTCCATCACTATTGGTTTCCTGGCCATCTCCCTTCATTTCAATTAGTTTAGCCCTCACACGTTCCTCTAATTTGTAACTTTGTTCCTCTAATTTGTGACTATAATCAACCAGTTCTGTGAGCATCCTGATCACCAGTGTTCTGAACTGTGCTTCTGAGAGACTGGCAATTTCTCGGTTGCTTAGAGTTATCGGCTCTGGGACTTTGAGTTCTTCTTGCGCCATCTTTTGGGCTGTTCGTGCGTGTTCCGTAGCAGGATCGGAGCCCTAGGTGTCACCAGAGCAGGGCAACTCAGTCACTGGGTTGTGACGTTGTATGTGGGGGCAGGGTCAAAGAGGAGCAATGGTGTCCCGTCTACCACCTCCTGCCGCGGCCCCCACAGGTGGTCCGTGTGGCAGCTGCCACCGTCACCTGGGCCCGCTCGTTTCGTCCCACTGCACGCAAGTGTGCCACCACCATCAGCCCTTACCCCCTGGGGCCTGCGTGGTCCGTCTCACTGTGCACGAATGTGCGACCGCGGTCAGTCTGCCCCACACCCTGACTGGGTCCGGGCTGCCTAGGCGCCTAGGTCGGGGGATCTGTCCTGCCCGACCCTGCTCCACTGCTGGCTCCACCCCTCTTACCATCCCGGTGGAATGGTTCGTTGTCGGACTTCCGTATAATTCAATTTTCTGGTCTTTGGCTGTGTCTTTGTTCTCCAAATCTTTGTTGTATTCAGACTTGGTTGTGGAAGAAGGCACAGTGTTTCCACCTATGCCTCCATCTTGGCGGCAGTCCACGAAAGTAGCTTTTGGTTTCCAGAGTCCAGAGACTGAGGGTTCTGTGCTGCTGTGACGTAGAGTTGACCCGTGCGCAGGTCGTGTGGAGTGCAGTTAGGCGGGCGTGCCTGTGCGTCTGTCAGAAGTGGCCGAGCTTGTTCAGAGGCGGTGCTCTGCGCCAGAGGTCGCGGGTTGGGTCCTCAGTGGGGCAGGGATGGGAGGCAGCCAGTGGGTGTCTCTCTCTCTCTCTCTCAAATCTTTGAGCATATCTTCTTTTTTTAAATTTTTTTAAAGATTTTATTTATTTATCTTTAGAGGGGGAGGGAAGGAGAGAGGGAGAGAAATATTGATGTATGGTTGCCTCTCGTGAGTCCCCTGCTGGGAACTGGCCCGCAACCCAGGCATGTGCCCTAACTGGGAATCGAACCGCAATCGTGTGGTTCGCAGGCCTGCGCTCAATCCACTGAGCTACACCAGCCAGGGCTGAGCATATCTTCTTGGTTTTAAAAAACACATCAGGGGAGAGAAGTGAAGAATTAAAATACCACCCCCCCCCAACCAAATCCCAACCTGGAACATTAATTCCTTAAACGGTGCTTTTAGGCATCAAACCTCCTTTGTGGTTTTTGCTCACGGAGCTGCCCCTCCTCCAGGCGCCCACAGGGTGGGAAGCGCAGGGACAGCTTCTGCCCATTGGGGGCTGCATGGGTCCCTGTCCTGTGGTGCTACCTGGGCCGAGGGCACTGGGCGTCAGTGCAGCGGTGAGGCAGCAGTGTCCTGCCTGCGTGGCCGGTGCTGTGGCCGGGGGTCCCCGAGGTGGGAGACCAGGTCTTGGTGCGGGGTTGGGGGGTTGGCACTGGAGTGGGTGTGCCCGCCATGAGCACCAGCCCGGCCGTGCTGGAGGCGCGGCTCTCCGCTTGCGGCTCGTTGGGGTCGAGCACCCTGTGCTCCCAAGTCCGAGCCAGCGGAGCCTGTGCTTTGGCGTGCCCGTTCGTGCGTTTCTGTCACCACGACTTGGCAAAGGCGAGCGAGGGCCGAGATGTCGGCGCACATTAGAAATGCATGCTTATTGATGACGGTCCCCAGTTCCCAGCCCAGCCACTGGGGTGACAGGATTTGGGCTGGCACCTGGGCATGTCTGTGACGTGTGACGCTGGCTGGCATCCCAAGCAGGCAGAGCCAAGAGCCGCTGGTCGGCGAACTCCCAGCTCTGAAGCACGTCTCTTCTCCTGTCTGTCTTCAAGGTTAAATCCCATCCCCTCCTGATGGACTTGACCTTTCAGGTGTGTACGGGTTTGTGGAGCAGTTTGCTTTGCTGTGCCAAGAGCTGCCATGCCCCTCGGCCAGAGTCCCTGCTGTCATCGTCTTGTCCCCAGGGTGTGCCTGTCACCAGGAAGAGCATGACTGTGGGACACGGCTGCTGGCTGCCCCACTTGCGTCGCTGCCCCTCACTGTCCTGCGTGCCCAGGGGGCGACGAGCCTCCGTGGAGATGGGGCACCCCAGGCACGCTGGTCCTCCTGCGGGGGGGCGGTCCTCTGTTCAGGCCTGGCCCTGGGACCCGCCAGTGACTGCCCCACATCCATGGGGAAGCGCGGCTGCCGGGCCCCTGGGAGGGCCGCACCCCTTTCCTGGCCACCCCGGTCGCTTGCTGAGGCCCCGGGCGGTGTCCCCACTGGCGGCAGCACCGTCTCGGGGGGCCGTGGTTGGGGCAGTGTCTGGGGTCAGCACTTGGCCCCTCTGCCTAATTTGGAGCCAGCAAGCCCCCTCAGGGGCCACGTCCCTGGAAGCGCAGAACCCAGCAGGTGTCTGGTGGTCTGAGGGGGCCACTCTGGGGTTTTCCACGGAGATTTTCTGGACAGACAGCCCTGCCAGGCCCTCGGCTGGGAGTCCCTCTGTGATGTGCCCTCCAGGCTGCTGAGGGGACCGGGACTCCACAGTGGCATCCAGGCCCTGTGGCCTGGTTCCAGCGTGTCCACCTGAGGCCTCTGGTCTCAGGTCCTGCGGTTCCTTCCTTTCTGGGGCAAGGGGTGTGGCCCCGGCGGCGCCAGGAGCTGCTCCTGTCTCTGGGTGACTCTTACCCCTCAGCCCTCCAGCTTCACACTGCTGCCTGGGAGAGAGCGGAGCCACGGGCGTCCGTGTGCTCTCGTCCCCCCCAGCTGGTGTGCCCTGCTGCTCAGTCCTTGGCTCGGGCTCAGGGACGCAGATGTCTGTTTCTCGCTCCCGTCGGTCTGGGGACCTTTACGATGGTGCTGCTGCAGGTCCCCTCTGATTCTGGCTTTTGTCTCCCCTGCTGTTTCTGGGCGCACTGCTCTCTGGGAGCCCTTTGGGTTCACCCCCCAGCGTGTCCCTGGAAGGTGTCGTCCGGCCAGGAGCCACGCTGGGCTCCTTCCTCTCCCCAGTTGGGAGTGGGTGGCCTGAGCACCGTGAGGGACCAGGTGGGGTCCCTGCAGCTCCCTGCTGGCCTGCTGGCTGGTGGACAGGTGGCCAAGCGTTCCGAGCGTGAGTTGTCAGGTGCAGAGTGTGGAGTGGTCCTCCTGAGGGCAAGTTCCCCCTCATCATCGGCATGAGCAGGACCTGACCATCGGCAGGCCTGGCCTGCAGCTGAGGGCCCTGGGGGTGGGTCCTGGACAGGTAGGCAGAGGGTGTGAGACACCCGAAAGTGACCGAGACCCCGCCCAGCAAGCCCATTTGAGCATGCCCCTTCTCTAGGGATAGCAGTGTGACCTTCTTAGAGCTGCTGAGGGTCCCAGCACCTGCAGAGTGATAGGGGCCCCAGGCTGGATGCCTGACTCTGTGGCCTCGCCCTGTGCGGATGAAGAAACTGAGGCCCAGTGCAGCCTGGGCGTCTGGGTCCTGGCCCGCCCAGCCCGCCTCGCTCACGTGTCTCCCCCGGCCGCAGGTGTACATCGGCGAGCTCCCGCAGGACTTCCTCCGCATCTCGCCCACACAGCAGCAGCAGCAGGTGCAGCTGGATGCACAGGCAGCCCAGCAGCTGCAGTGTGGAGGGGCGGTAGGCACGGTGGACCGCCTCAACATCACCGTGGTGCAGGTGGGTGCAGGGCGGGGCGGCTGGGGGGCAGGTTCTGTGTCAGCACAGGGAGCTGCTTCCCATTCCAGGCCTTCCTTACACATGTGCCCCAGGAGGGGATGTGACCCATGTGGACATGTCCCCAGGGCTCGGGACCCTGCTCCGGGCGCTGGGAATGGCCCTTCCTGCGAGTCTCCAGGGCTGCCTCTGCACTCGGCCTGAGGGGGGGCCAGGGCCTGCCTGCAGGGCAGGGATGTGTTGGCCCCGAGAAGGGTCACAGGAGGGGTTGGCGGGAGCCATGTAGTGGCAGCTGTGTGGGGTGGCCCTGGGAGGGTGAGTGTGAGCGGACAGGCAGGACAGGGAGGCTCCTGCGGAGTCTCTTGGAAGGAGAGGGGGAAGCAGGCCGTGGCTGGGACATAGGGCAGGTGGCAGGGGCTGTGGCTCCACTGTCCGTTAGAAGCTCGGCCTCACGGTGTGGCGTGCCAATGGCAGCAGCAGGCACTCTTTCGGACAAGGGTCCCTGTCACTGAGTGTTGACAGGCTCATCCTCGGTCCCCTCTGCCGTCCTGTCGGCCCGTCCCTGCCTCGCCACCGCCCAGCCCCTCGGGGCTCTGCACTCGCCCGTTGTCGGCCTCGGCCAAGTGCTGGGGAGCAGGTTAGCTATCCCCGGCTGCTCCAGGTGCTTCCTGCTGGGCGGCCCAGGGCCGGCCAGTGCCCTGCTCTGCTCCCGGGGCGGGTGGGTCCAGCCATTCCACTGGGTTGTGGCTGGTCTCGACCAGGGTCTGGGCTGCCCTCCCTGGGGACTGGAGATGGGCGCATCCCTCCACGTGGCATCTGCAGACCCCGCCCCCACGGGGCCAGCCTCCAGTCTCTCTGAAAACAGGCCTCCTCGCCATCGCCCAGGCCTAGGGCAGCTGTGTTCTGTTGTGGGCTGGGCCTGCCTGGGCCAGGGGCTCAGCAGCGTCACCTTCGTGGTGTTTGTGTGTAGGTCTGTGGTCCACCTGGAAGAGACACCTGCTCACAGCAAGCTGGTCTACCAGGGCCTCTGTCCTACCCACCCAGATTCACGCACTCCCTCCCTGTGAATGTACCCCCAGTCCCAAGCAGCCGTCCGGCTCCAGGCTGGGTTTGTGACCTGCAGGAGGGGCGGGCTCCTGGGAACCATCGTCCGGGGGGAGGCAGGGGGCCAGTACGTGCTAGACCCGGGCTGTCTCTGCCCTGCCCTGGGGGCAGGGAAGCCCCCTGTCCGGGCTCCGTGCCCCTCGCTTTCTGTCCTGGGGCAGCCTGCTTCTCCCACCACCCCCTGCGGCCTCTCCTGAGGAGGGCGGAGAACCAGCAGTCTGGCAGTGTCGTCATCACGCTGCCGAGCACAGCCCCACGTGCTCTGTCACAGCCTTGTGGGCTCAGGTGGGGACCCTCCCTGTGCCCTGGTGCCCAGGGGCACACTGACAGCCACACGCCGGAGATCCCAATGGCTGGATTCAGCCCCCGGACACGCAGGCTGATGCACTGGGTGTGGGCAACTCGGCAAGCCTGCTGTCACTGGCGCCACGGCCCCTGGTTCTGACGTGGGCTGTGTTTCAGGCCAAGCTGGCAAAGAACTACGGCATGACCCGCATGGACCCATACTGCCGGCTGCGCCTGGGCTACGCTGTGTACGAGACACCCACGGCCCACAACGGCGCCAAGAACCCACGCTGGAACAAGGTCATCCACTGTACTGTGCCCCCCGGCGTGGACTCCTTCTACCTGGAGATCTTCGACGAGGTGAGGGCGGCCTCCCGCCCTGGGCCCTGGGCTTAGGCCGCGCCCCCGCCGAGTCCATGGGTCGGTGGGGGGTGGGGAACCGCTATTTGAGACTGTCAGCCTCCCTAGCAGGGGTGCAGGGCAGGCATGCCGGGCAGGCTCTTCCATGTCCAGGAACACCCTCTCTAGTGGTGGCCGCGTGCTCGCACGCCGCCCGCACACGCCATCACCAGGGAGGGTACTCGTGGAGCCCTGGCACGTGTCCCCCCAGACCAGACACCCAGAGGCCATTGGCCGTGTGAGCAGGGCGGGTGTGGGGGTCACCCCTGTGCCGGTGGGACTGCACTTCCTCGTGGTGCGAGTTGCAGGCGGCCCCTCTGAGTGGCCCTGGGTGTGGCAGGTGGGGGCAGTGGGGCTCTGCCCTGCCTGGTCCCCCAGGCACCTGGCTGGGGGCCCCCACCCTCCTGCGGCCCAGCCGGGTGCCTCAGCAGGTGAGTGCCTGAGGGTGGGCAGCGAGGCAGGGAGGGGCCCCTCCCCTCTGTCCTCCCCTCTACCCTCTGGAGAGGTGTGGTTAGCTCAGAGAGCACCGCCTTTCCTCCATCTGTGCGGCCCCACGCCTGGACTTGGAAGTGTGTGGGGGACCCTGGTGCCAGGGAGCAGTGGCATTGGGTCTCCAGGCAGCTGGTCTCCACTGACACACTGCCTGGGGGCTGTGGAGGAGCCTGACCCCAGGGAAGGGGGCTCCTCGGAGGGGTGGGTTTTTAGGAGTTGATCTGGGGGTGGGGCAAAGTCCTCAGCGCTGGTCCCCCCGCTCTGCACCCCCCAGCGTGCCTTCTCCATGGACGACCGCATCGCCTGGACGCACGTCACCATCTCCGAGGCCCTGCGGCGGGGCGAGGTGGAGGACAAGTGGCACTGCCTGAGCGGGCGGCAGGGTGACGACAAGGAGGGCATGATCAACCTGGTCATGTCCTACTCGGTGAGTGCGCTGGCGGCCACCGCGGCAGGGGGTGGCGGGGCGGGGGTGCCAGACCTGGTGCCACAGGAGCCCCAGATGTCCCGGGCAGTGCCACCTGCCAGTGAGGCGGAGCCCTTGACCCCTGGGGGGCTGGGCCTCCGTCGGAAGCCTGCAGGCCCCACACGGCTGTGGCGTGGTCACAGGGAAAGCCGCTCTGCCCCGTCCAGCCCAGGCTGGCTGCGGGGAGGGGCCATGTTGGGTAGAGGCTGAGTCATGGGGCCATGGCCCATCTCCCAAGGGAGGCTTCTCTTATGGCCTGGGGGTCCCTTCTGTGCAGCCGGGGGTGTCTTGGGCCCTGCCCTCCCCCTGGGACGTCCTGGTGAGCTGGCCAGGAGGAGGTCCGTGAGTGTGCACCCGCATGACCGCATGGGGGTCTCTGGTGTGTTGCAGTCAGTGCCAGCCGCCATGGTGATGCCGCCGCAGCCCGTGGTCCTGATGCCCACCGTGTACCAGCAGGGCGTCGGCTACGTACCCCTCACAGGTGAGTGCTGCTCCCCCTCCCCGGGGGCCTTTCTGAGGTGCTGTTGAACGTCGGGGTGCTATAGGGGTTGGCGCGTGGCCTTGAGACAGCCCGGTCCTCAGAGAGGCACAAGGACCCTTCCAGAAGCAAGGGTCAGTGGTGACACCTGAAACCTCTACACAGGCAGAGTCCTCCCCAGCTGCCGGCATGGATCAGGGCAGCCCAAGCCTGTGGGAGGGCAGACGCGGTCTTTCAGCACTGCAGTGCGCGAGCCGTGGTGGCAGAGGGCGCACGCCCGTCGTGTGCAGTGCGCTGCACGTCGACGGTCTGTGTGTCGTGTTCGTCTTTGTAAGCCGTTCACCCCCCCCCAAATGAGCCCTTCGTGGGGGTGCAGCAGAACCGAGTTGCACTGCAGCTGTCAGGTCTGTGAACTTCCAGATCCTTAGCCTGTGGAGTAACACTCACTTTCGGCCGGGACAGCACCTGGACTCAGCGGGGAAAACAGCCGAGGCAGCAGCTCTTTCCCGGTGTCTGCACAGGCGATGTGGGACCATGACCCCTGAGAGCAGGGCTGGGGGTGAGCCCCAGCATCTCGGCATGGGGCCGGGGCTGGGGTCTAGGCAGAGCAGACCACCCACTGCGCCAGCTAGGCTGAGGCCAGAGGTATGGGGGCAGAGGTGGTGAGCACTGTGGGGTGGACGGGGGTGGGGGGAAGGGCTTTGGAGAGCGGGGCAGCACACATGCTCAGGGTGCTGCTGCGGGGTCAGGGGCGGTGCGGCTGGTGGGCCTGCCGGTACCACCCTCATCGGGCCCAGTGAGGCAGATGGAGCCGGGAGGCTGCACCCCAAGTCAGAGGTCCCCACACAGGTCGGGGCGCTCCACCTGGGGTCAGGAGGCCCGGGGACGAGGCCCAGCACTCTTCGGAGGGCACCATCTGCCAAAAACACTGGGCAGTGCAGCCCACGGTCAGGGAAGAGCCCGCCCGTAGGAAGTGACCAAGGTGACCAGAAACATTGAGCAGCTATACCACATTTCAGGAGTGAAGGGCAGTGTCGTAAGTGACAAGAGAGGGGACCTCAGCAGGGAAGTGGAGGCCTTAAAGGAACCAAGCAGGAGCTGTCGGCCTGGGACACACAGTGGTCGGAGGGTGTGGGCCAGCTGGGTGGGCCTGCCTCAAGCTCCGGTCAGTGGCCAGGACAGCCGAGGGCCTCCATCCTGGGCCTCAGTGGTGCCTGCCCGGCTGGGGGTCTGGATGAGGTGTATCCTTCCATCGCCCTGAGCTGGGGGTCTGAGGAGGAGCAGGTGGCCTGCAGGGGGCGCCAGCAGTGCCCTGTGACCACCAGGTCCGCAGGAGCCGGCTTCACACCTCGGGAGGCCCCGCCCTCCGGTTTGGAGGTCAGAGTCCAAAAGCACTGTGTCGTGGGCGGAGGGGAGGACGGTTCTTCCTCTCATCCAGCTTCTGGGTGCAGGTGCTGCTGGACTGGGGGCTGAGGCCCTGGCGTCCCCTCTGTCCTCACGTGCCCCTTGGCCCGCCTGTGCCTGCTAGCTCGCAAGGAGACCTGTCCGTGGGTCGAGCCCCTCCCAGTGCGACTTGTGTCCCCTGACTGCGTCTGTGGAGACCCTGTGCCCAGTGAGACCCCACTCCCGTCTGCCGAGCTGGCAGCTCCGCCCGCACGGTCACGGTCACCAAAGCCAGCGGGCTGGTTAGCTGGGCGTCCGCTTTCTGAGCCAGAGGCGGAACTTGTGGTGTGTGCCTGTGGTTGCCGTCCTCAGTTCTCGTGAGTGCCTTTAAAGTTTGCCCTGGAGCGTGTTTCGGGGGGAGTAGATTTCTTAAATGGAGACTCTCTTGCTGCCCTTTGTAAGTTTTGAAAAAGCCCCAAACTAACAGAAAAGTTACAAAGCGGGGAAAATAAATTTTGCCGAACCTTTGCCACCAAGTTGCCCATGTGATGCCGGGTGCCCCACCCCCAGGTCCTCGGCTGCTGTCACAGGTGGAGGCCAGTGTTAAGCATGGTGTCCTCTGAGTGTCCTCTGAGTGTCCTCGGCCGCCCCTCACTGTCCTCTTGAGCGGCATAGCTGGCCCAAGTCCTGTGGGTCTTTCCAGGGTGGTGCATCCCTCAGCCTACTGCGGACTGGGTCACCCCTGCGCACTTGGGCATGGCCGTGCCGTCGGACCTGGTCTCTGTGCGTGAGGAGCGGCAGTGCCGACACCTTGGGCAGAGGTCAGAGCGAAACCACTGTGTGTCCACCTGGCTCAGCCCCGAGATCCAGCTGAGGGGTTCTGGGGGAGGAGTTCTGGGAGAAGGCCACCTGACTTTGTGGCGTGGCTGACAGCGTCGGAACCACACTCAAAAGTGGGGTCAAGGCCAGCCAGTGCCACCCTGTCCTGGCTCCCTCCAGTGGAGTTCCCAGCAGACAGGTGTCTCACTCTGAAGGCTGCCCTGTGTGGGGCAGTGCCGGGTGTGAGCCGGTGAGGGTGAGGCTCCGACACCCCTCAGGTTCTCCTCTGTCAGGCGCCCTTCCCGAGGGTCCTGTGCCCTCAGCATCTCTGAGCCCCGTCCCTGGCGTTGCTTTGTGTGTTGCCCTGCACGGTGGCCGTGGTCACTTCCAGGCTGGGCAGCGCTGTACGGGCAGGGGCCGCAGCCAGCTGTGCCTGTGCCGGACGGGGCGCCCGTGCTGGTGCCCATGTGGTCCCAGCACCTGTGTGGCTGAGAGTGAGGAGGCGGCTCCACTGGAGTCTCCTGCTGGGACCCCACAGTGCCCATTCCAGTGGTCTGGTCAGGGTCTCGCACAGAAGTGCAGGCCCTGCAGGAGCTGGGGAACGCCAGCCCAGCAGCACACGGCCCTTGTGCTCAGGCATACAGGCTTGTCCTGCCCAACTCCCAGCCAGGCTTTCGGAGGCTGGTTCTTCCGTCGAGAGTGCAACGCTGTCACATTGCTGTGGTCCTCGCAGTCTGTGGAAGTGCCCTCTCTTCTCTGCTTTCCACCAGCCCATGGGGGGAGAGGGCGGATCTGGGGGGTCTCCAGGAGGCAGCCGCAGCCGTGGCACACCACCAGGCACCTGTCTGGTGGTCTCAGAACCCCAGGAGAGGTCGCTCCTGTCGGGGGCACATGCTCCAGTGATGGGACAGGCAGCCCCCCAGTCCTGAGTCCTCTGGCAAGGAAAGAGGGGTCTCAGTGCCCCCGCAGTGTCCTAAACATGGCCAGCGATCCCCACCAGCCAAGGTCATTTCCCTTCTGCTCTGGTGCCGCCTGGGTGACCCTGCTCCTGCCAGGCGCCACTGTGAGGAGGGGTGAGGGCCCCCCACCTCCAGGCCCAGGTGACCCGCCTGCAGATGGCCCTGGGGGTGGGGTCAGCTGTGGGGGCTGGTGTTCCACAGGGCTGAGCCCGGCGGGGTCGGGAGGGGGCTTGCCTCACCCCTCTCTGTGCTGTGCCTCAGAGTAGGGTCCCCTCTGGCCCTGGGACCTGCTGCCGACCCGCCCGTCCCCTGACCCTGTCTTGTGCTTGCAGGAGTGCCCGCGGTGTGTGGCCCCGGCGTGGTGCCCATGGCCCTGCCCCCAGCCACGGTGAGCGCCTCGCCCCGCTGGAGCGAGGAGGACCTGAGAGCTGTCCAGGACATGTTCCCCAATGTGGACCAGGAGGTGATCCGCTCCGTGCTGGAAGCCCACAGAGGGAACAAGGACGCGGCCATCAACTCACTGCTCCAGATGGGCGAAGAGTCCTAGACTCTGCCCCCCACCGCCCCTGCCCTCCTCGCTGCCAGCCCTTTGGACCTGCCTTCCCAGGGTTCCCCACGAGATTCCGGTCAAGAGCCCTGTGCAGCCCCGGCCTTGGAAGCCTGTGTTGCCCAAGTCCACGCCCTGTTGGGGACGCGTGTGGGTTTTTGGCTCCTGACGGCCACTCTTGGACTGTCTGCGGGGTGTGCCTGCGGGGGGCTTCCCCTCCTCTGTGGGGAGACAAGCAGCACCCCGCACCTGCCACTTGCCATCTTGCTGGGCGTGCGTGCTCTATTGCCTCGCACCCCTCTCCCTGCCCCCCCCCGCCCCGCCCCTGAGCCTGTTCTTGTTGGAGCAGCTGCCGCAGCCGCAGCTGGAAAGAGGCGGGGTGGCCTCTGGCTCGGTGGACGGCCTGCAGCCCTGTGACCTGCAGGGTCGGACATGCTCGCTGGAGGGCTGTGCCGTCCACCAGCAGCCGCCGTGGCTGTGCTGGATCTCGCCGGCCGGATGCCTGCCTCCCTCTCTCCCTCCCTCGGTGTTCTCTGTGTGCCTGGCTACTCAGCAGGTCCCGGGGTGGCATGGCTCGGCCAGGCCTCAACCACGGATGACTGCCTGAGCGTGGCCAGCTGCCCGTCCCCGTCCCAGCCCAAGGTGGTGTCAGGCCAGGGCCGTCCTGAGCTCAGAGGTCCCTTCTGCCCTTTCCCGTGGGGCTGCACCGCCTCCCCCAGTTGGCCCTGTGCACCAGAAGCCGAAGCCGGGGTGAGAAGGGGTGGGTGGGAAGCTCTGCTGAGCGAGGGGCGTCGGGCCTGCTGGCTCCCTGCTGACGCTGGTTCTGGGAGCACCGCCATCCCGGGAGCCTGGCCTGGTGGCAGAGCAGGGTCTGCGGGGCACCTGACCTGCGGGAGGTGCACGAGGCAGCCTGCACCCTGGCCCTGCTCTGGCCGCAGACCCAGGGCAGGGCCAGTTTGGGTGACATCTAGTGATGTTTGAGGAGTTTCCCAGAAACGACGCACTTTAACACACCCGTGAGCTGGCCTCTCCTGTGTCCGCGTGTTTGGGGGTTCAGTTTGTGTCCAGCTGCAGTCGCCTTCCTCCCCCAGGAGCCGCGCGGCCTTCCTGGCGGGTGTTGGCAGGGTCGGCGGGAGGAAGTTAGATCTTGGCTCCAGGCTCCTCCCCTCCACACCCGTGTGGGCGGGTCCTCATTGGGAAGACTGCCACCTGGGGCTGTGTTTCTGGTCAGGCACCCTGCTGGCAGTGGGTTCCCGTGAGTCTGGAGAGTGGGGTGCTGGGTGGCACTGGTGAGGGGGTGTCCACGCAGGCCCACCACCATCAGAGAGGTCCCGACCCCTGGCCGGAGCATGGTGAGCACCGCCCTCTCGTGCTCCCACCAGCACAGGTCAGCAGCTGGGGCTTGTGCCAGTGAAGCCGGGTGCTCCCCAGCGGGCGAAGCACTAGGCAGGCCTGCGGCTCCTGAGAGGGCCGGCACAGGACAAGACCAGCGCTGCTTTCTGCCTTCCCGTGGCCGGGGCCCCAGGGAGGCCACGCTCGGCCTGAGGGTGACCCCCTGTGCCGGGCGCAGTCGTTTAGGGGACCTGCACTTGCCACATCCCCGCTCTCCTTTCTCACAGACACTTTCTATTGATCCGAGGAAGGCCCCACCGCACCAGGCCTTCGTTAGGTGAAGCCGGCCCTGTCCTCCTCCACCTGAGCTCCCTGGGGGAGGCGTGCGGGCCCCGGCCCCAGGCCCTGCTGTTTCCTCCAGCTCCCGCCCGCCTATGTGTGGGCTGTGGTCCTTCCCACCTCCCCTGTGGGTCTCCTGAGTGGCCCCTCCCCCCAGCCCCAGCTTCCTTCTCCACCGCAGGTGAGGCCTCGTGTATCTGGCTCTTCTCATGGGTCCAGCGTCTAGATTTTTCTTTGTAAAATATATTTTTACTTTTCAGCCTTCTAATTTAACAAATGATCTATATAGAGAATTAAAGTCCTTCAGGGAAATTGACTGTTGGTGTCCCCACTGTCTGTAACTGAGCTCGTAGCCACAGGGCTGGTGACGCCTTGGGACAAGCACCCTGCAGTGGACTCAGCACGCTCGTATGGACAAGGGTCACATCCAGTGGGCTGCTGGGGCCCCCCGCCATCCCCGCCATCCCTGTAGCACAGGCCCATGCAGACGCCGGGCCCCTGCCACGGCCCCTGTCGGAAGGAGACTGCCCCAGTGTCCTCATGGCCTCTCTGGTTCCATGTTCAGAGCTGATCTCGATGCGCCTCTGGGAGCCCTGGGCTTCTGGCCGGTGGGGGAGCACGGAGCTGCAGCCGGGCTTCCTTGGAAACTTGGAGTTAGTAAGCAGGGAGCCCCAGGAGGACTCCTTCCCCAGCACTGGGCAAAGCCCCTGGTAGCCTTAGGGTTTCAAGCCCCGGATGAAAAGCAGGCCCCACATTTCTGCCAGCGAAGGAGAAGCCTGCGAGACAGGGAGGGGCCCGCAGTAGTCCTCGAGTGGCCCTCGAGTGGCCCTCGAGTGGCCCTCGAGTAGCCTGGTGGGCTGGCCTCCCCGCTGTGGGCACCGTGGTGGGAGACGTGCTCTGAGCGTTCAGTTGAGTTTTAACACCCCCCAGAACGCCCCCGAAACGAGCGCCTTCGTGGCTTCTGAGCTGGGAGGCGTCAGCAGCACCAAAGCAGTGACCCTCGTTTAGAGAGCGGGGTCTGGGGAGTCACAGGACTCTCGGGGCAGGCGTTGTCCCCAGCGGTTCCCAGGGGAAGCCCAGTGGGTGAAGACCCACAGCACCACCGTGGGGGCAGCAGAGACCAGGCCCCGGCGGTGGGGCTCAGGCGACTGAGCGCGGGTTGGTTCCCGGTCAGGGCACGTGCCTGGGCTGTGGGCCAGGCCTGCGGTGTGGGGCACGCAGGAGAGGCAGCCACACACTGCTGTTTCTCCTTCACCTCTCTGAAAATAAATACCTTAAAAAGCTAAAACACAATCCAGGACTCAAAGGACTGGTCTGCAGCACAGGCAGCAGACATGAGGTCCTCGGCCAAGGCGGCCCTCACCCGTGTCCGGCCTGGTACCTCCTTTCTACCTGGGGGCAGCGCCGCGCTCTCGCTGAACTGCTAAGGAGCGGTTATAATTGTACAGTCCTAATGTTCCATTCAGCCCTTTGAGGGCAACCATGAGGCTGACGTGGCCCCGGTGACAATGAGTCTGACACCCCTGGTCTATAGTAAAGATGACAGACTGAGCCCAGGGGGACTGAGCAGAGACCGGGGCTCGGGGTGACAGTGCAGGGGCTGGTGCAGGGACACCGGACATGAGTGGAGCCCAGTCCCCGG
This sequence comes from Sturnira hondurensis, assembly GCF_014824575.4. Taxonomy (NCBI): domain Eukaryota; kingdom Metazoa; phylum Chordata; class Mammalia; order Chiroptera; family Phyllostomidae; genus Sturnira; species Sturnira hondurensis. The sequence continues at coordinate 569,340 of NW_028097956.1, read as the reverse complement.
GGGCCCGGGGGCCCAAGTGGGCGAAACAGACAGCAGGACCACCATGTGTGCACGATGCTCAGCGTTTATTTTCAAGGTCGGAGCTGGGGGAGCGGAGGTGGTGTTTCGGCCCCGACCCCTCCCTGGCCGCCGCATGGCCGTGGCTGCTCAGCCCCAGATCCAGATGTGGGCAGGCAGGTGTCAGAGCCGTGGGAGGGGCCGCACTCCGAGGACCCCCAGGCCTGCAGTGGGGGCAGCACAGCCCCGCCCCTCTGATGCTGGGGGCGGGCGAGTTGGGCGGCCAGTGGGGAGCTTGTCCCAGAGGAGGCCTGGCGCTGAGGGCGGGCAGGCAACCCGGATGGGCTGGAGGGACTCCCTGCCTCGTGCCCTCCTCAGCTGGACCCCACTGCACTGTCCCCCGCCCCGGGCTGTGGGTTCCACCCAGGGCAGGTGGAAGATGGGTGGGGCGGAATGGCAGCAGACAGTGGGGCCCCCTAGGACAGGACAGAGGCGCGGTCCGTGGGAGCTGCCGGCGAGGGCACGCAGGCATGGGCACAGCTGCACTCCTCCACGTGGGTGTAGGTGTGCTGGATGGCCGTCCCGTCGGGACACTGCAGGGCCACCACCTCCTCGTGGGCCCTGGTCTCCCGGCAGCAGCTGCACTGCCGCCGCATGGCCTGGGCCTCGGGGGAGTACCTGCAGACACGCGACCCCTCAGACGCAGCCTCACCGCCCCAAGCAGCCCTGTGCTCATCTGCATGCTCGGGGCTTCGCCACCCTGCCTGGGGCAGCCCTGTGGGCAGTCCAGGTCATTTTGGATCCCTAGCTTTTCCAGCCAGGCACCCTCTCTTCCCGCACCAAACTTGCTGACCCCACAGACCCCTCCTCCAGGAGCCTGCCCTGGGCCAGTCCACCCGCTTCTTCTGGCCAAGGGCTCACAGCTGGCTACAGCCCAGGCCAGTGGGCCGGCTCTGCCCTGGGGGCCTGGCCGGCGGAAGGCCCTGATTCTGCCCTGGAGCCCTGAGGGGCTCTGTGTAGATGGACAGATGAATGTGGACAGAGGGATGCTCCTCTGTGGTCACCCTCTCCCCTTCCGGACCACCCAGGACCCAGTGCAGGGTGTCAGGCCCAGGGCGGCCTCACGGGTCACGGGGTGGCGATCTGTGCGGCCTGGGCACCTTCCCACGGGCCCACAGGGGGCCTGCAGCGGGCCCACTCACTTGGACACTCCTGGGCAGGGGCCCTCACAGAAGGTCATGTTGACCGGGGCCTCACAGCCCTGGTGTCGCAGCACCGTCCTGTTGACGCGGACCCGGCAGGAGTCTGGACAGAGGAGAGGCAGTGGGGGTGGGGGCACCTCAGTGGGCCCGACCCTGGGGAACTGGCCGCTTGGCCAGTGGGCGGAGGCTGGACGGAGCTGGAGGGCAGGGGTGGGAGGGCAGCTCCGACTTACCCTCTTCCTCGCAGGAGTAGCAGCAGCCTGTTTTCTGGAGGAGGCCCTACAGCAAGGGACAGAGAGAGGGCTGGGGGCAGGCCAGAGCTCCAGAGGGCGGGCCTCCTGGGCGGGGCCTCCCAGGAAAGGCAGCCCCAAGCCGTCAGATACCCCTGGCACACACCCTGCAAGTGGACAGGTCTGGGCAGGCCTCAGGCCTCGGGATCAGCACTGGGACCCCGCTCTGGATCTGGCAGTGGTAGTGGGTACAGTTGTCCACGAGGCCGTTGACCCAGGTCTCGTTGGGCTGAAATGCACGGGGGCGAGTGGAGACCGGGGTGAGGATTACCGTGGGGTCCGGAAGGGCTGGAGGGGAGGGTCTCCCTGGTGGAGGGCTGAGACCCAGCCCCACCTTACCTGCAGCACCTGGCCATCAGGTGTGAGGCAGGCTGTCTGCAAGCACTTCCCACAGCACTGCCCAGCCACCGCCGAATACTGGGAACCCTGGGGGTCAGACAGAAACTTGTCCAGGCCTGGCACTGAGGGAAGGAGGACATCCCCTAGTCCTTCCTTCGCCTCACCCCTGCTTCCAGCTCCCTCTCCATCCACTGCTGCCTTCCTAGAACCCGACCCCAGTCCCCAGCAGCCTGCAAGCCCTGTCCGCCCCTGTCCCCACTCCTTACACACACACACTGTGGTCCTGCTTCGTGACCTCCTTTCAAGGAAAACAAGGCCCCTGCAAAGGTCGAGCTAAAGAATCCACCCTGGGGTCTGGATGCCAGTGACGGAGATGCAACCAGGTGGGCCAGCCAGGGTCGCTCACCTGGGGGCAGGTGGTGTTGCAGGTGTCTTCCTCACAGTGCACGGCTGGCTCCTGGTTGTCCACAGACCGGCAGGTGCATGTGTGGCAGGGAAGGGCTGCTGGGAAGGTGGCCCCGATCTGCAGGGGAGGGTGTGGGTGGATGGCCTGGCGGTGAGGGTGCCAGGCAGAGCCCAGGGCTAGGGGGGCTGGGGGACAGCGAGGCCCAGAGCGGTTCTCTTTCTTCTTCAGATGGTGTGCCCCCGGGCCAGGGGCAGACTGGGAGAGCAGCAGGAGCCCAGGCAGAGGCAGGACGCTGAGGGGCGGGGCTTCTGGGCAGACGGGAGGGGACTAGGAAGGTGTGGCCCTGCCCCAACGACCTTCCAGGAGGAGGCTTCTGGGAGGCCGCCGGGTGTGGGGCCACAGCCCTGCTGAGCTCTCCACACAAGGCGCCCCTCCCATGGGCCCCTGCATCCCCACTGACTAGAAAGGGCCCAGAGCCCCTCTGCCTATCTGCTCCCAGGGCTGGAGGGGCAGATGGCTGGGCGTGTGGAGCCGAGAAGTGGAGGTCCCCAGGGCCCTGGGTGCCCCTCAGTGGATGTGCAGAGCCTGCCGCCCCGCCCCCCGGCTGCTGACCCCTTACCCCGTAGGAGGTGCCGTTGTAGGTGCACAGCTTGGGCCCTGGAAGGGAAGAGGGCGCTGAGGACCTGCGGGGCAGCGGGAGGGCGCCCAAGCACCGCCGCCCCGGCAGACTCACTGCAGGTGAAGGCGGGACAGCAGTCGTCCTCCCGTTGGGTGCGGACCAGCTCCTCTCGGGGCCCACACTGCGGGGGGCTCTGCTGGCAGGTGCTCGTGTTGCAGACTGCGGGACAAGCGGGGTGCCGTCGGGGTGACCCCTGCCCCCCTGCTGCACCCGTGCCCACGGTGTCCCCACATAGGAGCCAAGGAAGTGTTTTTCTCTGGCCCTTCTGGGATTTCTTCAGGTCCCCTCATGGTCGCCTCCCTGGGCCTTCCCAAGTCCCTGGACGGACCAGAGGTCACCAGCCTCACTTGTAGGAGGAAAAACGACCCCACCTCAAGGGTCCAGCGGTGGTCAGACCTGCCCACGGGCCCTGCTGGCTGGGAGTGCTGTGCCCCCGCTCGGCTGCCCCAGCCCCCGCCCCCGGCCCACTGGGGAGCGGGGCTCACCGCACAGGATCTCCAGGCAGCACGGGCTGCCAGCCTGGGGCCTGCTCACCGGCACGAAGCCAGGCCGGCCGCACTCCGGGGGCTGGGCCTGGGCCTCACACCGCACGGGGACGCACCGCACCGACACAGAGTCCTTGTCGCACACGCAGGTTTGGCAGTTGCTCACCCACTGCTCCCCAGGCTGCAACAGAGCAGGCCAGGGTCCCCAAGGGCTCCCGGACGGTGCCCAGGCCTCTCGGGCTGCGCCCAGCCACAGGCCAGACCCTGGCCCTCAGCTTGGCCTGGTCAGCGCTTGGCCCCCCTTTCCAGCCCCTTCTCGGGAGCAGCCACCGTAACAGCATACTACACACCCAGGTACCTCCCCCAACCAGCCCCACCACGGCCGACACGGCAGAGCCGGCCGACACAGCAGAGCCAGCCGCTCCAGCCCAAGAGCACGTCGTGCTCCCTCCTTCTGCTTGAGTGGGGTGGGGCCGGGTGGGGGCAGAACCACTCACGAATTTGGGAAACCCGTCTGGTCCCACGCAGGCTGGAAGGAAAGGGGAAAGGCAGTCACTGGAGGTCCTGGGGTTTGCGGCATGGTGGCAGGGGCCCCGGGCCACAGGGACATGTCCTCTCAGGCCTGGCCATGCCCCCAGCCAAGGCCCCTGCCCTCCCACCGGGAACAGAGACCCCTAGAGAGCTCATGGGGGGGGCTGCACCGCTGCCTGCAGGACAGGCCGGCGCTGGACGGGGACCATGGATGGTCTGACGCGCGGGGCCACCCCACCCTATGGTGCCCTCCGCCCACTCTGCGCCCTGGTCACGGGCAGTGCTTACGGCACTCGGGCACACAGATGTCCGTGTAGGAGTTGAAGAGAATGTGGCTGTCGGGACAGAAGCAGCCCTCCACCAGCCTCTTGCTCTCTGGGGTCTGTCTCCTGCAAGGTGAGGGGGGCGGCCTAGGACCCTCCGTCCAAGGGCACGGGCAGCGAGACGGAGAAGGGCCACAGGCATGGGTGGTCAGCTGCCCTGAACACCCCGTGGGGTCCAGGTTGGAGGTCTGGGTGGGGGAAGAGCACCCCAGAAATCGTGGCCCCTCCTCCCGTCTCCTTCTGGCTGCTCCCAGGCCCTTCGGACACTGTCCCCACAGCTCCCAGGCCCCGGCCAGTGCTCACCTGGAGTCACAGGACCTGGGCTGTGCAGGGCCACACGCCTTGTACACCTTTTCAGGTGGGCAAGTGAGGTCTGGGGGCACAGAGAAGGGTGTCAGGTGGGCCCAGGAGGCCAGGGCCCCTGGCGGCTGCCCCAGACTCACCGCACAGCCCGCCGGTGGCATTCCGCCAGTTGCTGCATGCGCCCCGGGCACGGCAGAGCGCAGCATAGGCCTCCAGGCTCTGGCAGGGTGCCTGGGGGTGGCTGCTGTGGCAGGCGTCACTGACGCAGGTGCTGAAGAACAGGCCAGGTGGGAGGAGGTCGTGGCACTCTGCGAAGACACTGTGGGCAGGGCAGCCAGAGGTTGGTACAGAGCGGGGGAGCTGGGCCCCAGCAGGCCCACCGCCCCAGGACAGCCCAGCACCCTGGGGCAGGGGTGGGGGGGCTCACTGGCTCTGCAGCAGCTCACAGAGGGGCGCAGCGGGGCACGGGGACGCAGAGGGAGCAGAGGGTGCCGGGGACAGGGAGTGGGCGGCGGTCGTGGGGGCGCCTGTTGGTGCCCAGCAGCTCCCGGGGACCAGCCAGTCCTTGGCCATGTCCTGACAGGTGGGGGCCAGGGTGCCGTCTGGCCGGCGGCAGTCGTCTGTCCTGTCGTTGGTGCAAGTGCCTGGGGAGTCAAGGGCCAGAAGGGTTACCCTGGGGACCAGGCTGAGCACCCTGCCGCCCCGGCCATAGGCCTCTCACCTTCCCCTGCGCCCCACTGGAGTTATTGGTTTTGAACCACCAATCACAGCCCGGAGCAGATGGCTGGGGGCGTGGCTGAGTCTGGGGGTGCTGCGAGGAGCGAGGGGCGTGTCCCCACTCACCGCACTGGCCCTCCGTGTTGTTGCCGAAGTGGCTATAGGACAGCTGGATCTGGAAGACGTGCCCATCTAAGGTGACGCTGACGCCGATGGCCGGAATGTCGACACGCACGGTGGTGCTTCCGGTCATGGACACATTCACACCGTCCTTGCTGAAGCCATGGCTCACCGGGACCTGGTCGAAGAGGACCTGGGGACACATTGGGGGACCTGTCGCAGGGGCCCAGGGGCCCCAACTCGGCACCCACCCCTCGGTGCCGACACGCGCCTGGTGGCTGGGTCCCTGTCCCCCACTGGCCTGGGTGCCACTTGCTGCCCCGCACCCACCAGGCTCTCCTCCTGCCCGCTGGCGCTGGTGGTGGTGGTGAGGACCACCTCCATGGACTCGTAGTAGACGATGAGGGCGCGGGGACACGAGGCTGCGGCCGCCCTGCAGTAGTGGCTGTCGAGCAGGATGGAGAGGTTGCCGAGGTGGCGGTGGATCTCCCTCACCAGCACGTGGGTGCAGGTGTCCAGGAAGGTGTAGTGGGTGCCGTCGAAGGTGACGTAGTTGGAGCCCCCCCAGCTGCTGCAGGAGCCTGTGGGCACAGACCATGTCCTCACCCAGTGGCCCCCGGACGGCTGCCTGGGGGGCCCCCGCTGGCCCCTACGGTGTCAGCAGCTGCACTTAGGAAATAGGCGAGTGTGCAGGCTCCGGGCCTCAACGACTCATCCACTGAGACCCCGCAGGTGCGGCCTCGTCGGGAAGGGTCTTCACAGCTATTGCTAAGTGAAGGGTCGTGAGATGAGGTCCCCCCGGGTTACCAGCTAGGTGGCCCTGAACCCAATGACGAATGTCCTTAGAGAAGATGCAGAAACCGGAGAGATCCTGTGAATGGGGTGGGGGTGGGGCACACAGCCACCACCCAGGAGCAGCTGGACGAGGCAGGAAGGGCCCTCCCCTGACGCTCTGGGGAAGTGTGGCCCCGTGACACTGACGCCGTGGGCCTCCAGGCCGAGGACAGCCATTCGAGCACCTATGGTGCGCTCCTTCCTGGGAGCAGTGCCACAGAAGGTCACTCAAGACCTCAGGAAATGTGCCCCCGCAAACCCGCTGCCAGGAGTACTCGCCCTTCAGGAAGGGGAAGGCCTCCACTCCGGCCCCGCCCCGACGCCGCCCCGCCCCCTGCCGCCTCTCACACTCGCACTCGTAGTGGAACTGGCAGCGGTCCAGTGGGCTCTGCACTTTCACCGGCAGGTGCCCGTTCACGCAGGTGCCCTTGTCCACAGGCTTTGGCTTCTGGAGGGAGATGCGGTTGTCGCCCTCGCACCGGGCCACAGTGCAGTCCTCCAGCGTCCAGGTCTCGTTCACCTGGTGGAGAGGGGACACCAGCTCGCTGGGCAGGCGCAGGACACCGGCCCCCCGCCCCGTGCCACCGCTGCAGACATGGCCCCTGAGGCCTAGAGGACAGCTGTCCCCCGGCCTGGCATGGCCCCAACCCTGTGCCCCCTATGGCTACAGACCCCCCATGAAGAGCGCACCAAGGGTTGTGGGTTGTTGCCCAGATGGACGCAGCAGCAGCCCCTGACCCCCAGCACACAACAAGGACAGGAGGCAAGGAAAGCAGAGCACACACCTGCCGGGGAGGGTCCGTGAGGTTGCAGCCAGGAGGTGGGGACGTTATGTGAGGGGCAGTCGGGGACTCGGGGGACGAGGTAGTAGTGCACAGGCCCTGGAAGCGGTCAAGTTCGCACTGCTGGTTGCAGATGGCATAGAAGGGGCAGCCGGCTTGGTCAGTCCTGTTGTAGACAATGTCCCCTGTGGAAGACAAAATACACACATAAAACACCCTGGCCAGCCCAGGAGATGTCCACAGGAGCAGGTGTCCTCCCCCAAGGCAGAGGGTCGGGGCACTGACAGGGGGAATCAAGGGTCAGGTCCGGACGCCTGAGAGGAGGGGACGGCTCCCCACTGACCTGGGGAGAAGAGCTGCCCAAACGCCCGGCAAAGACAGGAAGTGGTGGGGGCCGCTGACGACGGGCCCTGGGTGGTTCCCGGCAAGGCGCTGGTGGTCCCAGGAACGGGGGGCGAGGGGGATTCCCAGGTGCTGGCCCCTGGGCTGGAGGTGGCCTGGGTGGTGCTGGCTGTGGTGCTGGGGCCTCCCGTCTGGCGGGTGGTCCCAGGGGATCCAGTTAGGGTGGTGGCCGTCGTGGAGGGCCGCCCGGAGGTGGGGGTGCTCCCCGAGGGCGAGGACGGGGCCGTGCTGGTGGCCGGGGTTGAGTGGCAATGGCTGTAGTCGTCACAGCAGAGCACGCGGATCTGGTAGTTGAGGCACATCTGGAAGCGGCCGACCTGGTCGCTGTTGCGGCACACCAGGCCCTGCCCCAGGCTGCACAGCACCACCTGGCCCAGCTGCAGGAGCGGCACCCCGGGATGGGACTCGGCTCGGCACTCCAGGCCCACGGGCCGCGCACACAGGGGCTGGCCGGCGGCCCGGAGGTTGTCGAAGGTCTCAAAGTCGCCGCCCGAGGGCCCGGGCATGGGGTGGCTCTGGTCCAGCCAGTCTGTCCAGGCGCAGCGTGGCAGACACTTGCTGGTCCTGCCCGGTGTGCTGGTGGTGACCGAGGGCACCCTGGGTGAGGTCCGGGTCAGCACGGGAGTCGCCGTAGGACTGGGGGCCGCTGACGACGGGCCCTGGGTGGTTCCGGGCAAGGCGCTGGTGGTCCCAGGAACGGGGGGCGAGGGGGATTCCCAGGTGCTGGCCCCTGGGCTGGAGGTGGCCTGGGTGGTGCTGGCTGTGGTGCTGGGGCCTCCCGTCTGGCGGGTGGTCCCAGGGGATCCAGTTAGGGTGGTGGCCGTCGTGGAGGGCCGCCCGGAGGTGGGGGTGCTCCCCGAGGGCGAGGACGGGGCCGTGCTGGTGGCCGGGGTTGAGTGGCAATGGCTGTAGTCGTCACAGCAGAGCACGCGGATCTGGTAGTTGAGGCACATCTGGAAGCGGCCGACCTGGTCGCTGTTGCGGCACACCAGGCCCTGCCCCAGGCTGCACAGCACCACCTGGCCCAGCTGCAGGAGCGGCACCCCGGGATGGGACTCGGCTCGGCACTCCAGGCCCACGGGCCGCGCACACAGGGGCTGGCCGGCGGCCCGGAGGTTGTCGAAGGTCTCAAAGTCGCCGCCCGAGGGCCCGGGCATGGGGTGGCTCTGGTCCAGCCAGTCTGTCCAGGCGCAGCGTGGCAGACACTTGCTGGTCCTGCCCGGTGTGCTGGTGGTGACCGAGGGCACCCTGGGTGAGGTCCGGGTCAGCACGGGAGTCGCCGTAGGACTGGGGGCCGCTGACGACGGGCCCTGGGTGGTTCCCGGCAAGGCGCTGGTGGTCCCAGGAACGGGGGGCGAGGGGGATTCCCAGGTGCTGGCCCCTGGGCTGGAGGTGGCCTGGGTGGTGCTGGCTGTGGTGCTGGGGCCTCCCGTCTGGCGGGTGGTCCCAGGGGATCCAGTTAGGGTGGTGGCCGTCGTGGAGGGCCGCCCGGAGGTGGGGGTGCTCCCCGAGGGCGAGGACGGGGCCGTGCTGGTGGCCGGGGTTGAGTGGCAATGGCTGTAGTCGTCACAGCAGAGCACGCGGATCTGGTAGTTGAGGCACATCTGGAAGCGGCCGACCTGGTCGCTGTTGCGGCACACCAGGCCCTGCCCCAGGCTGCACAGCACCACCTGGCCCAGCTGCAGGAGCGGCACCCCGGGATGGGACTCGGCTCGGCACTCCAGGCCCACGGGCCGCGCACACAGGGGCTGGCCGGCGGCCCGGAGGTTGTCGAAGGTCTCAAAGTCGCCGCCCGAGGGCCCGGGCATGGGGTGGCTCTGGTCCAGCCAGTCTGTCCAGGCGCAGCGTGGCAGACACTTGCTGGTCCTGCCCGGTGTGCTGGTGGTGACCGAGGGCACCCTGGGTGAGGTCCGGGTCAGCACGGGAGTCGCCGTAGGACTGGGGGCCGCTGACGACGGGCCCTGGGTGGTTCCCGGCAAGGCGCTGGTGGTCCCAGGAACGGGGGGCGAGGGGGATTCCCAGGTGCTGGCCCCTGGGCTGGAGGTGGCCTGGGTGGTGCTGGCTGTGGTGCTGGGGCCTCCCGTCTGGCGGGTGGTCCCAGGGGATCCAGTTAGGGTGGTGGCCGTCGTGGAGGGCCGCCCGGAGGTGGGGGTGCTCCCCGAGGGCGAGGACGGGGCCGTGCTGGTGGCCGGGGTTGAGTGGCAATGGCTGTAGTCGTCACAGCAGAGCACGCGGATCTGGTAGTTGAGGCACATCTGGAAGCGGCCGACCTGGTCGCTGTTGCGGCACACCAGGCCCTGCCCCAGGCTGCACAGCACCACCTGGCCCAGCTGCAGGAGCGGCACCCCGGGATGGGACTCGGCTCGGCACTCCAGGCCCACGGGCCGCGCACACAGGGGCTGGCCGGCGGCCCGGAGGTTGTCGAAGGTCTCAAAGTCGCCGCCCGAGGGCCCGGGCATGGGGTGGCTCTGGTCCAGCCAGTCTGTCCAGGCGCAGCGTGGCAGACACTTGCTGGTCCTGCCCGGTGTGCTGGTGGTGACCGAGGGCACCCTGGGTGAGGTCCGGGTCAGCACGGGAGTCGCCGTAGGACTGGGGGCCGCTGACGACGGGCCCTGGGTGGTTCCCGGCAAGGCGCTGGTGGTCCCAGGAACGGGGGGCGAGGGGGATTCCCAGGTGCTGGCCCCTGGGCTGGAGGTGGCCTGGGTGGTGCTGGCTGTGGTGCTGGGGCCTCCCGTCTGGCGGGTGGTCCCAGGGGATCCAGTTAGGGTGGTGGCCGTCGTGGAGGGCCGCCCGGAGGTGGGGGTGCTCCCCGAGGGCGAGGACGGGGCCGTGCTGGTGGCCGGGGTTGAGTGGCAATGGCTGTAGTCGTCACAGCAGAGCACGCGGATCTGGTAGTTGAGGCACATCTGGAAGCGGCCGACCTGGTCGCTGTTGCGGCACACCAGGCCCTGCCCCAGGCTGCACAGCACCACCTGGCCCAGCTGCAGGAGCGGCACCCCGGGATGGGACTCGGCTCGGCACTCCAGGCCCACGGGCCGCGCACACAGGGGCTGGCCGGCGGCCCGGAGGTTGTCGAAGGTCTCAAAGTCGCCGCCCGAGGGCCCGGGCATGGGGTGGCTCTGGTCCAGCCAGTCTGTCCAGGCGCAGCGTGGCAGACACTTGCTGGTCCTGCCCGGTGTGCTGGTGGTGACCGAGGGCACCCTGGGTGAGGTCCGGGTCAGCACGGGAGTCGCCGTAGGACTGGGGGCCGCTGACGACGGGCCCTGGGTGGTTCCCGGCAAGGCGCTGGTGGTCCCAGGAACGGGGGGCGAGGGGGATTCCCAGGTGCTGGCCCCTGGGCTGGAGGTGGCCTGGGTGGTGCTGGCTGTGGTGCTGGGGCCTCCCGTCTGGCGGGTGGTCCCAGGGGATCCAGTTAGGGTGGTGGCCGTCGTGGAGGGCCGCCCGGAGGTGGGGGTGCTCCCCGAGGGCGAGGACGGGGCCGTGCTGGTGGCCGGGGTTGAGTGGCAATGGCTGTAGTCGTCACAGCAGAGCACGCGGATCTGGTAGTTGAGGCACATCTGGAAGCGGCCGACCTGGTCGCTGTTGCGGCACACCAGGCCCTGCCCCAGGCTGCACAGCACCACCTGGCCCAGCTGCAGGAGCGGCACCCCGGGATGGGACTCGGCTCGGCACTCCAGGCCCACGGGCCGCGCACACAGGGGCTGGCCGGCGGCCCGGAGGTTGTCGAAGGTCTCAAAGTCGCCGCCCGAGGGCCCGGGCATGGGGTGGCTCTGGTCCAGCCAGTCTGTCCAGGCGCAGCGTGGCAGACACTTGCTGGTCCCGCCCGGTGTGCTGGTGGTGACCGAGGGCACCCTGGGTGAGGTCCGGGTCAGCACGGGAGTCGCCGTAGGACTGGGGGCCGCTGACGACGGGCCCTGGGTGGTTCCCGGCAAGGCGCTGGTGGTCCCAGGAACGGGGGGCGAGGGGGATTCCCAGGTGCTGGCCCCTGGGCTGGAGGTGGCCTGGGTGGTGCTGGCTGTGGTGCTGGGGCCTCCCGTCTGGCGGGTGGTCCCTGGGACCCCGGTGCTGCCCCCAGAGATACCAGTCACAGAGGTTGTGGTGGTCAAGAGGGGGCTGGTTGTCACGGTGCTGTAGACCAGGGTGGTTCCAAATGTGGGACTGCTGGTCAGGACCCTGGGGGTGGTCTGCATGTTGACCGTGTGCAGCGGGGCTGTTTCCGGGGCACTTGATGGGGCCAGCCCTGTGGTGGAGGGCGTCCGAGAGGGGGTGGGTGTGTTTTGGGTCGAGGACAGGCCCTGAGGTGTCAGTGTCGAGGACGTGGGGCAGTTGGGGGCCCCCTCGCAGCAGAGCACTCGGATGTTGTAATTGAAGCACATGTTGAACTGGCCCTTCTGGTCCCAGTTCCTGCACACCAGCCCGGTCTGCAGGCTGCAGCTGACCACCTGGCCGATCTGGTCCAGGCTCACCTCTGGGTAGTTCTCTGCCCGGCACTCAATCTTCTGGGGCTCTGGGCACATCTTGCCGCCCGCGGCTCTGATGTTGTCATAGGTCTCCATATCTCCGCCTGCAACCCCAGAGGTGGGGAAGTCCACATCAAACCATTCTGTCCACTCGCACTTGGGCTCACAGCCGGTCACGCCAGGGCTGGTGGTGGCCTCCGTGGTGGTCATGGGCACCTGGGTCCCTGTTCTTGGTGTGCTCGTCCCAGTGTGTGATGGAGGCGGTGGGCGGGTGGCGACTGTGCCTGAAGTGCCCACTGGTGTTTTCGTCGTCGGTGGAGCTGCGGCTGTCGGCACTGTCTCTGGCGTCACGGTGGGTCCTTGTGAGGAGCCCCCCGTGGTCCCCAGCGGGGCTGTGGCCCTTGTGGAGGCGGGAGGAGTCGTGGGGCGCCTCGAGGCAGCGGTGGCGGTGGTGGCAGGGCTGTGCCCCTCACAGTGGCTGTAGCTGCAGCACAGCAGGCGGACCCTGTAGTTGAAACACATCCTGAACAGGCCCCCCTGCTCGGCATTCCTGCAGACCAGGCCGAAGCTGGGGTGGCAGTGCACCCGCTGCCCCAGCTCCTCGGGCCGCCTGTCTGGGAAGCCCTCGGCCCGGCACTCTATGTCCTGGGGCCGCTCGCACACGGCCCTGCCTGCGCTCCTGATCTTGTCGAGGGACTCAACATCCCCCCCAGCCTCCTCAGACTGGGGGTAATCCTCGTCGAACCACTCCGTCCAACCGCACCGGGGCTGGCAGGTGGTGCTCGGGGCCTCGGAGGTGCTGGTCTCCCAGGTCTCCGTGGTCAAGGCCGTCGACGGCTGGATGGTGGGGGTGGCCGAGGGCCTGGGGCTGGGCCTCTGACTGGGGGCTGGGCCTGGGGGGGTGCTGCAGGGCACGTAGTCGCAGCAGAGCACCCGCAGTTCGTAGTTGTGGCAGAGGGGGGGGTTCTGCTCGCTGTTGAGGCAGGTGAGCCCCCGCGCAAGGTCGCACTCCACCTTCTGGCCCAGCTGCTCCAGGGGCGTGTTGGGAAGCAGCTGTGCCCTGCACTCGATGCGACTTGGACCCGGGCAGAGCTGGTGGCCCCTCTGCCTCAGGTTCGAAAACGTCTCAAAGTCGCCACCTCCCATGCCAGGCTGTGGGTGGCTGCCGTCATACCAGGCCGACCAGTGGCACAGCTCACGCACACACACGGTGGAGAGGGTGGGGACCAAACCTGTGGGGGTGGAGCAGGAGACCTGGTTACCCTCCTCTGCGTTCTTGTCAGCATGCCCCGGAGGTAGGGTGATGCACGTCCCCTTGCTCCAGGGTGGATCCGAGGGCCCTGGCCGAATCTCCATCCATCCCTGGCCCCCGGGCTTCTGCACTGAGCAACTGTTGGGTCTCCTTCCCTCAACCAGACAGGGGCATCCCCAAGGTCATCTTACCTGTGGTGGAGGGCGGAACCACGGTGGAGGTGAAGGTGAAGGGTGTGGTGGAGGGTGTTCCGGGACATTGCGTGGTCTTCCGGGTAATTGTGCCGTTGGTTCCGCAGACAGCAGTCAGGCAGGCACCCAGCCCGTCGGTCGTGTTGTAGATGACGTCCCCGTAGCCGTAGGTCTTACCCTCGTAGGTGCACTTACAGGCTGGGAGTCAGGGTAGATACAATGCTCAGAGGAGCCCCAGCCCCCAGCGTCCCAACCAACCAAGCCCCTCCTTACCGGCGAGGCTGTGTGTGCACCGGATGCCGTCTGGGGCGCAGTCACTGGGAGGAGAGAAAGAAGCTGAGGCCCTAAGCGGCCCCGCCTAGCCCCTCCCCCATTCATTCAGGCCCCGCCCCACCACGCCCCTCGCTAGCTCCGGTCCCGCCTCACCCATCTCCACCAACTCTGGCCCCTCCCCGCCTCGGCCCCGCCCCCTCAGCAGTTCCGTCCCCGCCCAGCTCCCTTGGCCCCGCCCTAGCCGCCCCCTCACCAGCTCCGGCAGTTCTCCGCTGTGGGGACACTGGTACCAACTTCGTGGTAGTTCCCGTCGTCATCGTAGCAGCCACACTGGGCCACACACCTCATCTGATCCTCACTGAAGAACGGCTTGTTGGGCGGACACTTAGGGTAGCAGCCTGGAGCGGGCAGCCGGCGGGAGAAGACTCACCCTCCAGTCCAGGGGAGTCCCCGCCGCCACGCCCCGGGGACGCCACGTGCTGGTGGCTGCAGCCCACGTGCGCCGCGGCGCCCACCCCGCCCCCCGACGCCTGCGCAGTGTCCTGGGGTGAGGGGGCGGGGCTCCCCGAGACGCCGGCCCCTCACCTTCCTGGCCGGGCAGGTCCATCAGGCAGCGCCCACTGGGGTTCCGGCAGGTCCGCAGGCAGGGCACCCCGCAGGGCTGGTAGTGCCACTCGCACTCGCCGTGGGGGTTGTAGTAGTCGCAGAACAGGGCTGCGCGTGAGGGACAGAGGCCGAGGGCCAGCAGAGGCTAAGGCGCCAAGCCCGCGCGGCCAGCCCGCTCGCCCTGGGAGGGGAGGGTCTCGGGCATTCACCGATGTTTCATTTCTCAGCCCTGGACTCGCAGCCTGTCCCCGGGAGCCGTCCCATTTGGGGGTGACCTGAGTGCCTGGTCTTCTCGGCTGAGCCCAGGGCAGCCTGCCTCCTCCCGCCGCCGCGCACCCGCCCTTCGCACCACGGCGGAGCCCGACTCACGGCAGACGTCGGGGGTGCGCCAGGACACGCACACGCCCGCCTCGCGGCAGGCCTGGGCGTAGGCGGCCACGGCCGTGCAGAAACACTCGCAGTCGCCGCCCGAGTCGCAGGCGCACGCGTCGCTCACGCAGGCCTCGTAGTACTTGGTGGGGTCGACCTGCGGGCCGGGGGCAGGGGGCCACTTAGCGGTGGAAGAACCAACACACACTGGCTCGGCTCGGGGGCAGCAGCCCACCGCTGTCTAAGACCTGTGACCGGGGCGGGAGGCGGTGGCGGAGGCTCTGCCCAACGGGCACCTCCCCGTCCCCTCTGACCGCACCTCACCCGACCTTTGTTGCCCTGCTCGGCATCCCGCTGGAGTGCACTCCAGCCCTCCTTGTGACTGTGGGGTGCTGTCCTGACAAATGGGAGACTGCCGTCTCTTTGGGGTGGGGGAGCTACCCCCCACCCACACTCTTTCCTCCCAGATGGCAGAGCCGAGGGAACCCCAGCCACGTGGGGTCGGGGGTCAGGCTCAAAGGACTTTCTGAGTCGGAGGGCATGTGTGGGGGGCCTCAGCACAGCAGGCCTGCTCATCTTTGGGTGGGTCCCAGGTCAAGAAACAGCCGGTGAGTGGGCACCGGTGTCCTTGTCACAGGAAGGACCTCTGGTTAGTCTCTGAGGCTGATCCTCGCCCTATGCACCACACGGCCTGACTGGGCGTTGGCAGGTCAGGGAATGGGGTGGGGGGGGCCAGGGCAGAGCAGGGGTCGCACCAGGGCTGTAGGACCAGCAGCCCTGTTTCGGTTTCCAGGGGTGGAGGGATGCAGTGAGGCCGCTCTGTGCTGGGAATGGGCACCCCAGCGCCTGCCCAGTGGGAGGTCCAGACAGTGTGCCCTGCTCATGCTCAGTGTTCAGTGGGGAGAAGATCATCTGTCCACTGAGGCCCAGCCCGGGCCACATTCAGCTTCCTCCCAGAGGGAGGGAGGCCACCCCATCTGCCAGCCCTCAGCCCTGGGCCCCCACGCCCAGAGCCACTGCCCACCCCACACCTGAGAATGGCAGGTCTCGAATGTGGCGCTGTTGAGGAGGCTGCATTGCTTCTGCGCCCAGGACTTGCGGTAGGGGTTGGCGGTGCAGGGGTCCCTGGGGGCTGGGGCGTCTGGGCAGGACGGGGAGAACTTCCAGCTGTTGCCAAACTCCAGAGCGTCGCCCACCACGGACTGGCTCCGCGTGGTGAAGTCGTTGAGGGCGTTGTCGTCGAAGTTCCCGCACAGCCCGCAGACCCTCCCCTGCGGACGTGGAGACAGGGGGGCCCGTGGGGCTGGGGCTGTAGGGAGCAGCCTGGCTGGGGAGGGGTGAGTGCAGGGCACCTTGCAAGAGGACAGGTGCACAGGTGGACAGGAAGACAGGCAGGAAGCCAGCCAGGGAGGCAGGCCGGCGGGCAGGTAGACAGGTAGTCAGATGGGTGGATGAACAGGTGGGCGGGCGGGCATGTGGACAGAACAGGCAGAGGGACAGGTGAGCAGGTGGGCACACCCATTTCCAGAAGCCTGGCCCTCAGCGGACTGTCAGCTGCCAGAGGGTCCCGGAGGCCAGGCCTGTGAGGGAGCTCTGTCCCTGCCTGAGGGTCCGCAGCCGGCCTGCCCTCACCTTGTAGTCCTGGTGCAACCGGATGAACACGCTGGTCTTCCGGTCCCAGGACACGACCAGGCCTCTGCGGGTCTCGATGGCCAGATGGGTGCCCATGTATCGGATCCGGTAGGGCAGGTCTCCGCCCAGCCCCCTCTGCACCACCTTGTAGGTGCCTTCATGGAGTATCACCTCATAGTTCTGTGGAGGGGCGCAAGGGAGCTGAGGGGCCGGGGCCCGCCCCGAGGCCCAGGGCGGGACCCACAGGTGCACAGGGGCCCGAGGCGCCGGGCTCTGACACGTCAGTGATCTGGCGAGAGGCTGGGCACGGTGTGTTGGGTGGACAGTGGGAGGCCTCGGGCCCAGCAGAAGGTGGCGGAAGGCGCCAGCCGAGGCCCTGCCCCTGTGTCCAGCACTCTGTCCCGCACCGCTCACCTCATGCCCACTCGGGCTGCCTCCCTGCTGTTCTTCCCGCTGCCCCTTCAGGAAGCCACCCCCAGCCCACACCTCTGCCCCCCACCCTGTGAGCGACGGCCTCCCTCGACTGGAAGGGGGTGTCCCGGCTGTGGTGGGCGGAATGGAGGCCCCCAGAACACAGTCCCTGTCCTAACCCTGGAAACTGCACCAGGCCTGGTCTGGGGCACTTTGCAGATGTGACTGGGTTTGGGGGGCCTGAGCCCAATGATGGGCGTCCCTGTAAGAGAGGAGTGGGACGCACAGGCAGAGACTGGAGGGACAGGGCCGGAGGCCAGGACTGACGCCTGGAGCCCTAGGAGCAGGGGAGGGGCAGGCCCGCCCCAGGAGCCCCGGGCTGTCACAGCACTGCCCCACCTGCATGTCTGAGCCCTGGCCTCAGAGCTATGAGGGAATGAATCTCCCCGGTCTCAGTGGCTGTGGCCACTTGTTACAGCCACCCCAGGTCACAACGCAGCGGGAGGGCCAGGGGCCCCCGGGCGGGGGACCTCAACAGGGTGAGCCAGGCAGCTGCTGAGAGAGGGAGAAGGTTGGTCGGCACCCCCTCACCTCCAGGAAGAGCTTGATGGCCTTGGAGCAGGTGACACCCGTAGTCCCACAGGGAACGTTCTCGGTGACAATTCGGAAGGTGCCGTTGGTGCTGCCGTTGCCACCACAGTGGTCCTGGGACAGGGAGAGACGCCACCCAGGTCAGGCCCGGAGCCCGCTGGCCCTACAGGTGGAGCGAGGGGGAAGCGAGGGCAGAGCGCGTACCTGGGCCAGCGTGTACTCGCAGCTGCCCTCAAAGCTGTACCGCTCACCATCGAAGGTGATGAAGTGGCTGTCCCCATAGGCCACGCAGGTGCCCAGGCAGGGCCTGTGGCTGCAGTCCCACCTGCGGTTCCGGCAGGTGCTGCAAAGCGGGGAGAGGGAGGTCCTGCTCACTGGGCCTCGGCGGGAACAGTGTTGGGGACCCGGCTGCTACGCATTGTGAGAGGTCAGAGGACGCTGCTTCTGCAGCTCTCGGCAGTGGCCGCCCTGCCACATGCTGGGCCCCTGGGGCACCTTCCAGAGGACCCATGGGACCGAGCTTTCCCAGGGTGGGGGCGGTGCCAGGCCTGAGCGCCTCTCTGCTCCCTGCTGAGGACCACCGGGCCACTGTCCCTGAGGCCTCGCAGCTGCCACTCTCTGCCCACCACCCACAGCAGCCCCCTGAGAGGCCCCACACCCACCAGGTGTTACAGTCCACCCTGATGGTGTCTCCGGGCCGGTAGAAGGCCCCGTTGTGCAGACAGGGGCAGTCCTCCTCGGCCACGCAGCCCCCAGTGCCATCGGACAGCAGCCCTGGGGGGCAGACACAGCCGGACACGCAGTGTGCGCTGAACTGCAGACAGAAGGGAGCTGGTCAGCGACGCGCCCCCTGCCGCAGCCGGGGGGGGGGGCACGGCCTCAGGACAGTGACGTGGCCCCGCCCCCCGCTGACTCACGCAGTCCACGTCCAGCATGTGGCAGCTCCGGAGGCACTCGGCCCCGACCGTGCCGGCCGAGGCGCTGCTGCAGTCCAGGTGCACCATGGGGGCCACGCAGCCTGTGGGGGGACCGCTCCCTGGGTCTCGGCCTTGCAGCTGGGGCCCCGCCCCGGGCCGGCAGAGGCTCCCCCCCGCTCCCCCCGCTTCCCCTTGAGTGGGGCCCCTGGCCGGCAGCTGGCGGTGGGGGAGGGGCAGTACCCGTTCTGGTCTGCTCTGCGGTGCCCAGGCAGCTCAGCTTCCCCCCGGTGCACGAGCTACGAGAGAGACGGTGACCAGCCTGGCCAGCTGACCCTGGCCAGCAGGGTGCAGGGCGGGGCCCTGGTCCCTGGGCGAGGGCGTTGCCTATTGGTGGGGTTGTGGTGGAGGCCCCAAACTTCGCAGAGGCTCTCGAGAACGTGAGCAAAGAGGCAGGAGCCAGCCCCCTCAGGATGTGGCCCGGCCGGCGAAGGCGCCCAGTCGGGAAGGGTGCTGCACCCACCCAGCCCCCTCCGTGGGCCCTGGACCCTCAGAACTCCCTCCTGGGCCCGGGGAGGGGCCCTTCTTTGCCGAAGGGCTGAGCAGTGGGCAGGCAGTTCCCTCCCCTGGGGGCCCCTGAGTGTGGGGCGGGGCGTCGGGAGGGACTGCTCAGGGAGCTGGGCAGCGGCCCTTACCACACCACGCCGTGGTCATGCACCACCTCCCCGGGAGCCACCACAGAGCCATGGAAGTAGCAGGGACAGGCCTCAGCAGACACACAGTTGCCTGTGTCGTCCAGGAAGGTGCCTTGGGGGCAGGTGCAGCCGTCCATGGGCACGAAGGTGACACCACAGGTGACGTCAGTCTCACTCAGGGCCCGGCAGGTGGGCTGGCAGCCGCTCACCACGTAGGAGTAGCTCTGGGACTTGGGGCAGGAGCTCATGTACTTGGCTGGGGACGGGGCAACACTCAGGTCAGTGGCTGAGCTGGGGTGTAAGTGGCCTGAGACTCAGTTTCCCCCCTGGAAGCGGGTTGCTACGGGCACCAGGTTCTAGGTTGGGCGGGGGAAGGAAGTGCCAAGGTCCTGCTGAGGACCCTGGGTGGGGGTGGCTGTCCTGGGGTCCCCAGCACCCCACCCAGCCTGGGAAGCTGGGGCCCCGCCCACTCACCGCAGACGCCGGCCCTCCAGCCGCTGAGCAGCACGCCCCGGGCGGCGCAGGCCCGGACGTAGGAGGACAGGGCGGCGCACAGGCAGTCCTCGCTCCTCTCGCAGTTGCAGGTGTCAAACAGGCAGTGCTGGGGATGGGCGTCGGGCGTCAGGGGCCCCGCCCACCAGAGCCCCCCACCCCGTGGAAGAGGGACACCCTGCCAGCCTGAAGCTCCGCCCCCAAGGAGGGCCCATGGCACAAACTAAAGCAGGTGGGGACCTCCTGCCACCAGGAGAGACACGACCCACTCAGGGGTGGGACAGGCCGTGGACGGGGGGAGCAGGAAAAAGGCGTGTGGCTGGGCTGAGCCGGGCTCTGCAGGAGGGGTCTCTGCAGGACTGGAGCAAGGTCCAGTGAGAACCTCTGACACGGCTCTGGCTGTTTCTCCTGGGGGTCCTGGATGGGGTGGGAGAGTGGGGCAGGGTGGGGCCCCCCAGGTGGGGCCCCCACTCCCAGAGGGGCACAGGCGGGCCATCTTCCTTGTGTGCATGCCCGCCGGGGGTGGAGTCCTATGCATTTCAGAGCTTTGAGCTTCCAGAAAGCTGTCGGGGCGCCAGCGGCTGGGGGCTGGATTGTGTCCCCCCGAAAGGTAGCCCCTGGGGCCTGTAATGGTGACCTGGCCTGGGCAGGTGTGACTAAGCAAAGACTAGGTACCTAGCATGGGCCCTGGCCCAACATGACCAGCATCCCAATGAGGAGACTCACAGACCCAGGGGACAGAGGGGCCCCAGGCGACACACAGACGCCAAGGCTGGGGTGAGGAGGCCGCAAGCCCGCAAAGCCCAGGCCTGGGGCCCCAGCAGCTGGGAGGGGCAGGAAGGACCCCCCGGACCCCTCCACGGGAGCTGGCCCTTGACAGAAGAACCTCGAAGGGAGGCTTGGCGGGGGGGTTGACAGCTGCGGGCGTGCTGGGCCCGGGGCCCAGGGTCAGGGTCTCACTGAGTGGAAGGGCGCAGGGCTGACGACGGAGTGGCAAGGTGAGAAGGGGCCGGCGGGGTCCGTCAGCAGGGAGCACCAGTGCTGGGCGTATTTCTCTGCGAGAAGGGACACAGGGGGACTGTCACCGGGCACAGCTCGCCGCCTCGTCCCCAGCGCCCCGGCTTCTGCCCCACGCCACGCAGGCCCTGCCCTGGCTGTGGGGCTCGCCCACTGCCACATGGGCAGCAAGAGACTCTGTCCAGAGACAGGTCCCAACACCCCAGACCCCACGGCCTGCAGGCAGATATTGGGGTTCCCCCACCCCCGCCCGCAGCGCCCAGGCGAGACGGGGGCCCCCTGTGCAGACGGGCCCCAGGGGCGGGGTACCATTCTCCACGCTGAGGGCGCAGGGGTCCTCAAAGCTGTTCCTGACATTGGGGCAGGCGGCCTGTGTCTTCCAGGTGTTGGCGAAGGCGGCGGCCGTGCCCTCCACCACGCCGCTGAGGGTCCGGAAGTCGTCGGCCTGGTTCTGGTTGAAGTTCCCGCAGAGACCTGGGGCCCGGAGGGCTGTCGGTTGGCCGGCCGCCCAGCCCAGCCAGCCCCTGCCCCGCTCCCAGGGGGTTCTCCCACCCCGTGATTGCAGCTGTAGTTCCCGAGGGGGTCGGTGCCTGTGTGAAGCTCCCTGAGCGAAGGCGGCCTGGCGTGCTCTCTATCCCCCGGCCCCCCGCCCCGCCACGGGTCAGACCGAGAGGTCACCCGGTGCCCTTGGAGCCGCTGCCTCCCCAGCCCCGCCTCCTGCCACCCTCTGCACCCCCTACTTGTAGCCACAACCTGGGTCCTGCTCCGCCCCCACTGCCCCAGCTCCTCTGGGCCCCGCCCAGCCTCACCGCACATCTGGCCTCGGTAGTCAGGGTCCAGCCTGAGGAACACCTGCATGAGGGGCACCAGCTGCACCTCCAACTGCAGCCCGAGGCCGGTGTGCACCAGGATGAAGAAGGTCGAGGGCCTGAAGACCACGATGTTCGCTGCAGGGAGAGAGGCACCGTCTGAGGCCAGGCCCAGCCAAGCTGACCACCAGTGCCTGAGGCTCCCCACACCTGAGACGGCCCGGGAGGGCGGACAGGCTGGGACAGGCGTCCTGTCCTCCGGGACCTGGGAGTCACGACCGCAGACCACTGACACCCCACCCCACCCCGGCAAACCAGCCCTGGCATGTTCTGGAACTGCCTAAGGCCACAGAGAGCCACTAGGGGGCCCAGCAGGCCCAGGACAGGCTCCCCCTGGACGTGGCCCCGCTGTCCCCAGGGCCCCGCTGTCCCCGGGGCCCCGCACCTGCGGACAGGGGCAGCTGGGTGTAGATGGAGTTCAGGAAGACCCCGCCGTTGGCCTGGATCTGGATGATCTGGGAGGGGAGGTGGGGCCACGGTCAGCGTGGGCAGCGGCCACGGGGTTTGGGGAGGGAGTTGGAGGCTGTTCCCCCGTGCACCCGGCCCCACCCCTCTCGCAGGCGTTGGGGCAGGACCCTCACCGTGACCCCGCCGTTCAAGCTCAGTGTCACAGTTTTGAGGCAGTTCTCGTTGTCTGTCAGGCCGCACTTCCGCAGCTCGGCCAGCACGGCAAAGTCGCCATCTGCACATTTCTAGGGCCAACCGGGTTGGGGGGCTGAGTGTGTGCGTGTGCGTGTGGGTGGTGGCCCTGTGCCCGGGCGCCCCCACAGGCCGCAGGCTCTCGGGGCCTCTGCACCTGCTGTCGCCCCCAGGAGCTTATCTTGGGGTCTCGGAGCCCCTCAGTGC
The DNA here is from genome assembly GCF_014824575.4 of Sturnira hondurensis. Lineage (NCBI taxonomy): Eukaryota > Metazoa > Chordata > Mammalia > Chiroptera > Phyllostomidae > Sturnira > Sturnira hondurensis. The sequence continues at coordinate 547,312 of NW_028097956.1, read as the reverse complement.
CCTGTGAGTGTGAGCCCAGGGGCTTCCCTTTCAGGATGGGACCCAGGAGGGGGCTGTGGGAGTTTCGCCCCCTCCCACGGCCACCAGGGACCCTTCCCGGCCCTACCTTTGACAGAACGTAGCCGCAGTCACCATGCAAGTCATAGAGCCTCTCGTCGTAGGTGGAGACGTGGGAGCCGCCCGTGACGGAGCAGATGCCGGGGCACAGGAGGTCCTGACACTGCCACAGCCCCCCGGAGCAGGTGCTGGGGGCCACGAGCAGAGCACCGGTGAGGCATGAGCGGCGGGCGGGCCCACCCCACGCACCATGCCCCAGGTGGGATGGGGCGGGGATGGGGGTTCCTACCAGGAGCTGCAGCTGGTGGTGAAGGAGGCCCCTGGGGTGTAGGTGCGGCCGCCGTGGCTGCAGGGGCAGCGGTCCCGGGGAAGGCAGCCGGTGTTCGTGACGTCATCCAGCACCGTGCCTGGGGGGGGTGAGCAGGTCAGCGGCACTGGTGTGGGGGACGGGGGCCAAGTGTCCTGGTGGGGGCTGCCCCTGAGGGCCGGGGCACCTGCCTGGGGGGCAGAAGCAGCCGTCCACGCAGTGGTCCTCGCACAGCTGGGAGCGCTGCGGGTTGGAGCAGGTGTCCGCGCAGGGCGAGCCGCACTCCTGATGCTGCATGTTGAGGGGGCACGTCCGGGCTGCGGGGGGCAGGGGGGAGCGCGTCAGGCGGCCGGGTGCCCAGGAAGGCTGCCTGCACTCCCACCTTCCATGTGCCAGCGAGGGCCCCCTGGAGCCACTGCGGGGTCTCAGCAGCCACGGCTCTGCTTGTCCCGCCTCCTGGGTTCCGCTGAGCTTAGCTGGCTGTGCCCCAGTCGGGCCCTCCCTGGGGGTGTCCCCGGCCCCCTCTGCCTGGCACACTCCCCTCAACTCTCCGCCCGCCCTCGCCCTGTGGCACCCAAGGGGCTTCGCCCACCCTGTGTCCACAGATGCCAGGTGCGCCCCCAGTGTCACCCCCTCCTTGAGGTGGGCGCAGGGCCCAGGCCCCATGCCGGGCACTCACGGCAGAGGTCTGGGCTCCTCCAGTTCTGAGGCCGGCCCCCAGCATGGGCACACTGGCGGGAGTACTCGGTGAAGGTGGAGCATGGGCAGCTGGGGCAGCGGCACAGGTCCTGGGCGCAGGCCACGGCGTAGACCTCGGCGTCTACCAGCTGGTTGCAGGATTCAAAACCTGGGCCCCACAGGGTGCGGCGGCAGACGCCGTCCTGGGGAACACAGGGGCTGTGTGGGGACCCTGCCCTGCAGCCCTCACCCCTCTTCCCTGTGGCTCCTCCCACCTAGTCTGCCATCTGCCTGTCCACCCGTCCACCTCCCGCCCACTGGTCCTCCTGCTCAGTCGATGAATGTGCGGGCCCCGGGGCAGAGCCCTGCTGGGCTATGGAGAGAGACTCACACGCTGTCCCATCCCCACCTGGCGCTGCAGGACACACGTGGGGCTCCCCAGAAAGGTGCAGGCCCCGCCCGTGGCAGTGCCCAGCCCCCCTTGAGCAGAACACCCTCCTTCCCCAGCCACACCTTGACCGGCAATGTCCCAATTTAATGCTTAGAGTTTCAGCTGGTTTTGAGGGTGCCAGAGCTTCCAGGCCTCTCCCAAAGCTGGGGTTCTCCCAGCGCATTGGAAGGGCTCCTGGTGAGCCACACGCTTGGCAGGACGGTGGGGGCATGTTTGCACACACACATGGGCCCACTCACGGAGACGGGGATGCTCACCCACTCAGATGTGTGTGGGCACGGGTGGCACGGAGGGTGCCCCCAGTCCACCAGACCCTCCCCCACCTGCCCCCCTGGGTCCTTCCACCCCGGAAGCCTGAGACTGTCCTCTGGCCGCCCTCATGCCCTGGGGGCAGGGGCTGCAGGGGGTCCGGGCCCCGAGAAGCACCCACCTCCATGGTGCAGTTGTCGGCTGGGGAGGGCTGGGGGTCCTCACACTGCTCTGTGGGCCCGTCCAGCTTCTGCAGGTTCCCGAACTGAAGCGGGGTCAGCCTGGCATCTGCGGAAAGGGGGTGCTCCGTGGGTGGGGGCTCCCCCGGGGCGGCTGTCCGTGCCCAGGCCCCGCACCGACCAGCCCCTGGCCCTGCCCCGGTGGCGCTCACTGTGGCTGTAGAACTCATTGACGGCACGGAGCCCGTTGAAGTCCCCACAGAGGCCGCAGGTCTGGTTGGCGTACTTGGGGTCCAGCTCCAGCTGCCAGGGAGAGGGGGGCAGCTCCAGCCTCTGCAGGCCCACCAGGACCCCCGCCAACCCCCAGCCCACCTGCTGGGGCCCCTGCAGCCGGGGCAGGAGGGGCAGGGAGCAGGCCTCTCACCAGGGCACTGTCCTCTCCGTTCCACATGAAGGTCAGCACCAGCCTGACGGTGACCTTGATGTAGCTGCTGCTCTGCTCCACCAGGAGGCCGGCCCGGCTGTAGGGCAGCTCCTCCCTGCGGCACAAAGCTCTGGTCCCCACTGGGCCCTGGCTCAGGCCCGGGTCCGGTGCCTCTTGTGGTTCTGACCCCGGAGCCCACCCACACCGGGCTCACCGCTGCCCGTCAATGAGGATGGAGCCGTTGGAGACCTCCAACACCAGCCCCTGGGTCTTGAGGATGACATGGGTGATGACGGGCCTGGAGCCGGCCTGGCCGCGGCGTAGCTGCACGTTGAAGTCCTCGTAGGCGGCCCCGCAGTGCGAGGAGAAGATGTAGTTGCAGAGGCCGGGGAAGTGGAAGATGTCGCCGTCGAAGGTCTTGTAGTGGAAGTTGCCCCAGGTGCTGCAGACCCGCCCGTTGTGGGCCGGGTTCAGGGCTGTGGGGAGAGTGTGGTGGGGTCCCCGGGACACAGCCGCAGGCACCCAGCCCCCACAGGAGGGGCACACAACTGGGGAACGGGAAGCCCAGAGGGTGGCCACCCTGCAGCCGCTGCCCCTGCCCCTGACCCTCCTGACTTGATGCCCAGCCCAGCACCCCAGCAGGCCCCCGGAGCTGTCCCCAGGGGGGTGCCCTGACCTGCGCCCGAGGCCATCCAGCTGCCCCTCACTGTCCCAGCTTTACCCTAGATCGCTGACCCCCAGGGCTAGCAACCCCCCGACCCCATCAGCAGAAGTGTCCACTTACGGCTTATGGTGGGGAAGCCAGGGATGGTGACAGGTGGGAGGAAGATCATGGCCCGGGCTGCAGAGGGAGCGCAGGTCACAGCGGGAACACTGCCCAGCAGTGACGCCCTGCCTGGGGCCTCACCTTCCTCACAGCCCCCCGGGAGTGACAGGAGCCTCCCGCCAACGCTGACACACCCCGGGGGGCGCAGGACTAATGGTGGCCCCCGCTGGAACCTCCCGCCCACCTGAGGCTCGCTCCTGCCCTGTGCTTTTCTGTGTGTGCAGGGCCCTGAGTGGGTATGAGTGTGTGCATACGTGTGTGTACATGTGAGTGCGAGCACGTGAGTGCATGCATGTGTGTGGACATACGTGCGTACTGATCGTGTCGACATGTGAGCACATGAGTCCATGCATGTGCGAGCATGTGAGCATCTGCTTTGAGTCTTCGATTTCTTTCTTCTCGCTCAGCCCCTCCACTGCCTCCTCCCCTGGGCAGACGGGGCCCGGGAAGGGTCCCCGTGCATCACGGAGCTGATGTGGGAAAGGGCCTGTCCCCGCCGCCCTGGCCCTTCCACCCGCACAGGCCAAGTACCAGTGTCCACCCTCTGACCGTCCTTGATGGCCGATGCGCTGGCCCAGCTCAGCTCCCCGCTGTCCTGCGTCTCTGTGGGAAAAGGGGACGAGGTCAGTGAGAAGCGGGCCTGACACCACCCCCCTGGTGGCCCGTCTGGGGGCCCAGGGGCCGGTCTCCAGGGGCTGCAGGCTGGCAGCTGCAGGAGCACACTCTGGCCTCCAGGTCACTCAGACAGACAGGACGCAAGCCCCCCCCCGCCAAGGGTGGGAGCTTCTGGCAGGGTCCGCACCTCTTCAGTGTCCTTGTGCCGACCCCCCACCCGGCTGCGAATTCCGGTGGTGCCTCATCCCTCTTCTCGAAGGCGACAGGGCAGGAGAGTGCAATCAGGAAGGGGCGTTGGCCCCGCTGACCCCGGCCACCTCGGGGAGAGGGCGCAGCCCCATCCCACAGCCCTCAGGGAAGGACAAAGGCAGGCTTTGTTGGGGAGAAGGGCGCACGCAGCTGGGGAGGCTTCCGGGCGTGACTTAGCAAAACCCAAGACCGGAGCAGCTCCGGGCAGCGGAGAGCCTGGAGCCCCAGGGCTGAGTGGCTGGGGTGGCCTGTGTCCGCCGCCTCCAGGCAGGGCCTCCCCGGCCAGCCTGACCTGGGCCGAGCCCCGGTGACCTCTCGCTGCCTCAGTGGACAGACCTGAGGCCCCAGACCCCCTGCTACCAGGCTGGGGTGGGGGGGACCTTTACATGGCCCTGGACCCCTTCCCCGAACCTGCGTTTCGTGGGGGTGGGGGTGGGACAAGGTGGGACCCCGGTGTCCCCATGGCGGCCATCACAGCAATGGCTGCTTCCTGCCTGGCTCTCCCAGCTAGACCACAGCACCTGGCACCCTCGGCACCGGCCCCGCGTCCACCTGCCCTCACCTGGGAGCCCAGCTGCACCCTTCACCCATCTGTCCACCTGACCCCTGACCTGCCGCCCCTCCTGCCTGTCCTTGGCCTCGTCGAGAGAACCCCAGTCACATGGCACACCCTCCTCTGAGCTCCTTTCCAGGAGAATTGGCTCCACTCCGGGCCCTCCTTGGGCGGGCGGGTTGCCCAGGGAGCCTGAGCCTCTATCACTCACCGGAGAAACACCCCCTACCAACCCATCACTGCACATCCCCATGCATGAAGGCCCCCACTCAGGGCCCACCCTCACCGACCCGTAACGGAGGCTTTGGCCCATGGGGACCCCACCCACCACGGCGCCCCTGCCCCCACCTCGCCTCAAGGGGTTTGCTCCTGAGAAGGAGGCAGTGAGTGGAGGGTAGGGTGGGGCTCACTGCAGGCCCCCCTCAAGTGCAGGGCCCAAGGTTGGCAGGCCCCCAGGAGCCTGGAGGAGCCCCGCCAAGCGGGGTCACAGCTTCAAAAACCGGCGCCCCAGATGGAGCAACAGGCCAGACTCCCACCTCCGCCAGGAGGTGCTCTGGGAAAGGCCCCCTCGCCTCCAGCCTGGCTCGCCCTGGGAAAGGGGGCAGAGAGCTGGGCTCTGGGAGACAAGCGCTCCCCTTCACCACTGCCTTTCACCCACCCAGACCCCCAGCTCAGGGGGAAGCACTGTGGGGACAGCCTGTAGGAGCTGGTACAGCTGGGAAGAGGTGGGGACAGGTGTCACCCAGAGGGCCCCTGAGGCTGCCTCTTTTTTGCTGACTGTAAATATTAGGGATCCTGCTGCTCCCAAGAAGCTGGGGGCCATGGGGCCTTGGGGTAGAGGGATGACAGACAGACAGACAGACAGACAGGCAGAGGCGGAAGGCTGAGCAGCAGGTGTGGTGTGGGGGGACGGATGTGGCTCCCTGCTGCTGGGCTGCCTGCCCACGCTGTGGCAGCCCTGGGTCCAGGAGGGACCTCCCTTTCCTGAGGGCAGAATGAAGGTGCGCCACCGGGCAGGGGCCGGTGCCTGTGGCTGCCCCTGCCCACCCCGATGGGGGCCTCACGGGCAGCAGGGAGACCCCCAGCCTCAGCCCGCTCACCAGCACTCACCCCGCCCAATCCTGGAGGCCAAGACCCTCTTGGCGCTTTCCCCGGGGCACCCAGCATCTCCCGGACACCTGGGGTGCGGTCCTGCCTGTCCATTCTCAGAAGGAGGAGCCCCAGGTGAGCGACCCGCGGAGGCCGCCCAGGCTGTGACTGCGGGTGAGGGTAACACCTTACCTGCCTTCTGCACCAGGGGCAGGGCCAGGAGGGCCCACGCCAGTGCCCGGCACCCGCCTGGGGGGCCCATGCTGGGGACCGGCGGGCGGGCGGGTGGGGTGTAAAGAGGGAGTGAGGCCAGGCGCTTGCTCCCCTGGGGGCCCCGGGGCTTATGTAGCGTCCGGGCTTGGCCCTGAGCCCGGCTCCTGGCCACGGGGGCCCTGTCCTGTCCGCCTCCCCGGCCACGTGTGTTTGCTCTTGGGGAGGGGCCGAAGCCGGAAGGTGGCGTGGAGGAGAAAGGGTTTCGGCTCGGCCCCGGAGCACAGGACCCCCGCCCCCCACAGCTTCCGAGAATCGGAAGCAGGGAAAGGGGTGCCTGTCCACCCGAAGCCGCAGCAGGGCAGTGGGGTGGCAGCCCCTTGGCCAGCGGAGCTCCTGCAAAGCTACCCAGGCGGGCCCTGCCTGCAGCAGCCCACCCCTCACTCAGTGGGGGAGGGTGGCCAGCACGCAGCCTCACGCTCAGCCCCATGTCCAGCCCCTCCTGTGAGCCGGGTGGAGGCTGAGGGGGTCTCAGGGGGTCTCAGGGAAGCAGGCCTTGGCCCCCCCACCTGTCCCAGGATGGGGAGGGGGCTTCCAGGCCGAGAGCCCACTGCTCGCTCCGCCAGGTGAGGGCCCTGGGCTCTGCGGCCCAGCCGGGGGGTGTGGCCAGTCAGATGTGGAGGGAGGGGTTCCTGGTCGATGTCCTTCTGGGGGCCCTCGGAGGAGGCTCCTGCCTAGGAACCCCACATGCTGACCAGTGCCCCTGGTAGGTCTCTGGGCTCCTGTTTGTTCCCAAGCTCAAGTTCAAGGGGAAACGGGGCCTGGGGAGTAAACATCCTGGCCCTGCTGCTCAGAACCAGCCGGTACCTGTCCAGCCAGGTACCAGCCAGGGTCCCAGGGGACCTGTCACAGTCTCAAGGTCGAGGTTCCTGGACCCGCCTGGGGTCCTGGGCCCATAGCAGGCCACACATGGACTCATGTGTAGTGGTGATGTGCCCCTTGAGTCCCCAACAGGTCTGATGGGGTCACCTTGCGGGACCAGGGGGGTCTGTCCACCAGGACCTGCCCCAAGTCGGAGCCACGACAGCCTGGCTTCCCAGCTGGCCAGTTGGGTTTCAGGGTCATGTGGCAACGAACACCACAGCCTCCTCACTCTGGCTATTATTACAGGGTTGTCACCCACACCTGGCAACATACCTCGTCCCTCAGAAGGGACCAGGCGGGAAGCACAGGGTCCCTCCCTGTGAGCAGCCCTTTGGGCAAGCAGTCGGTGGCTTCTGGGCAGGTTTGTGTGATGGACAGAAGGGAGCACCTGGTACCCTCGAGGCCAGAGTCGTTGCCATGTAGTTGCTGGGCCTGTTGGGTCGAGGGCCCTGCACACGTGGGCCCTCGGCTGGGGTGGGAGGCACTCGGACCCCTGTGAGACCCGACACCCACTCCCCGCAGCCCAGGACCGAGGGGCCTGCTCCGGCCACGCCTGCCCCATCACTGCTGACCTTCCCCAGTGGCAGGTTCAGGGTTGGGGGCAGAAGGGCGCAACAGGGGAGCACTCTGAGGGAGGGCTGGGCAGTCCTCACGGGACAGGCCTGGAGGCTGCACCCAGGCCCCAGGTGCCCCTGTCCTGCCCTCACCAAATAGCCATTGCTCAGTGATGCCCAGTCCCTGGGGTGGGGGTCAGCGTGGTGCACACTGCCTGGACCGCTGGTGGCAAAGCCACTAGGAGGACCCCAAGGGAGCTGTGGTCTATGAACCCGCTGAGGCCTGGGGACGGCTCGGTCAGCCTGCTGCTGGGCCTCCCACCCCCTTCCCACTCCCTGTCGTGCCCCTGGGGACTGGCACACGCCTCCACCTCTGCCAGCGGCCAGCACGGGGGGACCCGCGCCAGCCTGATTCGGGCAGCCCGGTCTGGGTCCACGGGGGCACAGCACCTCTCCGCATCCCCCGCCCCCACAGCGGGCAGGTGGGCTCCATGTGGGTGGGGGCCCTCAGCTCACACTTCCATGAGCGCCTCATGGCACAGATGGCAGAGACGTGCCGGCCTCAGGGTCCCGGCTATTGAGACATCCCGGATGCGCCCCGGCCCAGCCTGTTTGCTCAGCGAGTTTACCCCTTCACAGTTGAGGGAGCCCAGAACAGAGGCAGTAGGGGCCGGCTGCCGGGGAGAGGGGCGGGACAGGCCAAGGCCCCGGGCAGCTCTGCAGCTCTGCGAGGTGCCAGGAAGCGCCTGCCGCAGGCACGCCCTGCCCCTCCTTCAGTCCAGGGGCAGCTGGCACGGGGGGCCTCACTGGACCCCACAGAGGTGACTGGACTGAAGCCCCCCCACCAGCTGTACTAGGGGAGGCAGGCTTCCCAGCCCACCCTCAGCCCTGGCGGACAAGGGCCTCTCAGCGGCGCCCCACTCCCCCCTGCAGCACAGACTCCAGGATGGGTCCCTGGGTGCCACGGGCCTCGGGCTTAGTAAGTGCGGGCTGTGTGCCCAGCTGTCCCTCGGGCACCATGGAGGGTCTGGAGGACCAGGCGCAGCCCTGGGAATCACAGGCGTGGCTGGCTGCCAGGCTGCTCGGAGCTGTGCTAGGGGTGGGGCTTCACACACCTACCACCCCCAAGAACGGGGGGTGTCCCTGGGGTCCCGGCAGCCCTGGGCTCTGTGCCAAGGGCCGCAGTCCTGGTGAGCTGAAGGGCCCAGTGGTGTGACCAGTGGGCTGTGAGACAAACAAGCCCAGGGCTGGGTGGTCCCGGCGGGGAAATGCCCCTGGGCCTTGGGGCAGCCCAGCCTAGCCCCTGCCAGCCCTGAACACATTCGGGGTGTCCCAGAGAGACTCAGCACCAGCCTGGTCCAGAAGAGATGGGGGGAGGACATGCGGGGCCGTCGTGGCCCCTGCAGCCTCCAGCATTACTGGGCATCTCCCCTCTGTGCTGGGATGTGGGGTGCAGTGAGGGGGCTGTGGCAGCCCTGCTGGGCAGTGAGGCTGTGGGGGTTGGGCAGGTCATGCTCCATCCGGGCCACCTGGTCCCAGGGCTGCTCTGCTGTGAGGGCCCGGCCCAGGGCAGCAGACTTTCTCCCAAGAGGCCCTCTACCCCACGAGTCCGGGGGGGGGGGGGGGCTGTGACCCCACCCCTAACGTCTCTGATTGGCTGGTCTTCACACAGACCCCTTCCCTGGCCCCTTTCCCCTATGAGGGGTGTCGGGGACAAGAATTTGCCAAGAGGAGAAAGTGCAGAGAGCAGTTTTTAAGGACTTTCCCACAGGCAGGAAGGGTCGGGTGTGGAGGAATGCACCAGTCCTGGGGGCGGAGCCTCGGAGCTCGTACTAGGTGTGTGGGGTGGTCCGGCCTCAGGGTGCTTCCCTTCCCTTGTGGGGACTGCGGCTCAGCTGATGCTGCCTTGCGTGCAGGGTCCCTCTCATGGCTGCCTCCAAGGTCTGGCACGCCCTGCTCCCTCCGGAGCCTGTGCACCCTCAGAGCGCTTCCAGCAATTCTCTCGTCTGGAGGATAGAGGCTCCTAAAACATCTAGGTTCCGCCATGCTTGATGGGGTCCAGCCAGCCCCGGGAAAGGGGGCTTGAGAAAGGGGCTTCTGTCCTGTTACCCTCCCTCCCTCCCTCCCTCCCTCCTTCCAGCAAACTGTGACGAGCCCTGGGCACGGGTTCCCGGGAGGACAAGGAGAGCACAGGGCCCCGCCCCTTGGGGCGCGCAGCCTGCACAGCCTTTCGGCAGCAGGAGGGGTCTTGAGGGTCCCCCGGAGGGGCTCACAGCCCTGTGGGTGACGTGACCACTGAGTCAAGGGGAGGCAAGGGGGCAGTGCCTGCAAAGTTTGGAGCAGCTCCACTGGGGAGGGGACAGCAGGTGCAGAGAGCCACCGTGGCCCCTGGAGGGTCTGAGCGCACCCCCCTTGGCGGCGCCTGGAACCTGGGGGGCGGACGGTGGAGCTCAAGATGGGAGGACTGGGGTTTCGCTCTGGACTTGGGGGGCACTGGAGCACCGAAAGCAGGGAGGCCACAGGGGAACGAGAGCCACCATTTTAACTGCTTTAAAGTGGCCTATAGTGGCCCTGAGTCCGTTCACGGTGTCCTACGACCTTCACCACCATCCACCCCTGGACCCCTGGAACGTTTTTCTCTTCGCAAACAGAGGGCGTCCACCGAACACTCACCCCCCCGCCCCTCCTCAGCCCTGGGTCCCCAGTCCCACGTCCCGTCTCCGTGGCTCTGACCCCTCCAGAGGCCTCCTGGGAGCGGCTCGCTCGGCGTCTGTCCGTTTGCGGCTGGCTCTCCACTCAGCACACAGGCCCCGGGCCCTTCCGCCCCGCAGCGGGGGTCGGGATTCCCTCCTTTGGAGGCCGAGTGACCGTCCACCGAGGAAACGGACCACGCGCTGTGTGTCCGGCCTCCCTCCGTGGGCTCTCGGCTGCTTCCACCTTCCGTGAATTGTGACTAATGCCGCCGTGAACACCGGGGTGCAGGTATCCGTTTGGGTCCCTGCTTCTGTCTGTGCCTGGGACCTGGGGGTGACTTGCTGGGCCGCGCCACAGATCCGAGGACTCACTGAACGACGCACCCCCCTGCGCCTGCAGCGGCGCCCTGGGGGCCTCTGCCTCGTCGCTGACACGCGCAGGTTTCACCCCTGCAGGGGCGACGCAGCGCCTCACTGTGGCCTTGACTGGCGATTGGCTAAGAGCGGCGGATGCCGAGATGGATGGGCGTGTCGGTTCCTTGTTGGCGCGTCTTCTTGGGGGCGACGTCTGTTCGCGTCCTTGGCCCGCTTCTGAGTGGGGCTGGCGGGGCTCTCGTGGCTGTTGTGGATGTTCATCTACATGTTTGTAAATGTCTCCTCCACTCTGCGGCTGCTTTCTGACTCTTCGGTGATGATGGCCTTTGACGCAGAGAAGGTCTTCGCTTTGATATACTTCAACGCATCTACTTGGTGCTTCTGGGACCGTAACGAAGAAATCGTGGCCAAATAAACACATCACAGAGATTCCCCCGTCTCTTCTGAGAGCTTTACGACCTCAGCTCTTCTGTCCAGGTCTCGCAGCCCCTTTGAATTCATTCTCGCCCAAGGCGGGAGGTGCAGGTCCACTTCCACCCTTTGGCCCCCGACGTCCAGTTCCCCAGCGCCATGTGCGGAGGAGGCGGCCCTTTCCTTGTGGGAGAAACTCCCAGAAACTTGGTTCTTCTTGCCAGCGCAGTCAGGAGTCACAGATCCGTGGGGCTGTCAGCGGGCGAGCGGGGTTGCTTGGGACCGTGCTCTCATGGAATAGGACAGGCCGCGCCCCGGTCGGGGAGACGGGCAAAGGCAAGGGGGCCAGGGTGGGGGGGTGATGAAGTTACATGTTGATTGTCAGGTAAAGGTGGTTCCAGTTTTTTCAGGGGAGGCGTGCATACCCAGAGGTGTTAGTGGCCTGCTGCCTCGGGCACTGTGGCCCCTGCCCCCCACTCCAGGCCCTAGAGTGAGAGCACAGTTTCAGGCCTTCTTCCCCAGACAGTGGAGACGATACACGGGATTCCAAGGGCTCCCCGCTCCCGTGCTAGCACGGTGTTTCCTGTGATGCTGGACAGCTGGCGGTATGACCCGGCCAGGCTCAGGGCTGCTGAGTCTGTGGGTGAGACCCGCCTGCCTGGGTGTGCTCCTCCCCCTACCCAGCACCTTCCCCGCCACCTGGCCTTCACCTGGTTGAACGCAGCTGGCCGCCCGCCCATGCAGGGCTTACTTCTGCTCCACCAAGTCCGCTCCAGCGGCCAGTGCGCCTGGCCTTAGGCTCACACCACAGTTGATGAACGTGGCTTTGTACTAGGTTTTGAAGTCAGCTACCCTGAGTCTTGCAACTTGATTCCTTTCTTTAAAATAGATGTTATTGCTTATGCTATTACAGTTGTTCCGCTCCTCCCCCCATTTGTGCACCTCTGCCCTGCACCCTCCTTCCCACCCACATCTCCTCTCTTAGTTCACGCCCCTGGGTCGCACACAGAGGTTCTTTGGCTTCCCCATTCCCCACACTGCTCTTACCCTCCCCCTGTCTAATTTGCACCTACCAGTTATGCTTATTCCCTGGACCTTTTCCCCCTCCCTCCTCCCTCCACTCCCCACTGGTAACGCTCCATGTGCTCTCCATTTCTGTAATTCTGTTCCTGTCCTAGTTGTTTGCTTAGTTTGTTTTTGTTATTTTAAGTTTGGTTATTTTTAAAATATATTTTATTGATTATACCATTATAGTTGTTCCATTCCCCCCCTTCATTCCCCTCCACCTGCATACCCCTCCCCCACTATTCTCCCCCCTTAGTTTATAACCACGTGTCTCAAGTTCTTTAGATTCTATATTTCCCCCACTATTCTTGCCCTCCCCCCTATCTATTTTCTACCTACCGTCTATGCTATTTTCTGTACCTTCTCCCCCCTTCTCCTCCCACTCCCCTGATGCTAACCCTCCATGTGTTCTTCATTTCTATGGTTCCACTCCTGATCTAGCTGTCCTCTTGGTTTGCTTTTGTTTTAGGTGTGGTTGTTAATAACTGTGAGTTTGCTGTCCTTTCACTGTTCATATTTTTTATCTTCTTTTTCTTATATAAGTCCCTTTAGCATTTCATATAATAAGGGCTTGGTGATGATGAACTCCTTGACCTTATCTGAGAAGTACTTTATCTGTCCTTACATTCTAAATGAAAGTTTTGCTGGATAAAGCAATCTTGGCTGTAGGTCTTTGGATTTCATGACTTGGAATACTTCTTTCCAGCCCCTTCTTGCCTGGAAGGTCTCTTTTGAGAAAGAGAGACTCCTTTGTAGGTGACTGTCCCCTTATCTCTTGCTGCTTCTAGGATTCTCTCGTTCATTTTCATCTTGACTAATGCAATTATGATGTGCCTTGGTGTGTTCCTTCTTGGGTCCAGCTTCTTTGGGACTCTCTGAGCTTCCTGGATTTCCTGGAAGTCTATTTCCTTTGCCAGACTGGGGAAGTTCTCCTTTATTATTTGTTCAAATAAGTTTTCCACTTGTGACTGTTTCTTTTCCCCTTCTGGTACCCCTATAATCCGGATGTTGGAACGTTTAAAGATGTTCTGGAGGTTCCTAAGCCTCTCCTCATTTTTTCGAATTCTCATTTCTTCATTCCTTTCTGGTTGGATGTTTTGTTCTTCCTTCTGGTCCATTCCATTGATTTGAGTCCCAGTTTCCTTTCCATCACTATTGGTTTCCTGGACATCTCCCTTCATTTCAATTAGTTTAGCCTTCATATGTTCCTCTAATTTGTGACTATAATCCACCAGTTTTGTGAGCATCCTGATGACCAGTGTTTTGAACTGTGCTTCTGAGAGGCTGGCAATCTCTCAGTTGCTTAGAATTATCGGCTCTGGGACTTTGAGTTCTTCTTGCGCCATCTTTTGGGCTGTTCGTGCGTGTTCCGTAGCAGGATCGGAGCCCTAGGTGTTCACCAGAGCAGGTCAACTCAGTCACTGGGTTGTGAAGTTGTATGTGGGGGTGGGGTCAAAGAGGAGCAATGGCGTCCTGTCTGCCACCTCCCGCTGTGGCCCCCACAGGTGCGGCAGCTGCCACCGTCACCGGGGCCCTTTCGTTTCGTCCCCCTGCACGTGAGTGTGCCACCGCCGTCAGCCCTCACCCCCTGGGGCCTGCATGGTCCGTCTCACTGTGCGCGAATGTGCGACCGTGGTCAGTCTGCCCCACACCCCGACTGGGTCCGGGCCACTTGCACGCCTAGGTCGGGGGATCTGTCCTGCCTGACCCTGCTCCGCTGCTGGCTCTGCCCCTCTTACCATCCCGGTTGAACGGTTCATTGTTGTCGGACTTCCGTATAATTCAATTTTCTGTTCTTTGGCTGTGTCTTTGTTCTCCAAACCTTTGTTGTATTCAAACTTGGTTGTGGGAGAAGGCACAGTGTTTCCACCTATGCCTCCATCTTGACGGAAGTCTTAAGTTTGGTTATTGATAGTTGTGAGTTTATTGTCATTTTACTGTTCATAGTTTTGATCTTCTTTTCCTTAGATAAGTCCCTTTAACATTTCATATAATAAGGGCTTGGTGATGATGAACTCCTTTAGCTTGACCTTATCTGGGAAGCACTTTATCTGCCCTTCCATTCTAAGTGAAAGCTTTGCTGGATAGAGCAATCTTGGATGTAGGTCCTTGCCTATTATGACTTCAAATACCTCTTTCCAGTTCCTTCTTGCCTGCAAAGTTTCTTTTTTTTAAATTTTTGTTTATTTATCTTTAGAGGGGAAGGGAAGGAGAGAGGGAGAGAAATATCAATGTATGGTTACCTCTCATGCATCCCCTGCTGGGAACTGGCCTGCAACCCAGGCATGTGCCCTGACTGGGAATCGAACCGCGATCCTCTGGTTCGCAGGCCCACACTCAATCCACTGAACTACGCCAGGCAGGGCTGCAAAGTTTCTTTTGAGAAATCAGCTGAGTCTGATGGGCACTCCTTTGTAGGTGACTGTCTCCTTTTCTCTTGCTGCTTTTAAGATTCTCTCCTGAGCCCTGGCTGGTATAGCTCAGTGGATTGAGCGCGGGTCTGCGAACCACATGATCGCAGTTCGATTCCCAGTCAGGGCACAGTTCTGGGTTGCAGGCCAGTTCCCAGCAGGGGACTCACGAGAGGCAACCATACATTGATACTTCTCTCCTTCTCTCCTTCCCTTCCCCTCTAAAAATAAATAAATAAAATCTTTAAAAAAGGATTATTTAAAAAAAAGATTCTTTCCTTATCTTTAATCTTGGCCAATGTAATTATGATGTGCCTTGTGTATTCCTTCTCTGGTCCAACTTCTTTGGGACTCTCTGAGCTTCCTGGACTTCCTGGAAGTCTATTTCCTTTGCCAGGTTGGGGAAGTTCTCTTTTATTATTTGTTCAAATAAGTTTTTAATTTGTTGCTCTTCCTCTCCTTCTTCTGGTACCTCTATGATTCGGATGTTGGAACATTTAACATTTAAGGTTCGGACTCCTCTCCTCTTATTTTTGAATTGTTTTTTCATTCTGTTCTGGTTGAATGTTTATTTCTTTTTTCTGCTCCAAATCGTTGATGTGAGTCCCTGTTTCCTTCCCTTCACTGTTGGTTCCTGTTCATTTTTCTTCATTTCACTTTTCATAGCCTTCACTCTTTCCTCTATGTTGCGACCATCCTCAACCAGGTCTGTGAGCATCCTGATGACCAGTGTTTTGAACTGTGCATCTGAGAGGCTGGCTACCTCTTCATCACTTCGTTGTATCTTTTCTGGAGCTTTGACCTGTTCTTTCACTTGAGCCATTTTGTTGGTGTTGGTACACCTGTTATGTATGAGGGGCGGAGCCTCAGGTGTTCGCCAGGGCGGGGCCACCCACGTGTCTGCGTTGTGACGCTGGACGTGGGGGAGGGTCCGAGAGGGAACAAGGATGCATGCTCCACTCTCAGCGGTTTTCAGTCCCTTCTCCGGCTGCCCACAGGCAAAATGGGCCCTTCTGGTGCTGATTCCCGGGTGAGTGGGTTTGTGTACGTTCTGGGTCCCTGTGGGTCTCTCCAGCAAACTCTCCTGTGAGGCTGGGAGTTCCTCCCACCACTGCAACCCCCACCGGTTTTTATAGTCAGAGGTTTGAGGCTTTAATTCCCTGCACTGGAACCCTGGGCTGTGGGTCTGCCTCGCTCTCCAGTTGTACCTCCCAGTTTATCCGCATGTGAATGTGGGGCCTCCCGGTCCGCCAGCTGCCGCCTCACCTACCCGCGTCCTCCAGCCTCTGCCTTGCTGTGAGTCCTCTGTGCCCCGACTTCCTGTCTCTGCCCCTTCTACCGTCCGGATGAATGTTTGCTCTTTAACTCCTTGGTGGTTGGACTTCCATACAGTTTGATTTTCTGTCAGTTCTAGTTGGTTTTTGTTTTTAAATTTGTTGTTGCCCTTCATTTGGTTGTGCGAGAAGGCAAAGAGTATCCATGTACACCTCCATCTTGGCCGGAAGTCTCCAACTTCACTCATTTTCTGAAGAATATTTTTTAAACATTTTATTTATTTGTTTTTAGAGAGAGGGGACAGGAAGGAAAAAGGGTGGGAGAGAAACATCAGTGTGTGGCCGCCTCCCATGTGTCCCCTACTGGGGACCTTGCCTCACAGGCCCGCGCTCAATCCAGTGAGCTACACCAGCCAGGACCCATTTTCTCAAGAATATTTTGACTGTTCAAGGTCCCTTGAAATTCTGTATGAATTTGAGGGTGGATTTTTTTTATTCCTACAAAAAAAAACATTGGAATTTTAGTAGGAATTATATTAACTTTGTAGATACCTTTGGATATTATTCTCTTGTCAGTATTACCGTATTTTGCTGTGTATAATGTACTTTTGGACCTGACATTTTTCAGGGATAAATAAGGATGTGCTTTATTCATGTCATGAATGGTTAATTCTGTATCTATATGGGTTTTTAATTTTTTTAAATTTCTTGTAACTTGTGTCTGTTCTTGTGCTTTGTAACTGTTTGTTACATAACATTTCTTGTACCATAGTATGTTCAAAAATAAATGCTAAAATTCCTTCATAATACAAACAAGTATCAAAATATAAATAAATAATTGAATTTAAAAATTAAGACGATTTTTCCCCTATACTTTTAATGTGGGTGTGCACTACACACAGCAAAACACAACGAGTCTTCGAATCCTTGAATATGGGGTGTGTTTCTACTTATGTGTGTATTCTTTTTTTTTAAAGATTTTATTTATTTATTTATTTATATTTAGAGGTGAAGGAGAAAGGGAGAGAAACATCAATATATGGTTGCCTTTCGTGCATCTCCTGCTGGTAGTTGGCCTGCAAGGAACCGGCCTGCAACCCAGGCATGTGCCCTGACTGGGAATCGAACCGCGATCCTCTGGTTCGCAGACCCGCGCTCAATCCACTGAGCTATACCAGCCAGAGCTATGTGTGTATTCTTTAATTTCTTTCAGCAATGTTTTGTCGTTCTCATTGTACAAGATTTTTTTTTTGCCTCTTTAGTTAAATTTATTCCTAAATATTTTGTTATTTTTTATGCTACTGTAAATGCAATTGTTTTCCTATTTTTCTTTTTACATTGTTCACTGCTAGTATATAGCAACTTGATGAATTCACTTATTAGCTCAGCCTTACTGTGTCCAGGCTGCTGTATCAAAATACCACAGCCCAGTAGCTTATAAAGAACAGAAATTTATTTCTCACAGTTCTGGAGGGGTGCGAATCCAAGGTCGGGGGCCGACGTGGTCAGGGTCTGGGGAAGGCCCTCTCCTGGGCCGCAGGGCGGGGGCTCACTCTGCACCCTCTGCCGTGAGACATCACGCCACCCACCCTGCAGCACCTCCCAAAGACCCCCCCTTATACCATCGCCTTTGGGGCTAGGACTTGAACACGCGGATTTAGGGGAAACACGTTCAGACCATAGCAGGCCGGAGTAGGTGGGGTTTTTTGGTGGAACTTTTAAAGATTTCTACGTATACGACCATGTTGCCTGTGACGAGGTTTATTTCTTCACCTCCAACCTGGTGCCTTTCTTCTCTCTCCTGCCCCGCGGCTCTGGCTGGACCATCAGGGCTGTGCGGAGTGNTTCTCTTGTCAATATTACCGTATTTGGCTGTGTATAATGTACTTTTGGACCTGACATTTTTCAGGGATAAATAAGGATGTGCTTTATTCATGTCATGAATGGTTAATTCTGTATCTATATGCGTTTTTAATTTTTTTAAATTTCTTGTAACTTGTGTCTGTTCTTGTGTTTTGTAACTGTTTGTTACATAACATTTCTTGTACCATAGTATGTTCAAAAATAAATGCTAAAATTCCTTCATAATACAAACAAGTATCAAAATATAAATAAATAATTGAATTTAAAAATTAAGACGATTTTTTCCCCTATACTTTTAATGTGGGTGTGCACTACACACAGCAAAACACAACGAGTCTTCAAATCCTTGAATATGGGGTGTGTTTCTACTTATGTGTGTATTCTTTTTTTTCAAAGATTTTATTTATTTATTTATTTATATTTAGAGGGGAAGGAGAAAGGGAGAGAAACATCAATATATGGTTGCCTTTTGTGCATCTCCTGCTGGTAGTTGGCCTGCAAGGAACCGGCCTGCAACCCAGGCATGTGCCCTGACTGGGAATCGAACCACGATCCTCTGGTTCACAGGCCCGTGCTCAATCCACTGAGCTACACCAGCCAGAGCTATGTGTGTATTCTTTAATTTCCTTCAGCAATGTTTTGTCGTTCTCATTGTACAAGATTTTTTTTTTGCCTCTTTGGTTAAATTTATTCCTAAATATTTTGTTATTTTTTATGCTACTGTAAATGCAATTGTTTTCCTATTTTTCTTTTTACATTGTTCACTGCTAGTATATAGCATCTTGGTGAATTCACTTATTAGCTCAGCCATACTGTGTCCAGCCTGCTGTATCAAAATACCACAGCCCAGTAGCTTATAAAGAATAGAAATTTATTTCTCACAGTTCTGGGGGTGTGCGAATCCAAGGTCGGGGGCTGACATGGTCAGGGTCTGGGGAAGGCCCTCTCCTGGGCCGCAGGGCGGGGGCTCACTCTGCACCCTCTGCCGTGAGGCATCACGCCACCCACCCTGCAGCACCTCCCAAAGACCCCCCCTTATACCATCGCCTTTGGGGCTAGGACTTGAACATGCGGATTTAGGGGAAACACGTTCAGACCATAGCTGGCCAGAGTAGGTGGGGGTTTTTGGTGGAACTTTTAAAGATTTCTACGTATACGACCATGTTGCCTGTGACGAGGTTTATTTCTTCACCTCCAACCTGGTGCCTTTCCTTTCTCTCCTGCCCCGCGGCTCTGACTGGACCATCAGGGCTGTGCGGAGTGGCCGGGGCGAGAGCGGCGTCACGGGCTCGTTCCTCTTCTCGGAGGGAAGACGTTCGTTGTTCGCCACTGACCTGGTGTTTGATGTGGGTTTTTCTTACGTGGCTTTATTGTGCTGAGATAGTCTAGTTCTGTCTCTAGTTTGTTGCCGAGTGTTTTTTGTTAAATCACGAAAGGGTGTTGGATTTGGGCATGTTCTTCTTCTGTGTGAGTTCGGATAATTGTGTGGGGCTCCTCCCCGTCACTCCATTAACGTGGCGATGGGCTGGTTTTGTCCACTGACCACCCCTGCATTGCAGGAGTAAAACCCACCTGGCCCCGGTGCGCAATCCCTCTGCTAAGCCCCTGGCTCGGTTTGCTGGCGTTCTGCGGAGGATTCCTGCCCCAAATCGGTCTTCACTAGGGGTGCGAGTCCAGCGTGTTCTAGAGTGTCTTTTCCTCAGTCTGGTTCCAGGGCGAGACTGCCCCGGGGCAGGGGGGGGTGCCCTCCTTTGCAGTTTTGTGGAAGAGTCTGAGAATACTTGTATTGGCTCTTCTGTAAACGTGTGATAGGTTTTGCCCGCGACCCCGCGTTCTTGGGCTTTTATTTGTTGGGAGGATTTGGGACCCTGATTCAATCTCATTACTAGTTACAGGCCCATTCATCTGGTCTGTTTCCTCACTAGTCAGTTTTGTTAGATTGTGTGTGTTTTATGAATGTGTCCATTTCCCCTAGGTTATCAAAATTGTTTAAAATACTCTTCTATAATAATAGTTTTTCTGTAATCAACAGTAATGTCCCTTTCATTTCTGATTTTTAGAGACTTGAGTCTTCTTTTTTGTTGAGTCAGTCTAGTTAAAGGTTTATCAATGTTGTCAATCTTTCAAATAACCGACTTTTGGTTTCTTTGCTCTTCTCCACTTTCTGTTCTCTGTTTTATTTATCTCTGCTCTAACCTAATCATTTCCTTCCTTTTAGCTTTAGGTTTAGTTATCTCTTCTTTTCTAGTTTTATAAGGTGCACAGTGAGGTTATTAATTTAACAGCTTTCTTCTTTCTTCTTTCTTAATGTAGGTGTTGACAGTCACACACTTTCCTCTTAGTGCTTCCTTTAGAGAATTTCACAAGTTTTGGTGTGTTGTTTTTTTAAACTCATCTCTAAGTATTTCCTAACTTCCTCCTTGAATTATTGCCTTCTTAAAAGTGTGCTGTTTAATTTCTACACATTTGTGCATTTTACAGTTTTACTTCTATTATTGATTCTTAGCTTCGTTCCTTTGCAGTTGGAAAATAATACCTCGCATGATTTTAATCTTGTAAAATGTATTAACGCTTCTCTTGAAGCGTAACACACAGTTCCTCATGAAGAGTGTTTTGCGCACCCTTGGGAAAATGTGTGCCCCGCTGGAATCAGGGGCAGTGTTCTGTACACGCACGTCAGGTGCGACCGGTTCCCGAGGTCGTGCACGTCCCTGACCTCCTCATTGGTCTCCTGTCTGGTTGTCCCATTCACCATTGAAAGTGTGGTATTGAAATCCCCAATTTTTACCTTAGAAATATTTGTCTCTCACTTTAATTCTGTCAGGGTTTTCTTCGAATATTTTGGGGCTGCGTTGTTCCATGCATTTATGTTTAAAATTATTAGATTTTCCTGTTCAGTTGACTTCTCTGTCAATAAATTATATCCTTCTTTGTTTCTTGTAAACTTTTTAAACTTAAAGTTTATTTTGTCTGGTATTAACGTAACCACCCCCACTCTCTTTGGTTACTTTTTTTTTTGTAGAAATGTCTTTTTCCATCATTTTACTCTCAACCTGTGTGTCTTTAGTTCTAAAGTGAGTGTCTTGTAGACAGCATACAGTTGGATTACTTTTTTTTTCTTTTCCTTTTTTTTTTAGAGGGGAAGGGAAGGAGAGAAGGAGAGAAATATCAATGTATGCTTGCCCCTCATGCGTCCCCTGCTGGGAACGGGCCTGCAGCCCAGGCATGTGCCCTGACTGGGAATTGAACCGCGATCGTGTGGTTCACAGGCCCGCGCTCAATCCACTGAGCTACACCAGCCAGGGCCGTTTTTTTTTTTTTTAAATCAATTCTGCCAATCTCCGCCTTTTGAATGGAGAGTTTAAATCCATTTATATTTAAAGTTATTGATAAAGATGGACTTCCTTCTGCCATTTTCCTGCGTGGTTCTGTATATTACCTGACGTTTTTGTTCCTCATTTATTCCAGAACTGCTGTCTTTTGTATTGAATTGATTTCTTGTGGTAGCAAACTTTTCTTTTCTTTTCACTTCTTTATGTGTTTGTGTTACAGATATTGCCTCTGTGGTTCTCACGGGGCTACTCGTAACGCCCTACGTCAGAATGGTCCAGTGTGAGTTGGCACCGACCTCACTTCAGTTGCATGAACACTCTAATTCTGTACAGCGTTGCTTCTTCCTCATATCACTGTAACAAACTACATGGTTACACCTAGGTTCCCAGTAGCAGATTTATAATTAGTTTTAGGCATTTTTAAATCATGTAGAACACAAAAAGCAGAGTTACAACCCAAAATTACAAGGAAGTGGCTTTTATACCCACTCACATCTTCAGCTTCACTGGAACTTTACTTCTTCACGCAACTTTAATTCACCGCCTAATGTTCTTTAATTCCAACCTGAAGGCCTTTTTTTTCCTTTAGTGTTGCTCGTAAAGTAAGTACATCTAGTCATCACGAACTCCCTCAGCGTTGTGTATGTGGAAATGTCTGAATTTCTCTATCATCTTTGAAGGAAAGTTTTGCCAGGAATAGACTTCTTTGTTCACGGTATTTTCTTTCCGTGCTTAAATGCGGCACTCACCGCCTCTCCGATTGCAAGAATTCTCACGATGGATGGGCTCATAGTCTTCTTGAGAACGTCTTGTAAGTGACCAGCGGCTTCCTTCTTGGTGCTTTCACCATTTGTTCTTTTTCTTTCAACAGTGTGGTCACAATGTACGTCAGAAGGGGTCTCTTGGAGTTTATGCTACTCGCAGTGCGTTGAGCTTCTTGGAACTTTTCAGCATTATTTCCTCAGTAACATTTCGGTCCCTCTCTCTTCTCTGCTGGGACTTTGCCTGCTGGTGGTGCCCCACACAGTCCTTCAGCGCTAGTCACTTTTCTTTATACTTTTTTCTGCTCCTGAAACATAATAGTTTTAGTTGTCCTGTCTTCAACTTGGCTAAGTCTTTCTTCTGCTTGCTCGTGTCTGTGGTTGAAGCCCTCTAGCGAACGTGTCACTCCAGCTGTGTGTGCTTTCCAGCTCTGGAGGTTCTGTTTGTCTTTCAGTAACGTCTTTTTGTCACGCTCCCCCTGACTCCCCTCGCTTCTCTGCCCAGGTTCTCCCTGCCGCTTCGAGCTCTGTTAGGCCAGGTGCTTTGAAGTCTTGGTCCGGTCAGATTGATGCCTGCACATTTCCAGGGATGACTTTTGTGCATTTATTTTACTCCCTTGAACAGGTCATACTTTTTGTTTCTTTGTGAGTCTCGTGATTTTTTTTTTTTGGTTGAAAAGTGGAGAGTTCACTATTGTAATACAGTAACTCTGGAAATCAGATTATTTTCCTCTTCCAGTGTCTTCCTTCCTTCCTTCCTTCCTGTTGCTGCTATTGTCAAAGGCTGTATTATTGGTCCATGTGTTTTAAGACTTTTCCGGCCAATTTTACAAAGACTGTTCCCTGTTGTATGTGCTCACTGAAGTCTCTCTTCCCTTAGGACACATTTAGCTGATGTTTTGGTGGTTTATGTAAATCCCGGGAGCTTCCCCAGGGTCTACAGCCTGACTCTGCTGAGGCAGCCCTACAGCACGTAGGGTGGGCCTGCTCGGGGCCTGGAGGTCAGCCCAAGGTGGCTCAGTGTGAGTCTGGCTGTGTACACATGGCTGCTCTAGAATGTTCTGACCGCCCACAGGTCTGACAGCTTTAGGCGGTAGATGGTCCATGGTGTGTCCCCGCCTGTAGTCTCTTGCCCCAGGAGTCTGGGGGTCTGTAGTCACTTTAGTAGCTTTTACAAGCAGTGCCTGCTGCCTTTGCCACCGGAATTTCAAGTAAAGCAAAGGATAGGTGAGTGCCTCTCCGTTAGTCCTTCAGGGGTCTGCTGAGCAGCTTAGAACAGAAGCAACGGTGATGTGCAAACACGGTGTCTACTCCTGTAGCTCTGGGTGGTGGGCGGTGGAACAGGAACCGGCCTGACAATCCAAGACCGAAGCCGCCCTGCACGGGGTGGGGGTGGGGCGGTGCAAGGGCGAGCAACCGTTTAAAATGCCACAAAGCTCTCCTCCCATGTTGAAGACGGCTTTTCCTGACTGGACATTAGCTTGGTGGCTATAAACCTTTGACTGGCTTCTGCAAAAAGCTGGTTCAGATAGTTCCTCTCTCTGTTTTTTCTAAACATTTCTGGCAAAAGAAGCCATTAGAGCCTCCGGGTCCACCATGTCACTCATCGGTTTATAGTTCTAAAGAGATTTATTCTGAAAAATAGAATTTCACAAGGCCGTACTGATGTAAATGAACACAGAAAAATACACCAACGGGAGTCCTTCTGACAGCAGGGTGTGGACAGAGAGGCGTGGAAGTGGCTGGAAGATTCTCCATGGGCCCTAATGCCAGTGGTGACAAGTGGTGGGCCTCTCACGGGGTCCCCGGGCATCGCCCCAAACCCTTGGGGATTTCGAGGGGGGACATGGTTACTCTCCAGGGGAGAAACCTGGCAGACAAGTCGCGAAGGTGATCACCGGCCTGAGGTCCACCCGCCACCG
The DNA here is from genome assembly GCF_014824575.4 of Sturnira hondurensis. Classification (NCBI taxonomy): domain Eukaryota; kingdom Metazoa; phylum Chordata; class Mammalia; order Chiroptera; family Phyllostomidae; genus Sturnira; species Sturnira hondurensis. The sequence goes on along the minus strand of NW_028097956.1, from coordinate 523,840 downwards.
CGGGCCTTGGGCGCGATGTCCTGAGGAGCACACGGGGCCCCCAGGAGGCCCTGCTCCCAGCGGGGCTCCCACGGGGCCCTCAAATGCAGGCTGGCTGCCTGTGCCCCTCGTGTCGGTCAGATCGAGAAACAGGAAGGCTGAGGGCGGGCTCCAGGTCAGAGGAGGAGTGAGGCACAGCACACGGGACGCGTGGTCCTAGGCTGGGACATGGAAACGTGGTCAGGACAACAGGGCACAGAGGTCAAGGGTGACGTGTCGTTCTTGACTCCGCTGCGTGAGCCCTGCCCTCCTGGGAGGCATGCACCCCCCTGTGTAGGGGTGAAGGGGCATGTCCCTTGAGTAGGAGAGGTTCAGAAAAAGCAGACGCTGCAGGGGGGGCGAAGGTGTGCGGGCGTGCACCTGAGCAAACAGGGAAGAAGAGGGCGAAGGAGGCCGACGCGGGTGATCTGGCGAGGGGCGGATGCGAGCCCTCCGTGCTCATCTGCACCTGCTCCTCACACTTGGAGTCACATGGACGTGCCATGCTGGCTGGGGCTTGAGTGACAAGAAGGGGTCTCAGTGCGGCAGCCCCCACGGGATGGGATGAGGGCACCGTGGTGAGTAGCAGGGGGAGGGAAAGGGAGGGACGGGGGGAAGGGGGAGGGGGGAGGTTGAGCAAGGAGAGAAGAAGCTTGGGGGGCAGGGAGGGCGCAGGAAGGTCCAAGATGGGCACCCAGACCACCTCCTGGGCAGAGCCAGCCTGAGCGGTCAGCAGATGAGTGTGAGGCGGCAGTCACCAGGCAGGGGCCAGAGGCACCTCCCCCTCCCACTTTCTGCTTTGCCCTCTCCCCTCTGTCTTCTCCTCGCCCAGCCTTGGTGAAGGCCCTGGAGAAGCAGTACCCCAAAGAAGGCCGGGTTTGCAAAGCCTCTCAGGAGTCCCCCCATTGGGAGCAGAGCCAGGTCGGTGGGGACAGGCCCGGCCCAGGGAGGCCCAGAATGGCCTCTGCACCGGCAAGGAGGGTGTGGACGGAGGAAGAGGTCAGGCGGGCCCCCAGGCCCTCATTTGCTCAGGATTAAGGTGGCCCAGGGCGGAGCAAACAGGAGCGAGGCCTCTGTGCCCTGGGGCCAGGGGCAGAGATTAACCAAGTGTCAGCAGGCAAACAGACCCGCCCTTCCCTCCAGGAACCCCAGTGTGGACTTAACACCCACAGAGCTGGCCGAGGGGCCCAGACACGGACCTCGTAGCCCCGGGCCACCCCCTCCCCACAGGTGCTGACAGAGGCTCCTGGCACCGGGGCCAGGCTCACACCCTGCCTGCTGCCTGGCCCATCCTGCCAGCCACAGGGCCCCAGCAATGACCAGGGACTGGGACAGGGAGGCTGCAGGACACCGCACCGTCCTGGGCCACCCCCACCTTGACCTGGCCAGGCACCAAGTCAGGGAGGTGGAGCGGCTGGGCACAGCCCTCCTGTAGGGCCCGTCCCTTGGGAGGGACTCAGGCCCAGGTGTGATCTCCAACACCCCAGGTTCAGCCTGTTGCGTTCTGGGGGGCCGGCCGGCCAGGGTTCTCTCGCACCAGATGCCTTGTTCCCGCCCCGTCAGGGCCCCGGCGGTGCATGCGGCCCCCACTCCGTAAGTGTGGGGGGCAAACAAGGAGCAGGGATGGGAGCTGATACCCCAGGGCTAGAGCCCAGAACCACGGCCCCGCTTCGAGGCGCCCCTGGCCTGTGGTTGATGAACCCAACGCTGACCGGCAACCCTGCTCTGGAGGGGCGGCCTCTGGTGTGGGGCAGGCGGTCAGAGAATGCCCGAGAGGCGCCCGCAGGGAATGGACTGTGTGGGTGGGAGCGGGCCTCCACGCACAGCCCCCAGGCTCTGGGGCAGGGGCCTCTGCCCGTCGAGCCGCCCAGCCCTGCCTCCCAGGACACCGGCCAGGACCCGGAGTGACGCATCCCGAGTGCCAACAAGCAGGCCCTGCCCCGGCTTCTTCAGACGCAGAGCTGGAGAGACTCGGCACCCNCCAGGGCTAGAGCCCAGAACCACGGCCCCGCTTCGAGGCGCCCCTGGCCTGTGGTTGATGAACCCAACGCTGACCGGCAACCCTGCTCTGGAGGGGCGGCCTCTGGTGTGGGGCAGGCGGTCAGGGAATGCCCGAGAGGCGCCCACAGGGAATGGACTGTGTGGGTGGGAGCGGGCCTCCACGCACAGCCCCCAGGCTCTGGAGCAGGGGCCTCTGCCCGTCGAGCCGCCCAGCCCTGCCTCCCAGGACACCGGCCAGGCCCCGGAGTGACGCATCCCGAGTGCCAACAAGCAGGCCCTGCCCCGGCTTCTTCAGACGCAGAGCTGGAGAGACTCGGCACCCCGATGCCCCGTTGGCGGCCCAGCAGCTGCCTGTGCCGGGCAGCGGGGCCCGGTGGATGCTCAGGCGGTGTGCAAGCCGGAGTCTGGCCACTGCGGGCTCCAGGCCTGGAGCTGTTCCTGCTCCCACGTGCGCCTGGGGACAGCTGTCCAGGCCTCACAGTGGGACCCCAGCAGGGCTTGTCCCCGAAGGACCTGGGTTCTTCTCACAGGGCCTGCTCCCAGTCCTCCCCAGGGACTGAGGGAGCTCGGGAGCCTGGTCCGAGGACAGGGTGAGGCAGGCCCAGGCCGGCGGGAAACACAGGCCCCACCCCCGATTTCTGCTGAGACCTCCTGCCACAGCAGGGGGGACCCCAGTGGGGTTTCAGAGGGCAGGAAGGGCCCTGAATCTGGAGACTGAGCGGGAAGCCCCCCACCATGACCTGGAGTGGGACACAAGAGACTGAGCCTAGGGGACAGTGCTCTCACCTGGGGACCGTCTTCCAGTGTCCAGCTGCCACAGGCCTCCTGGCTCCATGCGCAGCTGTGGGGCTCCCAGGCTGCCCCCTCCCTGCTGGGCTGGGTCCCTTGCTTAGATAGGGCCCTTTAAAGTAGTCTGTACCCACTGACAAGCCGGGGCCCCTGGGTACCCCACCCGCTTCTTCGGGGTGGGGAGGGGCAGCATTGCTCATGGAAGGACAGGGTGGCCCTGTGCCTAGCATGTGGGGCAGGGGTGTTCGTGCACACCCCTCGGGGCCTGTGGACAGGGCGTGGGCTCGGCCACCCACCCTCCGCTCAGGGCACCAAGTTCCCCGCGCCCCATGGGCTGCTCGCCGTGGGCCAGGGGCGGGCCTGTGTTTGGCTGCGTCAGCTCTGAGCCGCCCTGAGGACACTCCCTGGGCACTCCTGCCAGCCCCCAAGGCCTGGGGTGGGGGCCTGGAGCCCTGGGCTGCCGCTGCCCACAGTCTACAGGCCCTTTGTCCGCCTGGCCGGGCAGTGTTGACTCTCGGCTCTGGGCACATCCCATTCCCAGCCTTGCTCTTTGGAGCTTTCCTTGCCAGGATGTTGTCCTCCGGGCCGGGGCACACGGGCTGCGTGACAGTGACCCTTTACATCTTGTTTTTACTCCATTCTGCAAAGGAATAGAAACCTGGTGGGACCCTCTAGGAGGGGCAGGGAGGGGGTGACCGAGAGGGGAGAGGCTGGCCTCTGCAACAGTGCAGTGAGGCAGCTCCGTCCGAGGAAGGGGCCCCCCCACCTGCCACGGTCGAGAGCCTCGCCCTCCCCGTGGTGTCCAGTTCTGCCCCAGGGCCAGAGTCAGCCTGTGTCCAGAGCTGGACGAGGCCCACACTCCGTTCGCCCTCCTGAGGTGGGCTCCCCAAGTCCAGAGCTGGGAGCCCCTCGTGGCCCTGACCCCACCTCTGACCCCACCCACCTGCCTGCCGTCTGCGCCTTCCTCTGGTGGTCCAGTGGCCTTGGGGCCCTGTGCCCTGAGGCCCTCCCTCGGCCCCGTCTCCTTCTCTGTGGCGTGGTTCCGTCCCTTCACCCACCCCCACAGCAGGGCCATGGCACCTACCGCCTTCACTTCCGACCCCTCCTGACTGTCCCCTTCCCCTGCTGGGCTCGTTCTTCTCCCGTCACCCAGGGGCTGTAAGACAAGGCTGAGCTCCCCTCCGTCAGAGCTGAGGCCGGTGCTCCCCACCCCCTCCGAAGGCACTGAAGGTCCCGACCTCCCCCAGCTCCGGTGGGGCCCTGATGGGCCGCCCTCCTTCAGACACTGGAAGCAGACCGCCACCCTCACCTGACTGCTAGTTCCCCCTTCCTGCTTAGTCTCCAGGCAGTGACCTGTCCCCTCGGCTCACACAGTGAGCACTCTGCGCCCGGAGCCCCGGAGGGCAGTGGGCACTGGCTCCTGGGGTCCGCCAGGCACCCTGGTGCACCCCCAGCCCCGGTCCCACAGTCACTGTCCCCGCCCGCTGGCAGGGCAACGCCCTCCTTGTCCTTCCTTGTCACAGTTGACTGGGTATTTGAGGATGCTGACGTTCGTGCAGGTTCTGTGGTGCGTCTGCCAACTTCCTTGGGAGACCGCGCCCGGCCCCTCTGTGGGGACCTCGTCCGCCCACAGAGCTGCGCCTCTCCCTCCGGGGTCCAGGTCCTGCTCTGCGCACTCCCCCTGCCCCTGACCAGCCAGTGGCCAGAGCGCCGTGGCCCCGGGCGGCTCGGACGCGGCCTCAGAGCGGGCTGCGTTCTGATGGCGTCATCGGTGCCCGGGCTGTGGGAACCTGCTGATTTCGGGGCTGTGCTCATTCCTCTGCTTGCCCCAGCCCCCACCTCGGGCTTCGTCTGCAGGTGGCTTCTTCTCACAATGTCCCTCGTTTTCCCGCCCACGAGGAAGGCCATCGGGAGCCGAGGGGCATGGCCAGCACCTGCCAGCTGCCCTCCTGCCTGTTCCCCAAGTCCAGGAGTCCTCACTTGTCCCCCAAATCGTTCTTCTTGGGTCTCGCTCCCGGAGCTCAGCCGGCCGCCCTGGGGTCACTGGGCCCAGGGCCAGGCCAGGGCCCTGCTCTGTTGGGGAAGTCACCCCCGCCCGGGGCCCCGGTCTGCAGCCTGTGTGTACGTGGGGCCCAGCTCTGACCTCAGGCCCAGTGACCTCATTCAGTGCATTGGCACCAGGGTGGGAGCCCGCAGTCCCAAGTGTCTTGGGTATAGGGGGTAATGGTAGGGGCAAAGGTCAGGAGGTGGCTGCAACCCATCCTGCCCACCAGGGTCACAGGCTTCTCTGGAAGCCACTGTATGTGGTCCCAACCTGGGTTCCCCAGGCTTGAGGGAGGGACACCCCTTCACCCAGAACCACAAGCTTCTCGGCCAGGCCTCCAAAGGACGCCCTGGCCAGAGTCCAGGGGGCCATGGGCAGTGGGCTCTTGGGACGCCCAGGCCAGCCCTGGTGCTCTGGGGCCTCCTCTGGCCCTGTGCCGCCACCCCAGGGGTGACAGGCCGCCCCCCGCCCCTCCTGGTGTCTGGGACGCGGTGAGGGCCCAGGCCTTGGCCTGGGGGAGCCACCCCTGCAGGCAGAGCCGCGTGGGGGCCTCTGTGGGCCCCACCCCACTCCGCAGCCCTTTCCCGAAAGGAAAGACGACTTTCACAACAGGGCCAGGGGCTGCGGCTGTGGTGGGCAGGCGGGCTATCTGGTTACTTCCTGCCGTGGCCTCGGTTCCAGGCAGGGGGGCTGTGTGCTCTGCGGGGGGTGGGGATTAGGCGCCCGTGGGTGGCGGTCACACTGCCCAGGAGGAAGGGGCGGCTCACTCAGACACCCGATCCCCCCCGTGGGGCAGTGACGTTGATCAGGAATGCCTCCCCCGGCCGCAGGGTCACAGACACTGGGGCAGCGGCCCCCAGAGCCGAGGTCTGCGAATGCCCTGCTCCTGGCCAGGTGTCCTGCTGTTCTGCAGCCCCATGGGCCCCACACATTCCAGCCATTTTGGGGTCCCGAGGGGCTGCCGGGTCCCAGGCTGTTCCTGGGAGGCCAGGGTCACAGAGCCCTCAGCCCCGACCTGGTCACTGACCAGAGAGGTCCAGCTTGAGGTCAGCTCTGATGCGTGCAGTCTGTCAGAGGGATGGCTGGGTCGATGGGCCAGGACATGGCCTTTCCTGCTGAGACCTGGACTCAAGGGTGGGGTGGACAGGGGTGGAGGCCACCAGTAACCCCAGCCTCACCCAGGGGCCTCTCAGTCCTGAGGTCCAGGGAGTGGGCTGGCCTGGACGAATGCGCAGGACACCCGGGACCCCTGACACAGCACCCCAAGCTGCAGGCTGAGCCAGAGGTACATGGGCCGTGGTGCTGCCCCTGAGGCGGCCGAATCCTGGGGATGGAAGGTGGGCCCTGTGGCCACAGTCCCACCTCTCAGGCTGGGGCTGGTCCTCGCCACAGAGTCAGTGTGACTCTGGAGACAGAGCCCTGGGAGTCGAAGTCCAGGGCCTGAGACTGGGAAACCCCATCAGACGCAGGGACACGGGGCCAGTTTCCTGCCCCGGGCTGCTGACCTTCCAATTTCTGTGCCCGGTCCTCAGTTTCCCTTTGTGAGACCAGGGAGGACATGCACTTGGACATCACCTTCCTCCCAGAGTCCACTCCTGGTTCCTCAGCCCCTGCCTGGTGTCCACAGGACCCTGAGCCCCAGGAGGTACCCTGTGGCCAGAACTGCCCAGCCTGCTGACCCCCAGTCCCGTCCACATCCAGCCCAAGCGGCGCCCCAGCAGCGCAGAGCTCAGGGGTCTGGGGCCGCCCTCCCCACACTCAGGAAGCCCCCACTGTGATCCAAGCGTGGGACCAGCCCGGGTCTGGGGCCGCCCTCGGGCTTCCCTGTGCCCCCACCCTCTGCTCCCTCTGTCTAGGTGGCGGGCGCCCTCCACGCCCCCCTGCCCTCCCCAGTACAGCCTTTGGCAACGGTGTAGCTGGGGGTGCTTGAGGCTCCCCTGGGGCCTCCACAGAAGGGGGGTGGGCTTTAGGATGTGGACATTCTCAGGGCGGGGCCAGGCTTGCAGGCTGAATTGGGGGCATGATGGGTCTTCTAGGGCCACAGCCACCCCTCTGCAGGGGGTGGCTCAGAGTGCCTGCGTGTGTGCACAGGTGCATGCACACGCACACGCACACGCACACAGCCGGGCTCCCGTGTGGTGGGAGAGCCCGGAAGGCACAACTGCCTCCCCGACTCCCTCCCTTCATCCTGGGAATGAATGGCTGCCCCTCCCCGTCCTGGGTTTTATGGACAAGCTTAAAAAGCACACAGAGACCAGGGCTTGCAAAACGCTGAACGTGTATTTCTGGAACAGCTGGCCCCTCAGGAGGAGGTGGGGCTCTGCCTCCTGGCAGCTGGCCAGCAGCCAATTGCGCGCCCAGGTGACCAGCACGGACGAGACCCCACGCGATGCTGATGTCTGGGAGGGGTGACTGGACCCATGGCCAAAGGAGCCCCTGCCCACCCGCCTGGGCGGTGGACAGGGAATGGGGCTGGACGGTGTATTCGGGGCTCAGCCTCCCAGCCAGCAGCTCAGGCTGCTGCCTTGGGAGTTGGACTGCAGGGAACGAAGGGGGATCTGTGGGGAGGGGAGGCGCATCAGGCTGCGGGGATGGCCCGGGCTCGGCGGCTCCAGCGCCGGCGCGCGGCCTCCTGGCTCCTCAGGGGCCCCTCCACGCGATCCTGGCGGAGGCCGCTGCGGGTGTCACACTGCAGACCGGCGCAGCCGCACTCCTCCACCTGGGTGTAGCTGAAGGCCCGGCGGGAGCCATCCGCGCAGCGCAAGGTCACGTTCCTGGGCGCGGCCCGCAGCTCCCGGCAGCAGCTGCAGTTGTGCTCCAGTTCCCCGGCCTCCAGAGAGAACCTGCAGGCGGGGCTGCTCAGCGCCGGTGGGGGTGGGGGTGCGCCTGGGCCGCCCTCGCCCCGCGCTGAGGCCACCCTCGAGGCCGGTCATTCCAAACAGGCACAGGGCCTGTTTCACTGTGAGCCCCGCCTCTCAGCCCAGGGAGACCCCCGCTGGCCCCTTCCCACCCAGGGCACTCAGGGGCTGCGTTGCTGCCCCACCCCGTTCCGCCTCCCGTCTGCAAACACTGCAGCCCACGCTGCGCAGGAGCCCACGGGCAGGCAGCTGGGGGGGGCTCACGTACACAGAGGTGGTGTCCCCACAGTTGCCCTTGCAGTAGGCCAGGGACACGGGCCCCTCGGAGCTGCAGCCCTGCACGCGGATGACCTCGAGCTTGTGGTAGATGACACAGGCCGACTCTGGGGAGGGGCAGGGGAGGCGGTGGGGGGCGTGGTCAGGGTTGGCCGGCGCTCCGCAAGACCCCCGCCCCGCCCCACAGACACGCCCACTCACTGTTCTGGGTTTGGGGTACAGAACAGGAGAGGCAGCAGCCATCCTTGCTCAGCTTAGTCTGGTCCTGCGCCAACAAGGGGGGCCGTTAGTGCTGAAGCAGCCCACCCAGAAGAGCACGCAGGGCCAGGCTCCGCCCGCGGCAAGACAGGGGCGCCGTTGCGGGCCCTGCGTGCTGCCCGCCCCGTGCACACTGGGCCAGGCTGGGCGGGGCTCTCAGACTCACGGCCGGGCAGGTGAGTGAGGGGCATGTCTTCTTCACGGTCACCACCACGAGCCCGTCCCCGTGCTTCTCACACTGGTGGGTCACACAGCGGTTCCCAGAGTCCGGCCAGGACTCACCAGGCTGCAGGGGTCCGGGTCAGCAGGTGAGTCCTTCCCCAAGAGCAGGGGTGCGAGGCACCGCTGCCTGTCGGCCCCCACTCTGTGGCTCCCGGAGGAGCCCCCCTCCCCCGACTTGCTGGCCTCTGCCAGGAGCACACGCTGCAGTGACATCTCTTCCGGGGCCCTGACCCCGCCCACAGGGACCCTGCCCGCAGGGACCCCGCCCGCTCAGCCCCATCACTGTCTTCACAAGGCCATCCCACAGGCTGAGGTGGGCCTGGCCTGAGCCTGGCATCCCTGGGTCCCCTAGGTTGCCTCTGCCCCCAGCGGGTCAGTGGGCAGCAGTGGCCTGCCCAGCCTGGGACTCCCTCACCAGCCCTGCTGACCACACTCACGTGGAAGAGGTGGGTGGAGCCGTCGCTGGTGTTCATGACGCAGGCCACCTGCACACAGGACCCGCAACAGCGCCCGCTTTGTGCCTGGTACTCGAAGCCCTAGGAGAGGGGTGCAGGTATGCCTGAGCCCTGGGTGTGCGGCGTGGGGGGCTCGGGTGTGGGGGCAGCGGCGGGTACTCACCATGGGGCAGTGGGTGCTGCAGGTCTCGGTCTCACAGCTGATCCTGAAGGCGTCTGCCTGGGGGCCACCAGGCACCTCACAGCGGCACGTCTGGCAGAGGCTCGAGGAGACCACGGCGCCAGGCTGGGGGGGGCAGGGCGGCCAGCATCAGCAAGCCGGTGCCCCGCCTCCCAGGCAGCCCCTCTGCACCAGGGGGACCTTCTCACCCTCCACCCCATGACCCTCGGGGGCTCTGTCTCAAGGGCACAGCCTCTGTGGGGGTCAAGTCCCCGGGGTCCCGGCTGGGAGACGCCAAGGCTGGGGGGCCTTGTCATGTTCAGACCAGAGTGGGGTCCAGACCCTCAGCCCGTCCTCACCTGGTACAAGGTGCCGTTCACACTGCAGACGGTCCAGCCTGTGTGGGAGGAGAGGAGGCCTGCAGAACTGCCCTCGGTGCCTGTCGTCCCCGCCCTCACCCCCGCTGCCCCGCTGTCCCCCAACCGCGCTGCCTGGCCTCTTGTGCAGACAGTGCCCAGCTCTGAGTGGCCCATCCCAGCTGCACCCTGAGTGAGGCCGGGTCCCCAGGGCTGCCCGGCGGGACACTCACCGCATTTCTGGCTCGGGCAGCAGGCCCCCTCCTCATAGTTCACAGTCTGGAGGGAGCCCTCAGGACAGCCCGAGAGCGCTGGGCAGTAGCTGGCGTTGCACGCTGTCGGGGGCGAGGGAGCGGACAGAGAGGTCCTCAGACCTGAGTGTTGTCCCCAGGACTCTCCAGGGGGCACTGGCCACCCCCCGGGGTGAGGCTCCCAGCAGGCCCGGTACACCCGGGAGTACTGGGTGTACTCAGTACTCCAGTCACTCCTCACTTGGAGTCACCAGTGAGGCCACAGCAGGGGCAGGGGCTGCCCTGTCCCCCTTTGTTATGCCTCAGCCGCCAGCCCTGGGGTGACGTGTATGTAGACCTTGGCAGACATGAGGGCAGCGGCCTGTCCCCCCACGCCCCCCGGCCCGGGGCTCACCGCAGGTGTACTGGGGACAGCACTGGCCGGCCTGGGGGGCCACAGGCACAGACACAAACCCAGGCTCCGGGCAGGCGGGGGGCAGGGGGCAGGGCTGGCGCCGGCAGCTCAGGGTCCATGTGGTGCCCTCGCAGGTGCACTCCTGGCAGTCGAAGGTGACCGCGCCGCCCAGCTGCAAGGGGGGCATATGGAGCACGGCCCTGCGTCACTTGCCTGTCCCAGAGGCAGTTCCAGAGTCTGGGACGCAGGGGAACCTGAGAGAAGGGGCTTTAAAAGGGTGGGAGGTCGCCCTGGCCAGTGTGGCTCAGCAGATTGGGTGCCGGCCTGCAAACCAAAGGGTCGCCGGTTCGATTCCCAGTCAGGGCATGTGCCTGGGTTGCAGGCCTGGTCTCCAATAGGGGGCACACTAGAGGCAACCACACACTGATGTTTCTCTTCCTCTCTTCCTCCCTCCCTCCCTTTCCCTCTAAAAATAAATAAATAAAATATTTAAAAACAGTTGGGGGGCCTGTGGCCCCCAGGGGCCAGGCGAAGGGTGGGCAGATGGCTCTGTGGGTGACAAGCCCCAACTTCGCTGTCCCAGCAGAGCAGGAGGGGTCCCTGTACAGGGGCAGGCCTCCTGGGCGCCTGCACACAGAAGCCTTGCCAGCTCTGCTGGGATAGCCATGTCCCTGTCCCCGAGGCTGAGAGGTAGCCCTGCAGCCCAGAGTGCCACACTCACCTCCACAGGCTCCCCGTGGGGCCCCAGGCATCCTGGAGGGGACAGAGGCTAAGGTCACTGCTGGGCAGCTACGGCCCACCCGGCCTTCAGGCCAGGACTGTGGGCCCAGCAGCCACAAAAAGCCTGCTCAGGTGGAAGGCACCCCCACCAGCCCGCCGAGGGGACGCACTGGGGCAGCCTGCTGGCACACAGACTTCTGTGCTCATGCTGAAAAGCGTCATGTTCTCCGGACAGAAGCAGCCTTCTGTGATGGGGCCGATGTCCTTGAGGGCCCTGCAGGGAAGCAGGGGGTCAGCCTGGCCTCTGTGCCCTCCGGGGCAGGGAGAGGCCACCCTGTGGTCTCTAGGGGCAACAGGCGGGAGGGGCAGACACGTACACGAGGCTGGTGCTGTCGCCCCCGTAGCAGTAGGAGGGGTTGGAGGGGCCGCAGGGCCGGTACTCCTTGTCAGCAGGGCAGGTGAAGGCTGTAGGAGAAACGGCCCCTGAGGGGAGGGGTCCAGCCTGGGGCGATGCCCAGGCCGCCCCTGGGGCCCCTGCTGCTCCCTGTAGCCAGAAAACCCCTCCTGTCTGTCCCAAAGCCATTGTGCTCTGCCCTGGGGTCCCCCTCTTCCTCCTGCCAAGAAGGCCGCCCCTGCTGCTGCCGGGAGGCGGCCACTCACGGCAGGTGTGGTTGGTCCGGCCCCTCCAGTCGATGCACAGGCCGCGGGCCGCGCACAGCGAGGCGTACAGCTCCAGGCCGGAGCACACTACGTCCGGCTCAGTCAGGTGGCACCAGTCGAACACGCAGCCTTCGTAGTACGGCCTCGGGGGGATCACGGTGTGGCACGGCTTGAAGGTGCTGCGGCACAGGCACACGCGGTATCGTGGGTGGCCCAGGTGGCCCTGGGGGGTCCCCGGGGAGGGATCCAGCCGCTGAGCCCACCCGAGGGCCCTGCCCCTCTGGCGGAGGCAGGGCCCTGCCTCCCTGAACCCTCCCAGCCTGGGTGAGGACCCCTGCCTGAATGAGGACCCCTGCCTGGGCTCTGGCAGAGCAAGCAGTCTCCTTGCCTCCCCCGGCCCAGCGCCCCCAGAACCTCACTCGCTCAGAATCAGCTGGCAGATGGGCGAGGGCGGGCAGGAGGTAGGCAGGGTTGTGGGCCCGCCTCTGGGGGGCGTCGGGGGCGGGCCGTGGCAGGTCGGCTGGTCGGGATTCGTCACCTTCCAGTGCCAGGACATGTCAGAGCAGGAGGCCACCACCGCCCCCCCGGGTAGACGGCACTCGTCCTTCCGGTTGTTGGTGCAGGTGCCTGGGGTGGGGGTGGGGGGGTTGGGCAGCTGGGATGGCAGTGTCCCCAGGCTGCACTCCATGGGTCCCCTGACGTCCCTGTGCTTCCCTCCCCCGAGGAAGCTGGACCTTGGGGCCATTCCCATGGAGGGTGGACAGGTGTGGGCCTTGGGTGTCCCTGCAGGCTGGGGGCTCCAGCCCCCCCCTCAGGGACCGGCCAAGGCCGGTCCTCCTCCCACTGGACACTCGGAGTGACATTTAGTGGCCAGGGCCAGGGTGGGCGTTTGAGACCGAACTGGGGCCTGGGGCGGGGCTCACCACACTGCCCCTCGGTGTTGTTAGCGAACTTGCTGAAGGGCACGTCCACGGAGAAGATCAGGCCGCTGAACATGACCTGGACGCCGACCTCCGGGATGCTCACGTACATCTTGATGCCGATCTGGGAGACCACGATGCCGTCCTTCGCGAAGCCCGGCCGGACCACGTTGTTGTTGAAGAGGATCTAGACGCAGCGGCAGGCCGGGGGGCAAACGGGCGGGCAGCCGTCAGCCGCCGCTCGCGCCCCCTGCCCACCCTGTGCAGCCCGGGCGGGGGCGCCCCACCTCGTTGGTCATCACGCCGCGGACGGGCTTGCGGGCCAGCACGACGCGGTCCTGCCGGTACTCCACGATGATGGACTGCGGGCAGGACAGCCTGTCCTCCGAGTCGCAGAAGTAGTTGTCGATGAGCACGCGGAAGTGGCCGTACACGGGCACGATCTGCTGCACCAGCACGTAGGTGCAATCGTCCAGAAAGGTGTAGTAGGTGCCGTCAAAGGTGATGTAGTGCGGGTCGCCCCAGCCGCTGCACACACCTGGGGGCGCCGGAGGGGCTCAGGCGGGCCCGCCCCTCACCAGCCTCGGCAGCCGGCGGAGGGTGCCCGCTCTCGGGAGGTCCTTCCGCCACCCGAGTCCCCGCCCCCAGCCGAGTCCCCGCCCCCGGGCCCCGCCCCACTCCGCTCACACTGGCACTGGTAGTGCTGGCAGCAGCCGTCCTCATCCGCCACCTTCAGGGCGGGGTAGCCGTTGGCGCAGGTGGGCTCCTGCAGCTGCGGGCACCGGCGCGGCTGCAGGGTGATGGCGTTGTTGCCCTCGCAGGTGGCCTGAGAGCAGTTGGGCATGGGCCAGGTCTCCCCTCTCTGTGGAAGCAAAGGCAGCTGGGGGCTCCGCCCACCGGCCTCCCGGGCACGCCCCTCAGGGCCCCGGGCCTCCGACGCTCTGACCCCACACACCCACTCTGGCTATCCTACTTGTCCGGAGCATCGACCACGCACACTGGTTCCCTGTCGCCCACAATCGGGAGAGTCTCAGCTCGGGCCTCACTCTCCCAGCTACCAGGCCACACCCCAGGGTTCCGCCTGCAAAGCCCAGTAGTGCCTCACTGAAGGCTGGGGCCCCCGACTAGTCCTGGAGCCCCACAAAAGGCAGGAAGGGGATGTTACCGATCTTGGGGGGACTGCGCTGGGGCATCCCTGTGTAGTGACAGGCACGGGGGCCGAAGGGGAGGACCCAGGCATCGAGGGCGTGGGCGTGGGCAGGACGGTGCTGGTGGGGCAGACCTGGTCAGTCTGCCTCACCACGTGGCAATCCAGGCTGCACACAGCGTAGTAGCAGTGGCCAGCAAGGTCAGCCTCCTGGTATATGATGGACCCTGCACACCAATGGGACAGGTGTCAGCAGCGCAGGGGCCGCCCCATCAGACGTCCATGAAATGACCCCTCCTGTTGCCCGTGGCAGAGCCACCATCAGAGACCCACCTACCCCTCCACCTCTGCCCCAGACGAAAGGGGCCCTCAGACCCACACACAGACCACCACACACACACCACACACCGGCAGGGTAGAGCTTGTGTGACACGCTGCAGTAGCACTTGGTGGTGGATGGAGCTGACGAGCTGAGGGTGGTCACAGCAGGAACCCCAGAGGTGGGCTCTGAGGTGAGCAGGGACGTCACAGATGAAGAAGTACCGGGGGTGGCAGAAGTCAGAGGGCAGCCTTCTCCGGGCTCACAGCACAGGACGCGCACCTCATAGTTGAGGCACATCTTGAAGGTGCCCCTCTGGTCTCGGTTGCGGCACACCAGCCCCACGTCGGGACTGCACTGCACCACCTGGCCCACACTCTCGATGCTGACCTCGGGGTGGTTCTCGGCCCGGCACTGCAGGTGACTGATGTACTCTGGCCGGCGGCAGATTTTCTCTCCACTCCTGACGATGTTGCTGTAGGTTTCCAGGTCTCCTCCATGGGGCCCTGGGGACGGGAAGTCCACGTCGAACCACTTGGTCCAGGAGCACCGTGGCTGGCAGGAAGTGGTCCCAGGTGTGGAGTGGGTGGTAGCAGGTGTAGCAACATAGGTTGTGCTGGGTTTTGGCACCGGGGTTGTGCTGGTTGCTGGCACAGGGGTTGTGCTGGTTCCTGGTATAGGGGCTGTGCTGGTTCCTGGCACAGGGGTTGTGCTGGGTTTTGACACAGCAGTTGTGCTGGTTCCTGGCACAGGGGTTGTGCTGGTTCCTGGCACAGGAGCTGTGCTGGTTCCCGGCACCGGGGTTGTGCTGGTGTTTGGCACAGGGGTTGTGCTGGTCCGTGGCACAGGGGTTGTGCTGGTTCCTGGCACAGGTGTTGTGCTTGTTCCTGGCACAGGGGTTGTGCTGGTTCCTGGTATAGGGGTTGTGCTGGTTCCTGGCACAGGGGTTGTGCTGGTGTTTGGCACAGGGGTTGTGCTGGTTCCTGGCACCAGGATGGTGCTGGTTCCTAGCACAGTGGTTGTGCTGGTTCCTGGCACAGGTGTTGTGCTTGTTCCTGGCACAGGGGTTGTGCTGGTTCCTGGCACAGGGGTTGTGCTCGTTTCTGGCACAGATGTTTTCCCTGTTGTGACCACGTGGGAGGTGGTCTCAGCTGCACCAGTGACGCTCACACTTGGGGTGCTAGGCACTGTGACAGGCTGGTGGGTGGGGCAGCCTTCTCGGGGCTCACAGCACAGGACGCGCACCTCATAGTTGAGGCACATCTTGAAGGTGCCCCTCTGGTCTCGGTTGCGGCACACCAGCCCCACGTCGGGGCTGCACTGCACCACCTGGCCCACACTCTCGATGCTGACCTCGGGGTGGTTCTCGGCCCGGCACTGCAGGTGACTGATGTACTCTGGCCGGCGGCAGATTTTCTCTCCACTCCTGACGATGTTGCTGTAGGTTTCCAGGTCTCCTCCATGGGGCCCTGGGGACGGGAAGTCCACGTCGAACCACTTGGTCCAGGAGCACCGTGGTTGGCAGGAAGTGGTCCAAGTGTATGTAATGTGTGTGCTGGCTGTGACTGTGGCTGTCTGGGGCACATGTCCTGAGCTGACACTTCTGTGCTCAGTGGAGGTCCCTTGGGTTCCGGAGGTTGGAGCAGCCTTTGACCGGGTCCTGACTTCTTGTGTGGTCGAGCGTGTGGCCCACGTTGCCTCCGCGGTGGTCCTGTCTGTGCACACGTCCACCCAGGCACAGCACTGGATCCGCACCTCGTAGTTGTAGCAGATGGGGGGAACCTGGTCCCTGTTCCTGCACACCAGGCCCACGCTGTTGTTGCAGAGCACGTTCTGCCCCAGGTCCGCCAGCGGCGTGTTGGGGAAGCTCACCGCCCTGCACTCCACCTGGCTGGGCCTCTCGCAGAACTCATAGCCCTTGGATCTCAGATTCTGAAACGTGTCGAAGTCTCCGCCGTCGATACTTGCTGTGGGGTAGCTGCCATCGATCCAGGCCGTCCAGCTGCAGAACTCCTGTACACAGGGGATCTGGCTGGGCTGCGGCGAGGTGGGCTGGCCAGGGCCCTCAGAGGGCCTGGGTGGGGCGCTGGGCCCCGAGGTCGCCTTCCCAGCGGTTGTTGAAACCGGCACTGTGCCAGGGGTGCTGGGGGCAGGGTTTCTGCGAGTGTTCGCGGGGGTGCTGGGGCTGGCGGTGTGGCCCTGGGCCGTTCCCCCTGTCTGCCGGGCCGTGGCCCCAGGGGTGGTTCTGCAGGCCGTCCGTGAGGCCGTCGGAGCGGGACCGCTGGAGGTGGGGCAGGCCCGGGGAGTGCAGCACAGGACCCTGATCTGGTAGTTGCCACAGAGCCCCGAAACCTGGTCCCTGTTGTAACAGGCCAGCCCCACCGTCGGCGTGCACTCCACACGCGACCCCAGGTCCTGGAGCGGTGTTTCCGGGGCGTCTTCCGCTCGGCAGTCCACCGCCCTCGGCGCTCGGCAGATGGGGTGCCCGTGGGCCCGGAGGTTGTCCAGTGTGTCGAAGTCACCGCTGTCGATGCCCCGTCCTGGTCGGCTGACGTCCAGCCATGGCGACCACTGGCAGTCCTCCCCACAGCCTGGGTGGGGGCTGGCAGAGGCTGGCAAAGGTTGTGGCCTCGGAGACGTGCGTGCAGCGGTGGGTGGGGCTCTGCTCAGAGTGCCGGTGGGCGCTGGGCTCCTGGCCGGGTGGGGGAGTGTGCCGGGCTGACCTGTGGAGCTTGTGGCTGGGGGCAGAGGAGGAGGCAGAGGGGCCGGGTGTCAGGGGCCAGCCTTCCCTTCGGGCCTTCGGGCCCCGCACACTGACCCTGTCCTTGCCCTGCATTGGTCAGCCGCTTGGGGGTCTGTCTTTCTGTCCCCGGCGTGTGCCCCCCACACAGCTGCTGTGGCACCGCCTTGAATAAGTCGGCAAATGCGTCCCACTGAAGGGAAGCCGACTCCCCATGCACTTCCAGAGCGGAATCTGGGTGTGTGGCCCTGAGAGCCAGAGTTCTGGGGACTCTTTTCTCTTGGGGGGACCTCTGAGAAGTTCCTGGGACACCCCCAGAGTTAGGGGAGACAGCAGAACCCCAGGTGCCCCCCTCCCAGCCAGCCTGGGGCACCTCTGCTGGCTGCTGCTGCCTGGGGGACACCAGACCCCCCAGGGACACCCAGGGGGGCCGCCTCTTTGCAACTGCAGGGTGACTGTCCTCCACTCCATCCTGGGCGCCCCCCGTCAGTTCTCAGGGTGAGGGGCAGCCCTGGGCAGCCCCCAGCGCATCTGCCTACCGATCAGCGGCGTGGAGAAGGAGAAGGTGGTGGTGGGGGCGGGGGTGTTGGGGCTGCAGGCGTGGACCCTCCTCTCGATGGTGCCATTGGCTCCGCAGTGGGCGGAGATGCAGCCCCCTGTGCCGTCTGTCGTGTGGTAGATGACGTCCCCCGGACGGAACTGCCGCCCACCATAGGTGCAGACACAGGCTGTGGGGAGCAGGGTGGCTGGGCATGTTAGGGTCCAGGGCGCAGGAGGGCACCCCCAGACCCCGAACCCAAGGAGGGCCCCCAACGCTCACCGTCAGCGTCATAGGTGCACTGCACGCCGCTCTCGGTGCAGATGCTGTGGCAGAAGGAGAACGGTGAGTCAGGTCTGCAGGGCGTCCAGGCTGGGTGGGGGGCGAGGCCGGCAGGAGCTGCCCCGGAGGGGCGCCCTGGAGCCCACGGTCACACCTTCTCCATCCATGACCAGGGAGCCCCGCACTGGTGATAGCTTCCTCTCTGGGACAGCTGTCTGGGGTCTTGGGGGCTCAGGCTCAGCCCCCCCGCTGTCCGGCAACCGGGAGGCCCTTCAGGAAACCCAGGCCGCAGGAACCCCCGGGAGGTGGCAGTGGGAGGTGGCCCCGGGGAGTGCCCCCGAGCCCCCGGCTCCCGGCTGTGGAGTCGCTCACCAGGAGTAGCAGTTCTTGTCCGAGGGCACCGCTGCACCCGGCCGGTACGACTTGCCCTGGACCTGGCAGGCCGGTGGCGGGGGTGGGGACGGGCACGCGGCCACACACTGCATGTTGTCCTCATCAAAGATGGGGGCCTCCTCGGGGCACCTGGGGTAGCAGCCTGCGAGCCGGAGAGGCCTGAGTCCCAGGCGGACGATGGCCGGGCGCCTTGCCCCCACGGCCCCCCGCCACCCCCAGCCCTGGGCCCCCCACCACGCCACAGGGAGTGCCAGCAAGCACCCCCACAGGCCCCTCGAGGGTCAGGAAGAGCTCAGCCCGCCACAGGTCCCAGGGCCCCGGCATAGCCCACCTTCCAGGCCCTGGGTGTCGTGCCGGCACTGGCCGCGGGGGTTCCGGCAGGTTCGCAGGCAGGGGGCCCCGCAGGGCTGGTAGTGCCACTCACACTCGCCCTGGGGGTTGTAGTAGTCGCAGAACAGGGCTGGGGGGGCAGGGACACGCTCAGCCCCAGGAAGGCGCCCTGGAGGGGCAGCCCGGGCCCCAGGCCCTGCAGGCTCCCATGCACCCCGATCCTTTGCCAAGTCTTGTGGGCTGTCCCTGCACGAGGCCTTGGGGGGCGTGGAGCCCGGATCCTGGGGCTCGGGTGGGCAGCAGGGCTGTGGGCCGGCTCAGGTTCCGGCCGCAGCAGCTGCCCAGCTACGCCGCCCCCTGGCCAGACCCTCTGGGGGCGGGTGCTCTGGGGACCCTTCAGCTCCAGAAGGTTCTACCACACCCGTCACGTCTCTGTCAGCAACACGCCCTTCGTTCTCCTTTCAAAGCTGCCTCGCCCCCCCACCCCCCATGGGAGATCGAGGCACTCACGGCAGACGTCGGGGGTGCGCCAGGACACGCACACGCCCGCCTCGCGGCAGGCCTGGGCGTAGGCGGCCACGGCCGTGCAGAAACACTCGCAGTCGCCGCCCGAGTCGCAGGCGCACGCGTCGCTCACGCAGGCCTCATAGTACTTGGTGGGGTCGACCTGCGGGGTGGGGGGATGGGCCTCAGATTCCGGGGCCCAAACCCCACAGGCTCTTGGGGAATCGGGCCTCCCTCGTAGGGCTTAAGAGCAGCAAGCGCTTGGCCGGTCCTAAGGAGTGGCCCCACCCCAGCAAGGTGACTGCACCCTGAGGTCCTCCGTCCCTCCCCGGGGGCCCGGAGGGGCGTCCAGCCTACATGGGCGTGGCAGGTCTCGAATGTGGCGCTGTTGAGGAGGCTGCATTGCTTCTGCGCCCAGGACTTGCGGTAGGGGTTGGCGGTGCAGGGGTCCCTGGGGGCTGGGGCGTCCGGGCAGGACGGGGAGAACTTCCAGCTGTTGCCAAACTCCAGAGCGTCGCCCACCACGGACTGGCTCCGCGTGGTGAAGTCGTTGAGGGCGTTGTCGTCGAAGTTCCCGCACAGCCCGCAGACCCTCCCCTGCGGACGTGGAGACAGGGGGGCCCGTGGGGCTGGGACTGCAGGGAGCAGCCTGGCTGGGGAGGGGTGAGTGTGGAGCACCTGTGCTGTGGCCCCACCTCTCCTGGAGGGGACAGGAGTGGGTGTCCTTCTGGGACGAGGACGGGAGCACAGAGACACATGTGGTGGCCGGTTACAGGGACACAGGTTGGGGTGGTGCAGCCACCAGCCCGGGGTGCCAGTGGCCCCAGAAGCTGGAAGAGTCTGGAAGGAGCCTCTGGGGAGCCAGCCCTGTGGCACCAGCACTGGACTTCTGGGACCAGACGGTGTGTCCGGTTGTCCTGGCAGCCACAGGACCCTGACACCGCGGCACAGCGCCTCCTACTGGCCTCCTCCCTGCAGGCGCGCTGGGCCGCCCCCTACCCCGCCACCATCGCTGCCTGTCCTTCTGAGTCTTCGTCTCTCTGCCTGTGGCCTGTCTCTGTCCTCCCAAGCCCTGCACCCCACGCTGCCCCCGGGGTCTGGGGCGAGGGCGGTGGTGGGCGGGGCGGAGCCTCACCTTGAACTCAGGACTGAGTCTGAGGAAGATGCTGGTCTTCTTGTCCCACAGCAGCACCAGGCCAAACTCAGTGTCCACCACCAGGTAGATGCCCACCTGGCGAATGGCGTAGGGCGCCTCCTGGCCCGCTGCCTTCTGGATCACCTCCACTTTCCCGTCACTCAGCTTCAGCTCGTAGCTCTGCGTGGGGAGGGGGCCCCTCAGAGTCTGGGGCCCCAGGCCACCCCAGGCCACCTCCCGAGAGGGTCCACTGGCCCCATGCATGGTGCCACCCTGGCTGAGGCGTGGGAGCGCGGCCTTCCTTGGGGTTCCTGGAGCCTCCCAGGGGGTGCTCCGGCCCCACCTGGCCCCCCACTCACCCCCAGGAAGATCTTGATGGCCTTGGAGCAGGTGGTCCCTGTGGTGCCGCAGGGGACGTTCTCGGTGACCACGCGGAAGGTGTCCTGGGAACTGCTGTTCCCACCACAGTGGTCCTGTGGGGACAAGGTGGCCCGCTCACCTTCCGAGAGAAGGCAGGCCGAGGCGGGCAGCGCTGCGGGACCCCCGGGGGCTGGGGGCCGCGGTGACCGCACCTGGACCAGCGTGTACTCGCAGTTCCCGCTGAAGCTGTAGCGCTGCCCGTCGAAGGTGAGGTAGTGGCCGTCCCCGTACACGGCGCAGGTGGCCATGCAGGGCTTGTCCGTGCACTGCCACACCCGGCTCTGGCAGGTGCTGCAGGGAGGGGCGCCGGTCAGGCCAGAGCCCGGCGGGCGGGCGGAGGCTCCGAGGGGGCCTTCCAGGCGCCGACTGGGGCGCAGTCTCAGGCCCGAGGCCTCGCCAGCTCGGGCGCAGCGCCTGCTGCAGGACCCCCCCCCACGGGCCCCCGAGTCGCCACGCACCAGGTGTTGCAGCCCACCCGGATGGTCTGGCCGGCCCGGTAGCTGGCTTCGTTGTGCACGCAGGGGCAGTCCGCCGCAGTGAGGCAGCCCCCCTCGCCGTCGGCCACCAGCCCGTCGGGACACACGCAGCCGGGCACGCACTGGGGGCTGTACTGGGGGTGGACGGACACCTCAGTGGAAGGGGTCTGCGCCCAACCAGTGGCCTCTGGGGGGCCCCGGGGACAATGGGCCCAATAAACTTTCAGGCAGGAGTCTCCACAGGGGCCCGGGAGGGGCCAGTGGGCGTGGGGTCGCCAGAGGTCCGCGGGGGCGGGGGTCACTCACACAGTCCATGTCCAGGGTGCGGCAGCTCTTCCGGCAGCCGGCCCCGGTGGCCCCGGCCGAGGCGTTGCGGCAGTCCGCGTAGACCATGGGCGGGGCGCAGACTGTGGGGGAGGGCCTGCTCTGAGGGACGCGCTGCTGCCCACTCCACGTGTGTGTTTCACGTGACCCCCGTCTGCACACACGTGTGTGTGCATGCACCCGTGTTCAGCATGTGCATGGGTGGTGGTGCATGTACGGCATGGGTGTTTGTGCACCTGTGTGTATGCTCAGCTTGTGTGTGCCATGTATGTGTCCACAGCCCCCCGACCCCCCTTGCTGAGCCCAGAGGGCAGAGGCTGAACTCTACCCTCCCCTACATGAACTTGAGGGGAGCCTACCTTCCAAGTGTCACAGGGAAAAAACTAAGTGCCCCCTCGCCCCCGCCCCCCGCCCCCGCCTTCCCTACATCCCTGCTCACCTGGGTCAGGGGTGTGGCCTCCGATGCAAGTCAGTGTGCCCTTGGTGCAGGTGCTGCGGGGAGAGGGTGGTCAGAGGGGTCTGTCCCGCCCCCTGCCCCTCCCACCCGCCCCTCCTGTCTGCCGGCTCCTACCAGACAGCCCCTTGCTGGTGCACAGACTCCCCGCTGGGGATCACCAAGGCGCCGTGGTAGCAGGGACAGCTGGCGGCTGGCACACACTTGCCCGTGTCATCCAGGAAGGTGCCCTGGGGGCAGGTGCAGCCGTCCACGGGCACAAAGCTTATGCCACAGGTGGGGTCCTCGTTGCTCAGGGCTCGGCAGGTGGGCTGACAGGTGCTGATGTTGTGGTGGTAGGTCATCGACTGGGGACAGTTTTCCATGGGCTTTGCTGGGGGACATCAGGAAGGGAGTGGCACTCAGGACAGAGTGGCCGTCCCCGGGCCCCCTGGCTCCCTGTCTCTAACAGACCCGCCCTCCTGGGCAGTGTCCAGGGGCTCCCTGACCTCTGTGCAGGGGTTGGAGCCCACGGAGGCCGCCTGGCCCGCACACTCACCGCAGACGCCGGCCCTCCAGCCGCTGAGCAGCACGCCCCGGGCGGCGCAGGCCCGGACGTAGGAGGACAGGGCGGCGCACAGGCAGTCCTCGCTCCTCTCGCAGTTGCAGGTGTCAAACAGGCAGTGCTGGGGATGGGCGTCGGGCGTCAGGGGCCGACCCCCACACGGCCGCCCTGGCCCCCTCTGGGACCCTCCCTCCGCAGAACCCACACAAAGCCGGGGCCGGGGCCCTGGTCCCCGGGGCCTGACGCGTCCAGCCCTGCCCGGCAGCCTCAGACGCCGAAGCACCTGGGCCACAGCTGAGTCTCAGCCAGAGGCTTGAAGGGACTCAGGCGCACGCGGCGGGGGTCTGACGGAAGGAAGGGGGACGAGGGAAGGACGCCAGGAGACGGGCTGGCCCCAGACCCCGGCCATGGCCCTGCAGACCACACTGGGCCCTGCTGGACCCCCGCAGGCGGCTGTGTGGCCAACGGGCGGGGCAGGTGAGCGGCGTTACCGAGTAGTAGGAGCCGGGGCTCACGGCGGCGTGGCACTGGGCGAAGGGGCCTTGCGGATCCGTCAGCCGTGAGCACCAATGCTGAGCATACTTCTCTGTGGACAGAGGGCAGAGGGCGTCGGGGGCAGCCCAGGCACCTCCCTTTCACCCCAAATTCCCTGCCTGCCACCGTGAGCAGGCCCCCAGGCTTCTGCCAGACACCCCCCGCCTCCCATTCCTTTTCATCCAGAACTCACCATGGCTGAAACAGACACCCCTGTTGGTGGGTTTCAGCTTTACCACCTGGCGACCCCCCTCAGGACCTGGTGGACGGCCGGAGGCCAGGCCTAGAGCTTCCTGCCCGGGAGGTGGACGGGTGGCCCTACGTACCATTCTCCACGCTGAGGGCGCAGGGGTCCTCGAAGCTGTTCCTGACATTGGGGCAGGCGGCCTGTGTCTTCCAGGTGTTGGCGAAGGAGGCGGCCGTGCCCTCCACCACGCCGCTGAGGGTCCGGAAGTCGTCGGCCTGGTTCTGGTTGAAGTTCCCGCAGAGACCTGGGGGCGTGGGGACAAGGTGCGCCCATGAGACCCAGGAGGCCCAGCCGCCAAGGGTTGCCTCCAGCACCTGGGGGGGGGTGGCACCTCTTACCGCAGGTCAGCCCCCGGAGCTCGGGCGCCAGCCTCAGAAAGACCTGCATGGTGGGCACCAGCTGCACGTCCACCTGCAGGCCCAGGTTGGTCTGGGCGATGACGAAGAAGGTCGAGGGCCTGAAGACCGTGATGTTGGCTGCGGACAAGGGGGTGGGGCGGTCTCAGTGATGTCCTAGGGGCGGGGCCCACGGGTGTGCGGGGCACGGGGCCAGTGCTCTCACCTGCCGAGATGGGCAGCTGTGCGTAGACCTGGTCCACAAACACCTCCCCCCCAGCCTGGACCGTGACGACCTGGGGGCAGCAAGGGCGTTGGCAGCCGGCTGGGCAGAGCTGCCGGTGGCCCCGCCTCCCCCAGGGGCTGTGAACCCTGCACGGGAGGAGGAGCCAAGGACCCACATCCCCGGGCCCCCGTGTCGTCCCAAGCCCTCCTCCAAGGGCCAAGGATGGGGAAGTTTTTCAATCATGTAGAAGCCGATGCGATTCAAGAAACAGAAACTCCCACCCACTTCATGGGCCGGTGGGCGCAGGCTTGGAGGCCCTGCGGCCTGCCTGAGGGGCTTCTCAGAGCACGAGTGGAAGGGTCCTGGGGCCACGCCTGGCGCTTGCTGTCCACACCTGGGCCATGTCCCTGGCTGCCAGGCCGCCCCCCGCCTCCAGCTCCGCACTCACCGTCTGCCCGCCACCCAGGCTCAGAGTCAGGCTCCTGAGGCAGCTCTCGCTGTCCGTCAGCCCACACCTGCGCAGCTCGGCCAGCACGGTGAAGGCGCTGCCGTTGCAGGGCTGCAGCAGAGAGGTCGTCAGGTCCCGCCCCCTCTGCCCACCCATCCTGGAAACCCCATGGAGGACTGGGCTCAGGGACCCGGGGTGGGCGCCGCGGCACGCAGCCCAGGCAGGGGCCTGGCAGGGGGTGGACCCACGCGGATGCCGTGTCGGAAGCCGCACCTTGGCCAGCACGTAGCTGCAGTCCCCGTGCACCGTGTAGGGCTTCTCGTCGAACGTGGAGAAGTGGGCGCCTCCCACCACGGAGCAGGTGCCCGGGCATGCAACCTCCCGGCAGCTCCACCGGCCTCCGGAGCAGGTGCTGAGAGCATGGAGAGGCCCTGAGTCCCAGCCCCGCCCCTGCCTCCTGCCCTAGGCTGCCCCCCTCACTGCCCCTGGGGGGCCGCCCCAGGGCTCATCTGGGGGGCAGGAGGGCGGGGCCACCCCAGGGCACATCCCGGGGGACCGGAGGGCAGGCCTGGGGTCCTACCAGGTGCTGCACTCTGTGGAGTAGGCGGCCCCCGTAGCGTAGGTGGCTCCGTTGTGGGCGCAGGGACACTGAGACACAGGAACGCAGCCCTTCTGGCCGATGTCATCAAGCACCATCCCTGCGGAGGTGGGCAGTCTGTGTGGCAGGTGCCGGGTGGGCCCGGTCCACCGTCTGAGCGTGTGGGAGGATCGGGCCTTCTGCCCCTGGCGGTCCTGCCCCACAGGGGCTCCTCGGACCCCGGGGCCCAGGGGCACGATGGGTGGGGTCAGGGTGGAGGGCCGCAGCGCCAGCCGCCTGGGGGTGCAGCGACGGGGGCGGGGCGGGGCCCCGACTCACCCTCAGGGCAGAAGCAGCCGGCCACGCAGTGGTCCTCACAGGCCTGGGAGTGCTCCAGGTTGGAGCAGGTGTCGGCGCAGGGCGAGCTGCACTCGCGGTACTGCATGTTGAGGGGGCAGGTCTGGGCTGCGGGGAGGAGGGCGGGGCCCACGTCACCTGCTGCCCCGGCCCCCGGGGCCCACGGCGGGACAGCGGGGCCGGGTGGGGGCCGTGGGGACACTCACGGCAGAGGTCCGGGCCCCGCCAGTCCAGGGGCAGCCCCCCGGCGTGGGCACACTGGCGGGAGTACTCGGCGACCGTGTGGCAGGCACAGCTGGTGAGGTTGGTGGCTTCCCCGCAGCGGCAGAGGTCCTGCTGGCAGGCCTGCACGTAGCGGCTGGCGTCCACCAGGGGGCGGCAGCCCAGGAACCACTCGCTGAGCAGCAGCTTCTGGCAGAGGCCCTGGGCGGGTGGAGAGGGGCTGGCTGAGTCCGGCCTCTGGGGGGCTGCCGGGTTCACCGCCTCCTCCACCCCAACCCCCCACGCCCGCGAGCAGGACCCCTGCCCCACCGCGGCCAGTCCACGCTGGGGCTTACCGAGTCGTTGGAGCAGCCCGTCAGGGGCGTGGGGCTGGGGACAGGGTCCTGACACTGCTCCGTGGGGCCATCCATCTTTTGCAGGCTCCCGAACTCGATGGGGCTCAGCCTGACGCCTGCGGGAAGCACAGTGCCGGTCCCGCGGGTTCCCGGGCCGCCCTCGCCACCCCCGGAGCCTGAGGTGTCCCAGTTATGCCCCCCTCCCCCTCCCACACTGCCAGACTAAGCCACGGTTGCACGAGACGTCCAGGAGTCTGAGGGGAAGAGAGGCGCCGCTGAGGTTAGCCCACGGCCCAGAGGGCAGGAGGGTGGGCCGGAGCTCCTGCCGGCCTTCAGGGCTCGGCCTCCCTGGCCAGGGCCACTGGACGCTTGGGCAGCCTGGGTCCCCCAGGGCTGGAAGCCCCTGGTGGGTGGGATTCATGGCCCCGGCAGAGGGGACCTGGGGGTTGTGCAAGGTCGCACAAAAGGCCACGGCCTGGTGGCAAAGACTGGAAGACAAAGAGCAGTGACAGGTGTGACTTCCCGTGAGGGTGTGTGTCAGAGCAGCCTGGCTGGGACGGAGGACCTGCCACAGCCCTGCAGGGGGCACGCTGCGTGCCAGGACCCTGTGTGCCTGTGAGCGAGTGAGTGTGCACACTGGAATCCCCTGGGTGTGAGTGGGTGTATCTGGGCAGGTGTGTGCACAGCTGAGTGCAGGTGCTCCCACTCTGGGGACGTCTGACTGGGACCCGCCTCGCAGGGGTGCGGGGGCCAGAGCAGGAGCAGACGGGGGCGGCCACACAGGGGCTCACCGCGGGAGATGAACTCGTTGAAGACAGGGACACCGTTGAAGTCCCCACAGAGCCCGCAGGTCTGGTTGGCGTATTTGGGGTCCAGCTCGAGCTGAAACGAGAGGACCCATCGGATGCCTGGCCCACCAGGGATGCCCAGGACAGAAAGGGTACATGAGGCATAAATGCTGGACCTCCCCGAGGGGGTGCCCAGGGGATACCTGGGCTGTGGAGGTCTCCGTGCCGTCCATGGACAAAGGACCTCATGCAGGGCCTGTCCTGAGGGGGACGCCGTGCGCGATGGGGTCTGACCTTCCCAGCCACCCTCGCCCAGGGCCCCGCCCCTCTGGGGCAGCTGCCGGGCTGCAGGCGCCTGACGGCCCCAGACTCACCAGGAGGCTGCCGTCCTGGTTCCACATGAAGACCAGGCCCAGCCTGGCCACCACCTTCAGGTAGTTGACGCTGTGCTCGATGAGGACGCCGGACTGGCTGAAGGGCAGCTGGGTCCTGGGGGGGGGGGGGGGGGCGCTGAGGCACGAGGCATGTGGGAGGGCGGGGCCGCAGCGGGTCCCACGGTCACGGCCGGGACGAGGTCACCATGCCAGGGACAGCGCCAGGGGGCACACTGTCCCTGCCAGTGGGCACACCAGTGCCGGCACACTCCTGGGCTCCACTCTCAGGGCAACCCCACGTCCCTCCCAGGACCGCCCGGAAGCACCCAAGGCCACCCAGGGGCCCAGACTCACAGGCGGCCGTCGACCAGGACAGAGCCCTTGGTCAGCTCAAGGACCATGCCGCCGAGCTTCATGGTGACCTTGCTCAGCGCGGTGGCGTTGGAGGCCTGGCCGCGGCGTAGCTGCACGTTGAAGTCCTCGTAGGCCGCCCCGCAGTGCGTGGAGAAGATGTAGTTGCAGAGGCCGGGGAAGCGGAAGACGTCGCCGTCGAAGGTCTTGTAGTGGAAGTCGCCCCAGGTGCTGCAGACCCGCCCGTTGTGGGCCGGGTTCAGGGCTGCGGGGAGAGCACGGGTCGTGCTGAGGGCGCCCCCACCCACACCCCACATGCCTGAGCCCTGGAGGGCTGCCGCCACGGGGCAGGTGTCTGGGGAGGTCCTGCCAGGACCCGGTGGCGCTTTCCAACACTTGGTCCGTGTCCCCCCAGACGGGCCCCCCAGGCCTGGGGGAGGAGGACCCTGAACACAGGGCCCTCAGCCCAGCCTCGGGTGGGGGGTGGTCTCACTCACCTCGCACCACGGCAGTGGTCTTCAGAGGCGGGAGGATGGTCACCCCGAGGAGTGGGTCACCTGTGGGAACAGGGGTGTTGATGTACAGCCCCCCACTACCAGGCACAGCTCCGGCGGGGTGGGGGGTCTCTGCCTGTGGGCTCCGCCGGCCCGGCCTCCCTGCCTGTCCCACACCCGAGCTCGGGCAGCAGAGGCACCTCCCCACCCCCGACCTTCGCTTCTGCCCGGGCCGCCTGGCCCAGAAGTCCTTCGCACGTGGGGCTCCTTGCACCCAGAACCTCAACAACCTGAGAATGGGCACCCGCGGCTGGAGACAGTCCTGCGGCAGCAGAGGCAGGGCAGGCGAGCTGTTGGGGGAGGTGCCCTCACCCCCGCCTCTCCCAGAGCCGTGAGGACCGCCATGTGGGTGGGCACACAGATGCCCAGAGGGGCCGCCTGCCAGCCCCGCCTCCAGCTGAGGGGCCACAGGGGCAGTTCAGTGACCAGGCTCAACAGGGAGACGGGAGACGAGAGAGCTTGGCTGGGGAGACAGCAAATGGCCTGCTGGTGACCAACCACACCATGTGTGGGGGGGTGTCCCCGCCTCGGTGGGGCTGGCTGGGGGGCACCCAAGGTGAGTGGCCCCTCAGGGACTGGCAGGTGGGGCAGACTCCCCGCCGGGTGCCCAGGGGGTGGGAGGGGATGGACGCTGCTCCTTGCCGGGATCCGAGGGTCTGTGCGGGGCCTCGGGGAGGAAGGCCGGTAGCACTTTAGTCCGGGGCCGCCCCCCGCGTGGAGCTGAGGGTGCTGGGAGGGATGCCCGGGCCTGTGGCTGAGCCACAGCCTCCTCCAGCAGCCCCTCCTCTGGGCGCACGAGCTTCTGGGGGTACCCAGCCCCAACCTGCTTTCTTCAGGGTCACCCACTCACCCACAGTGAGGGTCCACACAGGCCAGGCCTGTGTCCAAGCTTGGAACGAGGGGCAAAATGGGCAGCGGCCACCCAGTGCCGCCGCCTCTGAGGGGTCCTTTGGTAAAGGGCAGGCGTCCAGACAGCCTGTCAGGAGCCCCCCAGGGCTCTGCAGGGACACTCGGAGCAAGTTGGGAGCCTGGGAGCCCTGAGTGGGGAGGGGCTTTCTCTCAGTGGGGTGCTAAGGGCCACTGAGAAGGGGCTCAGGCACAGGAGGCCAGGGCAGGGCCGAGGGACAGCCACGTGGGCCCCAAGAACACCCTGAGAACCCTGAGGCTGACCTGTGGGGCCTCAGAGGCAGGCCAGCACAGCAGGAGAGGCACCCGGCCCAGCCCCAGGACCCTGAAGGCAAGGATAGGGTCAGGGTCGGGGGCCTCGAGCTGTGAGCAGCAAATTGTGAGGCCGAGATGTGCGGGCTAAGGACTGCCCACTGCAGGGAGGGTGGGCTGCAGCTGACCCCCTAAGGCCCCCTGTGGCCCTAAGCCCCACCCCCACCCCAGGAGTGGGAAACTATGGGTGGCTGGAGCCGGGCAGGGCTGCCCCATGCCCGGGAGCTGCTCTCGGACACACTCAGCTTGTCTGGAGACAGCCCAGGGCCACCCTGGACTCAGAGGGGCAGGGGCACCGTGGCCAGCGGGAAGAGCCGGCAGAAGGAGCCTCACCTGGGTGCTGGGCGCAGGCCAGGGCGAGGGCCAGGCCCCAGAGGGCAGCCACCTCCCTGCGGCCGACACCCATGGTGTGGAGGAAGGGGAGAAGCCCAGCAGCCGCCTCTGAGGAGGGACCTGAGTCGGCAGGAGGCTTTTGTAGCCCCAGAGCCGTGGCCCTGGTGACCTCACCTGGGTGGGAGGGACAGGCCTGGCTCCCCCCATCCAGGTAAACAGTGGGCGCTGGCTTTGGGCTGGCCAGCAGCCGGAGCCAGGCAGACCTGAGCCTGTGTGCCAGGCGGGGGCGGGCTTCCTAAGGGCTCCCCACATCCTGGTCCCAGGTGTCCTCCTGCTGGACCCCCTGCCCCTGGAGATTTTCTGTGGGCATGTGTCCGTACAGCCAGCCCCCACTGTTCCTGGTGCCCAGAGAGGCCACGAGCCCCACACCTTGTGGAGGGCCAATTTCGGCCTCCCTGCAGACGGGCTCAGGGGCGGCCCACCAGGGACAGGCTCTCCCCGCTGTGCAGCCCCAGCCCAATGCCGCTTTGGCCCCTGGCCAGGCTTCTGGCTCCTGGCCCCACACCAGTGACAGGCAGCTCAGCCCATATGTGGGCCTGTGGCCACGAGGGGCTGGAGTGTCTATGCCCACCTGGTGGGGGGAGGCCCACACACTGTCACACAGGTCGGCCCTGATGGGCCCGGCAGGGAAGGCACCACGGTGCAGGTCGCCCGGCCCCCACCCCAGGTATGAGCACTGCACGGGGCTAGAGCCAGGATCCCTTCTTGCACAGACGTCCCCACTGCCAAGGAGATGGACCGCCCACAGGTAGGCCTGACCAGGAGGGCCTGCCTGGGGAGGGGGGCAGGTCAGGGAGGGGGGGTCGCTGCGCAGGGGGCTGGGATCTCAGAGGCCTGAAAGCTGGTCTGGGAATCTGCTTCCTACTCTCCGAGGGCCTCTCCCAATGTCCTCTGGTCACTTGGTTACCTGTGTCTGAGCTGTCCCTGCCCAAGGCCTGACTTGGTCACTGTACATGGGAGAGAGAACTGCTCACACGTCCAGGAGTGAACGAATGAGTAAGTGAATAAGTGAATGAACAAATGAATGAACAAGAATGAATGGATGAATGGTGAATGAGTGAACGGTGAATGAATGAGTGAGTGATGAATGAATGAGTGGTGAATGAATGAGTGGTGAATGAATGAGTGAGTGAGTGATGAATGAGTAAGTGAGTGATGAATGAGTGAGTGAGTGATGAATGAGTGAATGAATGAATGAGTGAATGAGTGAGTGATGAATGAGTGAGTGAGTGTGAATGAGTGAGTGAGTGATGAGTGAGTGAGTGGTGAATGAGTGAGAGAATAGGGAGTGAGCACGCAGCAGAAGGGGCACACGCAGGGTCAGGGGACCGAGCTGGAATCCCGGCCAGGCCTCAGAGCTGGGCTCCAGGTCACCTGGTGCTGAGCAGCACAGAGGTGGGTTTAAAGGGGTAGGCAAGGTGGACAGGTCTGGACACTGGGGACCAGTGCCTGGGGGACGCAGGGCCTGCAGGCAGGGAGCGTGAGTGACAAGGGCCGGTCCTCCTCATGCCCCAGAAAGTCCAGGAGGTGACGGGTCAGCCACTGTCCATGCTCCCAGAACAGGGACAGGCCTGTCTCCATGCCACAACCCCTGACCCGCCTGAGTCACCAGCCTGGCCCTCAGAAGGGTCACACCCTGCGCGCCAAGGCTGAGCTGACCCCCTGGGCACGCCCGGCTTAGTGAGCTCATGGGACGCTGCCCAGGCCCCTGCTGGCCTCCGGGGCGGCCGTAACCGCCCGGCACCGGATGTGCCGGCTTTGGAGCTGCAGCCCTGGCCGCACTGGGCTTCCTCCAGAGGCTCCGCTTGAACCACGTGACACGGGCCACCGGGCCACCTACCAATCCCCTGAAAATCCAACCCAGACTGGACCCCCCCGGGAGGCCCAGGCTTGGTGCCTGCTCACATTGAGGGTTCCCAGCTCTTGGGGGGCCCACAGGAGGGGTCCAGAGTCAGGGCTGGTGTGGGGCCAGTGCCTGGGGTCAGGAAACAGGGTCCTTCCCTGTGACCTCCCAAGCCCAGTGGGGGCTGTGGCAGGTGGGGGACAAGGGGCCCCTTAAAGTGGCCTGGCAGTGACCCTGCCCCCACCCACGGGGGCTTCACGCTCCGGGAAGGGCGTTGCAGGGGGGGAAAGGAGGCTGGGGTAAGCCACCACCTCTCTGAGCCTCAGTTTCCTCATCTGGAAGGGGGGGTCACACCAGCAGGGGACTCGCAGTCGGGGGCTGTGTGCAGGGAGCACGTGTGGGCACACCCCGGCCCAAGAAGACCTTTGTCCCCGGGGTCCCTGGGTGGCTGCCAGAGCCCTCCCGGATCTGACAAGCTTGTGGGTTGCTGGAATACAAGAGGAGAGGGAGGGCTGGGGTCCCACCCTCGGGAGCGCCCAGGTGTTGCCGTGGAGACGGGAGGACAGAGGGATGTGGGGACAGGGCGGGAGCCTTGGCAGCATCCCAGTGTGTCACTCTCGCTGTCACACCATCACTGACTCACTCGGGTGCTGTGCCTCGGGACGGTAAGCAGCACCAAGCACCCTATCTGGACGGATGCCGGACCAGCGCCAACCCTGTGAGGACGAGGTGCCCGCCAACCTGCCTCTGGGCCAGAACAGGGGACACAGACCCTGTGGTGGGGGTGCAGCCTGAGCACCAGGGCTCCTCTCCGCAGGGAAGCTGGTGCCCCTCCAGGGCCCTCTCTCAGGGACAGGTCGAGAGATGGCCTGGACCTGAGGGCAGCAGGGTCCTCGGAGCTCTGTCCTCAGGTTCGGGATTCGACAGAAGCAGCCCCAACACCTCGGGGGTTCCCCTGCTCAGACAGAGCCCCGGGGCTGCCACCCACCACCACTAGGTGCCCCAGCCCGGCCCTCCTGCTCTCCTGACACCCACCGGGAAAGGGGGCAGCGAGGCCCCAGCTCAGCCAGCCCTGGCCTGACTGGCCTGACCCAGACCTGTTGCCAGCCGAGGTGGCCAGGGTGGGGGGCCTTCCCAGGGCCCAGTTCCTCCCTGCAGGTCACCTCTGTTCTGGTCTCCGGACGCAGCAGCAGCCCTGCCGCAGGGCGGCCTCTCATTGTCCAACCAGTTCAGACCTTAAACCCCCAAAGCCCTGCATGGTAGCAGCGGGTCACGCCCACGGCTTGGGGACACAGGTGGGAGATGCCTGGCCAGGGGTGGTGACGGCATCCGCACCCAGGCCGCAGATGCGCCTCGCGTGTGGGTCTGGGACCCCCCACCCCTGAGAATTGCCTATGGCCACTTGGAGGTTTGGGGAGGGGTCCTCGCACCTCCCCGTGTAATGGGAAAGGGGTGTAGGCGGCGAGGGCCCCGGCCCTCACACCAGCAGGAGGGAGTGGGCTCCGGGCTGGCTGGGAGGCCCTCCAGCTGGGACAGCTTCGGGGAAGTCTAGCCTCTGTTGACAGAGGGCAGCACTCGCTGCCACTGTCTCTGAGCCAGAGCGTCCCCCTGAGGGAGGCACCTGGGTTCCTTCCGCTTTGCTCTGGGGCTGAGGAAGAGCCATCCCGCTGCCCATGGGTGGGGCCGGCCTCCCCCCAGCGCTGCCTCGGGCTGGGGTACTCTCCGAGGTGCCGGGAAGGGGAGCAGGGCACCGTGCATGTGTTTGCCCATCTGAGTCACTGGGCAAACAGGGTCCTCCCAGACTCAGCTCGGTTTCCCAGGCCCCAGCCTAGGCCCCGAGGCTCTGCTCCCCACTCCCGGGCCAGCCCCGGCCACAGCGAGGCCCTGCCTGACTCCGCACGGGCTCCGCTGGCCCCTGCCCAGGCTGCTGGGAGGGCTGCTGGGCTGGGGTCCCTTCCCTGCCTGGGCTCACAGGCTGCTCAGCCCCTCCCCCAGGCCCCTTCCTCAGGACACCCCCATCTCCCAGGCCCCTGCGGAGGCCACAGCTCCCCCGACAGGTACTCCTAATCTGCCATTAATTTTGGAGGGTGGGGGGGCTGTTCACAGACTAGACCCCCCTCCCAAGATGAGGCCAGTGTCCTCTCACCCCTGACCCTTTGAACCCAGGCTCTGTGATGGAGGACCACTGTCTGCAGGATTGCTCCCTAACACTGAGCACACGTGTGTCCTTCCAGCCTCCCGCACAGTCAGGGCACCAAGGGGTCAGGGAGTGGCTCTCAGGCCACGCAGAGTCCCTCTGCTGCCAGCCCTGAGGGGCCGCTGCCACCCTGCAGCCCGTTCACCTGGGGGTCTGCCCGACGCCCGCCTGTGTCAGGACAGAGAGCAGCCGCCGTCACCCTCCAGCCAGCCTCGGGAGAGGGGAGGTCGAGGCAGCGTGTGCTCCGTGTCCCAACGTCCCTCCTGTCCCTCGGGCAGCTCCCCAGGATGTATGGACCTTGGAGGGGGTACTGCTGGTGCCCCTCACCCCAGCACAGGAGGAACGTCGGGGGCAGCGGAGGGGGGGGGCTGCCTAACCTGTCAGCTTGTTTAAGATATTTTCTCAGCATAAAATCGTACTTGTAAACGTTCACTCTCGGCACATCTCCGAAAGGACCGGAAGCCGGGTTTCGTTCGATGAGGCCTGTGGGCACCCACGTCCCCTGCAGAGCCTCACGGGGGTCAGACACGGCGGGAGCAGCCGAGTGCCCGTGGACAGAGGCCGGACACACAGAACGTGGTCTGTCCACACGATGTCACTCGGCCTTAAAGAGGAAGGACGTTCTGAGCCCCCCTGCAGCATGGCTGGGCCTCGAGGACACTGGGCTGAGTGGATGGGCCAGACACAGACAGGCAGACACCGTGTGGCCCCCTCGAAGGGGGTCCCTGGAGGAGTCAGAGCCACAGAGACGGGATGTAGGGCGGTGGGAGCCAGGGCTGCGGAGGGGCGGGGGGTGAGTGTTCGGTGGGGGTGGAGCGTCAGTTTGGGAAGACGGGAAGTTCTGGCTGCGATGGAGGTGCCGGTTGGGCAGCCCCGTGAACGAGGTCTGACCCCACTGAGCGGGGCACCTACAGTCGTTACGGTGGTAAATTCAGTTACTTGCATTTTTACCACAATCACTTTTCATCAGAAAAACTAAAACGGGGGTCCCAGCACTCTCCTGAGGCCCCCACTCTGTGTCCTTCCCGTGGCCCTGCCCGGTGGCCTCTCTCCGTCCAGGTGTCCTGGTTGGGCCAAAATGCAAATGAACCAACACGTCCCCGAGGACGTTCACATGGGTCATGGCTAAGGGGCCCTGAGCCATGGACAGTGGCTTCCTGAAGGACCTGGGGGTCCTGGGGGCGGGGGCCCCAGCTCTAAGAGCCCATGTGGCCAGGACCCATTCTGGGGGCTAGAAACCCAGGGTGCCGGGAACCGCCCTGCCCGCCTGGCAAACACGGGCATGTGTGTTCACTTTCACACTCAGGACCTCAGAGGGATGTGCAGGTGAGCAGCCACGGTGCCCCGGGCCCCCTGACTCGGCATCACCGCACCCCCCTCCGCGGGCAGGGGCCCCCGGGCTGCCCTCTGATGGGCCCGGACACCAGCCATGGGACCGAGGCCACCGCAGGTTGGACCGGAGTAGGGCAGGGACGGTGCTGCGGGGGGGCGTCGTTTGGAGGCCCTGTCACCTGGGCCCCTCAACGGAGCAGATGCGCCTGGGAGGCGGGGCCGCTGAGAATTTCAATCAGGTGCGTATGCNGTTCACATGGGTCATGGCTAAGGGGCCCTGAGCCATGGGCAGTGGCTTCCTGAAGGACCTGGGGGTCCTGGGGGCGGGGGCCCCAGCTCTAAGAGCCCATGTGGCCAGGACCCATTCTGGGGGCTAGAAACCCAGGGTGCCAGGAACCGCCCTGCCCGCCTGGCAAACACGGGCATGTGTGTTCGCTTTCACACCCAGGACCTCAGAGGGATGTGCAGGTGGGCAGCCACGGTGCCCCGGGCCCCCTGACTCGGCATCACCGCACCCCCCTCCGCGGACAGGGGCCTCGGCCCCCGGGCTGCCCTCTGATGGGCCCGGACACCAGCCATGGGACCGAGGCCACCGCAGGTTGGACCGGAGTAGGGCAGGGACGGTGCTGCCCTACTGCTGCCGGGGGCGTCGTTTGGAGGCCCTGTCACCTGGGCCCCTCAACGGAGCAGATGCGCCTGGGAGGCAGGGCCGCTGAGAATTTCAATCAGGTGCGTATGCACCTGGGCAAGGAGCGCACGGAGTGTGTGGAGCGTGTGCCGAGGACTGGGGCTGGTGACAGGCTGTCGGGAGGGCCGGGACGCAGATGGGAGCCCAGCGGCCCCGGGGAGGGGAGGCAGTTCCTACAGGCCAGCGGACCTGAATGTCGCGTGGTGGGTGGACGCTGGGCCACCCCAGGCCTCGAGGCCGGTGAGTGACAGCCAGATGGCTACATGGGTCCCGCTGGAGGCTGGTCGGGGGACAGGCCGGTGCAGGGCTGTGGCTCAAGGCGGGTGTGCCTGGGTGGGTCGCACAGGGTCCTGGAGAGGCCGTGCCCACTGGCGTCCTGGAGGAGGGGTCCTGAAGGGAGAAGTGATGTCTCTAGCGGCACGCAGCCCACCGAGGCCAGGTCCTGGAGTCTCGCCGAGGGAAGACCCTGGTCCTGGCCCAGCACCAGGACGTCCACTGCCCGCCCCCCCCCAGACACTTGCTCTGACAGATGTGTGCCCCATCCCAGTGCCGGGCCCCTGGCCGAGGATGGCACTATCCCAGCCCCAGGCTGCTCGGCCCCTGGCTTTTGTGCGCCCTGCCAGCTGGACAGATGGCTGCGGTGGGCTCCCCAGACACACTGACAGGCCCGGGGCCCGGCGGCTGAGGGGCCGGCAGGAGCCTCGGGAGCCCATCGCCCCACCTGTGGCCACAGCGTCAAGCGGAGGGGGCTGCACTGCCCATGGGGACACCACGGAGGGGCTCTGGCTGAGGCTGGGAGTGGGCAGCCTCCCCGGGGTGGAGACCCCTCCAAGCAGGAGTGGGGGCGCAGGAGCACTAGAGAGGGGAGCTGGGCCCTGGGGGTGGGCAGGTGGACACGGGTGGAGGAACCCCCCCTTCTACCGGCCCAGCCCTGCGGCACAGCCCCCAAGCTTCTCCAGCCCCATCACTGGCCCCTTTCCCTGCCAGCCACATCCCACCCCCCGCCCACCGAGCCCTGGCCCACCCTCCCCCTCCACAGTCCCCAGTGACGGAAAACCTGGGCCCCATGCCCCTGCCCATGACCGGCAGGCAGCGGGGTGACCTGTCCCCGCATCCCCCGCCCCGCCCTGGGCCTTGGGTGGGAGCCGAGCAGCAAGGCCCAATTGTGGCCGGAACGCCCAGCCCCGCCTGAGACAACATCCTGGCCCCGATAAAGCCGATTTCATGCAGGAGGAACACAGCGCTAATCTGCTCACCGCAGCGCCCTCGGCTCCGCCCCAGAGGAGCCCCCGCTGGGCCGAGATAGGGCAGGGGAGGGGCTCCCCGTCCACTCAGCTGTCCCTCCTGAGGCCCGAGCTGAGGGTCCAGCAGGCTCCCCTCCCCTGTCTCCACATCTGCAGGGGCCACGTGGTGGCCACGCCCACCTGCAGAAGAGCTGGGCAAGAAGTGACCTCTGTCCATGGTCGTGGTCGGCCCTTGTCCAGGGGAGACTTGCTCTGTGGGAGGGGAGGCTCTGGAAGCCATAGCGGCCCTCCTGGACGGCCGATGTCCGCACACTCCGGGCTCGCTCCCACTCGGTCCCTCCCAATCCAGCAGTTCCAGGCTGGGTGGCACCGGCTGGGGGACCCTGAGCCTCAGCCCCCGGCCATGCAGCCAAGAGCACAGGGGTGGGCACAGGGCTCAGCCCCAGCCGGCTCCAGTGCCAGGGCCCCGTGGGAGAGAAAGGAGGCCCCTGCCCACCGGCCTGCCCACTGGCCAGGAGAGCTGGGGTGCGGATGGGGACGCAGGACGGGGCCCTGGGCAGCACGGAGCAGGACCAGCAGAGTCACTCCAGCCCCTGTGAGTAGACAGAGGGCAGTGACAGAGTGGGCGTCCCTGGCTGCTGGCAGGCCTGCGTGGTGGGGGCTGTCCCCCAGTCCCGGCAGCCTGCTCCCCGTGTGACCTCAGACGGACACCTGGCTTCCAGCGGCCGGGAGGTGGAGGAGCGCGGGCAGCCATCAACAGGCCAACAGGCCCACACGTCCCCACACCGAGCAGCTATCACCCAGCGTCAACGAGGGCGGGCGGGCTGACCCCTGCCACGTGGGGCACCTGGAGGACTCGGTGCTGAGTGAGATAAGGCAGTCCCAGAGGGACGGACCCTGTGTGGTCCCACTCATAGGAGGTCCCAGAGGGGCCAGCTTGCTAGAGGAGAGAGTGGGTGGTGCCCACCGCGGCTGCCCAGGGACAGGCCTGGCGGGAAACTCCGGACAGACGACGCGCCCCCGGGAGGCCGGGCCTGACTGCCGAGCCTCTGGTCGCATCTGTGCGGATTACGGGGCTGCTGCCTCCCCAAAGTGGAATTTGAGGACGGGCCCTGAAGATGACAAAGGCCGTGTACCTTCCCTTCGGGCTCATCCGGATCCCTAACCACCCAGGGTTCGGGCGGTTCCCGGTTCCCTGCAGAGGTGGGGGTCATGGGCTGCAGCCTTCGGGGTCCCAGGGGCCTGTGAGCCAGGGACTTGGCCCAGGAACCGTGGGAGTCTCATCTATTCGGAGGGAAGGAAACGAGCGTCGCCTGTCCCCTCCACCCTGGGAAAACAAAGGCCCGGCTTATCTGTGCTCTTGACCACAGAATGTGACCCAGGAAGAGAGGTCGGGCCTTGGGTGACGAGGGAGCGTGACTCAGAACCACAGCCCAGCACCAGGTCAGCCGGGCCCGGGCCCCAGCCCACGGGGGGCTGGGAGGCACCAGCCAGGTCAGGGGGCACCGGATGCCCCCCGCCTGAAGACCCCCTGGTGCCTCCTGGCAACCCAGACCCCCATTTGGAGCCGGAGGCACTGCCCAGCACCACCCCTGGTGCTGGGCAGCCCAGGCAGCGTGTCCGTTGGGTTTTAAGGCCACTCCTGGGCCCTACGAAGGAGCGATGCTGGCCGAGACACAGGAGGATGCGGTGACCGGCTGTGTGGCCCTGCTCAAGCTGCCCTGAGTCCCTCCACATCTGAAGGACTCGGGACCCTGTGCCCGTCTGCCGTCCCGTGGGGCTGTGCCATGTGGCACTTTCCTCGACCGCCCACAGAAGTGTCTGCAGAGAAGGACTCCCAGGCGTGCCGGCTGGACACGGCCCTGCTGGTGAGACTGGGCCCAGCCCGTGGTGGGCCGACCCGACAGCAGTGGGGACTCGTGGAGGGGGCTGGCCCTGCTCTGGCTTCCCCTGTGTCACGTGCTCAAAGCGGAGCTGCCTCGGGGGCCCACGGGCCAGGGAGGCGCCGTCGCCTGCAGGGCACAGACCTCCAAGCCGGGTCTCCTGGGACAGGGTCCTCTCCATCGTCCTCCAGAACAGGGCACGCCTTGGGGGGACCGTGGGAGGCAGGGGGCCTGGTGGCTTCGTGAGCAATGGGGGAAGCTTTGGTCTGTGTGGAGCCCTGGCTTGGCCTGGAGCTCCGGGTCCCGCTGCAGGAGCCTCTGGAGGCCCCGCGTGGGGACTGGGCTGCTGCTCTGCCACCGCCCAGACTGTGACTTCCTGTCTGCACCCCGCTGCCTTGCAGCCACGTGGGGACCACCGTGGCTCAGCCCCTCCTGGCCGGCCAGGAGGCTGAGGCAGCCCCAGGACGGGCCCCAGCCCCGGGCATGGGTGGCACGCAGGGTCTCGTGCCCACCCAGCTGTTCGGGGGCAGAGCAGAGTCAATGTGATGGATGACGGCTGTGCCCACGGTGGCCCACCCAGTGGGCAGCTTAGTGACCAGAAAACGGGGGGCTTCAGAAGTGCGTGGGGGAGGCTCACCAAGCCCCACCCCCGACCACGGCCCCTGTGCACCCCGAGGCCCTGGCTGCAGCCCAGCACAGACAAGGGGTTCAGTGTCAAGGCCTTGGGTGGTGGTGGCTTCCGCGGGTTGGACCCTCCTCGTCTGTCTTCTGCGTCCCATGCAGCTGCCACACAAGGACCAGGCTAAAGTGTCCCCAAGAGCAGGCACTTTGCGCCCACACAGCCCTGGTCCGCGTCGCTCAGAGTCCAGGACAGGGCCGCGAGGCCTAACCCTGGTCCTCTGCCCTCAGTGTGCAGCCCGAGCGACTCCCTGAGACCCCAAGGCCTGTCCCCTCACACGGTCCGGTCCTGCCATCCTCCTTGTGAGTCACCGCTTGGGCCAGCCTGGCCGGGACGACAGGGCCCCAGCTCTGAGCCCCCACCCCATCCCAGCGAGCAGCACCAGACCCCACAAAGCCCGCCACCACCCCCTCCACTTGTGTTGGTGGAGTTTGGAGGAAGTGCCTGCCTGCTGGAGTGCTGTCCCAGCTCACGGCCCCACAGCCTGGGCCCCGAAGTCCCCACACAGTGGGTGGGGCCACACGGACACGTGTTTGCACACAGGGAGGTGTGAGATCTATAGGGTTTTCCTGAAGCTCTATCTAGTGACGTAGTCGTGGTCAACACCCAGGATAGGGGGTGGTCTGAGACGCAGAGAGGGGGACGGAGACACAGGGAGACAGAGACACAGGGAGACAGAGACACAGGGAGACAGAGAGATGGAGACAGAGACACAGGGAGACAGACGGAGACACAGGGAGACAGAGACACAGGGAGACAGAGACACAGGGAGACAGAGAGACGGAGACACAGGGAGACAGAGAGACAGAGACACAGGGAGACAGAGACACAGGGAGACACAGACATAGGGAGACGGAGACACAGGGAGACAGACGGAGACACAGGGAGACAGAGACACAGGGAGACGGAGACACAGGGAGAGACAGAGACACGGGGAGACAGAGACACAGGGAGAGACAGAGACACAGGGAGACAGACAGAGACACAGGGAGACAGACAGAGACACAGGGAGACAGACAGAGACACAGGGAGACGGAGACACAGGGAGAGACGGAACAAGAGAGACACAGACTGGAGAGGCGCAGAGCTGCTGAGAGCCTGGGGCTGGCTGGCGGGCCGGTGGGCAGGTGGGCAGGGCAGTGGCTGCCCCAGGCTGGCGGACAGTCACAGACCACAGAGGGCAAGGAGGGCCCTGCAGCCACTCTCTGGTCTCACCTCACGTCAGGGTCCCGGGCCAGAGGTCAAAGGTCAGGGTCAGAGGTTGGCCCCAGCATCCCAGTCATAGAGGTATGGCATAGAAGACATAGAAGACACGTATGTTGATGACCCAGGCTGGAAGGTCAAACCTGCAGAGGCTCCGCCCCTGCCCCCCCCCCACTGCTCAAGGGAGGGGCTGCCCAGAGGGGACTGGTCGAGGGGGGTCTGAGGGCCTGGGCCCCTCTCACCTTTCCCTGCAGGAGACGCTGGCGTGCCCCCAGAGCCACCGAGGCCACGCGCCCACGTACCCGACAGCGCCTTCGCGGCGGCAAGGGGTGGGGGCGGCACGTGTCTGCTGACGACAGATGAGCAGACGCACAGAATCAGGTCCACACAGCGGAGTGTCTCTCGGCCTAAAAGGGGAGGAACCCCTGACGCGGGCCCCGGGGCCGGACCTGGAGGACACTGTGCTGAGGGCACAAGCCAGACCCAAAAGGACAGGCCCCGTGCGGCCCACTCACAGGAGGGCCCTGGAGGAGTCAGAGTCGGAGAGTGGGGCGGCGGGGGCTGGGGGCGGGGGCGGGAGCGCGTGTTCCGTGGGGACAGCGTCAGTGGGGGAGACGGAAAGTTCTGGAGACGACGGAGGGGCAGCCGCACGGTGGTGTGAGTGTGTCTAACGCGCCGGGCTGTGCCCACAGATGGTCAGGGTGGGAAACTTTGTGTGGCGTTTTCTTCACCGTAAGTTTTTAAATTTTTATTTATGCCTTTAGAGAGGGGAAGGGAGGGAGAAAGAGAGAAACATCGGTGTGCGGTTTCCTCTCGTGTGGCCCCCACTGGGAACTGACCTGCAACCCAGGCCTGTGCCCTGCCTGGGAATCGAACCTGCAACCTTTTGGTTCGCAGCCTGCACTCAATCCACTGAGCTACACCAGCCAGGGCTTTTTACCGTCACTTCAAAAATTCCTAAAATTTTTAATGGAGAGGAAAAATATTGAAATGACAGTGGGGACCGTTTTCTCGAAACGACGAGGGCCTCAGACAGAGGGGACTCTCAGAGCCAGACCTTCCGCTCTGCAGCCGGTGCGCCTGGTGCGCCCGGTGGGGCCCAGCGACTGCACGCCTGGTGTTCACACCGTCAAGCACCGGTGTGTGGATGTTTACAGCGCCTCTGTGTACAGTGGCCAAGAGCTGGGTCCCTGGGTGTCCTGGGGCGGCTGTAACCAAGTGCCACAGACCAGGGGAAACTAACAGGAGTCCCGTGTCTCCAGGTTCTGGAGGACGAAGTCCAGCACCCACGTGTCAGCAGGCTGGTCCCTTCAGAGGCGGTGGGGGGTGGCGAGCCCTGGTCCGAGACCCACCCCTCACTGCCAGAAGGCCACTGGCCCTCTGGGCCTCCGCACCGCACCCTCCCTGCGTGCGTGTGTGTGTGTGTGTGTGTGTGTGTGTCTGCCTGCAGTCGCCCTGGCGTGTCGGACCTGGATCACCCTAATGGCCTCATTTTAACTGGCTGGTCTCTGTGAGCCCCAGTCTGCATGTACACCCGCCCCCCCGCCCCGAGCCTCTGGGGTCAGGACTCTGACTTGTGAACACAGGGGACCCACGTTCGAGTGACCAAGCCACCCGTCGACAGGGACACCTGGTCCCCGGTGACCCAGTGCGGCTCCGTGACGAGCAGGTGAAAGTCTGAGGCTCTCGGCGTGCCCACAGACCGAAGGCTCTGCGGACGTGACCCCGATGGGGCAGGGGACCGGTGGGGACAGCACTCAGAAGGAGGTTCCCAGCGCGGCAGGTGCTCTGGGCCCCGACCCAAGTGTCCGAAGGCGGTGTGCCTGCATGGGACTCCGCCACCCGAGGTGACCACGATTACGGACCCACAGGGGTCCCAGGGGAGCGTGGGAATGCCCTCACGTTCTCCACCCCCGGGTTACAGGACCCCTGGGCGAGCACCTGAAGTGCTGGGACAAAGACCTGAGAGCTTACACTACACCAGCCAGATTGTCACCCCACGTGAGACGTGAAACTGTCCTCCGGCTCTTGCGGCCGAGAAGGGCTTGCTGCAGACCCGAGTGTGGGGAGGGCACCAGTCCCGAGAGGCCACCACACATCCGGCAGGGGTGGCGTGCAACTCCTCTGGACGGCAGCTGTGGTTCTCAACCCAGTCCGGCTGAGTGAAAGGGGCGGGGTCACGGGGACCCGGAGTGAGCCGTGCAGGCCTCGGGACTTCGCGGTGGGAGGGAGAGCCGGCTCAGCCACATCTGGGGCGTGCCCGGGCTCCGATGCCCTCGGGGCCCCTCTCCCCCACCCCGTGCCAGCCCTCACGTGTCCGCAGGCACCCGACGGGCTCCCCGGGAGGGAGCTGCAGCAGCCCCCAGGAGGCCACAAGTTCCCTGGCCTGGAGCGTGGCCCGTCTCCCACCGCCTGGCCTGAGGCTCTGAGGGGCCGGTGGTCTGGCCGAGTGCAGATCACTCTAATGGCCTGTTTGGGGTCCAGTTTTATTTGAGCACTGATTTCACAGGCAAGAGGCCGCTGGGAGTGCTGGCCCCACCCGAGACCCCCATCTGGACGTCCTTGGCAGGGAGGGTCTTGGAGACCGGCCCTGAGCTGGGGCACTGAGCTAGGAGCACACTCAGCCCCCACCACAGGACTGCCCTGCACACTCCCAGCCTGGGTCTGGGCTCCACAGGCACGGTGGCCTCTGCAGACCCACAG
The DNA here is from genome assembly GCF_014824575.4 of Sturnira hondurensis. Classification (NCBI taxonomy): domain Eukaryota; kingdom Metazoa; phylum Chordata; class Mammalia; order Chiroptera; family Phyllostomidae; genus Sturnira; species Sturnira hondurensis. The sequence goes on along the minus strand of NW_028097956.1, from coordinate 481,121 downwards.
AGGGGCAGTGTGGGGCGGGCGCCAGGAGCCCGGGCTGCCGCACGGGCAGCTCTCGGGCTTCCCTGGGGAGGGGTCTGACCAGAACTGGGAGGCCACAGGGGGACACGGGGCGCCCTGAAGACCAGCCGCCAAGCCCACTCAGGTCACCCTCAACCCATGCAGGAAACAGGAGGATGGCGGGACAGCCCGCTGACCCCAGACACGCTGACTGGCAGTGAGCAGCCCTTCCCTGGCTCCCTGGACAGCTCAGTAGCGGCCCAAGATGAGAGGACACCAGTGGCCCTAGACCAGTGCCCCCCCCAATGGCTCCGGGCCTCGTTAAACAAGCCTGCTGCCCCAGGAGGAGATTGGGGATGAAAAATGCCTGGCGACCACTGGTAGACCGGAGGGCAGCTCAGTGGCAGGGACCGTGTGGAAGACAGACAACCCGTGAGGCAAGCTGGTCCGGTTCCAGGGGCGAGGGCTTGCCAGGATGGGGAGAGTGGGGGTTCAGGGAGGGGGAAGCTCCCCCAGCCCACAAAGTGGGCACTTTGAAAGGGCAGCCCTGGCCTTGTCCCCAGGCCCCGCCCCTCACTCAGCCCAGGGCCAGCGTCCTCCAGCGGAGCCCACCGTCAATGGCCATTCCAGCCCCTTTGCCATCTGTTAAATGAAGGTGGTGGGTGACCCCTCTCAGGATTTGTCATTTGAGAGTGTCCCGAGTCATCCTGAGCTGGGCGGCTTAAACCACAGACACTCATGGTCCCCGTCCTGGAGGCTGGCGTCTGTCCGAGAGCAGGCGTCACGGGGCAGGTCCCCCTGAGGCCTCTCTCCTGGGCAGGCAGACAGCCGACTTCTCCCCGTGTCCCTACATGGTCCCTCTGTGTGTGTCTGTCCTGATCTCTTGTAAGCTCCCCAGTCACACTGGATCAGGACCCGCCCCAGAGACAGTCTGGACCGTGCCCGGGAGGACGTGGGGGCTTGGGCCCAGCGCTGCGACCTGCCTGCTCAGAGCCCCGGCCGTCCGGGGGCAGTGTTGGCGGTGGACGGTCCTGGGAGCTCCGGACCCTTCTCGGTCACACATGGAAACTGCCTCTGCTCTGTGACCTGCATTGTTACTTTGCCACGTGTCCTTTTCAAATAAAACTGCTGAAGCGTCCCCGGTCAAAGGCATCCGCCTTCACTTTCACGGTGACTTTGGTTGAGAGACTTGGTTAAGAAATCCTCCCTAACCCCGAGGCCACAGATATTACACCTTTGTGTTCTCCCGAACGTTACAAAGCTTTACTTTTCAGTGTGGCATCTCACTTTAGTTTGGGCCGTGAAGTGGAGACGGAGTTTCCGTTTCTCCACGAAGAGAACCGGGTCTCGGCTGCATTTCCTGACTGTGGATGACCTTCCCGTCACAGTCACTGTCCGAGCGTGTGGTCTGTTCCATCTGCCTGTTTGCCTATCCCCGCACCCTGGGACTGGAAGGCTCTGGGGGGGGGGGCCCTCACCCCTCACCTGCCCATGGGCCGTTAGAGTTGCCGCCTGCAAAAACCCGGGCTGGGACCGGGAACAGTGCTGCCCTGCGTCCACGCAGCTCTTTTCACGCGTTAGCCCTGTTTTTCAAACCCGAGTCCGGCCGCCACTCTGAGTCCGACCAGCTCCCCTAGTGCGCCCCCCGGTGGCGGAGGCAGCTTTCTCGCCAAGGCCTGGAGCGCCGTCTCCCAGGAGCCTGCAGGCTTTGCGGCTGGCCCGGTGAGCGGAGTCCTCTCGTACTTTCTCCTCGGCTTTCCCGGGGTCAACGGTCCTGTCGGTTTCTGTGTTTTCCTTCCTCAGCCTGTCACGGGCTGCCTGCGTGTCCCCGGTCGCAGCCGCGCCTGCTCTTGGCCCTCCACGTCGGCGATCACAAAGTTGGGACACTTCCGTCGTCCTCCACGGCTGACCTTGCTCTCCTTGGTGTGTTTTTCCTGCAGCCCCGGCCAGAACCCCACACTTGGGAGGCCGCTCACGTGCCAGTCCGGAGCTGATGCTTGTGGAAACCTTTGACCAATACCCCTTAGCAAGTTCGGGATGTTTCCTTCTAGTCTTAGTTTGCTTTACTTCCTCCTTTTTTAAAGGCAACACGAGCTGTACTTTCACCAGGTGTTTTCTGTGCCCCAGTTCAGCAGGGGCGTCAAACCCATTTTCACCAGGGGCCACATCAGCCTCCCAGTTGCCTTCAAAGGGCCCAGTGTAATTTAGGACTGTGTAAATGTGACTGCTCCTTAACTGGGGGCCAGGAGCTCGCTGCCGCCGCGGGGAAACACCACCATGCCGGCCGGATAAAACCAGGCGGGGTCCCCTGTGAGTTAAGAGATTTGGGCCTTAAACCAGCTGTGCGGCTCACAAGCACGTGGGCTCCCTCTGCTGGCCACCTGCAGCATTGCGCATCCAGCCCCTGCGGCCGCCCCCGTTTACTGTGAGGGTTGCGACCCCCCGCAGGTCCCTCCCCAGGACCACTGGTGGCCTCTTGTGAGGTGGCAGAGGCTCCACACCGCAGTCCTGGAGTAAGAGGGGACGTAGGACAGCCAAGAGGTAACGAACACTACGTGTGAGTGAGAGAGAACCCTTCGTTGTCCTAAGCCACCAAGATCCGGGGACCCAGCGGAGCCATCCTGCCTGGCACGTTAGGTGACCTTTCCATCATTGAGCCGTCCCTGAAATTCCTGCTTCAATTGTTGGGATCTTGGTGGGGGCCTCCCGCAGGGCCCCACATCCCCACCTGAGGGCCAAGCCTAATTTTATAAACGGTGGCTTCCAGGCTGGACGCCGTCGTGGGTGCGAGTGACGCCCAGAGTGGGAGCGCGCCCCCTGCCCCGGCCCTGCAGGCGGCTCGGACCCGCACAGCGCAGAACAGGCCGGCCTGGGGAGCAGAGGGAAGCATGTCTCTTCTCAGAGCTGGCTGACCCTCTGCGTCAGGGCCTGTGCCCTGGGGTGTGGGAGGCGGAAGGGGACCCGCCCCACCTGCGGAGAGATGCCCCCCGCCGCGCCTTCACGTCCACTCCCGGAGGAGCCAAGCCTTCCTCAGGTGTCGGCACCTGTGTTCACGAGTGACACCTGCCTGGTTTTCTTCCTTCGGGCTGCCTGGGGTGACCGGGCCCACAGTTATTCCAGCTTCAGGAACGAGATGGCCACACTTCCCACTCCTCCCACTGTCGGGGACTGTTGTGTGGCGGAGCGTGGCCATCGCATCGGGGGCTGTGCACGTGGCCTCTTGTGACTGCTGGACAGCAGCGCACGTGACACCAATGGGCACCGGAACTGTGCTCGTGCCCTGAGCCTGCCCTCTGGCCGGACTGGACAACCGTGTGGACACTGCTTGGACAGCTACCTGCTTCTGGGGAAGGGTCCACAACTCTCCAGCCACGGCTGGCCCTGCAGACCCGCCACGGACAGAGACACGGACAAGCCGGACGGACCGCCGCAGTCATGAGCTGCATGGACAGCCACTCGGTCAGCTGCTGTCACCTGCTGTTCCGTAAGCCAAAGTGTTGTTCACATGGGATGAGACACGTCACTTTCAGTATACAGTCCGGTAAACGTCAGTAACTGGCCATTCACACCCGCCCCCCGCAATCCAGACAGAGAGACCCAGAGGCTCTGGTCTCTGGACCCGGTTTGGCCGTGTTCAGAGTCCATGGGATGGAATTATCCGGCCTTTGTGTCTGGTGCTGCCAGTGAGCGAACACCCCTGAGCATCGCCCGGGACGCACACCGGTGCACTGTCCGGGGCGACCCCCACTCAGTGCTGGACGTCTGCCTGCTTCAGGCCCCCAGAAATTCGGAGCAGCGCACGCAGCTTTGAATTTTCCCATTCGTGTCTTTATGGGGGGACGTGTGTTCCTTCGTCCTGCCTGAAGCGTGGAGCTGGGGGTCTTACAGAAAGCATATACTTCGCTTGTAAGACTTTGTTTTCCAGAGTGGCTGTGCCCGTTCACAGGTGAACGGGCGTGCTGGGTGAGCACCCGGTCATCCAGGTGCTCGTGGACTCGTGAGGTGACTGCAACTTTGCCCGGTCTAGTGGCTGTGCCGTGGGCCACCCCTCCTGGGCGGCCGGCCCGCGGTCGGTCGGGCTGTGAGGGAGGTTCTGCCGCATTTTCGCTGCGGTGTTTCATGCATTTGGATTGAATTGTAGGAGCTGCTTTTGTATTCCAGGTGCAAACTCCTTTCAGAAACATGTTTTGCAAAATTTTCTTCTTGGCTGTGTCTTACCATTGTGGTAGCTGTCTTTCTAAGGGCGGAAGTTTTTAACCTCAATGAGGTCTGTATCACTGTGCACGCTCACAGGCGAGCCACAAACACACACATGCCCACGCTCACACACGTGCACACACACCCTGCCCACAGTGACGGGTTGGGCAGAAGCCTCAGCAAGGGGAAAGCCCTGGACATGGCAATGAGCAGAATCTGAGAGGCCGCCTCGCCATCGCGGGTCGGACGCCTTCCTGGCGGGGGGCCGCCTACCTCCTGGGGGCCCAACCCAGGTGTCACACACACGGGAGCAGGATGGGGTGAGACGGGGCAGCCTTGGAGAAGGGGTTCTCTGGGGGGTCACATTCTGCCCGTGAAGTTTGCCAAAGCCAGGCCAGGCAGATGTGCACGATGTCACCCGTGCCCCGCATGCAGAGCCTGATGACCGGCCCCACGGGGCCGAGGGGCCCCCCTGGGCCTTCAGGGTGCACCGAGCCCTCAGCGAGCAGCCCACCAAGCCGCCGCGGCCCCCACTGAAGCACAGCCACACAGCGTCTCTGCCTGAGTTTATTGTGAAAGTGAAGATTTGAACAAAGGCCCGGAAAATAAATATCTGCCGAGAGAATGCGAGCTTACAGGGTCAGGGGTGCGGACGGGGGGCGGGCACGGGGTCGGGTGGGGGCGGTCCTGCTCAGCCCCTCCCGGAGCGCCGGGCGCGGCCAGGGGCCCTGCGCTGGGTCCTCAGGGGCTCGCACGAGGTGTCCTGGCACAGGCAGCTCTCGATGTGGGTGTAGGTGTGTCTCCGCTGGCTGCCGTCGGGGCAGAGCAGCCACGCCTCCCGCTGGCTGGTGCGCTCCTCCTTGCAACAGGAGCACTGACGGTCCAGGGCCTGCACCTCCGCGGAGTACCTGCGGGGAAAGCCAAGGTGAGGCCCCTCCCGGCACACGGCTCCCTTCCGCCTCCCCCACTCCCAGCCAAAACTCACATGGAGAAGGTCCCACAGGACCCGGTGCAGTAATTCATGGTGACCTTCGCGGTGCAGCCGCCATCTGAAATCTTCCGGGTGACAGGAACCATGGTGCAGGGGACCCTGGTCTCATTGCGAGGGGTGCCTGGGGGGCGTGAGGCGGAGGCTCAGGGAGGGGCGCCACGTCTCGCAGAAGACTCACCACCCTGTCCTGGTGCTGAGACTGGACCCCGGGGCCCCGCCCCCGTGCCTTCCCCCCTGGAGCGGCCCAGGGAGCCCACCCGCCAGGCCTCGACTCACATTTCTTGCAGCAGCCATTGGGCATGAGGGTGATGGAGCCCTGGAGGGAAGGACAGTGGGTCAGGGTGTAACCCCAGGGACAGTCCCTGCAGCCGGGACCCGAGCCAGAGACCACTGTCCCAGCACTGGGGACCAGCCCTCCGGGGACATGGGGACCCCCACCCCTAGCAAGAGCACACACAGTGAGCACCCCAGATGGGCCGGCTCACCGGGAGGCAGTCTCTGGGGTCGAAGGCGGGGCAGGTGATGTTGGAGATGGACGAGACCAGCTGGTCCTGGATTTTCATGCAGCTGAAGAGGGTGCAGTTGTCTCTGGGGTGGTTCATTACGTCCCCGGGCTGTGGGGCGGAGCACAGTGCGCTGAGGGCTGGCAGGAGGCCCACCGGGAAGACAGGCGGGGACACCGGGCCCCCCAGCCAAGTGCAGCTCTCGGGCAGAAGGTCCAGCCTGCAGGCCCAGAGCCACCAGGCAGGTGACATGCACAAGGGGCCCAGGGACCGCCACCAGCCTGAAATCTATAGACATGTCCACGTCCTGACCCCCAGGACCTGCGGACGGGGCCTCCTTTGGAAAGCGGGTCTTTGCAGGTACAATTAAACGCAGGGCCACAAGAGGAGGTCGCCATGGATTACCAGGGGGCCCAAATCCATTGACAAGCGTCCTTGGAAGAGGTGGGAGAAGGGGCACAGAGAGGGAGGGGCCGTGTGATCAGGGGACAGAGACGGGCGCACAGCCACTCAAGCCCAGGGACCCCTGCAGCCCCAGAGGCTGGAGGAGGCAGGAAGAACCCCCCCCCGGGGCTTTGGGAAGGAGCGCGGCCCCGCGGCCCCTGGATCTAGGACCACGGCCTCCGGGACAGGGACGGGGCTGTCCCTGCTGTTCTCAGCCCCACACCCGTCTGCAGTCACTAACACCTGTGCAGCCAGGCAGGCACTGGGAGGACCTGGTCACGCCCCCACCCCACCCCACCCCACCCTGCCCCACCCCAGCCCTGTCAGGAGCGCCCCGCCCCCCCACACCTTCAGGATGAGGGGGTGCTCCTCGCCAGGCCTGTTGATGATGCACTGGGTCTGCCTGCACTGGGGGCAGCACTCGCCCGGGACGTTCACCAGCCCAAAGCCCTAGGAGACATGTGTCGGCACTCGGGCGTCGTGCGGAGGGGAGGGGTGCAGGGGAGGGCCCCTGTGCTCCCTGGCAGGGGACTCACCGGGCTGCAGACTTGGTTGCAGGGCACATGGCTACAGGACACCTTCTTGAGCTGCGTGGCGCTGTCTGTGACGTTGGTGCAGACACACACCTTGCACTTGGAAGAGTGCACGGGCGAGCCGGGCTGGGGGGCGTGGGGGGGCAGTGTGAGGTCGGCGGGCGAGCCCCGGGGACCGCCCAGGACCCCACCGCCAGCCCTGCTCCCTCCCCACGGTGCAGCCCTGGCTCACCTGGTACTCAGCATTACTGACAACGCACACGCCCTTGGGCACTGGGGAGGAAGAGAGCCAGCCCTGGGGTCAGACACGCAGCCTGGTGGACGGCTCGGGCCCTTGGGCCCGGGATGGGTGGGCCCCGAGGGGAGCCACTGACCCCCACCGACCCCCTCACACCCCAGCCCAGCTCCAGCAGCCGCCCACCAGTCCTCCTCAAAGAGCCCTGGGCCCGGCCCCACCCCTGCCTCTGGCCCCCTCACCGCAGGAGTAGAAGGGGCAGCATCGCCCAGGCAGCATCTCGCTCTTCACCTCGAAGCCCAGCGGGCACTGTGGGGGCTTCTCTTTGCACAGGCTGGTGTTGCACTCTGAGGACAGAGGGAGGGGACACAGGAGTCACAAGCCACTCCTTGCAGGCAGGGCTCTGTGCTCCCTGCCCGCCAGGCAGGGTCCAGGCCTGAGCTTGGCTGCCTCCCAGAGCTCGCTCTCAGCCAGACACACCTGAGGCCCCAGCCTCCAGCAGCCCCGGCCTCCATGGCTCCCTCACCCACGAGGAGGTGACAATGCGCGCAGAGAGCTTGCTCAGGGACCCCAGGGCCCCAGCAGGGGACAGAGGCCCAGGGACCCAGAAGTGCACCCCCAGCCCCGGGCAGCCTTACTGCAGGAGGTGATGTTGCAACAGGTGTCCGACGGGTCGACTTCGGTGACCAGGTGGGTGCCATCCTCGGAGCACTGGGCAGGGGGCTTCTGGTTGCACTTCTTGGGCTGACAAACAATGCCGCTCCCACCCTCCAGGCAGACGCAGTCCTTGCAGTCAAACTCGAAGTGCTCCCCGAACTGCAGAGAGCAGGGGTGAGTGGGACGGCGCCTGTGCCCCCCATGTGCCAGGGCCACACTGTGGCGCGCCTGCCATCCGAGGGAGAGGGCGCTGCGCTGGGCACCCACGGGTGGCCCCATGCGGCGCCCCACACCCTCCCACCTCTCAACCCTCGGGGAGGTTCTGCTCCAGCACATGGGCTGTCACTCTGGGCTAGGCCGCTAGTGACGCAGCCGTCATCTGCATGGGACAGGCGCGTGGCAGATGGACCGCCCTTGCCTGCCGGGTGTGCAGCTTCGAGAGGAGAGCTGAGGGCCACGTGTGGGGCTGCTGCCGGGACCTCAGCTCAGGTCAGACGGAGTACTGGGCGACCAAAGGGCCTGAGGTGTGGGGAGCGCACGGACGAGCGGAGGGACAGAGGGATGCAGGGGTGGAGGCGTGGGGGGCGGAGCGAGGAAGGGCCTGCTGGAGGCATGGCTGGGTGGACGGGGCGGGGCGGCGGTGGGCAGGACGTTCCTGCCAGCCCTGCCTCGCGGCCCCTGAAGGACTCGCGAGAGGACAGCCCCAGCCACCGAGGGGCGGAGCCTACCTCTCTGGGCACGTTGTCGGGTCCCACGCAGCCTAGGAGAGAGGAGACGGCGGGTTAGCGGGGTCCAGGAGGGCAGGACCGGGCTTGGCCTCGAGGGGGCAGAGAGAGGACGGGAGCAGGAGGCGTACCACACACGTCCACGCAGACGTCAAAGCCGGGGGCGTAGCTCGTGGTGCCCTCGGGACAGAAGCAGCCTTCCACCAGCAGGGTGCTGTTCTGCGGGCAGCTGCAGGGGCAGGAAGGTGTCGTGAGCCAGACCTGTGGGCGGCTGGGGGGGCAGCACACTGGGGCCACCCCGTGCGGCCAGGGGAGCCCCAGCCCCCACACGCCCTGCCACGGCTGACCTGGACTTGCAGGTGGGCTCCTGCACAGGCCCACAGGCCCGGTACTCTCTGTGGGAAGGGCACACCAGCGCTGTGGGAGGGAGGCGTAATCAGAGGGACCAAAGTTGGAAGGAAGGAGGCTGTGTCTGGAGCCCCCGTACGCCCACCGCTCCCCTCTCCTCCCACACTGGCCAAGGGTGGCGAGTGCCTGCCGCCGCCCCGCTCAGCACCCCATGCAGCCCCACGCTGGGTGCCAGGCACTCAGTGGCGCTGAGCCAGGCTGGCAGCACCCGAGCCCTCCCTGCCCCAGCAGGCCACCACCCTTTCTTAACCCAAGATGCAGCCTGTGCTCCGCGTGTGCCCAGCCACCCTGCTCCGGCCTGGCCCCGGGCTGAGCACGGTGCTGGGCATACTCCTGCAGAGCCCCCGCTGGGGGCCACGGGTCAGCAGGCACTTACGACAGGCCCCGTGGGTGTGGTTCCGCCAGTCGATGCAGGCGCCCTGCTGGGCACAGAGGGCAGCGTAGGTCTGCAGGCTGGCACACTCCATGCCCGTGTTGGGCACAGAGCAGGTATCAAACATGCAGGCTCTGTAGTAGTCCTGGGGCGGCACCAGAGCATGGCACGGGGCAAACAGGCTGTGGGGGGACATGGGTCACACTCTGCCAGCGTCACACTCCCTGCCTCTCTCGTGCCCCCTTCACCCAGCGCTTGCGTCCCACGGGAGGCCCTGGGCCAGGGGGCTTGGGACAGCAGTCTGGCTCGTAGAGTGGCCAGCACCCCACCTCCAGCGACTCTAGCATGGGGCCAACCAGCCTCGGCGCGCACACCTCTAGGGTCGAGGTGCTTGCTGCCCCCCCCCCCACTTCGGGAGCGACCCTCCACCTCAGCTCAACCCTGCCTCTGGTATCAGCCCTGAGCGCACGCTCTGCTCTGGCCAACTGGTCTACCCCAGGCCTCAGGCTGTCCTGCACCCCCGAGGCAGGGACGACATGGGGGCTCTGACCAGGTAGCTCAGGCCTGCGTTCTGGGCCCCTTGGCTGCTGGCGCCTGCCTCCTCTCCTCGCAGACAGACAAGGTGGGGGGCCCAGGGAAGGGAGCCCGCTCCCCGAGACCCTGCCGTGCGCCAGTGACCCAGACAGCAGGCAGGCCCAGGTACACAGTCACCTGTCCTGAATGAGTTCGCAGAGGGGGGATGAACAGTTCTTGTGTGGGGTGACGGGGCCACCTGCTGCGGCTGTGGTGGCTGGGCGCCGGGTGGTGAGGCCGGTGTGGGGACAGTGTGGCTTGGTCGGGTCGCTCACCACCCACTGGTCAGCTGCAACCTCACAGCTGGAGATGACCTCGCCACTGGGCAGCACACAGTCATCCTGCGTGTTGTTGTTGCAGGTGCCTGTAGCGGCGAGACGGCCTGCGCTGAACCGGCCTGGCCCGGCCGTCCAGCAGGTGGGGCGAGCCCCGGGACCCCTCCGCCCCTCCAGCCCAGCCTCCCCAATGACCAGCTGACTGGAGCTGAGGCCACAGATGACGCTAGACTCTGATCGGCTTCCCGCAGGGGCCAAAGCCAGAAGGCCGGCCCCGGGCCCTGAGCAGAAGGGCGGGAGCACCACAGGGGGCAGGTGGGTGCTCACGGTGACTCTGCCCACCACCCCGGCCCAGGACACAGCCCAGAGGCCGCCAGGCCCAGCAGGACGAGGCTCACCACACTGGCCCTTGGTGTTGTTGCCGAAGCGGTAGTAGGGCAGCCGTATGGAGAAGGAGAGGCCGTTGTAGGAGATGACGGCGCCCAGCTCGGGGATGTCCACCACGTAGTTGATGCCCGACTCGTACACCTGCAGCCCAAACTTCTTATACGGCAAGGCCACGGCCTGCTTGTTGACCTGCACCTGCAGCCGACACACCTGGACTCAGGGACAGCCAGCGGGCAGGCCCTGTGGGCCCTCTGACCAGGGAGGCCTGGCAGGCCAGGGCCGGGCGGGGAGAGCTGCGCCCCACCCCATCTCTCTTCACAGTGGGGGGCGGTCTCTGCCCCTCACCTCCCCTGTCCTGCTCACTCCCCTCTCCTTTGTCCTGCTGGCCAGGGTCAGGTGGCAGTGAGGTGCTGCCTGTGGAGCCCCCCAGGGATGTTGGGGTCCATGGAAGGGGTCAGGCTCCCCAACGACTCCATGTGTATGTGAGCGGCCCAACAGCCCCCGTCCCCGGGGAGCGGCTCCTGCACTGAGGCCTGTGCCCAGGGTGGTGGCAGGGGCCTGAGTGGTCCCCTGCCACCACCAAGGGGTCCCCAAATGCCGCCGTGAGTGTTGCCCCAGAGAGCTCCGCCTGCCCTCTGCCAGCTGGGCTCTGAGGACTCAGCCCAGCCTCCCGCCGTGCAGGCCCCGCCGGCGTACCTGCACCTTCACGGGCGCCATCTGCACGGTCCTGATCAGCACCTCCTGGGTCTCGTGGTGCACGATGAGCGTGCGGGGGCAGGACACCTGGTCGTGGACGTCGCAGTGGTAGTTGTCGATGTAGACCCCGAAGTTGTCCACGTTGGGGGCGACCTCCTCCACCAGAACGTAGGTGCAGTTGCCCTGGTGGCTGTAGTAGAGTCCGTCGAAGGTGACGAAGTGCGGGTCCCCCCAGCCTGTGCAGTAGCCTGTGGAGGGAGTAGGGTGAGCCAGCGCAGAGTCCCGAGACGGGGCAAGGGTAAGGACTGGAGGGGAGAGCAAGCAGCAGAACAGGGCAGAAGGACCTGGCTCCCAGAGCACAGGAGTGTGCCAACTGGGGGGGGGGGTCTGCTTCCACCCCCAGCCCCCAAATGGGCACCTCCCCACCCAGCCCACCGTGGCCCGTCCCTCTGACAGGACACGTCCTGGCTTTGGAGCCAGAAGCCCGGGCCCACCTCCAGCTCTGCCCTCTAACCCCAGATACAGCCTCGTTCCAGGGAGGTGGTCGAGCTGCCCCAGGCAAGCCCCACCCCCTGCCCCTGCCCAAGACAGGAACCAGGAGAGGGGAGTCCCTCAGGACATGCGCCTGGCGCACCAGGCCATCACACACAGCCTGGGCTCTGTGCACAAGGCCCTCGGGTCCTGCAGCCTCCACACACAGAGGGCAGGGCAGAGGAGGGCAGAGGAGGGCAGAGGAGGGGAGGGGAGGGTCACAGAGTGTCCACAGGCTTACAGTCACACTCCCAGTGCCAGCAGCAGCCGTCGGGGTCCATGACACGCACGGGCGTGAGGTTGTTGGAACAGGTGGGCATGGGCGGGGGCTTGCACTCCACCTGCACCAGCTCCACGGTGTTGTCGTGCTTGCAGATGGCCATGGTGCAGTTGCAGAGCCACCAGGTCTCGTTCTCCTGCAGCCAGGAGGGCGCGGCGTCAGCCGGGAACAGCCGGGCCCTCTGCCCACCCGGGGGCGTGAGGCCCTGGGGGAAGTCTGGGTGCCCTGACCCCGGAGGCGGAGACCAAGGGTGCCCCATTCCGGAGACAGCTCCCTCAGCCTCCCCGCAGACCCCCGTCTCTTGTAAGGACGAGGTGGGCACGGGGAAGAAGGTGGAAGAGCAACAGCAGACACTATACTCAAAAGGCTCGGCCCCCGGGTGGATGGCTCAGGATGGAGAGCATGGGGCCATCTTGGACGACCAGCAAAAAGACAGCCCCTGGGACTTGAGGCCAGGACAGTGCATCTGGTGCTCAGGGACTAAAAGCTGCCCACAGCCCACTGACCTGTCTGGGAGGGTCGAAGTCCGGGCACCCTGGGGGTTTGGTGGGGGTCGGTGTGCGTGACGTCATGGGCACGGGTGGGCTGGGTGTGGAGGAGGGTATCGGCGTGGATGGTGTGGGCTTGGGGGAGGGTGTGGATGGGCATGACCAGTTGAAGATCTCGATGGCACAGTAGACGGAGCAGTTGGCATAGTAGCAGGTGTCTCCGATAGTGACATTGTACACCAGCTCTCCTGCAAGGGAGACACCCAGGACCTGTGCCACTCAGGCAGAGTGCCAGAGTGCACAGGCAGGTCCCCACAAAGGCCTCCAGGGGGAAGCACCCACCGCCCCAGGTCCCAACTCATGCCACAGCAAAGTGCTGCTGGCCACAGGGACAGCCACCCACACTCAGCAGGTGGGTACCAGGCAACTCCTGGTTGGCACCTGACACCAGACTCCTCCCCACTGGTCAGAGTAGATCTGAGTTGCACCAGCCTCTGATGCCTGAGTGAGAAGAAAAGAGCTCACACACCTGGGGCATAGTATGTGCCATTCAAAGAGCAGCATACAATCAGATTAGGAGAGGATGGTGGGCTGACGGTCGAGGTTGGTGTGGGGGTAAACACGCTGACTGAAGTGCTGGTGGTGATGGTGGGTGTGGTGGTGCCCGGTATCTCCCTGGTCGTGGCGGTTGGTGTGGTAGTGGGTGGTGTCTCCCTGGTGGTGATGGTGGGTGTGGTGGTGCCTGGTATCTCCGTCCTGGTGGTGGTGATGCTGGGTGTGGTGGTGGGTGGTATCTTTGTAGTGGTTGTGGTGGTTGGTGTGGTGGTGGGTGGTGCCTCGGTGGTGGTGGTGGTGGGTGTTGTGGTGGGTGGTGTCTCCGTAGTTGTGGTGGTTGGTTTTGTGGTCTCCGGTATCACCGTGCTGGTGGTGGTGATGGTGGGTGTGGTGGTGGGTGGTGCCTCGGTGGTGCTGGTGGAGGGCGTGGTGGTGCCTGGTATCTCAGTGGTTGTGGTGGTTGGTGCTGTGGTCTCTGGTATCACCGTGCTGGTGGTGGTGACGGCGGGTGTGGTGTTGGGTGGTGCCTTGGTGGTGGTGGTGGTGGGTGTGGTGGTGCCTGGTATCTCAGTGGTTGTGGTGGTTGGTGCTGTGGTCTCTGGTATCACCATGTTAGTGGTGGTGATGGTGGGTGTGGTGGTAAGTGGTGTCTCAGTGGTGGTTGTGGTAGGTGTGGTGGTGGGTGGTGCCTCGGTGGTGGTAGTAGTGGGTGTTGTGGTGGTTGGTGTCTTCGTGGGTGTGGTGGTTGGTGCTGTGGTCTCCAGTATCACTGTGCTGGTGGTGGTGGTGGTGGGTGTGGTGGTGGGAGGTGCCTCCGTGGTGGTGGTGGTGGGTGTGGTGCTGCCTGGTGTCTCAGTGGCCGTGGTGGATGGTGTAGAGGTCTCTGGTGTCACGCTGGTGGTGGTAATGGTGGGTGGTGCCTCGGTGGTGCTGGTGGAGGGTGTGCTGGTGGGTGGTATCTCCGTGGTGGTGGTGATGGTTGGTTTGGTGGTAAGTGGTATCTCAGTGGTGGTTGCGATGGTTGGTTTTGTGGTCTCCGGTATCACCGTGCTGGTGGTGGTGATGGTGGGTGTGGTGTTGGGTGGTGCCTTGGTGGTGGTGGTGGTGGTGGGTGTGGTGGTGCCTGATGTCTCAGTGGTCGTGGTGGATGGTGTAGTGGTCTCTGGTGTCACGCTGGTGGTGGTGATGGTTGGTGTGGTGGTGGGTGGTGCCTTGGTGGTGCTGGTGGAGGGTGTGCTGGTGGGTGGTATCTCTGTACTGGTTGTGGTGGTTGGTGTGGTGGTAAGTGGTGTCTCAGTGGTGGTTGTGGTAGGTGTGGTAGTGGGTGGTGCCTCGGTGGTGGTAGTGGTGGGTGTTGTGGTGGCTGGTGTCTTCATGGGCATGGTGGTTGGTGCTGTGGTCTCCAGTATCACTGTGCTGGTGGTGGTGGTGGTGGTGGGTGTGGTGCTGCCTGGTGTCTCAGTGGCCGTGGTGGATGGTGTAGTGGTCTCTGGTGTCACGCTGGTGGTGGTGATGGTTGGTGTGGTGGTGGGTGGTGCCTTGGTGGTGCTGGTGGAGGGTGTGCTGGTGGGTGGTATCTCCGTGGTGGTGGTGATGGTTGGTGTGGTGGTAAGTGGTATCTCAGTGGTGGTTGTGGTGGTTGGTTTTGTGGTCTCCGGTATCACCATGCTGGTGGTGATGACGGCGGGTGTGGTGTTGGGTGGTGTCTTGGTGGTGGTGGTGGTGGGTGTGGTGGTGCCTGGTATCTCAGTGGTTGTGGTGATTGGTGCTGTGGTCTCTGGTATCACCATGCTGGTGGTGGTGATGGTGGGTGTGGTGTTGGGTGGTGGCTCTGTAGTGGTTATGGTGGTTGGTGTGGTGATAAGTGGTGTCTCAGTGGTGGTTGTGGTAGGTGTGGTGGTGGGTGGTGCCTCGGTGGTGGTGGGTGTTGTGGTGCCTGATGTCTCAGTGATCGTGATGGTTGGTGTGGTGGTCTCTGGTGTCACCCTGGTGGTGGTGATGGTTGGTTTGGTGGTGGGTGGTGCCTCGGTGGTGCTGGTGGAGGGTGTACTGGTGGGTGGTATCTCCGTGGTGGTGGTGATGGTTGGTGTGGTGGTAAGTGATGTCCCAGTGGTGATTGTGGTGGTTGGTTTTGTGGTCTCCGGTATCACCGTGCTGGTGGTGGTGACGGCGGGTGTGGTGGTGAGTGGTGCCTCAGTGGTGGTTATGGTGGGTGTGGTGTTGGGTGGTGCCTCAGTGGTGGTGGTGATGGTGGGTGTGTTGGTGCCTGGTATCTCGGTGGTCGTGCTGGTTGGTGTGGTGGTGGGTGGTGCCTTGGTGGTGGTGATGGTGGGTGTCGTGGTGGGTGGTGTCTCTGTGGTGGTCGTGGTGGCTGGTGTGGTGTTCTCTGGTGGCGCTCTGTTGGTGGTGGTGGTGGGTGTGGCGGTGGGTGGTGTCTCCATGGTGGTTGTGGTGGATAAAGAGCCACAGGGTCTGCAGCAGTAAACGTTGATCTCGTAGTTGAGGCAGAAGGGCTGTGGGATGACACCTCCTGGCTTCTGGTCTTCGTTCTTGCACACCAGCCCTACTGAGAGGTCACACACCACGATCTGTCCCAGCTGTTCGATGGGGACACTTGGAAACTGAGAAGCTCTGCAGGAGATGTTGGCTGCGAAGCCCGACTGACAGGCGTTCTTTATGAATTCGAAGTCTCCACCTGGCTTGTTAAAGTTCGGTTTCCCGGAATCCACCCAGCCTGTCCACTGGCAGTCTTCCACACACGGAGTGGTGGGGGTCGATTTCGATGTGGGCATGGTGATGGTCACAGTGGTGGTGGGTTCTGGTGTGGTGGTCCTCGTTTCTGGGGTTGGGGTGGTCGGTGAGGTGGTGGTGGTGGTTGTCACAGTGGTGGTGGTTGTGGTGGCAGTTGGTATCTCCGTGGTGGTGGAGGTTGGTGTGGTGGTGGGTGGTGTCTTGGTGCTGCTCGTGGTGGGTGGTGGCTTGGTGGTGGTGGGTGTGGTGGGTGGTGCCTGGGTGGTGGTGGTGATGGTGGGTGTGGTGGTGCCTGATATCTCAGTGGTTGGCGTGGTTGGTGCTGTGGTCTCTGGTATCACTGTGCTGGTGGTGGTGGTGGTGATGCTGGGTGTAGTGGTGGGTGTGGTAGTGAGTGGTGTCTCCGTGGTGGTTGGTGTGGTGGTAAGTGGTGTCTCAGTGGTACTGGTGGGTGTGGTGGTGCTTGATGTCTCAATGGTGGTTGTGGTAGGTGTGATGGTGGGTGGTGTCTTGGGGGTTGTTGTGATGGGTGTGGTGGTGGGTGGTATCTCTGTGGTGGTCGTGGTGGCTGGTGTGGTGATCTCTGATGTCACTCTAGTGGTGGTGGTTGTGGGTGTCATGGTGTGTGGTGTCTCCGTGGTTGTGGTGGTTGGTTTTGTGGTCTCTGGGATCACTGTGCTGGTGGTGGTGATGGTGGGTGTGGTGGTGGGTGGTGCCTCGGTGGTGCTGGTGGAGGGTGTGGTGGTGGGTGGTATCTCTGTACTGGTTGTGGTGGTTGGTGTGGTGGTAAGTGGTGTCTCTGTGGTGGTGATGGTTGGTGTGGTGGTGCCTGGTATCTCAGTGGTTGTGGTGGTTGGTTTTGTGGTCTCTGGTATCACCGTGCTGGTGGTGGTGATGGTGGGTGTGGTGGTGGGTGGTATCTCTGTAGTGGTTGTGGTGGTTGGTGTGGTGGTAAGTGGTGTCTCAGTAGTGGTTGTGGTAGGTGTGGTGGTGGGTGGTGCCTCAGTGGTGGTGATGGTGTGTGTGGTGGTGCCTGGTATCTCCGTGGTTGTGGTGCTTGGTTTTGTGGTCTCCAGTATCACCGTGCTGGTGGTGGTGATGGTTGGTATGGTGGTGGGTGGTGCCTCAGTGGTGCTGGTGGAGGGTGTGGTGGTGGGTGGTATCTCCGTGGTGGTGGTGATGGTGGGTGTGTTGGTGCCTGGTATCTCAGTGGTGGTTGTGGTGGTTGGTGCTGTGGTCTCTGGTATCACCGTGCTGGTGGTGGTGATGGTGGGTGTGGTGGTGGGTGGTGCCTTGGTGGTGGTGGGTGTTGTGGTGCCTGATGTCTCAGTGATCGTGGTGGTTGGTGTTGTGGTCTCTGATGTCACCTCGGTGGTAGTGATGCTGGGTGTTGTGGTGGGTGGTGTCTTGGTGGTGGTGGTGATGGTGGGTGCGGTGGTGCCTAATGTCTCAATGGTTGTGGTGGTTGGTGTAGTGGTCTCTGGTGTCACCCTGGTGGTGGTGATGGTTGGTGTGGTGGTGGGTGGTGCCTCGGTGGTGCTGGTGGAGGGTGTGGTGGTCTCTGGTGTCACCATAGTGGTGGTGGCAGTGGGTGTGTTGGTCGGTGGTGCCTCGGTGGTGGTGGGTGTGGGTGTTGTGGTAGGTGGTGTCTCAGTGAACGTGGTGGTTGGTGTGGTGGTCTCTGGTGTCACCCCGGTGGTGGGTGTGCTGGGTGTTGTGGTGTGTTGTGTCTCCGTGGTTGTGGTGGTTGGTTTTGTGGTCTCTGGTATCACTGTGCTGGTGGTGATGATGGTGGGTGTGGTGGTGGGTGGTGTCTCCGTGGTGGTTGTGGTGGCTGGTGTGGTGATCTCTGGTGTCACTCTGTTGGTGGTGGTTGTGGGTGTTGTAGTGTGTCGCGTCTCCATGGTTGTGGAGGTTGGTTTTGTAGTCTCCGGTATCACGGTGCTGGTGGTGATGATGGTGGGTGTGGTGGTGGGTGGTGTCTTGGTGGTGGTGGTGGTGGTGGTGGGTGTGGTGGTGCTTGATGTCTCAATGGTGGTTGTGGTAGGTGTGATGGTGGGTGGTGTCTTGGTGGTTGTTGTGATGGGTGTGGTGGTGGGTGGTATCTCTGTGGTGGTCGTGGTGGCTGGTGTGGTGATCTCTGATGTCACTCTAGTGGTGGTGGTTGTGGGTGTCATGGTGTGTGGTGTCTCCGTGGTTGTGGTGGTTGGTTTTGTGGTCTCTGGGATCACTGTGCTGGTGGTGGTGATGGTGGGTGTGGTGGTGGGTGGTGCCTTGGTGGTGGTGATGGTGGGTGTGGTGGTGCCTGGTATCTCAGTGGTTGTGGTGGTTGGTGCTGTGGTCTCTGGTATCACCATGCTGGTGGTGGTGATGGTGGGTGTGGTGGTGGGTGGTGCCTCGGTGGTGCTGGTGGAGGGCGTGGTGGTCTCCGGTGTCACCATAGTGGTGGTGGCAGTGGGTGTGTTGGTGGGTGGTGCCTCAGTGGTGGTGGTTGTGGGTGTTGTGGTGGGTGGTGTCTCAGTGACCATGGTGGTTGGTGTGGTGGTCTCTGGTGTCACCCCGGTGGTGGGTATGCTGGGTGTTGTGGTGTGTCGTGTCTCCGTGGTTGTGGTGGTTGGTTTTGTGGTCTCTGGTATCACCGTGCTGGTGGTCATGCTGGTTGGTGTGGTGGTGGGTGGTGCCTTGGTGGTGGTGATGGTGGGTGTCGTGGTGGGTGGTGTCTCTGTGGTGGTCGTGGTGGCTGGTGTGGTGATCTCTGGTGTCACTCTGTTGGTGGTGGTGGTGGGTGTGGCGGTGGGTGGTGTCTCCATGGTGGTTGTGGTGGATAAAGAGCCACAGGGTCTGCAGCAGTAAACGTTGATCTCGTAGTTGAGGCAGAAGGGCTGTGGGATGACACCTCCTGGCTTCTGGTCTTCGTTCTTGCACACCAGCCCTACTGAGAGGTCACACACCACGATCTGTCCCAGCTGTTCGATGGGGACACTTGGAAACTGAGAAGCTCTGCAGGAGATGTTGGCTGCGAAGCCCGACTGACAGGCGTTCTTTATGAATTCGAAGTCTCCACCTGGCTTGTTAAAGTTCGGTTTCCCGGAATCCACCCAGCCTGTCCACTGGCAGTCTTCCACACACGGAGTGGTGGGGGTCGATTTCGATGTGGGCATGGTGATGGTCACAGTGGTGGTGGGTTCTGGTGTGGTGGTCCTCGTTTCTGGGGTTGGGGTGGTCTGTGAGGTGGTGGTGGTGGTGGGTGTCTGGGTCGTGGTCACCCTGGTGGTAGGTTCTGGCCTAGGGGTGAGTGTTGTAGTGGCCATCGTTTCTAGGGTTGAGGTCGTTGGTGAAGTTGTGGTCGGTGTCAGGGTCGGGGTTGGGGACCCAGGACACTCATTCATTGGCAGACAGCAGTTGACACGAATCTCATAGTCATAACAGACGGCAAACGGCCCATTTCCAAACTGCTCTTCATTGTTGCAGATGAACCCGACGGAGAGGTTGCACTGGGCCTTCTGGCCCAGGTTCTCCCAGCTGAGGTGGGGTTCTACAGCTGCCCTGCACTCGATGTCCTCAGGGGCCTGGCAGACGCTGTGGAACGTCTCTCGGTCGCCACCGTCTGGCCCGGGGCTGGGGTGGTTCTCGTTGATCCAGTCGGACCAGAAGCAGCACAGCTCTGGGGAAGGAAGAGCCAGGGCTGGTCACCGATGCCCGTGGGGCTGTGGGAGGTTGCTGGGGCCCCGAGGGCTCTGAGAACCTGTGGCTGCACTTCCCACTGACCAGGGCCCACAGTGCTTGGGGCCGGACTCAATGCCGGCCCTCCTTTCGCAGCGGAAGCCTGAAGCCCAGCGCTGACAGAGCGCCCAACACACACCAGGGCCAGTCCCAGGCCACGGGGCTCCGGCCCGGAGCCCCTCCCTCAGCCCCATCAAATCCTTGAGCCGAAACAGCAACTAACAAATGGGTCGCCCATTCGGTGAGGAAGCACACTGGAAGGGCCTTGGTCTTGACCCTCAACCAACACTGCTGTCCATCGGAGCTGGTCAAGTTCCCCTCTGTGAGTCCCTGGGCTCAGCAAATCAGGACTCCTTCCCCAAGGGCACCGTGTGTGGTCTCTAAGCAGAGGCCGGGCAGCCAGGCCGCCCTGCACGGGTTAGGTGGGGCTTTGTCTTCTCACCCGCCTGCCACTGAGAGTGACGTCTGCACACTTACTGGTCGTCGGAGAGGAGGGTGAATCTGCAGGGAAACGGGAAGAAGAGCGTGTCATTGCACAGCGTCAGAGCCAACTGTCCTCACTGTCACAGGTGTCTTCTGTGGCTGTCATATCCTTGCCAGCCTGCTCGGTGGTGGCTGTGAGCGCCACCAGCACCCACGCAGATGGATTCAAGGACATTTCTCTGCTCTTACTAATGCATAGGGGTATTTTCTCGCTGGTTTGGGGAAACAACCCACGCCACTGTTACTGTGGTCTGGGCTCAGGGACACAGTCAAGAGCACAAGGCGTCTCCACACACAAGGCTGGGGACCCAGCGGACATTCGTTGCCTGAGTCGAGAGGCATGTGGGTGTCACCTCCCGCCCGTACAAAGTTGTCTCTGCTGGCTTGGGGTGCAGGGGGGAGAGGCACGTGGCCCTGGGCCTCACCTGTGCTGGGTGCCGGGGGGATGGGGGTGGTGGTGGTGGAGAGCACAGGAAGCTTGGTGGGGGTTGTCGAGATGGGCGGGCGGGTCGAGGTGGACACACAGATGTTGAAGTGCCTCTCCACCGTGCCGTCGGGACCACAGACCTCCCAGTAGCAGAAGGCGCCGTTCTGGGTAAAATTGAGGATCTTCCCTGGGGAGCAGGAGCGGGCAGACATCAACGTGTGGGGAACGGCAGCCCTCGGCCCCTCCCAGCAAGGGGCAGACAGGGCGTCCCCTGGCTCCTGCCGACACACCAATGCTCCGTGGGCAGCCTGTCCCCCGACCCCCTAGGGGCCCCATCAGAACTCAGGAGCTGTGGCACAGGAGGGTCCTGGGCTCCCCACCCAGGGAAACGCAGCGCACGATGGGAGCTGCCCAGGGAGGCCACAGACCAGAGGGCCTCTGAGTGGCAAGGACCTGCAGGTGGGGGCCAGCTGCCCACCCGGGGCCAGGCTGCCCGCAGGCCCTGGAGTGGCTGGAGAGGGCAGCTCACCTTCCTCAGGCTGGCAGACCACCTGTGAGGAGCCGTTGCACACGCTGCAAAGCAAACACCAGGGCTGCAGGCTCGGGGAGGCCGCCCGTACCGCACCCGGTGGGGCCCAGAGCCCCGGGCCCAGCTGGAAAGGAGCCCTCCCCGATGCCAGAATGGTGGGCTGGGTGGGGGTGGGGTGGGGGGTTGGGAAGAGGGGAGCGAAAACCCTAGGAAGAGGCCTGTGCCCTGGCTGCCATGTGCCCATGCGCCGCACACGTGTGCCCATGTGCACTCGTGTGTGCGTAGGTGCCCACTTGGGTGCAGACCTCCCCAGGCCCCCTGTGCCGTGAGCTCAGGTACCAAGACTGGCAGTCTTTCTCAGAGGGGACGGGTGCTCCAGGTGGGTAGTGGGTGTCCTCCACATAGCAGCCACATTCTTCCCTCTTGACGCACTTCTTCAGGTCCTCCTCATAGATGGGCTTCTCCGCAGGGCACCGAGGGTAGCAGCCTAGTGGACACGGGGCCCCGGGGCTTGAACTGTGTTGGTAGGACCCACCCATTGTTCCTGCCGTGACCAGCCCTGCTCTTTGGGATGCTCCTCTGGGAAGGCCAGGGCTGGAGAGGTGGGGGACTAGATCCGCTCCCCCTTCGAGCTGGGCAGACTGCCCCATGACCAAAGGGACAACCAGGCCCCGCCCACCAGTGATGAACAGCCAGCCACGCCCACCTGTGATGGGCAGCCGGGCCCCGCCCACCTGTGGTGCACAGCCAGGCCCCGCCCACCGGCTGCACCCCTCCAACCCCAACCTGGCATATCTCTCATTCCTTCAGGTCCAACTCAAAGGACCCCCAGCCCCTCCTCTGAAGCACGCCCCTCCCCTGCTCTGCCTCACTCGCCCTGGGCTCCTGACCTCACAGGCTCGGCGTCGCCCTGGCTCTTTCCAGCCTCGCTCTTCCCAGCAGGCCTGAACTCGGGCTCCTGGCCCGGGTCGATGCACAGTTTCTGCAGCACAGCGAGCCCAGCCCACCCAGGACCCCAGGCTCCCCAGGCCCACCAGCCTCACCCTCCAGGTAGGACACAGAGATGTTGGAGTGGATGCCGTTGACGGTCCGGCAGGTCTCAAGGCTGCGGTTCCCGCAGGGCTCATAGTGCCACTCGCACTCGTTGGGGGGGTTGTAGTAGTCGCAGAACACGGCTGCGGGGGGCAGGGCGGGGTCAGCCGCGGGCAGGGAGGGCCAGGCCGCTCCCAGGCAGGGGCGGAGGGGCGGGCGCACTCACGACACAGCTCCGGAGTCCTCCAGAACACGCAGGCGCCCTCCTTGGTGCACTCCTGGGCGTAGGAAGCCACCGCGGAGCAGAAGCACTCGCAGTCCCCGCCCGTGTCACAAGAGCAGGAGTCCTGGACGCAGTTCTCATAGAAGGGTTTGGGGTCCACCTGGGGGGGAAGCCACCATGGCCTGGGTCCACATGGCCCCGAGGGGCAGGCCTTCCCCTGCAGGCCCCGGAACTCAGGGCCCCGCCGCCAGCCGGCTCCTGGGGCGCGGGCCGACACCCGCATGGCCCCCAGGGGGCGCTGACGGGGAGGCCCAGGCCCAGCCCCGCGTCCTCTGCTGCGCTGCGCTGCCCAGGCAGGGGCAGAGGGCTGCCTGGAGTCAGGGGGTGACTGTCCTTCTCCCACCTGGAAGGTACAGGAGGCTGGGGCTCCAGCCAGGGGTCTCAGAAGGAAGGGTTAACCTCTGGTCACGTGGTCAAAGGCTGGCGGTGAAGCTGGACGGCCGTGCCTCACAGTGGGAGTCCAGGCGGTCTCCCTGGAGGCTGCCAGGCCCTCCCTGTGGCCACGCCCTTGTCCCCGCCCCAACGCCCGTGGCCACACCCACAGCCACGCCCACCTTGCTGTGGCAGACTCGGAAGACGGGGCTCTTGATGATGCTGCACTCCTTCTGCGCCCAGGCCAGGCGGTGCGGGTTCTTGGTGCAGGGCTCAGGGATGGTGGTCACGTCCGGGCAGGTGGCGGCCTCCTTCCAGCTGTTCCCGAAGTCCAGCTCGCTCTCCACCACCATGTGGCCCCGCGTGGTGAAGTCGTTGCTGGAGCGCTGGTCGAAGTTCCCGCACAGGCCGCACACGGCGCCCTGCAGAGAGGGGCAAGCAAACGCTCACAGAGGGGCTCGCGGAGGGGGCCTGGCGGGGCTGGGCAGGCAGGGGCGGCCGCGTACCTTGTAGGAGGGGGCCAGCTTGATGAAGATGGTGGTCCTCTTGTCCCAGATGACGATGATGCCCGTGCTGGCCTCCACCACCAGGTACTGGCCCACCTCCCGAGTGGTGTAGGCCACGTGGGGGCCCTCGTCGCGGTGGATCACCGTGTGCTGCTTGTCCTCCAGCTTCAGCTCCGTCCTCTGTGTCCAGGGGACACCTGGTCACTGGGCGTGTCCACAGGGACCCCACATGTCCCCGGTGGGCAGCACTCACCCCCAGGAAGATCTTGATGGCCTTGGAGCAGGTGACGCCTGTCGTGCCGCAGGGGACGTTCTCGGTGATGACGCTGAAGGAGCCCAGCGAGGAGTTCTGGCCACAGTAGTCCTGGGGGCCCACAGGGGATGTGAGCCGAGCCACCTGGGCATAGGGGCTCTGGGCACCCCACCCTGCCAGCCTCGGCCCCTCCTCTGTTGAGAGGGGGCCGCCATGTCGCAGGAGGGCCCACGCCCACACGCCCCCTGCTCCTCCTCTGCCACACACTGAGCAAGGGTCACAGTGTGGGCGGGAGAGGAAGGGCCACCACTGCCACCCAGGCCCTTTGCCCAGCCCTCATGGCCGTCCTTGGGGCCAGTGGAGCGTGGACGGGGCGCAGGGCCGGTCCAGGAGCTGCCCTCGGACTCACCTGACTGGCCACGTAGGAGCAGTGCCCGTCGAAGTCATAGTGCTTCCCATCGAAGGTGATGTAGTGGCCGCTCCCATAGATGGTGCAGGTGCCGTGGCACCTGGTCTGGGTGCAGGCCCAGCGTCCTCTCTGGCAGGTGCTGAGGAGGGCGGCAGAGGGGCCTCCAGCTGCAACGGAGCCCCGGTCCTCCCACCCCCACTCCAAGGGCGGCCTGCCGGAGCCCCTGGTGCCGTGTGAACAGCACCCCAGGCACAGCACCTACGAGCCCAAAAGCGCCACCCAGCACCCCCATTAGGACCAGGACTCGGCCAGCCAGGCGCAGGGCCAGGGAGCCCTGTAGACCCCAGGCCAGCCCAAGGGGAGGGGGCCCCCGCCCGCCCTTCTCCAGGACGCGGGGCCTGTGGAGTGCTAGGGGCCAGGAGCTGCCAGGCCAGGCCGCTCACCAGGTGTTGCAGTTCACCCGGATCCTGCTCCCCGGGCTGTACAGGTCCTGGTTGTGCACGCAGGGGCACTCCTCCTCCTTGACGCAGCCCCCTCGGCCATCGTCCAGCAGCCCCTCAGGGCACACGCAGCCGCTGACGCACACCGTCTGGTACTGGGGCAGCCAGGCAGCAGGGGTCGGGGACTCAGTGCCAGGCCCACCCCGTGCTGCCGCTCCGCTGACACTACGGACACCACACCCCGCATCTGATTGCCCTCCCTGGGCCCACACCCGGGTGGGGAGACGAGTGAGAGCCGCCTGCCAGGGACCTCCCTCCAGGGATGGGGGGCCCAACGAGGACTTCGCATCCACAGGAAGGGCCCCGGGCCTCAGGGCCTGCACGGGGCCGACCCCGCCCCCTCCACAGGGCCCGCACTCACAGAGCCGGCAGCCAGGGTCTGGCAGCTGACGGGCCGGGGGCTCTGGGTGGCCAGTGCAGTCAGGTTGTTACAGTCGATGTGCATCTTTGGAGACGCACAGCCTGTGGAACAGAGGGGCCGCCTTGGCTCAGCTGAAGCAGAGATGGGAGCACAGGCCGAGGGGAGAGGGCCACACAACGCAGTTTCCACTTACGTTGGCCGAGCAGCCTGACCCGTGTGCATTGCAGCCTTGCATTCTGGCAGACGCTGCAGGGGAGGTGAGGGGGAGAATGGGGCCTGAGTGAGCCCTCTGCTGGGCTAGGCGGGGCCACGGGCTCCCCAGGGGCGGTGTCCCCTCCCTCCCCAGCCCCAGACACCCACCATTGCTCCTCCTGCCTCATGACCACTTCGCCTGCCTGCAGGTAGAGGCCCTGGTGGTAGCAGGAGCACTTGGCTAGGGGTACACAGTGGCCCTTCTCATCCAGGAAGGTGTGGTCGGGGCAGCCACAGCCATCCACGGGGGCAAAGCCCTGGAGGCAGTGGGTGTCGGCCTCGGAGAGTGAGCGGCAGGTCTGCTGGCAGGTGGTCAGGTTGTACAGAAAGACCTGCGTCTTGGGGCAGGCGCCCACGTCCTTGTCTGCAGGGCGAGAAGCCCGGTGAGGGGCTGGGGAGGTGCCTGCTCCCACCCCACTGGCTGTCTCCAGCCCCACCTGGTGCAGAAGCAGGACACCTGCCCAGCCGAGGGGCGGATGAGGGCCACCCGAGCACGCCCGCCCCCACGCCTGCCTGACGGGCAGACGGGCTGTGGCCTCAGCTCAGGGCCCTGATGCTCAGGAGGAGCCGCCCCAGGGGGCGTGGGGGAGCCGAGGGCCAACTCCCCCGGGCCCCAGACCCCTGAGCCCCGGGGCACCAGCGGTGGGCGACACTCACTGCAGATGTGTTCCCGCCAGCCCCACAGCAGCACGCCCCGGGCGGCGCAGGCGCGGGCGTAGGAGGACAGGGCGGCGCACAGGCAGTCCTCGCTGCTCTGACAGTTGCAGGTGTCGTATCTGCACCTCTGGGGGGCGAGGGGGGCTGTGAGTCGGCACACAGGAGTGTGTGCGCACATGTCCATGCAGCCACACATGCTACATGTGTGTCACACACGTGCACACTCGTGCTGTGGGCACACGTGTGCATGCATGAACATGTGCTGTGCACGTGTGCGTGTGTGTGCGCACTCTCAGCAACGTCCGTCGGGAGCCTCAGGCTCTGCCAGGCGCACAGAGCACACCCACCTGGGCCGGACGGGGGGCAGGGAGTGCACACGAGGGCCCCACTGACCTTGTAATACTCGGCTGGGTCCACAGCGGAGTGGCACCTGCCGAAGGGCGTCTCCTTGTTCCTCAGGAGGGCGCACCAGTGGTCCGCATAGTTGGCTAGAAAGGGGTCCGAAGCTCAGCGGGGGGGGCCCCTCCTGCAGGTCCCCTGAGTCTGGCCGGTCACCCAAGCTGGCATGACCACCATCCCTTCTGGGGACCAGACCCGGCCCCTCCTTCTAGGTCAGTCCCACCCAGACCAAGCCGGGGGTGTCCACCTCCCACCCTTCCAGACGTGGCGGGGTGGGTGTCCTGGAGGGTGGAGGGTATGCTGTCCCAGTGCCAGGCCTGCTGCCGGACGAAGGCCACCACCCAGCAATTAGTGGCCCAGCCCCTGTGCCCTGTCACTTGGCGGGCTGCCACTGTGGCCACATGGCAGAAGGCAGCAGGTGGACGAGCTGGCCCTGAGCAGGGCGGGCCCCCCCCCCTCCGCACCCGCACACCATCCACCGCGCACCCCAGCTGTCCTGGGCGGGGCCTCACCGCTCTCGATGCGGAGGGAGCAAGGGTCGTCCAGCCTGTCCAGCTTGTCCTGGCAGCTGGACTGGGCCTTCCAGGTGTTGGCGAAGCTGGCCCCCGTGGCCTCCACCAACCCACCCGCCGTCTGGAAGTCATCGCCTTCCTGGCCGTTGAAGTTCCCGCAGAGGCCTGAGGGGCCAGGACAGGGTTGGAGGGAGCAGGGCACAGGGCGCAGGGGCAGGCCTGAGAGCAGCCTCTGTGGGGGACCCTAGCGGGGCCACTCACCCTGCACGTGGCCCTGGGCGGCCTGGTCCAGTGTCAGGAACAGCTGCATCACGGGCTCCAGCTGCACCTGCAGCCTGAGGCCGAAGCTCGTGCTCACCGCCAGGTAGTAGGAGGACGGTTGGAAGATGGAGAAGCTCGCTGCAGGACAGGGGCGCAAGGGGCGTGAGGGGCACAAGGGCATGAGGGGCGCTAGGCCTACCTGCCACGGCCTGCCACCTGGGGCTCCCGGAGTGGGGCTCCCGGAGTGGGGCTCACCTGTCACATGGGGCAGGTTCACCTGCAGCTCATTCAGCAGGACGCTGCCGTCCGACTTGAAGGCCACCACCTGTGGGAAAGACCAAGGGGACCCCAGAGATGAGAGGGGTCTCCGGGATCCGGGGGTGGGGCCACCCGGGGGAAGGGCATGGAGGGGAGGGGCACCTACGTTCTTCTTTTTGTCGGTCAGCAGCACCACCGTCTTGAGGCAGGTCTGCTTGTCCGTGGAGCCACAGGGGCCCAGCTCGCCCAGGAGGGCGAAGGGGTCTTCCTGGTCAGCCTGCGGGAGGGCCGGGCTGCGGTGAGGGCGCAGGCGGGACCCCCGCCCTGCCCACACGCTCCCCGGGCGGCAGCCCACCTTGGTCAGCAGGTAGTAGCAGTCCCCGTGGAAGGTGTACTTCTTCCCATCGAAGGTGGTGATGTGGGAGCCGCCCTCCAGGGCGCAGGTCCCAGGACACGGCAGGTCTTTGCACAGCCAGCGGCCGGCGTGGCAGACGCTGTGGGGCAGTGGGCACAGGGTCAGATGCAAAGGCAGGGGCAGGGGTCAAGGGGCAGGGGCAGGGCCTCCCCAGCCCCAGACTCACCACTGCTCACAGCTGCGGTTGACCTGCTGGCCCGGCGCGTACGAGCGCCCATACAGCCTGCAGTGGCACTGGCTCACAGGGACGCAGCCTTGGCCCCCGATGTCATCGTACACGGTGCCTGGGACAGCGCAGGGTGGCGTCACGCTCAGCCGGGGGCCCACCCGCCAGGCCTCCCACCCGTAGGCATCCCTGGTCTACCGAGTGACCCTGAGGTCCCCACCCGGTGTCTGGTCAGGGATCTTCTGTACCTGAGAGTCCAGCCCCTTCTCGGAAACTTCCAGGCCCCTGTGCTAGGTAGGGGGTCTGCCCACAGGGTGACAACCAGGAAGGGGTCCCCC
This sequence comes from Sturnira hondurensis, assembly GCF_014824575.4. NCBI lineage: Eukaryota > Metazoa > Chordata > Mammalia > Chiroptera > Phyllostomidae > Sturnira > Sturnira hondurensis. The sequence goes on along the minus strand of NW_028097956.1, from coordinate 453,386 downwards.
CACCTGAGACCCCTCGGAGCCACCACTGTGCCTGTCCGGGAGGGGCACTGGCATCCCCCCTACACAGACCCCGTCTGGACTCCGGGGCGGCGCCCCCAGAGCCACCGCGTCACACACCTTCGGGGCAGAAGCAGCCGTCCATGCGGTGCTCCTCACACAGGCTGCTGACCTCCAGGTGCGAGCAGGTGTCCATGCAGGGTGAGCCGCTCTCCAGGTAAACCATGTTCCCGGGGCAGGTCTTGGCTGGAAGGGCAGAGGCAGCCCCCTGAGCTGGCACGGCCAGAAGGCGGAGAGCAGCGGGCAGGGCGGAGGGGCTGCCCGAGAAGGGCCCTGGGCTCCGGCCCTGCGTTGGGCCAGACACCTGAGGCCACCCTCCCCACGTGTGGTGTCCCGACCCCCCGGGACACTTACGGCAGAGCGAGGCCGTCCTCCAGTTCCCCGGGCGCCCGCCGGCGTGGGAGCACTGGCGGGAGAACTCGGCGATGGTGCTGCACACGCAGGAGGCGCCAGAGGAGCACTGGCAGCGGTCCTGGGCGCAGGCCTCCACGTAGGGCTCCAGCGGCAGCAGGTCCAGGCAGCCCTCGAAGGCCGCGGCCGTCAGCAGCCTCTGGCACTCGGCGTGCTGGTGGGCAGACGCAGGGGCGGGTGGTGGGCAGGCTGCTCGCGCCCTCCTCCCATCCACGCTGCACCCGCCCCGGATCCCTGACGGAGGTTGGGGCGGGGCGGGGGGGTGGGGTCCGGGCAACTCACATGCTGAGAGCAGGACTGGGGGTCTGGCACCTCCTCAGGGTCGTCGCACGTGACCTCGGGCTTGTTGACCTTCTGCATGTTCCCGAACTCGATGGCGCTGAAGAGCACACCTGGAGGGGCACGGCCGGTCAAGGGGGCGCCGGGAGCCCGCCCCCACCCCTGCCCACCGACCCCAGCGGCCCTCACCGTCAGAGAGGAACTCAGAGTAGGACTGTAGACCGTTGTAGTCGCCGCAGAGCCCGCAGGTGTGGTTCCGGAACTTGCCGTCCAGCTCCAGCTGTCGGGGGAAGAGGAGCCGGGCGAGGGTGAGCGGGGCAGCCAGGGTGGCGGGGCCCCCTCACAACCCTGTTTGAGAGGGCGCCAGCTTCCGCCTGGGTCCCCGCCCCGAGGGCCCCACCTCTGCCCATCACTAACCCACCAGCCTCTCCACTGGCTCAGAGGCCACAGGGCACTCGCTGCCAGCCTGACTGGGACCACGCCGTGCCCCCAGGGTCCCGGCACCCACCATGACTGAGTCCTCTCGGTTCCACAGGAGGGTCAGGCCGGTGCGGGAGGAGACCTTTGTGTAGGCGTCGTTCTTCTCAATGAGCAGCCCGGAGGCGTAGTGAGGGGTGCTGACCCTGGGGGCCACACAGGGAGTCAGGAGCCAGCCCACACAGCCACCACCTGGTCCTCCCCCGTCCCACTGCCCGGTGGGGACTGAGGCTGTGTGGCCAGCTCTTGCCCTGGGGCCACACTTGGCCTGATGGCCTCCTTCAGGTGCAGCCAAACCCCCTCCTGTCTTGGCAGGGGACCCCCAGGGGCCCCAGGAGGAAGGAGGGCGGCCTCTGCCTCGGTGGCAGCCTCTGTAGCCCCTGCCCAGCCTACACATGCACTGTGCTCCCCCAAACCCTGTGCCTCTGGAGGACCTGTATCCACTCCCACCTTGAGCTGGCCTGACCACCTGGGCTGCAGCCAGGCCCCCAGGTGAGGAGCCCCCCGGCAGGGGCACACTCGGAGCCCCACTGTTCCGCAGACTACATGGCTCAGCGTTGGGGCCATGGGCAGGAGGCCCTCACAGGCCCCTCCCTGCTTGTGTGACTCTAGCATGGGGTCACAGGCCCCCTGTGCTAGGCCAGCACTGTCCCACCACCGCCCAGAGCCTGGTGGGCCCTGAGTCGGGAGACCGAGGGAGCCCTGCCCCCCCCATGGGGACCCATGAGCCCCCAGGTGGGGGTTCATCCGTGTTTGCTGAGGGGATCAGTGCCTGGCTGCCTCCTCCTGAAAGCGGGCAGTTCCCAAGGGCTGAGGGAGGGGACACCCCCAACCCCACTCACATGGCCCCGTTCACCACGACCAGCTGGTGGGTGAGGTAGATGGCGTCATCCTTGATGGTCAGCAGGATGTAGTCCACCTGGGGGTGGCCCCCACTGCTGCTGGGGCTCCGCCGCAGGTGCACGGTGAACTCCTTGTAGGTGTCGTGGCAGTCGGAGGCCAGGTTGTAGTCGCAGAGGCCGGGGAAGCGGAAGATGTCCCCGTCAAAGGTCTTGTAGTGGAAGTTGCCCCAGGTGCTGCAGACATTGTGGCTGTGGCTCCGGGCTCTGCCCTCTGGAGGCCGAGGGGACAGTGGTGAGCGGACCAGGTAGGCACCTGGCTGGGGGCCACCCTCCGAGGACCCTCTGCAGAGCCCTGAGGTCGAGGTGCAGGGCACAGGGTGGGGCAGGAGGGAAACAGATATCCCCCCCTAGGCACCCAGTCTCCTCTGACTGAAGTGACCCCTTCTGCAGGTGGCCAAACCCAGACCTTGTCCTTCTAAGCATCCCTGACACCTGGGGCTGAGGCCCCTGGCCAGCGCCTCCAGCCACCCCTGCCTCCCCCACGCTCACAGACGCGGCCCGGCTCAGCTGTCTCCACCTGGTATGACCTCGACACCCACTCTGGCCAGGCGACCACCTTCAAAGGGATGTCGGGAACCCAACACCACCTGTCTGACCTTCTTCCCATCTGTTCTTCCTTCCACCCAAAGTCAGCAGGGCTGGGGGCTGCAGGACACCCCCCCAAACCAACCATCCCCAAGTCTAGGCAGGGGAGGACCACCTCCCATCCCAGGCAGGACGTCTGCCCGTACTGCCCGCCTTGCTACCCGCCCAGGACGCAGCCCCCCACCTTTCTGCAGCTCTGCGCCCCTGGCCGAGGTCAGGGCCAGGCACAGGGCCACCAAGCAGCCCAGTGGCAGCCCCATGGTGGCAGGGCAGGTCAACTCGGGAGAGCGACCAGGGCAGGGGTCTGGGCCTTATATGGCCCAGCAGGGCTGCCCGAGGGTGGGGCGGGTGGGGGAGGGGCAAAGGGTGGGTGGAGCATCAGCCAAACTTTCTGGGAAACAGCTGTGGGGGCTCCTGGGAGCCACCGTGGGGAAATATTGATTCAGGTTATCAGAGGGCTATCTTCTCACTTATTTATCTTCTTGGGTGACGCTCCCCACTCCCAGTTACCCGGTCCAGACACACGCCCAGCGAACCTCCAACCCTCCCAGAGACACGGGGGCCTGGGGCGGGCATGAGGCTGGTCACACACGGGTCCTGCAGGCTCCTCACAGCCCCACCTGCCCCACGCCCGGGCCAGAGCCCAAGGCGCCCCCGGGAAGACCCTGCCTGCGTTCACACCGGTGGGAGGGCTGTACCCAGCCCCTCCGGGCAGCAAGTGTGGGAGCTCTGATGGGGGTGCTGCCCACAGATGGGGGCTTTACTCTGGCCCCGGCCCGCGCCTGCCCACCCTCTAACCCCCACCTCGCCCCAGGCAGATCTCATCTCCGACGTTACATGGAATTGGCCCTCGGGGAGCCCTGCCAGGGGACCGGGCAAGAAGTATGTTCTCTGGGGCCCAGGGGACCTGGCTGGGAGTGGCCGTCCCCAAGGGGAGTGGGGCTCGGGCTCCAGAAACAGCCCCCGGCAGGTGTTAGAGCAGGTGCCACAGAGGCAGCCCCCACCCCCAGCAGAGGCCCTGCCCCAGCCCCCCTGGCCTGGAGGACGGAGGCTGTGCTGGTCCCTGGGACACGCCCCGTGGCCCAAAGAGAGGCGCTGTGGCCTCTGACCTTCCACCCCTGCCCGGAGCTCCCCTGCGAACGTGTCGGGGACCGTGAGGCGGTACTCCAGTCTGCCCCAGACCTCAACCTGGGGGGGCACCAGGGCACCCACCTTGGCACCAGTCAGAACCCTGCCCCCACCCTCCCTACACCCCACTTCCCTCCTCCTGGGACAGATGTGGGCCCTGAGTTTGGCTCCAGCCGGGTCAGGGAGAGTGTAGACAGCCCACGCAGGCCATGGGGGCACGGAAATCTCCCAGGGTCAGTGGGCGAGACCCAGCCCAGCAGTTACTGAGGCCCTGGGTGAGGGCTGCCCGGGGGGGCCTGGGCTGAAGCCCCTTAGCCCAACCCACGGTGCCCCCAGCCCCGGGCCCAGGGACAGTCCTCACTGCATAGGGATGGGACTCGGAGGGTGGAGGAGCCGGGAGGAGCCAGGACTAGAGACAGGAACCGGGGCCCTTCCTGTGGGGCCCCTCCTCAGCCCAGGACCGTGATTGTCCAGGCCAGGCTCCCCCTGGGGACACAGGACACACGGCTCCCCCTTCCCCAAGTCTAGCGGGAGCCCCTGGGATGGAGGAGGCGGGGGTCTCCAGATCTGAGGTCAGTCTACGGCCCCTCTGGGTGGGGCAGTGGCGGCAACCTGAGGCCCCGAGGTCTGACCCTGCCAGCCTCCTGGACCAGGTGCAGGGTCTCAGGTGGGGACCCAGGACACACAGATGGCAGGCCGGGCTGTCAGCAGGGGCTGGGCATGACAGCAGAGCAGAGCCCACAAAGATAGAGATGGGGCTGAGGGCTCCTCCAGGCCAGGTGCCAAGGCCCGCCCCACCCCCACAAAGTCTGGGACCCCCTCCCACACTGGGCCACACTCTCAGATCCCCGGTCAGTCCCCAGGGCCGCCGGGCTTTGCCAGGCCTTCCAAAGTGGCCGCCGCGGCGCCCCTCACCAGTGAGGCCGGGGTGGGCTCCAGGACACACTGGACGGAAGTGACCCAGGAAGTGTCCGGAGACAGCGTCGGACCCTCGGGGCCCTCCAGCACGGACCCGTCCATGTTAACACGGGGACAGCTGTGCGTACTGCCTCCTCCCCTTTCAGCCGGAGCCCCCACTGCCACCAAACCGGCACCGGCCTGTCCCCGGTGCAGGGAAGACGGTCGAGGACACTGCCAGTGTGGACTCTCTCTGGACAAGCGGCAATGCCCGAGGGACCCCGGGACACCTGCCCCAACTCGAGCCCCCACACCCAGCGCCACACCCAGCAGTGTTTGCACTGACAGGACGCTGCTCCTGAGGGCGGTGGGACTTTACAGCCCTGCCCACAGGGAGGGGGCCACCAAGACGTCACGAAACGAGACCTAAAATGACGGTTCCACGGCTCTGTCCACAAAGCCTGACTCATCAGGAAGTGGGGTGTGGGGGGAAGCTGCTGGGAGTGGGGGAGGAAGAAAGGAAGTTTGGGGACCAGGGGAGGGGCACCGCCTCACCTGTGTCCCCCAGCAGACGGTTCGTGGCACCTGTTGCCACGGCCACAGTGCCCAGCGTTCAGCCCCACACCGGCCTGGGTGGAGCTCTGAAGGTGTTTTTCAGGGGTGAGCCGATGACCCCCATCAGTGACATGGCCTGGGCTCCTCGCCGTGGTTCAGAAGACCAGCCCCCTCCAGGCAGTCACCTCACCTCAAGACCAGGCCCGAGTGTCAGGCCCTTGCCCTGACCGTTGTCCTCACCACCCTGGCCACACTGCTGGCCTTGCTGCTGTGAGCACCACGAGGGCAGCAGCTGGTGTGGGTTCTCTGTGGGCCCCCTGCCCAGGGGTGGCGCCCAGTGGCCTTCCTCCTGGGTGTGTGGGTGGGCGGGCGGGCAGGATGGTGGGTGGGCAGGTGGGTGGGCGGGCGGGCAGGATGGTGGGTGGACAGGATGGTGGGCGGGTAAGTGGGCAGGTGGGCGGGTGGGCGTACAAACAGAGGTGATCTCTCAAGCAGGGGGTGCGCACTGTGAGCAGCCCTGCAGCTCCCCCACCTTACGAGAGTCCCCCATGCACAGTGACTGACTGGGAGCTCGGTCCCCCCCCCACATCACAACCGTCCCCAGCCCGGGAGGCTGGTGCCCCCCCCACCCCAGAGCCGGTCAGTCCGGCCGGTCCCCTTCACCCTGACCGCTCTGACAGGTCCACAGGGCACCTCACTACGACTCAGGCCGCCAGGCGACTTTCCCTGTGCTTCCCCGCCACCCACAGGCCCTCTCTGGCGAAGCGTCACTCAAGTCCCATTCCATCGTTACTGGGCCATTCGGGTGGGCGTTTTGACAGAGCTGGGAGAGGTATTTGAGTTTTCCGGGCATTAGCCCTTCTTCCCAGCGCTTTCCTCCTCCTCGGCGCCTCGTCTCCTCACTCTCTCAACGTGCCTTTGGCAGAGCCGACCTTGTTTGTGTCGACAGGGTCCGGCTCGGAGACTCACACGGGCTGTGTCTCCGGTGTCACATGGCTGTGTCAGGTCTCTCCTCCCACATTCTCCTCTAGAGATTCCACACGCTTAGGTTTTACTCGGCCCGCCCGCACGCAGCGGGGGGCCTGTCGGGGGGCTGTCCTTTCCCCGCTGCGCTGCCTTTGCTACTTTGTAAAAAAAGGGGGGAGGCGGTTTTTATAAGCGCGTGTTTATTTCTGGGCTCTACTCTGTTACACTGATTTATTCGTCCGTCTTTATGCTGACACCACCCTGTTCCGATTCCCACACAGTTCCGGCATCGGCTGATGTTCCTTCTCCGACTTCCTTCTTTCTCCGGGTTGTCTGGCTATTCTCCGTCCTTTGCATTGCCGTCTGAATTTCAGGGTCATTTTGGGACTTCTCCAACAGGGTGCGGACGATCCAGGTGGGTCTGGGAGAATTAACCCCTGGCAGGCGCTGAGCCTGCCGACGGGCGCACAGACGACACTCGCCTCTCGCCGCGGCTGCGGCTGGTTCCCAGCGCACGCACCTTTCCCAGCTTCCCCAAATCTGGCAGCAGGCCTCCCCGGGCCCTTGGCCTTCACAAAGACCTGGCTTTGGGGTTCCCTGATTTCTCGCTGATGTTTCTCGGGTGCTTCATTTTCCCTTCTGCCGGTGCTAGGCCGCCCCCCACTTGCTTCCCACCTCCCTTTCCTCTTCTCCCGGTTCCTCGGGTGGAAAGATCCCTCCTCTTTCAGGTCACACCTGCTCAAATCCCTCCATGTCGTGTGCCCCCGGCCCTGAAGGTCTGTCGCCAGGGACCCCAAAGACCAGCTCTTGCCCCCACCCCTGCCCTCCAGCCTCTGCCCAGCCTCTGGGCCCTGGGCTGCCCGGGGACACCCCCCCTGTACACCTTTCCCAGTTTCCTCGGAGAGCAGGCCGGAGCGCGTGCGGACGGGGACGTGAAACGAGGAGCGGGGCACGCAGACTGGCCCCCCCGGGAGGGGCGGGCAGGCCTCCAGGGGGGCAGGTGGGGTAACTGGACACAGGCCCAGAGGCAGCTTCGCGGAAGGCTGTCTGGGGGCCGCTGCCACCTTGGTTTCTGCACGGGGTCCGAAGGGGCGGGGTCCGGGCTTGTCATGTGAGGCCTGCAGACCCACCTGGGCAGTGCCGCTGCCCTCAGGAGGGAAGGGTAAACTCGGGGGCCCTGTTCTCTGGGGTCACTCTGCTCTGTGGCCAGACCTCGCTGTGGGAACCTCGGCGGACCTGGGGCAGCGGGGCCCCCCACCGCCAGAGACAAGGTGACGTGGCCCTCCTGGGAGTGGACCAGAGAAGGAGCCACCGAAGTCTTCTGCCATCTGCGGGAGACAGGCGTGGGAGGCCCAGTGAGCAAAGGTCTTGTGAGTCACAAGGACAGAGGGAGGCTCCTCGGTCCCGCACGCACACGGCCAGGCCACCAGCCCGACCCGGGGAGTGGGCAGGCCAGGTTCCTGAGCTGGTGCCTTCTCCCTCCCTGCCTCCCCAGCAGCACACAAGCCCCCACACATCCCGCCTTATGCCTCCCCTGGTGCACAGGGCTCTTCAGGCTCAGGGACATTCAGCAATTCAGTGGAGAGACTCGGCACCAGCAGCCTCCAGGTGAGTGTGCAGGGGCGGCAACCAGAGAGGCTCAGGGGAGATGGGAGGAGAGACGAAGACGAACATGAAGACCGAGGGGGCCATACACCTCTCGACCTTGGCGGGGACTGTCGGGGCTGCCCACACAATAGCCCCGGTTGGCGTGTCTCCAAATTCCTGCCACGCAAACCGGCGGCTCCCTGGACATCACTTGGGTGGCGCGGCTGACATGGGCCCATCCACAAAGCAAAGATGGAAAGGGCCAGGCCTCCCCCGGGCTCAGCCCGGGGCCATAAACTGCTGCCTCCCACCCCGAGGCTGCATCGCAACCCAATGACACAGCACAGTCATCGAGAGCACCATAAAGCAGCACACGGCAGGCCCGGGGCCCCACCTGCTGTCGGGCCTGCTGAGGCTGGGGCCCTAGGTTCCCGCGGGACAGGAGGCCTGGCCCTGCATCCCAGCCCGTCTCCAGGCCTCACAGACTCAAGACAGGGACACCCTGGGTGCCTGCAGGGGACCGGAGGCCACAGGACACGCCAATCCTGGCAGGGCCCCCTCCGGCCTCTGACTGGACAGGCGTGGGGACAGGGCTTCCCCAGGGACGACGAGGACAGCAGTGGGACACACAGAGGACCCTGGTCAGGAAACCTGCCTCAGGCCCCGTGGCACCCAGGCTGAGCCCCGGAGCCTCCTCGAAGGGGCCTCCCCCTGCAGGCCGGCCGTCTGCAGTGACAGTGTTAGGAGGGCGTGGGGACAGTGGCCCAGTGTGCTGCTGCTGCTGCTGCTGGGAGCACGACACACTGCGGCCACCAAGGGGACAGGACGCAGGTGCTAAAACGGTAACACTGAATGACCTGGGGACCCGGCAGGCCCCTCTGGGAATGGGCCCCTCAGAAGTGAAGGCTGTAAAGGAATGTGTGTGCCTCACATTCGCAGCAGCCAAAGCCAGGGGCGGCCCCAGTGTCCGTGGACGGAGACGGACACACAGAATGCAGTCAGCCCACGTGGTGGAGTGACGTGAGCGAGCCGGATGCAGAGGGGCAGGTCCCGTGTGGTTTCGCTCACAGGAGGGCCCTGGAGGAGCCGGGTTCGTAGGACAAAGTGGGGTGGCAAGTGCGGGGAGTGGGGGGCAGGCAGGAAGCGCGTGTTCCGTGGGGTCGGACTGTCCGTGGGGAGACGGGAAGTTCTGGAGAGGACGGAGGGGCGGCCGCACGGCGGTGTGAGTGTGTCTAACGCTCCGGGCTGGGCCCGCAGATGGTTAGGGTGGGAAACTTTATGCTCTGACTATTTTACCACAACAAAAAATAAAAAAGTTTAAAAGAGAGCCCTGGCCGGGTAGCTCAGTGGGTCAGAGCGTCCTCCCGCTGCACCGAGGTTTCGGGTTCGACCCCCAGTCAGGGCGCACAGGAATCCACCAGGGGTAAGTACACAGGTAAGTGGGACAACAGATCGATGCCCCTCTCTCTCTGGCCCCTTTCCCCTCTCTCTCTCTGAAAGAAAAAAAAAGGTGTTTTAAACAGAGAGTAACAAGTAAATAAATGTAGTTCAGGTGGCCAGCCCCAGGGGACCAGTTCTGTGGAGTGGAGGGCTCTGGCTGGGTTGGCACCTGGGCATGGGGGTGACCTTGCCACCCCCCAACGTCTGGGTCTCCCCCAAAGGCGTTAGGGAGCCTACTTGGCGAGAACACGTCCGCAGCGGGACAAGGAGGGTGGGCCCCAGGCCGCCCGACACTGGGCGCCCCCGGCTCAGGGCCCCAAGCGTTGCTCTCTGTGGGCACAGTGTCCACGGCCGCCTTGTGAGATGTCCAGGCTGAGAGAGGTTAAAAGCAGCCCTGAGCACACTGCATGCTCACATAAGGAACAATTTCACAAAAACACGTGTTTTCTCAAACGAAAACCTCAGCAAGGTGAGCGGCATGAGCACCATACCGCCACCCCTGTCCGGCTAACTTCCTCCTGGGACACGACACCCGCCCCCAACCAGTGGCGGTCCCTTAGGGCAGAGGGTGATCTGGACTGTGGACACACCGGCGCACGTCACCGGGTCACGCCAGGACCCCGGGCCCTCTGGCTGGGGGCAGGGGGTCAATCTGGTCCCTGGTGACTTCAGAGTAGCCAGCCCTGGTTCCGCGTCGCAGACGCCCCACGCGTGGACACACCCCCTTTCCCACGAGGAGCTCTGGCCACACTCGCTCACAACGCCACATGCCTGTCTTGACGGTCTGGCAGCCAGAAAGCCTCCCGCCCGCATGTGGCAGGTTCCCAAATTCTGATTTCCACCGCAGAGTGTGGCGACTTCACCACGGCAGTAGGCCCGCACACTGCTTCTTGGGAAGTAATGGGGCCCTCGTCCACCCTGGGGAAACACCTACTAGGAGCCAGGTGGAGGAGCTCCCTGGGTCGGCACCCACAGCTGGGCACAGCCAGGTGCACAGGGACTGGTGGCAGGGACACAAGGGGTCGTGGAGGACATGCGCCACTGGGCCCCTGTCCAGCTCAGGGCTAGCTGGTGGCTGAGAGGACTTCAAGCGAGCCCTGCCCTTCCCCGGACCCAGGTTCCCGCCTGTGCACTGGTCACCTCTCCAGTGGGTGCCGAGCCTGCAGACCCTCGCGCCCAGGTTTGGGGTGGTGGCTGCAGAGCCCCTGGGGCCCCTGCCTCCTGCCTGTCCCCGGCCACTGGCTCCTTCAAGGAACAAACAGCAGGGCCAGTCCTGGGGTGGGGCTGACAGCTGCAGGCCAGGCCAGGAGGAAAGTGCGCCAGGGAGGGTCGGCTGTCCACACCGCGGTCCCACCCCTCCTGGTTTATGGTCAGGTCCTGTTGTGGGCACGGGTCCAGCGCCGCCACCCTTCTAGCACCTTCCGGGAACCAGCCAGGGCCACAGGAACCAGCATCTTGGGGGACACGATGCACAGCTGGTGGGAGTGGCGTTAGCTTCTCCCTCCCTGGAGACGGGGCCTGGCAGCCGTCCTCCTGGACCGGGGCACAGCATCGAGACAGCAGGGAGAAGGCGGCGCCCAGCTCAGCACCCCCAGAATCCAGGCTGCCCTCTGGCCCAGCGAGGGGGAGCCCAGGGGACACCCTAGAAGTGACCAGAGAAGGTAGGGGCCCAGCGCATGTGTCTGATGGCCACACACTTGGGGTGCAGCCCTGTGGGGACCCCCAGTGGGGCAGTCCCTGTCAGGGCCACCAGGTGGGACATCTGAGCAGGGACATAGGGCGGGATGTTAGGGCAGGGGCCGGCTAGGGGAGGGTGGAGAGTTAAACTCAGGGTCCCGGGCCACACTCAAGAGCACCGTGTCAGCCACCAAACGGGGCAGGAGGAGGCAACTTTCTGGAAGATCTCCCGGGTCAGCTGGGAGGGGGCCTCCTTGTCCCTGCGTCCTTCCTCCGCCACACCCAGCAGGCCATCCCTCCAGGCAGAGCCCAGGCGGCCACGGGGGACCAGCTGCCCTCGGGCCTGCAGGTGGGGCCAGCAGGCACCTTCTCAAAGCTGGGGCAGGTCCTCAGGTGGGGCGCAGGCGGCTCCTCCTGGCCCGGCCCCAGGTGGAGGGGACGGCTCCCGAGCTGCCCTCTGCTGGAGCCCAGGTAAGGCCACAGGGCAGCCATTTCCTTCAGGCCCAGCTCTGGGTGCTGTGTCCAGTCACTCCCCGCCCCAAGCGCCTGCAGCAGCCCAACCAGGCACCCCTGGGGCGCCACACAGCCAGGGGAGCTCAGCCAGAGTCCCCAGTCGGGGCTGTCTCTGGGGGTCTGGAACTGCAGGCCCCCACTGGCCCTCCAGAGCCAGCCCACTGTTTGCCCTGGGCTCCCACCCTCAGTGGGCTCCGAAAACAGCTGGCACTCAGCAAAAGCTTTCAGTGGTGGGTGAAGGGCAGGGCCACTGCACTCTGTGGCCCTGGGGCACCGCTTCCTGCCCCCACCTATGCCCTCGGGGGGAGGAGAGGCTTCTAGGAGGCTTCTGAGGAAACGGGCAATGACTCTGGGAGCCGCAGCCCAGGGGGTGCCCGGGAGGCGGGCTCGTGGCTGGCTGGGGGCGCGGTGCCTCAAGCCAGGCACACACAATCCCTTAGCTGCCCCGATAGCAGGACCAACCACACTGACCACCAAGACGACCTGGGCCTGAGGGCCACACGCTCCAGGCACCCCGAGGGCAAGCCCCCGCTCCGCTGGCTTGGCCCCGTCCACGGGGAGCTGCGCTGGCCAGGCGAGGTCTCCAGCCTGGCCTCGGCCCAGGGAGCCTTGTTGGGAGGGTCCTGTCCCTGTGCCCAGGGACATGTGTGACGGGGGGTGGCCCACAGCACCCAGATTTGGGGGCCCATGCCATAGTGACCTGAAGACCTCTGACAGGCCAGGAAGGCCGGCACAGGGTGAGACAGCCTCCACCCTTGGCCCACCCACTGGCCACCCCTCTGAACCTGCCCCTCAAGCGCCCCTAGACTTGCTGGAGCTCAGCTCAGTAAATGTGCAGAGTCCCGGGCCAGCAGGCCCCTGAATGGGGACCAGCACCCCAAACCATGTCCGGCAGAAACCCTGATCCCCAAGAGGCAGGCCTGGGGGTCCGGCAGGGGCACAGCAGCCCAAGCCCTCACTCTCGCCTGGGGCACAGGGCAGAGGGCACAGGGGCAGTGATGCTTGTGGACAGACCCTGGGTTGTGGTCAGGCCTGGGCTTGGGGACAGGGCCCCAACAGAGGGCGTGTCAAGGTCAAGACCAGCAAATTGGGTCAAGATGGCATTGAGGAGGGAGAGCCGAGGGACAGGGTGCCTCCTGACTTCCCAGACGTGCTGGGGGAGCCCCCACCCCGAGTCCCTGGTGAGTGGGGTTCCCAAGGGGCTGGAGGCTGGGGGGCATTCCTCTCGGTGTCGCCTGCCGCCGTTCTGGCCAGGTCATGTGGCACAGATGTCACCCGGGGCCTCCTGAGCACCCGGCGGAGGCTGGCCTCCTATGTCCAGGGTCTCGAGCTGGAGCTGCCCCTTCTGAACATTCACAGGAAAGGGGGGCTCAGTACAGCCATGGAGAACTTGGGGGCACCCTGAAGCCCTTGGTCAGGTTCACCCCAGTGCCACCTCCCCCCAGAGTCCCACGCAGGCCCCGCCTCCTCACCATCTGCGTGGAGCCACCTCAGGGTTTCCTCTGAGCTCAGGGGCTCCTGCAGCTGGATGTTCGGGGACCCCTCCGCCCCCACCCCCACCCCCAGGAGCCACACAGGCCCTCAGCCCCCAGCAGGCTTCAGAGGGGGGTGCTGTGCTGATACCAACATCCACCAGGAGGGGCCGCCCGGGGCACACACTTGTCCTGAGGGATGGTGCTGCCTGTAAAGTCCCGGGCGTGTGCATTTGAGACCTGGCAAGAACAAACGTGCGAGCAGGTGAGCGGGTGTGGACCCTACATGTGTGTGAGCAGTGAGCATGTGCACAGGACCTGACACTTGTGCGGGGACCCTGCCCCTCGAGGACTCGCCTCACCGGCCTGGTGCTGAATCTCGGTGGTCAGAGGACCTCCCATGGCCAACTAACCCCACCCGCCCCTCCACACTGAAGCCCCGTGGTCACAGCCCATCTGCATCTGTGGGCTGGGCCCACCACCTGCCAGCCCAGGCGCCCCACGGGGCCCTGCGCGCCCACCCCTGGGGACACACAGGTCTCATCAGCTGTGGGGCAGGTGCACGGCTGGGCCAGAGCGGGTGGGACATGGATTTTCTCTCCCTGCACTGAACACAGGCAGGGCCCCCGGCGCAGTGATGGCTGGGAAGTGCTTTTCACCACGCACACAGGGACCCTCTCATGCGACAGGACACACTCGGTGGCCATTCAGTCCCCAGCTACTCAGCCACCTCCCTCTGCCGTGGCCCCGGGCCCACCCTGCTGGCCCTGCCACCTCGAACCCTGTGCGGCGAGCCATGCCGGGGACACCGCTGAAACTCGGCTGAGCCCAAGGCTGATCCAAGCCCTGGTAGCCTCCCTGCTCGAGAGGGGCCCACGGCTCTGCCTGTGCAGCTCGGGGGGTGGTCGGGGCTATTCCACCTGGGCCCCCACCCAGTTCTTCCCAAGGCTGTGACCCACCTCCCTGGGGCCCACCCCGAAAAGCCAGAAGGACCCACACTGGCAGCAGGCCCCTGGGAGAGGCAACATGTGAGTGTGAAGAACACAAGCACCATGGGGGCTGGGAAACACCCAGAGTCGCCACCTCCCGCTGGGGAGGGCACACAGTGGGACCCTGCCTGAGGGGCCATGTGGGCTCCTGGGCAGGGCTGCCTCCATCCCTGTGGAGGGAGCCTGTCCCCAGGAGGCTGCGTGTGGCCTCGGCACAGGGCCCTGGCAGGAACCGGTGCTCCTTCCCCCTGGACTGGCTGGCTGGTCCAGGGATTCCAGTGAGTGCAACAGACTAAGCTAAGGAGGCTGAGTCTCACTGCGTGGATGCGGGGAACCGCCACACGCACAGCCTTGAGGCGCCGCTGTGGCCTTCGCACCAGCAGGTTGCAGAGCTGGCTGAGCAAAGAGCCGGCAGAAAGGCGGCAGCGGGGGTGGGGGTGGGGGGGCTGGCCTGCCCGCAACCGCACCCGGGGTCAGCACTGTGGGGTCGGGCGGGCAGGTCTCAGCTACAGACGAGCAAAGGGCACGTCTGCTGCATGGGCACTGCCGCCATTCTCGTCATTACTGGGGAGCCCACCCGTGTCCCGCAGGCTGTGAGCCAGGGTGAGGCAGGGACCAGGCGCGGGGGCCAACTGAGGCCAGGGAGGCCTAGGCCTGGGGGCACCATGTAGCTCCCAGGGACACCGAGACCAAGAAAAATGGGGGATGGGAGGCTGTTGCCCTGGTCTGGCTTGGAGGGTGCCCCCTGGCAGGAGTCTGGAGATCTCAGGGCCGTCTGAGACACTCATCCCCAGGACAATGGACAGGGGCCCGAACCACAGAGTCACGGCCCTGGCGGAGGCCTGGAGACACACCAGCCCGCTCCCCCACGGATGGCAGAGACGCTTGGCCCCCAGAGCGGTTTCCTAGGCACAGAAGCGCGGGGATGACGTCGAGCCACACCCCCCTCCCCGTTCCCAGGGCAGCGCCTGGCTGTGAAGTCCCTAAGACGAGCTCCCCAGCAGGGCCCTCACCCCACGAGGCAGGGCCCTTGTAAAAAGAGGGGAACTTCGAGTCGGATGTGCATGCGGGGAGCGCGTCCTGTGAATGTGAAGGCGGCGCGACCGCAAGCCCGGGGAGCCCGCCAACCACCGCCAAGCCTCGGCTGCAGGGGGTCCCTCACGGCCTCGGAAGGCACTGCGGGCCTGGCCGACACAGACCTCGGAGGCCCGCCTCCGGGATCAGGCGGAAGCAGTGCCTGTGGGTGAAGCCCCGCCCCGGGCTGTGCGGCAGCTGCGACCCCCGGGAGCAGTCACACGGCCCGGCCCTCACAGTGGGACAACGGCCGGGCCACGCCACCTGCAGGTGTGGCCTGAGGGTGCGGACAGCGGGACTCCTGTTTCTCTTCTTGCGCCTTGGCTGCCTTTCCCCACATTCTCCCTAGTGACCCTGCCGCTGGCCACCACCTTTTACAGTGAGGAGCTCCGCGTCCAGCGCACAGCGTGCTGCAGGCCGGATGTGCCTGCCCTTGGAACGAGGAAAAGGCAGGGGAGGCCGGGAGACGCAGGTGTCCAGACCGACTAAAGAGGGGCCCAGACAAGGCAGCCGCACCCGGGGCCTGTCCTTTCTCGGGGCGTGCAGGCTGGGAGTGTGGCAGGGCCGGGAGACCCAGAGGACACAGGTAGGTGGAGGGTGCGGGACCCCGGAGAGGACAGAGCTGCACAGAGCAGCTGGACTCGGGCAGAAGGCCCCGGGCAGGGCGAGCCACCGAGGACCAGCCCGAGCTGAGGAGGAGCCACCAGGCGCCCGCAAGGTGGGAGAGGTGCCTTGTCCCCGGGAAACCTCAGGATCAGGCGGCACGGGGCACAGTGCTCTATGGGGTCCTGCCTGGACTGAGCCCTGCTCCAACCCCACCTGCTGATTCGCAGACGTAAAACCCAAAAGGACCAGGCTGCTTTCAAGGACCCTAACTGTGCCCTAGAACAAAGCTCAAGGTTTATGGGAGGGCAGAAATATCCGGCCCCCCAAGGCAGATTCACAGGGCCTCCCACCCAACCAAAGCGTGCCAGGCAAGCAGCAGACAAGGACGAGTCAACCTGTACTCGGAAGAAAAGCCAGCCACTCAAAGCCAGCGGGAAACAGCCGCAGGTGTGAGCATTCGCAGGCAAGGACGCTGAACCGACCGCCCGGGCCCACGTCCCGCCTGTCCAAACCGAGGTAGGAAAGGGGATGCGTGTTAAGCAGACACATGGATGCTATTTTAGAAAGACCACAAGTGCAATCCTAGAGATGAAATGACAGGCGCGAGACAAAAATGCGCTGGAAAATGTTCACAGCAGCTTGGAGCCACAAAAGGAAAGGTCAGCGAGCTCAGAGACGGGGCAGCAGGCACCGCCGGGCCCGCCCCACCCCCCCATGACAGACGGGAAGACAAACAAGCCCCAAACACCCCAAGTGAGCCGTGAGGACGCTGTGAGCAGCCGGGTGTGTGTGACTGGAAAACGGGTTCAGAAATACAGTGGCCCCTCGGTCCTCCTCGCTAACCGGCCCCGACACTCGTGACCAGGGCCGAAACCAGCCAGTTCCAAAGGAGGAGGCATCCGCTCTTGCCGGGCGGCGCTGTGACCCACACGAGTCTGGCACGTGCCAACGGGTCCCCAGCAGCGCCGAGTGCTGGCACATCTGCTCTCATCCGAACGCAGCGAGCACAGGGTTTGCCGAACTCCGAGGACGGCGGAGTGACTGTGATCCGTTCCAAGGTGAGGACTCCAGGAACCAGACGGGGGGGCCCGCTTGTCCCAGGTGCAAGAACAGAGTAAAAACTACCCCCAGACGATCATCCAACTGCTCAAAACCAGTGAAAAGAAAATCCTGAGAGCAGCCAGAGGGGGAGCGTGTCCCGGGAAGGGNCGCTCTTGCCGGGCGGCGCTGTGACCCACACGAGTCTGGCACGTGCCAACGGGTCCCC
The DNA here is from genome assembly GCF_014824575.4 of Sturnira hondurensis. NCBI lineage: Eukaryota > Metazoa > Chordata > Mammalia > Chiroptera > Phyllostomidae > Sturnira > Sturnira hondurensis. The sequence goes on along the minus strand of NW_028097956.1, from coordinate 436,504 downwards.
AGCAGCGCCGAGTGCTGGCACATCTGCTCTCATCCGAACGCAGCGAGCACAGGGTTTGCCGAACTCCGAGGCCGGCGAGGACGGCGGAGTGACTGTGATCCGTTCCAAGGTGAGGACTCCAGGAACCAGACGGGGGGGCCCGCTTGTCCCAGGTGCAAGAACAGAGTAAAAACTCCCCCCAGACGATCATCCAACTGCTCAAAACCAGTGAAAAGAAAATCCTGAGAGCAGCCAGAGGGGGAGCGTGTCCCGGGAAGGGGACACAGGAGAGGACAGCTGCCGGGGCCTCTTCCAACCACGTTGTCTGACAGGGTCCGGACGTGGAGAGAAGGAATTCGAGGAACCCATCTTCATGGAAGAGAACGTGGCATACAAAGGGGGGTGGTGATTTGGGGGGATTGCTCCTAGTAATTTCCTTGCTGATATTATTCATGGTCTTACTTTGCACCCTGATTCTCGTAAGAACAGGCCATGAGGAGAAAGAGGCTCATAGTGAGTCAATGATTAACTTTGGGAGAAATTCTGGAGAGACAACCAGTTCTCCCCAGACTGCTGAATCATGCCCAAAATTGTGTAAACAAGGTGTTTATAAACCTGAGTAAGAAATTATCCCCGACTGTCCCCATAAAAGAACTCATGAATTGGTTACAATGTACAAAACAATTTCTTGACCAGAGAACAAAATCCCCTCTGATGAAATAGCCCCTGAATGTCTAAAAGGTGCTGAAATAACAGCCCCTCCTTTACCTTGAATAAGAATATATATCAATTAGAATGAGGCAAAGAAACAGGAGAACTGGTTAGCTACTACAAACTAAGCAGGTAGAAACGATTACCGAGGAGTTAGAGTCCATAGTACATAAAGAAGCATTTTAGACAGAAAGATAGATAGCTAAGTCAGACACCACAAAGGCCGTATACTCAATCTAGCGTACCTTTGGCCCCATGTCAAATTCTAAGATCTTTAATAAACAATAAGACCTTCAAACTCTGTACACACAGCTATTGCTAACTGTCTGATTTAATAAGTCACTAGACTAGCGTGGCCTAATATCCGGGTAGAAAAGTTCCTGCTTCGCCCAACCGCAAATGTTAATCACTACCAAAAATGAAAATATAAAAACCTGCCTGTACTTGCAATAAACGGAACAGAGCTTCACCGTCCTGAGTCGTCTTGTTTTCAGGAACCTTTCAGGAACCCCTGGACCCAGCTGCGGCCAGACCGCGGCACACAGAGAGCTTTTTGTCAGAAGCTACCTGTGGGGAAGAGGGAACGGGCTCCTCTTTAAAGTAAAAAAGGAGACCTCCGGCTGAGATGGAGGCGTAGGTAGACACACTGTGCCTCCTCGCACAACCAAAACCAGAACAATAACAAATCCAAGTAATGTGTTATTTAAAATAAATTATAACCAGAAAACTAAAAACAAGTCAAAACAAAACCACCAGAACTGCCAGAAAACAGAACTGCATGGAAGTCCGACCACCAAGGAGTTAGAGAAGAAACACGCACCCGGACCAACAAAAGGGGCGGAAACCAGCAGCCGGCCGGAGAGGACTGGCAACAAGGCGGAGGCTGGAGGACCAGGCAGGCAAAGGGGCAGCTGGCAGAGCGGGCAGCCCCACATTCACATGCGGATAAACCGGGAGGAACAACTGGGGAGCGAGACAGACCCACAGCCCAGAGTCCCAGTGCAGGGAATTAAAGCCTCAAACCTCGGACTATAAAAACCCGTGGGGGTCGCAGTGGTGGGAGGGACTCCCAGCCTCACAGGAGAGTTCGCTGGAGAGACCCACAGGGACCCAGAACGTACACAAACCCACCCACCCGGAATCAGCACCAGAAGGGCCCAGTTTGCCTGTGGGCAGCGGGGGAAGGGACAGAAAACCGCTGAGAGTGGAGCACGCGTCCTCCTTCCCTCTCGGACCCGCCCCCACGTCCAGCGTCACAACGCAGCCCCGTGGGTGGCCCCCCCCTGGCGAACACCTGAGGCTCCGCCCCTCATACATAACAGGTGTACCAACACCAACAAAATGGCTCAAGTGAAAGAACAGGTCAAAGCTCCAGAAAAAAACAGAACTAAGTGATGAAGAGACAGCCAACCGATCAGATGCAGAGTTCAAAACATTAGTGATCAGGATCCTCACAGAATTGGTTGAGGATGGTCGGAAAGTAGAGGAAAAAGTGAAGGCTGCTCCAAGGGAAATAAAGGGGAATGTACAGGGAACCAACAGTGAAGGGAAGGAAACTGGGACTCAAAGCAACAGTGTGGACCAGAAGGAAGAAGGAAACATTCAACCAGAACAGAATGAAGGAACAAGAATTCAAAGAAATGAGGAGAGGCTTAGGCACCTACGGACATCTTTAAACATTCCAACATCTGAATCATAAGTGTGCTAGAAGGAGAAGAGGAAAATCAAAAAATTGAAAACTTATTTGACAAAATAATGAAGAAGAACTTCCCCAATCTGGCAAAGGAAATAGACTTCCAGGAAGTCCAGGAAGCTCAGAGAGTCCCAAAGAAGGTGGACCCAAGGAGGAACACACCAAGGCACACCGTAATTACATTGCCCAAGATTAAAATGAAGGAGAGAATCCTAGAAGCAGCAAGAGAAAAGGAGACAGTTACCTACAAAGGAGTTCCCGTCAGACTGTCACCTGAGCCCTGGCTGGTGTAGCTCAGTGGATTGAGCACGGGCTGTGAATCAAAGAGTCGCTAGTTCGATTCCCAGTCAGAGCACATGCCTGGGTTGCAGGCCAGGTCCCCAGTCAGGACATGTGAGAGGCAACCACACATGGATGTTTCTTTCCCTCTCTCCCTCCCTTCCCCTCTCCCTTAAATAAAATCCTTTAAAAGAAACCTTGCAGGCAAGAGGGGGCTGGAAAGAAGTATTCCAAGTCATGAAAGGCAAGGACCTACATCTAAGATTGCTCTATCCAGCAAAGCTCTCATTTAGAATGGGAGGGCAGAGAAAGCACTTCTCAGATAAGATCAAGTTCAAGGAGTTCATCCTCACCAAGCCCTTATTATATGAAACGTTAGAGGGACTTATCTAAGGAAAAGAAGAAGATCAAACATATGAACAGTAAAATGAAAACAAACTCAGCTATCAACAACCACACCTAAAAAAAAAACCCTAAGCAAACAAGTAGAACAGGAACAGAATCACAGAAATGGAGATCACCTGGAGGGTTATCAGCAGGGAGGGGGAGGGAGAGAGGGGGAGGGAAAGGTCCAGGGAATAAGAAGCATAACTGGTAGGTGCAAATTAGACAGGGGGAGGGCAAGATCAGTGTGGGGAATGGGGGAGCCAAAGAACGTGTAAGCGCGAGCCACGGACATGAACTACGTGGGGGGAATGCAGGTGGGAGGGGGTGGAGAGCAGAGGCGGGTGAGGGAGGAAATGGGACAACTATAATAGCATAATCAGTAAAATACACTTTTTTAAAAAAGAAAAAGCAACTCTCATCCTAGAAAAACACGTGCCCAAAGCAAAGGCAAAGCGAAGGGGCTCTCGGCCACGCAGGCCCCACTCCGCACGGCCCCTCAAAGATGACCGCAGAGGCACGGCTTCTGTGGGGACCCTCGGGCACCTCGGCGAGACTGCTGCTCATCACTCCCACCTCTCGAAAAGACGGCTGAACAAAAAGAACAGCCGCCTCGCAGAGTCTGCCGCATGCGCGCAGCGCCCCAGCGGGGAGGTCCTGTCCGCGCGGGGGCAGCGCACGAGGCAGCAAAGGAGGCACACCAACCGGTGGAAAACCACTCGGTTCATCCAAAAGGAGGCAGAAGACAGGAGAGGGGAGAACGGGTGGGAGAAAGAGAACCTGAAGGGCAAGATGGCGGGTTTTAACGGAACCACATCAACGGTCCCGTTAAACACAGTCAACGGAAACGCCCATAAAAGGTACAGATTGCTTCTGGCTGCCTGAGGCTCAGTGGGCTGGGCGACATCCAGCAAAGCCAAGGTCACCGGTTCAATTCCCAGTCAGGGCCTGTGCCTGGTCGTGGATTCAGTCCTGGTCAGGGTGCATGCGAGAGGCAGCTGATTGATTTTTCTCACGTCGAGATTTCCTCTCTCCCTGTCTCCTTCCCTCCTCCTCTCTCTAAAAACAAATAAGTAAAATATATTTTAAAAAGCATTGATTTCAGACTTCATAGAAAAGCAAGACCTGCCCTGGCCAGCACGGCTCAGTAGGTGGGTGCCATCCTGTAACCAAGGGGTTGCAGGTTCTATCCCCGGTCCAAGCACGTACAGGAGGCAACCAATCAATGCTTCTCGCACATCAGTGTTTCTGCCTCTCCCTTCCTCTCTCTGTAAAAGCAATGAGCAAAAGGCATGTGGGTGGGGTCCCCGCAATGGGGTTAGTGCCCTTATGAGAGGAGACCCCAGAGCTCCCTTTCCGTCTCTCCATCCCCACGTGAGGACACAGCAAGAAAGCACCACCTACAACCAGGAAGAGGCCTCACTCACCCAGCCTGCCAGCCCCCAGACTCAAACTCCAGGGTTGGGGGAGCCAGCGCTTGAGAGGCAAAGGCCACCCAGGCAATCCCACCCAGGCCTGAGGCTCACCCACCCTGCAGCCGGCCCAACTCCACCTCCCACCTGGCCAGCCTTATCTGTGTGCTTTCTGCCCAATGTCCAATGGCAGTTGGCGTGGACCGGCAGGGGGTGGGCAAGGGTCTGCTCATCCAGGGGTAGTTCTCAGGGTTGGGCGGGAACATGCCAGGGCTATGGGCGCAGCGGTCCCTCCACACACATGGACATGAGCCAGTGAGTGTCAGAGGGGCAGCCCGGGGTCCCTAAGATGGGGCTGGAGGGTGTGTGAGCAGGAGGCAGCATTTGGGGGTGCCGGTGATGTGGTGCCCACTGGCCACAGTGGAGTCAGAGATGCCAAGAGGGATGGAATCGAGGGGCGCAGCGTGGCAGCCAAGCTGAGGGGCTGTTGAGCCACGCCAGGTGGGGCCACCCTGGATGCTGTGCAAAGCTCCTGGCCAGGCCCTCCCCCGAGCAGTTTCCCCCCACACACACCCGCACCGTGAGCCCTCCCTGATGGGGAGGGTGGGTGGGCTCTCCCCGCCCACATGCCTCAGGCTGCCCCACAGCTGCCACCCCCTTCTGACACTGGCTCCTGTGGTCTGTGGTGCCTGTTGGGGCCCAGCCCAGGACCAGCACCTAAAATGGACCGAAAGGCCCACAGGCCCGGCCTGCAGACAGTGAGCAGGGAGCGCTGGCCCGCTCACCACACAGCTCCAAGCCTGAGGCAGCCAGATGCGCAAACAGCAGCGTCCTGGTTACGGGCTCCCGAACCACCCTGGCCATGAGCTGGCCGCTGCCAGGATCCCTCCTGCAGCCCCAGGTGTGGTGTCCTCCTCATCTGACGGCCACACTGTGGGGCAGCAGGAAGTGGTCAGTCCTGAGGCTGCCCTGAGGGGGGCCCGAGCCCAGAAGGAAGGGCAGGGGCCCAGGTCGGGGACAATGTCACCCCAAATTCAGGCCCAGGGGCAGGGGCTGAAAGTGCAAACGTGGGGGCCAGGCACTGGTGGCGTCACTGTGGGGGGAGTCAGGGAGGGCGGAGGTCCCTGGGGTGAGCGCCTTTCCTGGGACCTGTCCTCCCGCCTGTGGTGCAGGCTCGGCACAGGGGCAGGGGCAGTGTCGGGAGGGGAAGCCTGGGGGCCCGATGGGCCTGCAGCGCTGGGGTGCGGGTCCCCAGTGAGGCCAGACTACAGGGAGAGGGGGCTGCAGGCCTCTGGGCAGAAGTCTGGACCTGCTCAGGTGGCAGAATCTCCTGGGCCTCCCCAGGTCCAAAGCAGCAAGCGACAGCTCCCAGGCTGGGTGACACCTCGGCCCCACCAGCCAGGGGTCCAGGGCTGTCCCAGCGTTGCACCCAGTCAGCAGGAAGTCCTGCAGGCTCTGCCGTGGAGCAGCCCATCCTGCCGGCTGCCTGGGACCTGCCACGGTCGGGCAAGGGCAGCTGGCCGGACCCGGCCACAGCCACACGAAGGCCAACTGCACCCCCACACTGGGATTCTTCCCCAACTTGCCCGAAAGCCGTTGCCGTCAGTCCTTGGATATCCAAGGATATCCTGACCAGTGGTCAGGGTGGCCCCATGTGGGGGCAGGGAGGCCCCCATCTGCCCCCCTCAGGGAACGCCACACCTGACTGGGGGGCGTCGGAAAGGTGGGCTGACCAGTATGCGCTCTGGCACCTCCTAACCAGAGCCCAGCACAGCCAGGGCGTGGGGGCTTTCTGCCCGGGACGGGAACCAAGTTGGCCCATTCTGGAGCCTTCCGGAAGTACCTGCTCAGGCTGAACGCCAAGCAGTCCCCAGGCTCCCGGTGCCTAGCAAAGGTCAGGTGAGGGCTGCCCAGCACCCAGGGCTGCCGGGACAGGGCCCATAGTCCTCATTAAGTCAGGAAGGGGAAAGGGGAGCACAGGCCCTTCCCCCCGTCACTGACTCTGAGGCTGGGCCCGGCCTCAGGGCCCGCAAGGTTCCCTACCTCAGAGCCGCCTGGCCCAGGAGGACAGGGTGATGGGTGCAGCTCAGGGCGGGCCACACCCACGGAGGGCCCAGCGGGGGTCTGAGCTGGGGCGTGAGGGCGCACAATTGCCCCCTTGTCCAGCCCGCAGGTTCCGCCTCCCAGGGCCGGCCAGCGGGATGTGCTCTTATCGCCGAGGCCACTGGAAACAATGGCCGTACACACTCTTATCTCCCCACTGCTTGCTCAGCGTGTTTGAGTGCCCCCAGGTCAGGCACAAACACGCCATTCTCCCTGACCTCCCATGATGCCCCCCACCCCCCACAGCCCTGGAGCCCCCACCCCCTGAACTGTCCACCAACCAAAACACCTGAGGCCGAGCACCCCTGCGGTCACAGATCCTGGAACACACAGCATGACTTTTTCCAGGAAACTCAAACTGCATCTCATACTTGCACGGATGCATGCATGCACGTGCAGGTGTGCACACATTCCCCCACACAACACACACACAGCACACACGGTTACACGTGCACATGCAGCACATGGGCTGCAGTTACGTGTGTGCATGTTCTCACACAGCACGTGATGTGACACACGTAAATACATGTGCACATGCTCACACATGGTACGTGCATGGCATGCACACAGCACATGCACCTGATGCACAAACAGCAGGTACACACGCTCACATGAGCACATGATGCAGACACATGTGTGCACACAGCACACACACATACATGAGCATCTCAGTCCAGGCTCTGGGCAAGGGGCCCATCGCTGTCCAGGTGACATCCAAACCCCCACCAGGGTCACACCTGTGTCCCTCAAGGTGCCGGGGGGTGACACTGGAGACCCCAGCACAGCCCCAGCCCCTCCCCAAGCCCTGCAGGTCCGTGTCCTGGGACCACGGTTCGCTCCCTCTGGCCTCCTCCTCCACCTGCCCCCTGCGCTGCCTTCCAGATGCCGGGACACTCAGAGACCAGACAGACCCCCATGGGGCGAGGCACTGCTGGGAGACTCCAGAGCCCCCGACACAGGACACTGAGTAGAGAAGGGGTGGAGGATGGCAGCAGGAGGGAGGAGCTGGGGGACACTGGGGACTGTGGGGAGGCTCTGAGGAGCAGCCAGGCCAGGGCCCTGGGGCAGGTGCCTGTGGGTGGGAGGCAGGCAGGCCGGTGGGGGCCCTGCACCATGGGCCCCCAGAGAACAAGGCCCAGGGCTCAGTTCCACGGCCAGCCCAGCCTCAGGGACCCCAGGGAATAGCCTTGCTCACCACCTCAGGCCACGCCCAGGCCCCGTGGCTCTGTGTGGTGGGAGATGACCTGGGCGGCCCTCAGAGCAGAGGTCTGGCACCCAAGCACTTTCCACCGGGGTTATGGGCCCCCCACTCTGCCTGCCCTCAGGTCTGACACATCACTTCCCCCAGCCCTTCCACACCCAGGCCAGGACAGAGGCCTGTGGGAATACCCACCCTTGTCGCTGTGAGACCCCTGGAGCTTCAGGAGCCCCCATGACTGCAGGAGCTCTCCAAGGGATGGGGAGCCCCCGGGGCAGCCCCTGGCAAAACCTGGGCCCCTATCCGCACCGCCCCTCGCTGCAGTGCACCCAGCAGGGCACCCGAGGACCTCCTCCTCCCGTTCTGCGATGGCTCCAGCCTCTCGTCCTGCTGGGTGGGGTGTGCTCCTGGGCCAGGGGTTCCAGGGCTGCTGGAGTTAAGGAGAAGGAACTGGGACAGCATCTGGGGGCAGCATCTGGCACCCGAGGGCCAACAGCCCACTGAGAGCAGTTTCTGTGAGAACAACTTTCCACGAAAACTCAAGTTTACTTCAGGTAAACAGGCGGCACCCCCTGCATCTGTGTGGCTGGGCCCCCAGCTGGGGGGAGGGGCAGCTGAGCCAGACCACGCAGGCCCAGGGGTCTGTGACCCAGTGCACGGCCCCACGTCGGGGGCTGGGGCCTGGGACTGGCCAGCAGCCCAGACGCAGCTCCTCAGTGGAAGGGGCCCCGTGTCTCTGTGGGAATGGAACGACCCTTGGAAAAGGGGAGTCCCCGCCCCAAGCCAGGCCCCGAGTTCCCATGTGGGGTCGCACTTAGGGCTAGGCTGCCCTGGAGAGCAGTCAGACCCACCCTACTCCCCAACTGAGAGAGGGACCCACAGAGAACCCAAAATACCCGTGACCTCGACCTTCATCCTGACCTTCAGCCCGATCCCTCGAGGCGCCAGCATACATCCTGCCCATGGACAAGGCCCTGGACGGCCACCCCAGCTCCCAGAGATGTAGCCCCCAGAAGCCACACCATCCTCCCTGGGGGCCAGCAACCTGAGCATGGCACAACTCCATGGAAATGCTCCAGATGGGAAGCCCCCCCGAGGCCACCTGACACTGTTTTGGGGAGTCCAAGAGCTCCATTGGGCGGCAGAAAACAGTCCTGGGAGCCCCTGGGGTGCAGCCTGACCACTGGGATGCAGCCTCCCAGGAGACTGGCTGGGGAGAGGTGTCCAGGAAGGGCCCCCACGCCCCCAGCAGGTGGTATCAGCTTCCAGGCCTTTGTCCTGTGTGAGCGCCATGGTAGGCTGCCCAGTGTGACAGCCTCACACCTGGGACCCCGCCAGAAGGGCAGTGTGCCTGCCTTGGTCTCTCTGCCAAGCGCAGGGGTGGGGCCTGGAATGCTGGTGCCTTTCAGAGGTCCTGAGGTCTGGGGGCGTAGAACCCACCCTAGAAGCTGTGCTAACATTTTGGGCTCCCGGGCTGGGGCTGGTGGTGCCCAGGCTGACCCCTGGAACCATGTCCCAGGACGGCCCCCAGCAATCACAGCCTGGAGCAGACGGGGGAGGTGTCTGCAGGGCCCTGGAGGGAGGTCCTGCTTGGAAGCGAGCGATAACGGGAACAATTTTCCCAAGACATCCGAGTCCTGATAAAGCAGCCCCCGAGATCCTGTTTGGCCACCACTGCACCCGGCCGGCCATGGTGATTACAGGCTGGAGCGTGGGGTGCAGGTGGGCGCGGCAGGGGCAGGGCCCGCCACCCCTACATAAGGCAACCCAGGCTGGCTATTCTGTTGCACAGGTGCCTTGAGCCTCCCCAGTGTCCAGCGGCGGGAGGGGCCAGGTCCCGCAGTGACCGCTCCACTCACCATGTTGGGGCAGAAGCTGCTGCTACTGCTGCTCCTGTCCTGTGGGGGCACCCTGCTCTGCGCCGGTGAGTGCAGGCCCCTGTGGGAAAGCCTGCCCAGTTGCTCAGCTCTCTGATGTGGCTGAAGGCGGGCTGGCCTCGAGGACGTGGATGAATGGGAGGCCCCCATCTCTCTGAGGCCAAGGCCTGGGTCAGCCAGCCAGTGAGGGTCAGAGGGTGCCAAAGCCAAGTGCCTAGGAGGGCGGACTCAGGGCTGCAGTGGGCGGGGGTCCCACAGGGACATGCAGTCTCCTCCACAGTAGCTGGAGTGTCAGGGCTCATGCTGGGCAGACAGTGGGGGGCTCGGCCCGGAACTGAGCACCCCCACCCTCCCACTGGGCCACGGGTCCTGAGGGGTCGCCAGGAGTCCACCAGGGTGGCCACAGTGACATGAGACCACAAAACCCCTGTGGAGAACTGGCTCCACGGGCCCTGGCTGGGAATGATGACCAGTCAGTGGGCACTGGGCCTCCGTTTCCCTGTCTGTGGAAGTGGGGGCAGGGACCCGCAGTGGCCACCACACGCCCACGCAGTCCCATCCATGGGCCCCCTGCCTCCTCCCCACCACCTCACCCTCCTCCCTTCTGACCAGCACCCAGCCTGCCGAGGCCACAGGCTCACTGGTGGCTCCCACACCTGCCCGACCCCGGGCAGGGTCACTGAGGGGTGAGGGGCCCTAGGGGAAGGCCCTCCTCAGTGACCGCTGGCACCAGCTCTGCGTCTTCTCTACCTGCCGGCGAGTCCAGGTGGCTGAGCTCGAGGGGACTCACTCCTCCTCTCTCCTTAGTCCTTGGCCTGCTGTCCCCTCCCTGGTGGCCCCATGTCCCCACCAGGGGTGGCTGGGTGCACTGAGGACCCCAGCCTGACCGAGGCTACCTCCCTGACCTGAGCCCAGAACAGGGCAAAGAGGGGGGTGCACTGGAGCCAGCGGCGGGAGAGGCGGGCTCTGTCGGAATCTCAGCACCACCTTTGCTGGCCTGGGACAGAGCGGGGAGGGAAGGAGGGGCCCTGCCCTCTGGGACCAGAGGCATGAGGTGTGACGCCTGGGTCTTGGAGGGGCCTGAGGTGGTGGGGCCAGGAAGGCGGCCCCTGCCAGGCCAGGCTTGAGCCAGAACAGGCAGGGGCTGCAGGGCTGCCAAGCGTGTAGAAGGAACAGTGAGTGATCTGGCCCCCTCAGGGCTGGTCTGGGACCTGGGGGCTGACGTGCCAGCCGCCCTGCAGTTCCAGGGCGGCCCGGCCAGGGGTCAGTGGTTCAAGAGTGGTGGGGAGCACAGCCAGGTTCCTGCGCATCTTCAGGAGCCCCCACTGCTGAGGTGTGGGGTGGGGGTCGTAGTTCAGAGCTGGAGGCCACTGGCCCAGGTGGGGCCACAGCAGAGAGAAGGGTGGGAGATGGGACAGGGCTCCAGGAGGCAGCACCATGAGATGCGGAGCCAGCAGAGGGGCCACTTCAGGTGAGGCCTGGGGACTGAGACGCTGGGCCACAGACGTGAGCAGAGACCAGCCCTGCCTGATACCCTGTGGGGAGGACAGCCCGGCCAGGGGTCACCACCCCATTGGGAAGGTGGGTCCTGCCGCCACAGCCACCGTGACCCACGTCACCTGGGCATTTCTCTGGCAATGGTCACCACAGCCCCAGGATTCTCTGGGAGGCTAACAGGCAGGGGAAGAGGAGCAGCTCAGAGGGAGCCCCGGCAGACTGCGCTGGGAACACAGGGAGCAGCCAGAGAGAGGGTCCCCCCGGCACAGAGCTCCTCTGCCGCTGTTCTGCTCCCCACCTGCCAACAGACCACTGAGACCCTCTGAGCTCAGGGCTCCCCCTCACCTCCCCACAGCCACCCCCAGGGAGACCCAAGCAGGAGCCCAGCCACCCCAGACACACATGAGCCTGTCCAGTCAGCTGAGCCGACAGCCCCTCTACCCCACAGCTGCATCTGTCCCGCACTTGGGGTCCCCCATCAACCTGGGGGGCCTGGCATGCCCAGGAGCGCAGGAGAGAGGGGAGCCCGTTGGGCCAACGCAGGGGCCCGGGGCCCTAGGGCACCAGAGGTGGCGAGCATCACATCAGCACCTATCAGCCCTGACCCCCATGCTCCCAGCCAACCGGCTGCCGTCTCCAAGGGCTCGGTTAGGGTGTGTGTGAACCTCTCACCTTCCTTGGGGGCTCTCGGGAGCAGGGACCTCGTCCCCTGTGTCTCCTGTACCCAGAGGGTGACAGGCACACAACCAGGGCCCACTCCACGTGGATCTGGTAAGTGACTGAGTGGATGAGCAAGTGAACAGAGGAGGGGCTGTACAGGAAAAGTTGGAGGTGTGGGGAGTGCAGGGCTGGGCTCAGGCCTGGGGCCGGCACGTGGTCCCCACCCACCCTGGGCCTGTTCATAGCTCAGTTCTGAGCACCAGGGCAGAGGTGGCTGGTCCCAGCACTGACCATGAGCCCTGTCCATGCAGGTCTGGACCACACGTCCTTTGCCCACCCAGGCCTCCAGGGGCTGAAGGACTCATCACAAACAGGTGAAGGCCACGGCCCTGCCCCAGGGTGGCCAGAATCCAGGTTTTCCACGAGGGGCATCAGTCACAGGAGAGCCTTGGCCAGCTGTTCAACTGGGGGGCAGGCCTGTGCTACCAGGTGGTGGCGGGGGGGGGGGCATGGGGCAGGGGCTGGGCTACAACATGTGTCCTCCAGCATTGGTGACAGGGAGACCCCCCACCTGGGGCCGCAGGGGGCAGACCCCAACTCTGGGCGTGGGGTAAGGCCGCATTCCCCTGCCCTGGGAGGGTCTGGGGTGGACGGAACTTGTCTCTGAGCTGAGCATGGGGTCCCCAGGGGCCCAGCTCTTGCAAACAGGCTGCCCAGAACCACCCGTGACAGCTGGGGGGGCACAGATTTCCACAACACCCCCCCTCTCTCCATAGCTCCAGGCAGGGGCTGGTGCTCCACATGGGGGGCTGGCCACTTCTCCACCTTCGATGGCCATGTGTATGACTTCAAGGGGACCTGCAACTACGTCTTCGCGGCTATCTGTGAGGACACCTCGCCCACCTTCAGTGTCCAGCTGCGGCGAGAACCTGGTGGCAACATCTCCCGGGTCATTGTGGAGCTGGGGTCCTCTGCGGTCACTGTGCAGCAGGAGGGCATCTCCGTCAGAGACGTGGGGTAGGAGGCATGGCCAGGCATCTGGGGGCTGATGGAGGACGTGGCCAGGGGACCGAGGGGGCCGCCACTGACCACTGTCACCCCACAGAGCCGTCAGCCTGCCCTACACCAGCAACGGGCTGCAGATCACCCCCTTTGGCCAGAGTGTTCGGCTGGTAGCCAAGCAGCTGGAGCTGGAGCTGGTGGTGGTGTGGGGCCCAGGCACCCACCTCATGGTGAGGACGTGGCTGGGGTGGGGGCGGCTGCCCCTGGGGACAGGTGCCTGGTAGGCAGAACTTGGGGTGGGGGCCCCGCCCCGCCCTCCAGCTCCTGCAATGTGTGCTGACTCCAGCCAGGAGCCTGGGTGGGCCTGGGCTTGGCCGGCAGCTCAGCTTCCTCTCAAAGATGAGGACCATCCAAGGAGAAAAGGAGTCCCCAGGGAGGGGCAGGGAGGGCAGCCACAATCCACATGCAGAGGGGGTCCTGGAGCCTTGGCAGCCCCCGCCACCCCCTCACACCCGGCGGTGCCGCCCCGCCACCCCAGGTGCTGGTGGAGGACAAGCACAGGGGCAGGATGTGCGGGCTCTGCGGGAACTTCGACGGCAGGAGGACCAACGAGTTTCTGAGTGAAGACGGTAGGTGTGGGCAGGCCCAGGCCCCTGTGTGGCCGGCCCCGCGGTGCTGACCTGGACCACCCCCACCACAGGCAAGCTCCTGGAGCCCCACAAGTATGTGGCCCTGCAGAGGCTGGATGACCCCAACGAGATCTGCACCCACGAGGCCGTCCCCAGCCCCCAGGTCCTACGGGCAGAGCATGTGCGTGAGATGGTCAGGCTACCCGGGGCTGAGTGCCCTTCAGCCACGGGGGCCAGCCGCAGACTTCCAGGGCAAACACTGGGTGTGGGGTGCGACCTTCCCCCTTGACCTAGTGGCTCTCTGCCCAGGCCCGGACCTGCGCCCAGCTGCTGACCCTGGTGGCCCCCAAGTGCAACGTGCCTACGAAGCCCTTCCTGAAGAGCTGCCAGGCAGACCTGGCCGCTTGTGCCCAGCCAGACCAGCAGAGCTGCGGCTGTGCCACGCTGTCCGAGTACTCACGCCAGTGCAGCCTGGCCAGCCAGCCCGTCAGCCGCTGGCGGAGCCCCAGCCTCTGCTGTGAGTCCCGAGGGAGGTGGGGGAGGGCAGGACCCCAAATGCCACCTCCTCCATGAGGCAGGAGGCCCACTGGAGGGGCTGGGCAGGGCCATGGGGTGCCCGCCTTCTCACCAGGGCCCCACGTACCTGCAGCCCTGGGCCCATGCCCAGCCAACCAGGTGTACCAGGAGTGTGGCGAGGCCTGTGTCAAGACCTGCTCCAACCCACAGCACAGCTGTGCCAGCTTCTGCACCTTCGGCTGCTTCTGCCCAGAGGGTGAGGTGCTGCTCCCCAAGAGGCCCCTCAACAGGGGCCCCGAACAGGGCCCTGCCTGGCACACTGGAACCAGAAACCCCCTGCCACCCCCAAAGTGTGCCTATGGCCACCGGTACACATCCACGGGACAGTGAGCTCGTGTCCACTGCAGGGTCCAAGAGGTGGCTGGGAGGTGGGCTCTGAGCCAGACCAGAGGCAGGACCTGTGCTCAGGTGGGCGTGAAGACGGATGTGGAGATGAGGGCCTCCTGAGGCACGGGTCGGGGAGGGGGGGGGGTGTCTGCCACACAGCCTCAGGAAGCCCCTTTCCGCAGGTACGGTTCTGGATGACATTTCAAAAAACCTTACCTGCGTGCCAGTTGCCCAGTGCCCCTGCACGCTCGGTGGGGTGGCCTACGCCCCCGGGGAAGTCACTTCAGATGCCTGCCGCACCTGGTGAGTGCAGCAGCCTGTGAGGGCCCAAGGACAGGAGGGGATGTGGGGGGCCTGGGTGTCAAGGCGGCAGCAGAGGCAGCCAGCTCTGCTGGCCCAGAGCACCCTTGGGTGCCACCTGGCCCTGCAGCCCTGCCCACCACTCTGGGTGGCCCTCCCCACCCACAGCCAGTGCACCATGGGACGCTGGAAATGCGAGGAGCGGCCCTGCCCCCAGAGCTGTGCCCTGGAAGGCGGCTCCTTTGTGACCACGTTCGACGCCAGGCCCTACCGCTTCCATGGGACGTGCACCTACGTCCTCCTCCAGGTGGGGCGGGCCTGCCACGGGGACTCCCCCAGGGGTCCTGCCCAAAGGGGTCACCCCGGGGTGGGGGTCTCACAAGGGGTTCCACCAGGGGGTTCACCAGGAGCCCTGGCCCTCCGTGCTCACTGCCCTCCCCCCAGAGCCCGCAGCTCCCCGACGGGGGCTCCCTCATGGCTGTGTACGACAAGTCTGGGTCCTCGCACTCGGAGACCTCCCTGGCCGCACTCATCTACATGTCCAGCCAGGTGAGGCCACTGCCTGCGGCTGCTGCGCCCACCTTGGTCCCCAGGCAGCTGTGTGCCCCCACCCTCGTCCCCCACCTGCTGCCCCCCACATGGCCCGTAGGTCCCCACACTCCTGGTGCCCCAGTGACTGGGCCCACCCTCCCTCTAGGACAAAATCGTGATTTCCCAAGACGCGGTGATCACCAACAATGGAGACACCAAGTGGCTACCATACAAGACTGGTGAGTGGGCAGCCCCTACACGGCCTTGGGGAGGGCCCCGGAGAAGGCCACCCGCTGAGCCCTCTCCCCGCAGGCAACATCACGGTATTCAGGCAGACGTCCACCCACCTCCAGATGGCCACCACCTTCGGGCTGGAGCTTGTGGTCCAGCTGCAGCCCGTGTTCCAGGCGTACATCACAGTTGGGCCCCAGTTCAGAGGCCAGACCAGAGGTGAGTCCCTCCTGTGCTGGCCCAGGACCAGCCTGGAGGCCACGGCCCGACTGGCTCGACCGCGCCAGAAGCAAAGGGGCCTCAGAATCTCACATGGACCCAGCAAGTCCAACTCCTCACAGCAGCCAGCCCTCCTGAGGGGGCTGGCCTCTTGCCCAGGGTGTGGTCAGTGGGAGGCAGGGCAGGGCAGGTACGGAGGCTGGCCCACCCTCACAGCCCGGCCTGCTCAGGGCTCTGCGGCAACTTCAATGGGGACACGACAGACGACCTTACGAGCAGCATGGGAGTCGCTGAGGGCACTGCCTCACTCTTCGTGGACTCCTGGCGGGCTGGGAACTGCCCCGCTGCCCTGGAGCGCGAGACCGACCCCTGCGCCATGAGCCAGCTCAACAGTGAGTGCCCAGGCCCAGAGGCTGCGGGGCAGGCAGGGGACCCGGGCCAGGCGAGCAGGAGACCCACTGGGCTTGTCCCCACAGAGTTGTGCGCAGAGACCCACTGCGCAGTGCTGGTGAGCAAGGGGACAGTGTTCGAGAAGTGCCATGGCGTGGTGAACCCCAAGCCCTTCTACAAGGTGGGCAGGGCGTGTGGGCAGCCGGGAGGGCTGCAGTGGGGGGGAGGCCTCAGGGACTCTGGGCAGCAGAAGGGCAGGTGCCCACGCTCCTGTCTGCCTGCAGAGGTGTGTATACCAGGCCTGCAACTACGAGGAGACCTTCCCACACATCTGTGCTGCGCTGGGGGACTACGCCCACACGTGTGCCTCTCGGGGTGTCCTGCTCTGGGGCTGGAGAAGTAGCGTGGAGAACTGCAGTGCGTGAGGCCACATGGCATGGACAGCAGGGGCTCTGGGGTCATGCAGAGGGCGGGGTCACCATGAGGGCCCAGGGCCTGAGCCCTGTGGACCATCCTCTGGGGACCTAACAGCCAGGTTTCCCGCAGCCATCCCCTGCACGGGCAACCAGACATTCAGCTATGACAGCCGGGCCTGCAGCCGTACATGCCTCTCGTTGTCCAACCGCGCAACTGAGTGCCACCCCAGCGCCACTCCCGTGGAGGGCTGCAACTGCCCAGAGGGCACCTACCTCAACCACAAAGCTGAGTGTGTGCGCAAGGCCCAGTGTCCCTGCCTCCTGGACGACCGCAAGCTTGTCCTGGCCGGCCAGTCCACTGTGGTCAATGGCGTCATCTGGTGTGTGAGGCATCCTGGATGGCTGGCCCCCCCCCGCCCCACCCTGCCTGCCGTCCCCGTCCCAGGGCCACCCGCTCACATGGCCTCTCTTTCAGCTACTGCATAAACGGGAAGCTGAGCTGCCCCAGGCAGCCACAGATGCTCCTGGGTACGTAGCTTGGCTGAGGCAGCTGACCTGGACCATGAGGAGCCCTGGGCCCCACTGAGCGTACCTCACCCGGCTCCTCTTCCCTGCAGCTGCCTGTTTGGCCCCCAAGACGTTCCAATCCTGCAGCCAGTCCTCAGAGAGCAAGTTTGGGGCAGCCTGCGCCCCTACCTGCCAGATGCTGGCCACTGGCACCCCCTGTGTAAGCCTGGGGCAAGCGAGGGGCAGGGCACTCCCCATGGGGGACCTGCGCTGGCCATTCCTGTGGTCGCCAACACAGAGCCTCTCTCTGGGCCATGAGAAGAAGTCCAGAACCTCAGGGGAGGGCCGGGCTGCCCCTCCATCCCTGCCCTACATGATAAATGTGGCCAGTGGGGTGGGAGGCAGCTCAAGGGCTCCCTGAGGACTGAAGCCCCCCAACTTGGGAAGGGAGAGGAGTCCAACAGCCCAGCCATGAGACCCAGACATGCCAGAACCTTCCCTAAGGGAGGAGTGGCTTTGCTAATAGAAAAGCTGGAGCAGAGTGGATGCAGTGAGCCTGGAAGGAATGCAGGGGGGCGGTCTCTGAACGGCCCACAGGCGGGCCCCCCACCAAGGACTGCCACCCCACCTCCCTGTAGGTGCCCACCAAGTGTGAGCCTGGCTGCGTCTGCACTGAGGGACTCTATGAGAATGCCAGCGGGCAGTGTGTGCCCCCCGAGGAGTGCCCATGCGAGTTTGCAGGGGCTTCATACCCCCGAGGCGCTGAGCTCCACACTGACTGTAAGACCTGGTAAGCCAAGCTGCACTGTAGGAACCCCAGTGGCCCAGGGCTGTCCTCGGGGTCCTGTGGGGTGGGCAGGGTCAGCATCCTGTGGGGGTGCACGTGGCCCGGGCTGCTCAGAACCCCAGAGCACCTGCTCCTTCCTTAGCACCTGCTCGAGGGGCAAGTGGACATGCCAGGACAGCGTCCACTGCTCGTCCACCTGCACCCTCTATGGCGAGGGCCACGTGGTCACCTTCGACGGACAGCGCTTCGTGTTTGAGGGCAACTGCGAATACATCCTGGCCACGGTGAGGCCACAGGGGCAGGGCGGCCACGGGGGCAGGCCACAAGGTGGCCCTGGGGGTGCCACACGGAGCTCGTGGCTGGCTCCTCCTCAGTGCTCCCTCCCCACAGGACGGCTGCGGCACCAACAACTCCCGGCCCACCTTCAAGATCCTGACGGAGAATGTGGTGTGCGGGAAGTCGGGCGTCACCTGCTCCCGAGCCATCAGAGTCTCCCTGGGGGTGAGCAGGCGGGGCAGACGTCCCCACAGGGCAGCCTCTGTGCCACTGGCCACTCGCAACAGGCAGTAGCATCTCCCCAAGCTGAACAACCATGAGGGGTTGGAAGTAGGGAGTCCTCCCAGAAGTTCGAGTCAGCCCTCAGTGCGGTGTCCATGATGTTCTGGAACCTCCTGCCCACAGCAAGCTCCAGAAGGCATGCACTGGCCCACATGTGTCCTTAATGGACACGTCCACCCTGCCTGAGAGAACACGGGCAGGGAGACAAAGCTGGTGGCATTCAGTAGCCCAGGCCTGGGGGCAGGCAGCCAGTGACGCCCCTGCCCCTCCAGGGCCTGTCCATTGTGCTGGCAGACAGAAACTACACGGTCAGCGGGGCTGAGCCCCTTGTACACTTCCGGATCAAGGCTGGCTCCCTGCACCTGCAGCTAGACATCACCATCAGCAGCAGCTACAACCTGACCCTTATCTGGAACAAGCACATGACCATCTCCATCAAGATCTCCCGTGCCACTCAGGTACAGCACGGCCCTGCCCAGGCCGTGGAGGCAGGGGCTGTGCCCACGCACCAGCTGACCCTGGCCCCCACAGGACACCCTGTGCGGCCTGTGCGGCAACTACAATGGGAACATGAAGGACGACTTTGAGACGCGCAGCCAGTACGTGGCATCCAGCGAGCTGGAGTTCGTGAACTCATGGAAGGAGAGCCCGCTCTGTGGGGACACCAGCTTTGTGCTGGAGCCCTGCAGCTTGAACACCTTCCGCCGCGCCTGGGCCATGAAGAAGTGCAGCATCATCAACAGCCAGACCTTCACCGCCTGCCACAGCCAGGTGGGCCACGCACTGTGGGGCCGGGCTCCCGCCACACAACAGCTGGGCCTCGGGCCCCCAGGGCGGGAGGGCAGCGGCCACTGAAGGCTGGCCCCCACAGGTGTACCACCTGCCCTACTATGAGGCCTGCGTGCGCGATGCCTGTGGCTGTGACACCACTGGGGACTGTGAGTGCCTGTGCGACGCCGTGGCCGCCTACGCCAAGGCCTGCCTGGACAAGGGCGTTTGTGTGGACTGGAGGACCCCAGACTTCTGCCGTGAGTGCCCCACCCCACCCCCGATGGGGGGGCCCCACCGGTGGCTCCCCTCCTG
Organism: Sturnira hondurensis; assembly: GCF_014824575.4. Classification (NCBI taxonomy): domain Eukaryota; kingdom Metazoa; phylum Chordata; class Mammalia; order Chiroptera; family Phyllostomidae; genus Sturnira; species Sturnira hondurensis. The sequence goes on along the minus strand of NW_028097956.1, from coordinate 417,155 downwards.
TGTGGGTGGCAGGCTGAGCCCCGGCAGAGGGACCTCGTGGGGGACCAAGAGCCTCCAGGCTCCAGCACGGGCTCAGGGCCCCTCCTGGGCATCTGTCTTCTCAGCCATCTACTGCGACTTCTACAACACGCACGAGCGGGTGGGTGCAGACAAGTTCCAGTACACCCAGAAGGCCAACTGCACGTGGCACTACCAGCCGTGCCTCTGCCCCCAGCACCTGCAGAGCTTCCCAGATGCCAACATCGAAGGTACAGGGCACAGAGAAGGAAAGGCTGGCCCAGGGGACTGACGGCTTCCCAAGCCAGGTGGAAAGGGGCAGGAAGGCCCAGGCATGACAGGTGGAGGAGGGGAAGCCTGGGTCCCGGAGGCTGCAACAGGTGGGATGGGGGGCGGGGTGAGACACCCAGTGCAGGGTGGCTTGGGATGGGGGGAGCAAGGGGCAACTACCCTGCAGCTCAGGGGAGAGGCCCGGGCAGCCTCGACAGAGAGGGCGGGAACCAAGGCCCGAGGAGGAGCGGCCTCCAACTCCACCCCTGTGCTCTTGGCACCGCCCCAGGCTGCTACAACTGCTCCCAGGACGCGTACTTCGACCATGACTCGGGGACCTGCAGGCCGTGTGGTAAGCGCCGTCAGAGGGCCCGCACCCACCAGACCTGCACACACCTCCGGTCCGCTCTCTAGCAGCCCCTCCCCAGGCTGCGCCCTGCAGCGCTGAGACCCCCGCACCCCAGAGAGCAGACACAGGGAAAACAAACGCCCCCCCCATGCACTGAGTCCCCATGCCCAGCCCCCCGCTGCTGGGTACAGAGCAGGAGCCACCTGAGGAGTCCAAGACTGTGGCCTGGAGAGCTGCCGTGAAGTAAGCGCTGGACAGCGTCCCGCTGCCAAGCCAACACTACGGTCAGGGGATGGTGCTGAGAAGGGGCGAAGATGGGGGGGAAAGGACACAGGAGCAGGGGCTGCCTCTGTCTCTGAGGAGCCCCCGACCCAGGCCCTGGGGGCAATCGGAGGGCCGGGCTGGGCGAGCAGCAGGAGGGAAACAGCGCTGACCACCTGCCCTCTTGCAGGGCTGCTGCCCACCACGCCGCCAACGCTGCCACTACCCACCACAGGTAACTAACTGCACTCACACTAGCCTCCTCGGGCGCTTCCCTCACACCCATTGGCTGAGCCTGCCTCCATCCCCGAGCCCCTGGCTGGCGTGTGGGGCAGGGCTGCAGTGCACCTGGGCTGACCTGGGCTGCCCCCCACTGTAGGAACAAGGGTGCCGACCAGGAAAGCAGAGGGGAGGGTCGAGTAAAGCTTAGCTCCTGGTCAACCAACAGGCACCCCGCTGTGACCCCACTGCAGGGCCACTGTCACAGCAAAGCCACCAGGACCTCACAGTGCCTCAGAGGGGCACAGGCTCAACACTGTGCCTTCTGCCCCGCCTGCCTGAGGCGGGGGGGGGGGGGGTGGGTACTGCATGTCTCAGAGGCTCAGCAAGCAAGCCAGGGGCTCCTCAAAAGGCTATTGCACAGTGACGGCCCGTCTGCCCTCCACAGAAGCCAAGCCCACCACAGCCACCCCCAGAACCACTGGCGTCTTCAGCTCCACTGCACCCTCAGCCAGCTCGTCCCTCACACCTGAGACCCCCATGACAGGCTTTACACCCACAGCCCCAGCACCCTCCTCCACCCAGGCACAGACAGCCCTGACAACCCAGACAGGACGCACTGTCTCTGCTGGAGGTAAGGCCGCAGGGAGGGGGCAGGATGTGTGCAGGATCACAGATGCGCTCCAGGGGGGCGTGGGAGGGGGTGCCCCACTTCCCCACAGAGAATGTGCTCAAGCACAGGTGTGCCTGGAGGATAAGCTAGTCACAGAACATGGCCCTCCCCTGCTGACACTGTCCCTAAGTGTCTGGGGTGTGCTGAGTGCAGGGAGCAAATGCCAGCCCTCCATGAAGCCATCCCACCCTACAAAGTAGCAGCCCTGTCCAGCTGCCCAGGGACCACGAGGGGACGAGATGTGGTTCCTGCAAGGGCAGGTGAAGAAAGAGCCAGTGACCCAATGAGCCATGGCCACTGAAATGTCCCTGAGGCCACCAAGTCCAGGCCAGCTGAGAGGTGACATGAGGGTAAGCTAGAGGAAGACATGTGCCCCTTTCAAGGGGGTCAAGTCCACCCTCCTGGCCAGGGCCTCGTGGCACAGGCAGGGCAAGGACCTTCAACTCAGCAGGAAAAGGGGGCAAAAGCAGACGGTGCAGAGATGTTCTGAGCCCTGCTCTCTGCAGAATCACCTCCAACCACCTCGGCCGTCACCACGCAAGCCACGTCACCTCTGGCGCCCACCACCACAGTGAAAGGACGGACCGAGACACAGGCCACAACACAGCCCATAAGACCACCGCGCAGCACAGCTACAGGATCCACAGCTCGGTCCACAGTACGCACCACAGCGGCAAGGCCAAGCCCAACAACACCACAAACAGCCACGGGGCCACCTGGAAGTAAGGACACCCCACCCTGGTGTCCTCACTGAGGGGGCACAGCACAGGTGCCCTGACACCCAGCCTATCCTAGGCGGGGCTACATACCAAAGCCTGGCCTCGGACCAGCAGTCAGGGACACCCCCAGCCCAAAAGAGGGGGACAGCCTATTGGGCCCCGAGCCTGAGCCCACCTGCTACTAACCACATTCACCATCATTTTCCTGGCCACAGCACCCACAGGACCATCCACCACGGCCATGCCACCAGGTGAGGACGTGCGGACACCAGGGGCGCCCACACCCCCAGGGACCACAAGCTTCCAGAGTCTGGTTCTGAAATGCAGGCCTCAGGTCTGCCAGCTGGGGCAGGTGTCCAAAACACTAAAGACCCAGGGGAGACACGAGGGACGACCAAAGCCCATCACAAAATGCTCAGCAGGGCAAAAGGCGGGTGCCCTGTAGCATCTGGGGAGAGCCCAGCTGCAACCAACGCCCAGGGGAGGGGCCAACGAAAACAGAGCCATTGGGAAAGGAAGGCGTCATGCCGGGAGCCTCCCCACCTGAGTCAGAGGGAAAAGTCAGCAGTGAGGGGCAGCCAGGACAGGACACTGAGCTTGATAGAAACACAGAACAAAAAATTAACATTCGCATACTATTCCCACAGAGCACACAACAAATGAGCACCCCACTGGATCAACAGGCCACGAGACGGGCCCTACGGACCCACCGAGACCATGGGAGACAACACCAGGCCAGAGTCCAGAGCCCACCACAGACCACCATCTCCCACTTACACCCACGCACAGCTCTCCACACACTTCATTCACCTCTCCATCCGCCCACTCCGGTTCTGAGGCAACCACCGCCCACTCCACAGCGCCCCCCACGGGAACCTCATTCAGAACCACCAGCTCCTTGCCAACCGCATCTCAGTCCAGGACCACTCAATCCACCCAGGTCCCTAACTCAGCCACCTGGTCCGTCACTCCTACTTCTCACACAGGTACCACCCCCACCCAGCCACACACCCACTCTCCTTACCCATCCACTGGGGCCCCCACGGGCACCGCTCTGCCATCCACCCACGCCCCCGTCTCAGACACAGTGCTGTCACCCTCCACTCCAACAGGCGCAGCCACTGCCACGAAAACCACCCAGGCCCCTCACTCTCTCAGCACACTCAAAACCTCCACCTCCCTCCCACCACACCCTTCAGCGCCTGTCCACTCGGGGACCACCTCCACGCCACACACCACAATGCCACGCACCCCAACCCACAGCGCAACTGGAACCCCCGCCACGCACTCGGCCACGGCCAGCTCTCCACACACTCCATTCACCTCTCCATCCGCCCACTCCGGTTCTGCGGCAACCACCGCCCACTCCACAGCGCCCCCCACGGGAACCTCATTCAGAACCACCAGCTCCTTGCCAACCGCATCTCAGTCCAGGACCACTCAATCCACCCAGGTCCCTAACTCAGCCACCTGGTCCGTCACTCCTACTTCTCACACAGGTACCACCCCCACCCAGCCACACACCCACTCTCCTTACCCATCCACTGGGGCCCCCACGGGCACCGCTCTGCCATCCACCCACGCCCCCGTCTCAGACACAGTGCTGTCACCCTCCACTCCAACAGGCGCAGCCACTGCCACGAAAACCACCCAGGCCCCTCACTCTCTCAGCACACTCAAAACCTCCACCTCCCTCCCACCACACCCTTCAGCGCCTGTCCACTCGGGGACCACCTCCACGCCACACACCACAATGCCACGCACCCCAACCCACAGCGCAACTGGAACCCCCGCCACGCACTCGGCCACGGCCAGCTCTCCACACACTCCATTCACCTCTCCATCCGCCCACTCCGGTTCTGCGGCAACCACCGCCCACTCCACAGCGCCCCCCACGGGAACCTCATTCAGAACCACCAGCTCCTTGCCAACCGCATCTCAGTCCAGGACCACTCAATCCACCCAGGTCCCTAACTCAGCCACCTGGTCCGTCACTCCTACTTCTCACACAGGTACCACCCCCACCCAGCCACACACCCACTCTCCTTACCCATCCACTGGGGCCCCCACGGGCACCGCTCTGCCATCCACCCACGCCCCCGTCTCAGACACAGTGCTGTCACCCTCCACTCCAACAGGCGCAGCCACTGCCACGAAAACCACCCAGGCCCCTCACTCTCTCAGCACACTCAAAACCTCCACCTCCCTCCCACCACACCCTTCAGCGCCTGTCCACTCGGGGACCACCTCCACGCCACACACCACAATGCCACGCACCCCAACCCACAGCGCAACTGGAACCCCCGCCACGCACTCGGCCACGGCCAGCTCTCCACACACTCCATTCACCTCTCCATCCGCCCACTCCGGTTCTGCGGCAACCACCGCCCACTCCACAGCGCCCCCCACGGGAACCTCATTCAGAACCACCAGCTCCTTGCCAACCGCATCTCAGTCCAGGACCACTCAATCCACCCAGGTCCCTAACTCAGCCACCTGGTCCGTCACTCCTACTTCTCACACAGGTACCACCCCCACCCAGCCACACACCCACTCTCCTTACCCATCCACTGGGGCCCCCACGGGCACCGCTCTGCCATCCACCCACGCCCCCGTCTCAGACACAGTGCTGTCACCCTCCACTCCAACAGGCGCAGCCACTGCCACGAAAACCACCCAGGCCCCTCACTCTCTCAGCACACTCAAAACCTCCACCTCCCTCCCACCACACCCTTCAGCGCCTGTCCACTCGGGGACCACCTCCACGCCACACACCACAATGCCACGCACCCCAACCCACAGCGCAACTGGAACCCCCGCCACGCACTCGGCCACGGCCAGCTCTCCACACACTCCATTCACCTCTCCATCCGCCCACTCCGGTTCTGCGGCAACCACCGCCCACTCCACAGCGCCCCCCACGGGAACCTCATTCAGAACCACCAGCTCCTTGCCAACCGCATCTCAGTCCAGGACCACTCAATCCACCCAGGTCCCTAACTCAGCCACCTGGTCCGTCACTCCTACTTCTCACACAGGTACCACCCCCACCCAGCCACACACCCACTCTCCTTACCCATCCACTGGGGCCCCCACGGGCACCGCTCTGCCATCCACCCACGCCCCCGTCTCAGACACAGTGCTGTCACCCTCCACTCCAACAGGCGCAGCCACTGCCACGAAAACCACCCAGGCCCCTCACTCTCTCAGCACACTCAAAACCTCCACCTCCCTCCCACCACACCCTTCAGCGCCTGTCCACTCGGGGACCACCTCCACGCCACACACCACAATGCCACGCACCCCAACCCACAGCGCAACTGGAACCCCCGCCACGCACTCGGCCACGGCCAGCTCTCCACACACTCCATTCACCTCTCCATCCGCCCACTCCGGTTCTGCGGCAACCACCGCCCACTCCACAGCGCCCCCCACGGGAACCTCATTCAGAACCACCAGCTCCTTGCCAACCGCATCTCAGTCCAGGACCACTCAATCCACCCAGGTCCCTAACTCAGCCACCTGGTCCGTCACTCCTACTTCTCACACAGGTACCACCCCCACCCAGCCACACACCCACTCTCCTTACCCATCCACTGGGGCCCCCACGGGCACCGCTCTGCCATCCACCCACGCCCCCGTCTCAGACACAGTGCTGTCACCCTCCACTCCAACAGGCGCAGCCACTGCCACGAAAACCACCCAGGCCCCTCACTCTCTCAGCACACTCAAAACCTCCACCTCCCTCCCACCACACCCTTCAGCGCCTGTCCACTCGGGGACCACCTCCACGCCACACACCACAATGCCACGCACCCCAACCCACAGCGCAACTGGAACCCCCGCCACGCACTCGGCCACGGCCAGCTCTCCACACACTCCATTCACCTCTCCATCCGCCCACTCCGGTTCTGCGGCAACCACCGCCCACTCCACAGCGCCCCCCACGGGAACCTCATTCAGAACCACCAGCTCCTTGCCAACCGCATCTCAGTCCAGGACCACTCAATCCACCCAGGTCCCTAACTCAGCCACCTGGTCCGTCACTCCTACTTCTCACACAGGTACCACCCCCACCCAGCCACACACCCACTCTCCTTACCCATCCACTGGGGCCCCCACGGGCACCGCTCTGCCATCCACCCACGCCCCCGTCTCAGACACAGTGCTGTCACCCTCCACTCCAACAGGCGCAGCCACTGCCACGAAAACCACCCAGGCCCCTCACTCTCTCAGCACACTCAAAACCTCCACCTCCCTCCCACCACACCCTTCAGCGCCTGTCCACTCGGGGACCACCTCCACGCCACACACCACAATGCCACGCACCCCAACCCACAGCGCAACTGGAACCCCCGCCACGCACTCGGCCACGGCCAGCTCTCCACACACTCCATTCACCTCTCCATCCGCCCACTCCGGTTCTGCGGCAACCACCGCCCACTCCACAGCGCCCCCCACGGGAACCTCATTCAGAACCACCAGCTCCTTGCCAACCGCATCTCAGTCCAGGACCACTCAATCCACCCAGGTCCCTAACTCAGCCACCTGGTCCGTCACTCCTACTTCTCACACAGGTACCACCCCCACCCAGCCACACACCCACTCTCCTTACCCATCCACTGGGGCCCCCACGGGCACCGCTCTGCCATCCACCCACGCCCCCGTCTCAGACACAGTGCTGTCACCCTCCACTCCAACAGGCGCAGCCACTGCCACGAAAACCACCCAGGCCCCTCACTCTCTCAGCACACTCAAAACCTCCACCTCCCTCCCACCACACCCTTCAGCGCCTGTCCACTCGGGGACCACCTCCACGCCACACACCACAATGCCACGCACCCCAACCCACAGCGCAACTGGAACCCCCGCCACGCACTCGGCCACGGCCAGCTCTCCACACACTCCATTCACCTCTCCATCCGCCCACTCCGGTTCTGCGGCAACCACCGCCCACTCCACAGCGCCCCCCACGGGAACCTCATTCAGAACCACCAGCTCCTTGCCAACCGCATCTCAGTCCAGGACCACTCAATCCACCCAGGTCCCTAACTCAGCCACCTGGTCCGTCACTCCTACTTCTCACACAGGTACCACCCCCACCCAGCCACACACCCATTCTCCTTACCCATCCACTGGGGCCCCCACCGGCACCGCTCTGCCATCTACCCATGCCCCTGTCTCAGTCTCAGACACAGTGCCGTCACCCTCCACTCCACCAGGGGCAGTGAGCACCGCGGGAACCACCCAGGCCAATTATCCTGTCAGCACTGTCCCAACCTCCACCTCCTTCGTCAGCCCCTCTCTAACTCAGCCCCCTGGCTCCAGCCTCCGCCCTCCTGCATCTCATCCTGCTTCCCTAACCTCCAGCCAAAGCCCTGGGAGTACTTCCCCAGCCACATCTCAGCTCCCACTCCACTCCACCCCTTCTCCCAGCCATTCTGCCCCCTCTGCCCCAGCCACAAGTAGGCCTCCGTCCCCGTCTCCTTCTGAAGGGTCCTCCCACACATCCGCTTCTAGTAAACAGCCTTCCCCCGCTTCCCCATTTACAGCAGCAGCCTCCACCTCCCAGCCACCCACCACCTTGACACCAGGCATCCTCTCTTCCTCCTCCTCTGGACTCCCTATCATCTCAAATACTGCCCCTCATTCCACACCCTCTTTCCCTCCAGCTGTGTCCACTGCTCACACATCTTCGCTCTTGACTCCACTCACCTCTACATTAGACCCTTGGTCAGCGTCTCCCACCCCCTCGCACATCCACGCCTCTAGCACCACAGCCGTTCCGTCCACAGACCGCACCACCACCAGCACACCAGCCTCCTCCACCCTGTCCTCCCAGTCCACCACCTCCCGGTCCACTTCTCTCACCACCCGAGTGCCCGTGACCAGCCTCGTGCCATCCACTGTGGGGGTGACTACCATCCCCAGTTCCCCAGCCACGAACCTCACCACCAGGCATCCCAGCACCACAAGACTGCTGACCACTGCCTTCCTGAGCAGCTCCATCACTGCGCACGGCAGCGCCACCTCCCCCACTTCAGGCTCTTCCGTGTCTTCCCTCGGCCCGTCTGCACCCAGCTACTCCAGTAAGTGAACTCTCCACCCACTGCCTGGTGACACTGTGCACTCCTTCCTCCCCGCCTAACCTCTCCACTCGGCAGCACCTGGGTCAGTCCCACACAGTCCCCGCTTTTTCCTGTCTCCACACACTGCCTGATGACCACGGGGATGCCGCTGCCTCCCTGCCTGTCCCCCAGGCCGTGGTACAGCACGCCCAGCACCCTGCTGCTGTCGTGGCAGGCGCGTCCCCCTCCCTGCCCCTGAAGCCTGCCTTTCTCCTGGGGAAAGCCTGGCAGCACAGGGTGCTGAGCACAGACTTGGCTGGAGAGCCAGCTTCGCCCCTGACCAGCTACAGGCTCTGGGCATGTTACCACAGGTGTCAGCTCTGGTGTCCTCAGCTGTCCCCTGATGCTGTCTGGGTCACATCTCCCGTACCTGGCTTCCCCACACCTCTGCTGTCTCCCATCCTCTGCCACATGTCGGCCTCGTCCTTGGGAGCTGTTCTCAACCTTCGTGGGTGGGCCCCAGCTCCTCTCCCCCTGCTCCCCAGACCCCACTCCAGCAAACTCTGGTCTGGCTGGCGAGGTACCTGGCTTCCTCCAGTAGGTCCCCTTTCCCACCTCTACTCCTGGACTTGCTCTCTCATGTCCCAGCCACCATGTCCCCTGCTGCAACCCTGACCCCCCTTTAAGGGGACCCCCTCCCTCGGCAGCCCCCACGAGAGCTCAGAGGGAGGGGCTGGCAGGGATTCGGGTTGAAACGAGTCCCACCTCCCCAGGCTACAGAAAGGAGGGCAAAGACTGGCTGGCTGTGCCTCGTCCCTGGGGACAGCTGGCGGCCGAGCTGGGGGGCACACAGTGCCTGTCCCACTGTCGGTCTTGCCCCAGTTCAGCCCTGCAGCCAGCTGCAGCTTCTACTCTGCTCCCCCCCACCCCCGCCCAAGACCTGCCTGAGCTGCCCTGTCCTCCAGCAATGCCGCTCGCCCCCGTTTGGGCGTTCCTTCCACAGCAGTCATTGCCTGGACTGGGCTCCCCTCGCAAGCCCCAGGCAGGACTGTTCACAGTGGCACGGTTCTCCTGGAGGACAAAGACTAGGTTTAAGTTGTCCATGGGGAGGAGACCCCAGGAAGTGGGGTGAGGGAGCCAGAGAGAGAGATCAGGAGGGAAGAGCAGCCAGGGCATCGGGAACCCATGGGCACACACCCAGAGTCCTCCCCTGCCAGGTCTGTCTCTACCAGCGGAGAACAAAGCAGGCAGGGGTGAGGCCTGGGCAGAGAAGGCCTGGGCAGAGAAGGGTGGCCACCCTGTCTTTGCTCAAGACGCTCCTTTAGCTTTTTATTTAGTCCCACAGCGGCATTTCCCATGGCAACGCTGCTCTCCTGGCTGCCACCGCGCCCGAGGTAGTGCACCAACTCTGTCCCTGGGGTGGATGCAGGCCAGAGCTCACAGATCTACACAGGGACCAAGGACCCCGCAGGGAGTGCCCCTCTGGGGACACTGACATCCTCCCCACATCCCTCCCACAGGTTCTGTGCCAGACAGGACAGAGCCACGTCAGCCCACGGGTAGGTATCACCTGGCAGGGGAGGTAGCTGGGGAGGCTGGGGACGAGTGGGGGAATCTGTCCCATCCTGTGAGAAAGCCCTTGCCCTTGGGGGTACCAGCTGGCTTTGTCCCAGCTGCAAGGTCTGAGGTCGGTGGGGCTCAGACAAGGGGAGGTGGCCAGGGTGGGGCCCAGCAGAGTGCTGCCAGGCCCCCAGGGTCGTCCCCTCTCAGGAGCTGTGCAGTTGGTGTCCTGTGTCCTCCCGGCCCCACTGGGCCAGCACTGCTCCCCACCAGCCCAGAATGCACTTGGGGGACCTGGGGCCCAAAACTCACCGAGTACACTAGCCCTTCCCTTGAGGGTCCAAAGCAGGGTCCCCGAGGCTGCACCTGCCCTGTGACCATGTCCTGGGGCTGGCACCTCATGACCTGTCCCCTCCCCCACCCCCCGTCAGAGGTCTGCAGTGTTAGGGCGCGTGAGGAGGAGATCACTTACCAGGGGTGCACAGCCAACGTGACTGTGACCCACTGCGAGGGCGTCTGCGCCTCCTCCACCCGGTAAGCTCAGGGCCCGGGCTGCCTGTCCACTCTTGGGCTCCGAACGTGGAACTCACGTTGCCCAGTAGAGGTTCCCAGTGTCACTCGGTGGCTAAGCCTGACAGCCAGGAAGGTCGGGAACAGAGGCCACACCCTGAGGACCCCGCCTGGGTCTGCTCTTCTCCCAAGTGGCTGGGGAGGAGTGGGGCCACCCAAGGCCGTGGCCCTGACCCACCCTCCCTGCGACGGATCCTTTCCAGCTTCAACACGAGCACCCACCAAGTGAGCACCCAGTGCAGCTGCTGCTACCCCCTCAGCTCCTACGAGAAACAGCTGGTGCTGCCCTGCCCAGACCCTGCGGCCCCAGGGCGGCCACTGGTGCTCTCGCTGCAGGTGTTTAGATACTGCGTGTGTGGCCCCAGGCGCTGCGGGAACTAGGCCGCGGCCCTCTGGGTGAGAGGACGGAGCACCACTCGCAGCCCCCAGCCCGGCTCTTGCTGCACCCAGCAGCCCCTCTGCAAGCATGGCCTTGAAAGCCCGGGGCACGCCTAACACAGGCACCTGCAGGAAGGAGCTGCTGGGCAGGGGTCCTGCAGAGCCCGGCCCAGCCCAACAGGCTGCAATGAACTGCTGGCCTCCTGCCCCACAAGAGCCTCCCAGGCCACGGCCTCCCACCGTCCACACAGCCTCCCAGCCTCGGAAGGCAGCGGCCCAGCCCTGCTGAAAGAAGACACTGACCCAAAGAAGGCTGCTTCAAAGGGTGTCCAGAAGGAAAGGGGCACCCAAGCACGGACAGGCGGGGAAGCAGCAGCAAGCAGAAGAGCTGAGCAGCTGGGGAAAGGAAAGGAGGGCAAGAGGAGGGTGGATGCAAGTACCTGCCAACAGGCATGCCTGTGCCCCAACAGAGCTCACCCTGGGGAGGGTACCATGGCCACCCTGCTTGACAGACAAGCCCCCGTGGACACATGGTAAATAAACTGGCACTGGCCAACGCACAGACACTGCCTAGAACTCTGCTTGTCGTCTCCATGCCCCAGCGTCCGTGACCCCTGAGCCATGCCTGCCCCACAAGAGCCTCCCCACCCCAGTGGGCCCTCTCACCTTCTCAGCCCACCGCCAGGGGCCCTCCCAGCTCAGTGAACTGGAAGCCCTCCGCCCTGTGGGATGCAGCTCCAGGCTGTGGCTGGGCTCACCCCTCCCCAGTGAGCTCTGCGGGCTCACTCCCCAGGGGGGAAACCCCAGTCCCCCAGGTCACTCAGACCCACGGCCCCCGAGAGGCCAACTACCCAACATGCACTGTGAGGCGGAGGGCAAGGCTGGGCCCACACAATGAACCAACATGCAGAGCAAAAGGCACGATCTCTCTCTCCCCTACGCCTCCGCTTACCCATGGCCCAGACAGCCAAGCTCTGGCGGACAGCCCGTCCAGGGCAGGCGCCTGTGTCATTGGGGTCCCAGGCCAGTGCAGCCTATAGGACGAGGCTCCAGGCTGCACACAGGGTGCTTTCCCTCAAGGCGACCTGCACATCCCTGTCACTGTCCCTCCCCTCCGTTACAACCCACACGCCCCTGTCACCATCCTGGCACAGATTTTTCCTCGGCAAGGAACACACTTTGTGATGGTCTGCACCTGCAACGGCACTCCAACCAGGGCCCAGTGCCAGGGAAGGCGCTGACTGATGCCGGTCTGAGCCCCCGCCCCGCAGGCGGACCCCACGGCAGCCGTGGAGCCCCATGCAGTGCCCAGCAGATTGAACAAAAGCACAGAGCATCACTCCTGACGCTCAGCTCCACCAGCGACATTCTCTGCAAACCCAGTGCCACTGTCCACTGTGTCTAGCCAAGGGCTCCAAGGACAGGCAGGCGCTGGCTCCACAGGTCAGCATGGATCACAGAGCAGCCCTGTGAGAGCCTCACAGACAATGGGTGTGGAGCCTGGGGTGGGCATCTGCAGCGTGGCAGGGGCCCTAGCACCCCAACGGCCTCCTGAATCGGCCTCCTGAATCGGCCTCCCCAGGACCCGCCCTGCAGCACAGGCCTCACAGGGGTCTGCGGCACAGCTCCCGGGAGCCCGGGGCCTGCTGGGAAACTGGGGGAGCCAACAGACACCCAGCTCTTCCCAGGCCCTTGGGTACCCACAACAGACCGCCTGCCAGCCTGAGCCACTGCACTCCACACACCAACCCACTGGCTGATCGGAGGCCCTGGTGCAGCTCCGCTCCAGGGCCATCCCTCTGAGAGTGCAGATCGGCACAGGGCGACCCCTGTGCTGAGCAGCAAGAGCAGCACGCAGAGGACGGGCTCCAGCTCATCCCGGCAGGCTCTCCACTTCCTGACACCCCTCCTCCACCATGCCGGCCAAGGTCAGCAGCAACACTGGCAACTGTGAGCCCCGGGGAGGAAAGAGACCAGCTCTCCTTCCAGAGTCTTTCCCGCTGGTCACATTTCACCCCCACCCCCCGCCACTATGGTGAAAAGGACACGCCCTCTAGAGCCACGGTGACCACCCCCAAGGCCACAGGGTCAGACGGCCTCGCAATCACCCCTTAAGAACACAGTGCTGGGAGGGCAGATGCTTGGCTCTAGCCGAGCCTCGAAATTTGTGGGTGAAAAACACCAGCATGTCTGGCGTCTGGATGCAGGGTGCCGCCACAGCCACACCACAGTCAGCCTACAGCCTGCGTGCTCTGTGCCACGTGCCAGGGACCCGAGCACGGGCCGGGCCACATGGGAACCTTGTCACGCACCTCCTGCACCTGGTGTCACCCTCCAAAACAGCCACATGGCCTCATTAAGGTCGAGTCCCTACAACCAAGTGCTGCTGCATCAAGAAACAGCAACAGTGGCGTTCTGATACAATTTAAAAAACGTCCATTTTCATTCAAACTTCTAATTTCCCTTTAATTTGTAGATTTAACCACGGAACCCTCTTGATCCCTATAAACTCAGATCCCAGGACCCACACTCCCTCCTGACCCGGCAGGCCGGCTGCAGTCCAGGCTCAGCCTTTCTTTTTACACTGTGCACCCGCACTCCCATCCACACTGGAGGGACGCAGCAGTGGGGGCAGGTGGCAGCCCTGCCCCGTGGCATGCGTGGGGGGTGCTTGCGTGCAGCACAGAATGCGGAAACAGCAGAGGTGAGGAGACGCGGGCACAGGCGCCTGACCTCCACCCTCGGGGACTAAAACTGCTCCGACAGCAGAGCGCACAGTCTCTGGGAGACGGTCTCCTTGCTCGTCCGCAGCGTGAGCCGGTACATCTGAAACGAGAACGGCAGTTCAGTGGCCTCCAGGGCCCGCTCAGCATAGCACCTGGGCATCGGCCACATACATCCCCTTCTCTGAGGCGTCCACTGTTTTAGAGACTTGAGCATCAAACGAGCTTTCAGCACCTGAAGTGACAATGTCTGACTGTGACCATGACAGCATGCATGGGAGCCACTGGAACCTCAGATGCTGCTGGTGGCTCGCAGGTCCCAGCCCCTCTGCAGAGCCACCTGGGCATGGGCCCTGGGGGCCCGCAGGTGCACGGGCCCCTGCCAGGCGAAAGGAACACAGACGTCTGCACACAGACACGTGCAAGGGCCTCTGCAGCAGCTCTGCCCAGACCACTCCGGGACAGCCCAGCAGCCCGGCAGCAGGAGGGGACCCACCAAGCAAAGGGGTGCCTCACGGCCATCTGAGAAACACAAGGCTGACACGCAGTGGCCTCAAGGGGAGAACGGAGCCAACAGCGAGGGCACCAGGCAACTTCCTGGGGCGATGGGGATGTCAGCTGTGCCCGTGAGCCGGTGGGGGTGCACAGGTGCACTCTGTCAAAACTCACCGAGCCCCTGCACTAGGAGCTGCGTCTGTGTGCATCACGCCCCAGTAAAAACCTACGTGCATTTAGCCATCTCATTAGGAGGCCTGACCTGGGCCTGTAGATTCGGCTCCAAACGCAGTAAGCAACCGATCTGGGTGGTTCTGGTGTGGATGATGCCGGCTCCCACAAAGTTGGCAGGGTTAGGGTCGACTTCTTCGAGGAGGGCAGAACCAAACCCAATAATCTGCACAAAGGAAAGGGTAGAGTTGGGATGCTCTGGTGGCTGAGGCAAGACACAGGCCCCCACTCGGGGACACCCTGAACAAGGCCACTGTCACCTTGGCTTTGGTGATCTCTGTGTCCATTGGATGCTTCGCCTTGAAAATGTTCTGCACTTCTTGTTGGGGACTGTGAGACACAAAGGCCAGTGTCACGCCCTCAGCTGAGTCCAAGATCACAGCCCGGCCCCCCCGCACCCCCACCCCCAGGACGGCCAGCGCACCTGCTCAGCTGCTTCCAGCGCTGAAAGAAACCCTGAGAAGCCATTTCTGTGGGCTGGAAAAACTTGTTGAGTGTGATGGGCAGCTTGACAGACACATTCTGGAAGGTTCCTCCATACCTACGAGCAGCACAGATGGGCTAAGCTCTGCCTCTTGACAGCCAGAGGCCCAGGACCACACCCCAGGACCAGCCCTGGGCAGGACGCCCCAACCTCAGGACACGACTTTCCCCTTCAGTCCATATCCTACAACTCTAAGTTACTTTAAACTATGGTGGTTTTTTCTTTTTTCATAAAAAGATCGAAAAGAAGACATTGTCTACAGCAGGCAACAAACTCTTGACTAGTTTCCTAAACTCTACAAACTATATGACCTTCCATTCTGTTCATTCAACATTTGAAAACATGCTTTTCCAGAAGTTCAACCATACAAACACCCAGCAGAGAGCTGGCTGGCCATGCCCACTCTATTGCAGTCACTGAAAAACGACAGCAATGAACCAGTACCACCACCAGAGACAACAGCTCTAAAAAACAACCAAAACAGCATGCACACCCCAAGCACAACTATGAACACGTGCCGGGCCAATGAGGGCCTGGGGGGGCCCACCCCCAAGAGGCCAGCTGAGCAGTGAGCAGCCCCAACCCCACGGGAAAGGCCCCCGTCCATCGGCTCAAAAGCACAGGGCCTTGAACATGGCACACCAAAGGACCCATGGGACTGGACCATGCCAGCCTCGCAGACCCCAGGCTCACCATCGGTCCCCAGGGCTGCGGTGCACACGGCCACATCAGCACCCACTGGGTCCCCCTGCCCTGTCCTCACCACGGCCTCTGAAGGAGGGACACCGAGGCTGAGGAGGACAAGTGGCTCACAGGGACACAGAGACACAGCTGCGTACAGGCCCCGCCCCCGCCCCTGGAGCTCCCGTCCTGAGCCGGGATTTGGGACACCTGCCAGCCAGTGGGTGCCACCCCCAGGGTTCCTACCTGAACTGGATATTGAGGACTGGCGCCTCAGTGAAGTCAGACACGCACTCGATGTTGACCACCTGCTGCACCTGCGCACCCCCTTCCACTGTTGGGTCCACAGGCTTGGTCTGCAGGCTCAGATGTGCACATGTCAAGGCTACCTCAACACAGAGACATGGGTCTGAGCTGGGCCACCTGGTGGAGCCCAGGCCCGGGGAGCCCAGAGGTAAGAGATGTTCTAGATGGGGCTCCAAAGAGGCTCACACAGCTGATAGGAGACCAAACCTTGAACAGAGCTGATCCCAGGTCTAAGTAACTTTAACGACTGCAATACTTCGCTCTACACGTGCTCCTCTCATGACACAAATGGCTGTGGCCTGTGGTGAGGAGGCCTCTCCTCTGGCTGAGCCTAGGCCTTCCTCACCACCGGTGTGGCCGGCCCCGCCCTGGGGAAGGGAAGACGGGAGGCCGCTGTGACGCTGGCCGGGAGGGCTCCCACCACACTGCTGGCATCTTGCAGGGAGCCGCCACAGCGGCACCAGCTCAGCCCAGCGTATGGTGCGCTCCCTGCTTCTGGCAGCAGTGGCCTCTGGGGTCCTCGGAGCAGGACAGCAGAGCTCCGAGGGACTCGGTGCCACAGGAAAGCTAAGCAAGGCAGAAGGGGTCCCGAGGAATCTGGGGAACCAGGTGCAGACACCTACAGGTTTTGTGAAAACACCTGAGGTGACTGCAGCACCTGAAATTATCTTGCTAGTCTGATTTTTTTTTTAAAGTACTTTCCTCAAAACCCCCTCTAACCCCACTGGCTGCCATCAGGGCCATGGGGCAGACAGAACCAAGGATATTGGCCTGAAGGTCATCTGAGCAGATCAGTGTTGGAGTGAAGTTCAAGAACTGCGTGGAGGTTTTATTCCCATAAAATATGAACATGCGACCTAGGAAGAAACAGTCCATCTCACAGGTGGCTCACACACGCCCCAGGAGCCCCACCCCCGGCCAAGCCTCAGGGAGGGTCAGGCTGCAGGGAGCCGGCGCTGCGGGCAGGTCCTTGGACTCCCTTGCAGACCCTGTGGATGCCACACTCGCCCACTACTCGCGTCAGGATGGAGATCTGACACAGACCTTGCACACGTTTTCACGCTGAGTTCAGAATGGAGAGGGACCCTCAGACCCCTGAGAGACAGCAGTTCAGCGCGGCCCCTTCCACAAGCGCAAGGCCAGCAGCCCAGACCGGGAAAATCAAAGCATTTTCCAGGGTGGCAGTGACCGTGCGTCCTCACAAGGCCCTAGAGACCGGGAGGGTGGGTGCTGGTCCCCTCCCTCTGCTCGCACTTGCACGCGCTCCTCCCACCGTAACGACTGTAGGTGCCCCGCTCAGTGGGGTCAGAACTCGTTCACGGGGCTGCCCAACCGGCACCTCCATCGTTGCCAGAACTTCCCGTCTTCCCAAACTGACGCTCCACCCCCACCGAACACTCACCCCCCGCCCCTCCGCAGCCCTGGCTCCCACCGCCCTACATCCCGTCTCTGTGGCTCTGACTCCTCCAGGGACCCCCTTCGAGGGGGCCACACGGCGTCTGCCTGTCTGTGTCTGGCCCATCCACTCAGCCCAGTGTCCTCGAGGCCCAGCCATGCTGCAGGGGGCTCAGAACGTCCTTCCTAAGGCCAAGTGACATTCCACTGAGTGGGGGGACCACACCCTGTGCGTCCATCATCCGTCTACAGACACTCAGGCTGCTTCCATGTGTTCACTGCTATGAACGCCGCCGCCATGCTATGGGGTGCAGACATCTTATCAAGGCCCTGCTTTCGAATCTCTGGGGATACATGCAGAAGGGTCGTCACGTGGTGATTCCGTGTCACACTGGGTTGGCCACCAAGTCCATTTGGTTTTTTCCATAAGGCGGCTCCAGTGGTACTTAATTGTCTTCCCCGTCATTCCAGACGAATGAGGGGAAGACAACTGTTCTTCCCCCATTCGTTTGTTAGACTGTGTTGTGACCGCTGTCATGTCAGTGTGCATTTTTTAAAAATGATCAAAACTGGTGACTTTTTGCCCCGGCTGGTGACGCCCAGTGGATTGAGTGCCAGCCTGCCAACCGAAGGGTCGCTGGTTCGATTCCCAGTCAAGGCACATGCCTGGGTTGCTGGCTGGGTTTTCGGGAGGGGGCATGTGAGAGACAACCACACATTGATGTTTCTCTCCCTTTCTACCTCTCTTCCCCTCTCTCTAAAAATAAATAAAATCTTTTTTTAAGGTGG
This sequence comes from Sturnira hondurensis, assembly GCF_014824575.4. Taxonomy (NCBI): domain Eukaryota; kingdom Metazoa; phylum Chordata; class Mammalia; order Chiroptera; family Phyllostomidae; genus Sturnira; species Sturnira hondurensis. Next base: position 398,987 of record NW_028097956.1, on the reverse strand, counting down.
TTTGTGAAGTTTCATGCTGAAGATTTCTCGCAGACAATGCTCCATGGTTGGACAGACCAGCTGAAGTTGACAGTGATCAAGAAAGTGACTGAGAACAGTCAGCATTACACCCTGCAGGAGACAGCTGACGTGCTCAAAATCTCCAGCTCAACAGAGTCACTGGTGGGAATGAGAAGCGCGCCCCCAGCAGCAGTGTGCAGCCCCACCCCCAGCATCCTCGCCAGCCTTTGCTTTGCTTTTCGGACGGCAGCACCAGAAGGCAGGAGCTGGGCTCTCACTGTGGTTCTGACCTGCATTTCACGTTAAGGAATTAAAATACGCACCTAGATTCTGCCGAAACTCAGACTTGAGTCCGATCTGGAGCAGCTGGTTTTCAAACAACACACCGTTGTTTTTGCAGACAAACCTGGTGGGAAGGGGGCAGGTGTGAGTCACTCAAAGCCACAGAGCTGGTCACAGAAGGAGGCAGCGGCCTTGGACACAGACTTTGTGGGACAGAGCAACAATTATGCAACTGGAGAATGTTAATTAAGGAAAGTCTGGGTACCCAGAAGGCAGGCACAGAGAGGGGCCATGCCCGAGAGGAAGGGGTGCAGGGAACATAGAGCTGCAGGCAGGGGTGGGCTCTCGGGACAGAGCGGAGCTGAAACACTGCAGTGAGCACTAGACGCACACCAGGCACAGCTGACAGCCAGCCCTGCGGCCTCTGCACCAGGTCCCCTCCGCTCGCTCCTAGACAGAGCTCTCTTCAGTGAGACAGCCCGCCAAGGAGGAGGAAGTGGTTGCAGGGCAAGCCCACCCAGCACCACAGGCCCCGCACCTCTGCCCACTCTGCCCTGCTGACCACAGCCCCCAGTCTAGGGTCAGGGGGTGGGGGGGGCAGAAAGGGCCCCTGTCCTCAGAAAGCAGGAGACTAACTACCTGGCAAAGTTGTCCTCGGAGCCGGGAGCAAGAGGTGCGACCGCGGAGGGTGACTCTGAGAACACATCCACAAGCAGCCCGCCGGAGGAAGGTGGGGGGCCCGCGGCTGTGGGAGGTACGGCCCCTAGTCCCAGAAGGTCTGCCGATGGAGAGGGCGTGGACTGGAAACCAGGGAGAGGGCGGGTCAGTGAGGAGCAGCATGGGTACACAGAGCTCAGCCGGAGCAGCAACCGCACACCTCCCACTTGGCAGCCGCTGGGCAGCGAGGGGCCCCAACCACTTCTGAGAAGCCACTGCGCCCCGAGTCAGGCCTGCAGGCCAGCACATGGCGAAGGTGAGTCACAGTCTTGCAGAACTGGAAAAATAATCCCCCGCTTTTCACAAATGTTCTTTGAATGAAAACTTCTGGAACAAATTCCTCATGAAAGGGACCAAAAAGAAATCTGTCTGGAGAACCGAGATGGGGTACATTGCAGTCAGCTGAAGAGAAGACAAAGCAACAGTCACTGTTTGGTGCCCTGCACGGTCACCGCAGCGGCCTTGCAGAGAGAACGGGACGTAAAGCCCACTGCGAGCACGGTCTGCAGACGGGTCTGCAGGACCGCCACCGCTTTTTCTCCTAAAACAGTGATGCTGTGTGGACCTCGGCAAAGACGAAGACAGAGCCACCCTGAGATCACTCTCTCTGTGACGTCACGGGACACAAGCGGCTGGGCTCTTGTCACACTCCGTCCCTGCTTGAAGCTCTGCGGCAGAGCTGCAGCTCGCCCTTTGACCCTACACCTCTGTGGTGTCCACCTGCCAAATGTGGGGTTCTGGTGGTTGCCCTGGTTACGTCACAGGCAAGAACCGGGGATGTGAGCCACACTGCCCTGCAAACTCGCCCTGAAGGACTTGAATGGCCCACTGGACACTCACAAAGGTAAAAATCGTCTGCAACTGTCTAAGGCCCACCCTGATGCCACGCCCCTCACTGCTGCTAGGGTCCCGCCTCCGGGAGCCGGACAGCCCCATGGGCTGGAGGAGGGCAAAGCCCTTCCCTCTGCATCGGTTGTGCCCCGGGCACTGGCCTCGCCTGTGCCTGCCTCCCAGCACAGCCCCGCTCGGCACTGGCGAGTGGGAACCCAAGTTCTCAGGAAGAACTGTCTGGCCCTCTCCCAGGTCACATTAGAGCCGTGCACTGGGTTTCTAAAGAACGACCTGCGCGGGCAGGCGACACTGCGTACGAATTCTCCTGGGAGATGCAGGGAGCATCACAAAATGCGCGCCCGGCAGAGAGTGCGTGGGTCTGTGAGACTGGAGCCCCACCGGATGGCAGCCCCGCCTCCCTCAAGCACCAGGGTGGCCCAGGAGTAAGGGTCCCTAGGCCAAGTGGAAGGGGAGGCCTTGGAGCAGCTGTCAAGAGAAGGCGTGCGAGACATGCCTGCAGCACAGGGAGAGTCGGCATGAGAGGCGTGGCAATGGCCCCCACTTACTGCACCTGGGGCAGCACCCCTGCCCACACTGTTACCACTGGGAGCTGACCTCGGAGGGTGAGAGCTCCTCTCAGGTGGCCTGGCACCGTGCTGCCAGCCATGCAGGACAGGCACCTGTGCAGATGGCACCTGCAGCCTGAACGGGGGCCTCTCCCCTCTGCCAACTACCGCAAGGTTTTACCACTGGTTCCTCCAAAACAACGCAGGCACTGTTTAAAGTAGAAGGCTCCTTCTGTCCTATTAAGTCAAATATGTACTCCCAAACTCACAACAGATATAAGGTGTTGTTGGAGGACCCCCAGGAGGCCCCGCAGCACGCTAGGACCCACTGCCTCTTCGTTGCTGCCCCGCTGCGGGACTAGGGAGGCCTCCCAGGGAGCCCGCCTGGCACTCAGTCTGTGCAAGTCACCCTTCTCCCTCCAACGGCAAAGGACTACAAGAGCAAAAAGCAGCCCCAGACCAGGAATGCAGCACAGCTCAGGAGCCCCCGCCTCCCCGGAGGTGGCCGGGCAGCAGCGTGTGGCCCGTGTGTGCAGGGAGCAGACTACTGCAAAGCCAACCACCTGCAGAATCTAGCACCTTCAGCGAGCTTTCACCTCCCGCCAGGCAGCTCTGTGACACCTCAGGTGTGTCCACCCATGGGGAGGAGAGTCCCAGCCAGGAGGGCCCTCTCCTGCTGTCCAACTTCCCCCCGCCTCAACCTCCACCAGCCCCGGAAAGCGTCCCCCTTCAGAGGGGTCTCTGATGGAACCACAGCTACCTCAGCCACAGGTTCTCAACTCAGATGGGCAGCTCACAGCCATGAACATCCACCTACAGAGCACACACTGGCCAGGTGCCACTCGGAGTCCAGAGGAGAGCTCTGGCTGGAAGGGAAGGACTGCCCTGGCCCGACCAGGAGGAGGGCCTGCTGCCCCACCCCACCCCCACCCCAGGGCGCCTTACGGAACAGGAGCTCCTGTTCCAGTCCCATTTTCAAAGATTCTGACTGAGCACTCAGCCAAGCACCGAAGCCTGAATGCCAGGCCCGCTGCATCCTGTGTGTGGGTCGCAGTGTGGCTGAAAGGCCAGGGGTGCGAGTGTGCACAAAGCAAACAAAAGTTGAGTCGGAAAGGCCCGTGGCAGCTGTCAAAAACAGATGTTAAAGCCCATTCCCTACACTCGCCTCAACGCGCCCCGCGCACAGTCAGAGCCACGGACAGGATGGGCACCTGGGCTGCCCCCGGTGCAGAAGGCCCTGGATGGCAGGGCCTTGGATGGCAGTTGGGAAGGGGTCCTGCGCCTGACCCCTCCACATGCCCCACCCTGGCGCACCCCACCCCTCACGGCAAGTCTTCTCCCTTGTGCGACACTAACACCGCCCATGGACAGCACCCGTGGAAACCACCGCCTAAGATCCCACCACTTTAGAATCCAGGCCGTCCACGCCTCTGGCAGCAGGAAGATCCTATGACCTCTTCACAAGCAGCACCCGTAGCCTGGGAGGGGACAGCCCTGCCCTGCCTTCAAGCTCAGGGCCACTCCATGCCCACAGGACAAGGTCAAAGGCACAGGTGAAAAGAAAACCCCCTGGAAGGGATGACCACTGGGAAGCAAAGCACGCATTTATCATTCACTCCAAAGTCAATGCGTCCTGAAACTCAAACTGCCTGGGCCACGGAACGGGACACGGTGTGGGCCTCAGCAGCAGACATGCCAAGCACCAGCCTGAAGGGGGAGCCTCTGCAGAAACAGCAGCAGGTTCAGGGGAGGGGCCGGACAGCAAGGTCTGAACACGGGCTCCCGTGTCCTTGGCTGGAGGGGCAGGCGCAGTCTGCAGGGCACACTGGTGGAGCAGGGAGCCCTGTCCAGGAGCATGGGCTGGACATAAGCACAATCTCGACAGCAAACCACATGGAACCCTGGAAGCTCGTCCTCACCAAGGCCATCCGGTTTCAGGAAGTGACATTATTCCCATCCCTGGACCAGCATCCCAGAGAGGACACCAAGCCTTCCAGGCCAAGCGGAAAGCCCCCAGGCCTGGGGGCCAGGGTACATCACTGAGGACACTGAAGCGGGCCAGCCAGTGTGCCCACTCCCCAGAGCTCCGAGTCTAGTTGGGGACAGCAAGGAAGCACGGCACTCCCAACACTGCCACCGCCTCCAACGTCAAGGGGCACACATGCACGGACATGCAAGGGCCCCCACGCCGCCCACTGCAGGAACTCGTGCCCTCATCTGGTCCATGCCGGCCCACCTCTCAGAGCGGCAGGAGGCAGGCCCGCCTGCAGCCAGAACGGTGTGGGGAAGGCCTCCCACAGGAGGCGGTTCTGCGACAGAGGTGCAGGGCCACCACGGAGCGGGGCTGGGAGCCAGAGGAGACCCAGACGACAACGATGGAAAGGGTCTGCCAGAGAGACGCTTCCCAGGGCTCCCAGGTGCAGGATGGGGAAGGCCTCGGGCTGGGGGCCACCACCAGGCCCCCAGTACACACTCTTCACTTAACAAGAACTCCCCAGCAGACAAGTGCTGTGTTGGCCCTGGACCTCGGGGACGGGATTGCAAAGGCACTCGGGCAGGGTGCTGGCTTCAGGGAGGGACCCACCGCGGTGCTGGCCGGAGCCGGCTCGGGGCCCCCGTTGACGTCGGCGCCCCGCTCACGCTTGCCTTCCTCCAGGCCTGCCACCGTGCCTGGGCCCTTCTTCTTCTTGAGCTTGGCCAGGATGGATGACTCGCGCTCTGGGAACGGGGGCATCTCCTCCAAGACAGTGGCCTGTGGCAAAAGAGTGGGTCAGCACAGCAGTGCCGCTGTGGGCGGGGGCCAGTGCACCGAGGCCTACCAGGATGTCAGTGCTGGCGACCGTGCTCAGCCGCAGGTACTCGACGGCCCGCTGCTGCAGCTCCACGTCGGCGTTCTTCAGCTGGCTGTCGCTGCGCAGCACATCCTGGATGGTGGGCTTCACCTCCGGGAAGAGGTTCACGAACTTGATGTAGGTGGACAGCAGCAGGGCCCTGGTGGGGACGCTGCACAGGTGGAACTTGGAGTGCAGCAGGTTGAACTGGACCAGCGGGCTGGCGGGGGAGAGCAGACGGCCAGGAGCCCTTCACCTTCTCACCAGGGCAGGCAGCTGAGCCTGGCCCCAAGGGCCCCCCAGGTGGGACAGAGCCACTCCACCCACTGAGCCGGTGCTCCCTCCGGGGACGAAGACACCCCCTGCCCACATGGTATTTTCCACCAGGACCCTGCTTTGTGTGCTGCTGGCAGGGGGACAGGGTGGAGCTGGTCTTGCTCTGGGACACTCCGGCAGCCACGTCAGACCAGCGGCACGAGAACCAGTGGGTGTAGCCCAGTATCGGGCCAGATGCTCCCTGATACCCCAGGGGCATCTTACCTGGATCGTGGGTCCCCGGCGATCAGGTTCCCGAACTCGCCCAGGATGTAGCCGCCCACCTTGACCAGGTTCTCGTGGCACGCCGGGGCTTGCAGCGCCTGCACGAGTGGGCAGGTGCGGGGCTGCGTCAGTCCTGCCCGCCTGTCCTCCTGCCATCTCGGGGAGGTGCCGTTGCCCCGGAGGCAGGGACGTGGCCAACCCCGCCCCATAACGAGAGCCTCACTGCACAAAGCTGACATTCAGGCCCCGGGTGGAGGGCAGGTGCCCCGGAGGGTCTTCCTAGGGGCCCCCATGGGCTCTCACGCACAGGGGGCAAGCCCGAGACACCAGCCCTGGGCACTGTGCTCATGTGGCCTCTTTAGAGCCAAGGTGTCCCACCCACAGTCGGTGATGTGGATGGAGACTAGGGTGAGGAGGAGCTGAGAGTCCAATAGAGGGGTCAGCAGGACAAGAGCTGGGCCCTCCAAGGATGGTCAACAGCAGGTGGAAGGGAAGCAGCCACACCCCAAGACCGCACCTCCCCGGACGAGCGGAGGTACCTCGAACACCGTTTTGGCAGCGTAGCCCTGCACGTCGTCCCGGTTGATGACAATCTGAATGACACGGTACCACACCTCTTCACTCACATAGTCGCCGGCAATCCGGATCAGGTTCAGGATAGTGTCCACGTACCACGTGTAGTCCACAGCATACTTCTCTGCCAAGATGGCGACCTTCAGCACCTGCAGAGGCAGCCGCTGAGGGTGGGTGCCTACAGCCCCGCGACAGCAGGGCCTCCATGCAGGGCTGCAGGACTGAACCCACACAGCCAACCCACACGGTGGGCACCGTGCGGTGAGCACTCCCACCGGTTCTCAAAGGAGCCCAGACAGTTTAAGATCTGCAGATCGAATTGAGGGAAGCCACACCACCCTCCAGCAACAGACATGACAGGACACCTATTGGGACACAGAAGAGATGGGTCCCAGCAGCAGGAGCCCATGAGGGCTCACCCAACCTGACACAGCCAAGCCAGCCCTGGTCCCCCCTTCTGCCCCTGGCACACGGAGCGGCCGTACTCTCTGGGTCTGCTATTTTGGCCTGCCTTCCTCCCCAGTCTCCCCTCTAGTGTCCACAGAAGACCCACCACTCATTTACCCCCACGTACCTCGGAGGGCTCCATGGGCCACATCACTGCCCCAAGGCAACTGCACAGGCTGGGCACAACCAGCTCTGACCCCCCATGCCACAATCTTCTTGTACGGAGCTGCTGCCCTGAACGGCATCAGCTGCCCACACCAGACCACGTTCTGCTGAGCTGCCTGCCCTCTCATGGGCACTGCTACTTCCACACCACCTGCCTAACCTTCCCCACCGCGCCTGACATCTGCGGGACCCCAAACTGCGGCCATCTACTCCGCCTTCCCCCTCAGCCTCCACAGGACTCCCCATGTGACCCAGAGCACCACTCCTGAACACGCCTCCTCCCACCCTCAGCTCACCAGCAGCCATGCACCTGGCCCTCAGAACGACACTGGCCCGTGCCCCACTGCTTCTGTCCCACAGCGCTCCGCCCCTCCTGCCCCCAGCAGGGTCTGGGCTTTCGCCCTCTCCCACAAGCTCGCCACCACACCCTGTAGAAGCCACTAGCTCCCATGGCAGGACACTACCCCAAAGCCCCCAGGATCCAGGTCCTGCCTGCATCCATCCTCAGCCACATCACAAGCAGGCTGCTGCCCTGCCCACGCTGTGTCCTCCCCAGGGACAGAAAGGCTCCCGGGGAGCAGGGCAGGGTGCACACGGGCCCCTGCATGGATGTCCGGCAGCTAGCACACCAGCTCAGACACACCTGGCCACACAGATGGACAAACAGAGCACTTAGCGGGGATGAAGAGCGTCTGCCTCACCCCTCACGTGACTGAAACGAAGGACTGTCACTCACCACTGCTCTCCGACACTCAAAACTGGAAGAGACCACCCCACACGAGACCACCCCCATCTCTGCTGGGCAGCCAGACAGCACGAGGAAGGACACCCCAGCCAAGGGCCACAATGCCCAAGCCCCAGGGGTCCAGACCAGGCACCCAGTCCAGCCCCCCACCCCTCATCTCGCCCCCACACCCGCACCCTTTCTGCCTCTAGACTCTTTGCTAGCAAGTCAACAGCTCAGCTCAAGAGTCGCTGCCTCTGAGAAGTCCACCTTGACCTTCTGCGCCAGGGCAGCCCCGAGCTCCTGGCTGCAGCCCCTCAGCACTGAGGGGACAAACACGCAGCGCTCGGCCTGGGCGGGCGGCCACAGCCTTCACTGATGAGCCCTGCAGAGCTCAGGACGGGACCTGGCACAGTCGCACACACTCGGGAGCACCGTCCTGGGAGCAAGCCACTCACAGCCAGCTGGGACGCCGGACACACACTCCACAAAGCCCCCACGGGGGCCTCAGCTGCACTTCGCTCCCAGAAAGACAAAGAAGAAACGCCTCCCCACCCTGCCAGGGAGCTCAGCTGGGCGGAGCATCCTCCCGAGACACCAAGGTTGCGTGTTTGACCCCCAGTCAGGGCAAACACAACAATCAACCAGTGAGTACACCATAAGTGGAACGACAAACCCATGTTTCTTTGTCTCCCTCCCACCGAGAATGGAGAGGCTGGGGGCCGCTCACCTCGCCAGCTCCACTCCACAGGCTGATGCTGAGCCCGAGGCCCCAGGGAGACCAGTGGCAGACCCGCATGGACCACACAGAGCACAGGCCCTGCTCTCTGCTGGCCACAGGCGGCAGGACTCCCTGCCTCGGACTCGGCGAGAGCACTCGTCCTTCACAGAGTGAGTGTCTGCTGGGCTCGAACAGTGCACGGCTGTGCACGGCACCCTCTTTGCAGATGACAGAATGACACTGGGAACTGAGACTGCTGGTAGCGCCCTGGGAGGGCTCAGATCCTGTTCTTCCTAGACACCCCCCCAAGGTACTGGGGGAGCGCGCCAAGCAGAGAAGGGTTAACTCAGCGGTCCGGATGCAGCCTTGCCCTTGGGACTCTGGGCCCAGGCAGACCTCGGCTACCCCCATCGAAGCCCCCGTGGCGTCTGAGCAGCAGAGGTTTCCCTGACTGCCTGGGCAGTGCCCAAACAGCTCGACACTGGGCACTGTTCCAAGACTGAAAGCCTTCCCAAACACATGGATTAAAAAGCTCAAGTAGAGGAAACTTTTACCCAGGATCCAGCAGACTCTTAGCAAGTCTGTGGAGCAGAACCAGAGCCACTAAGGAGAGACACCTGAGCTGAGAGGCACAAGCGTCTGTGGCCAGTGACAGCATGAGGCTGTCGGACTCACAATCTCTTCTCGAATGGAGTAGTCAGCCGTCTCCAAGTAGCTCAGCATCTCGGCCACAATCTGCTGGGCATTGCTGCGGTCACACATGGCATAGAGGAGGTCCACGGCCCGCTGCCGCACACTCACGTCCCGCTCCGTCTGGGGGACCAGGCACAGAGTGAGGAGCCCAGGATGACCCGTGGGCTGGCTAGACAGGCCCCCACTGGGTCCTGACACTCGCTCAGAGCTCTCCTCACTCACCATCCGGGTGCAGGGAACCCCACAGGCTCTAGCCAGTTGGGCCCCTCACATGCCAACTCACTGCCTCCCTTGCCCCTGCACTGCCCGGAATCCAGCTCTGTCTCCTAGGAGACAGGTCAGAGGCTGTCTCCTGTGTGATCACAGATAGGCACCTTCCGTGTTGCCTAGGAGCATGTCACCGTGCCGCTGTCGCCCCGCCCCAGGCCTGTGCATCTCTTTCTTAGCAAAGGATGGCCCGAGCAGCGCCAGTTCAGGGCCAAGGGACCCGTAAAAGCAGCAGCAATTCTGTGAGGCCACGGACTGACCACATGCCTCAACCGGGGCCTGGAGGGATGTGGACAGCATGAGGCCCGCTCCAAATGCCTGGGCCTTCCATTCAAATCAGCACCCAAAAGGTCTGTTAAATCCATGCACACACAAAGCGACAGAGTGGGACCTCCCCTTAGTCTGACTAAGCCTGGGGCAGGACAGCAGACTCGGCAGGCCCCACCCCCGCCACCAGCTCTCCCACGTGCTCACAGACAGCTGGGAACGCCACGGACACTGACGTGTCTCATGACAGGACAGATAGCCCCCCTTGGCTCTTCCAAGTCTGAAATATTAATTCCTTGAAAAAAGTGAATTTTGCAGAGGGTGAGTTTTCTGAGAGAGAGAGAGAGACAAAAGATTTCACCCTGCTACAGTTCAAAAAGAGCTGCTCCTACTCCTGCCAACATCGGTGCAGCCCCGGCACACAGAGGACGCAGGGACAGGGCCGCACCGGCAGAGGCTGCCCCGTGGGCGGGTCCGGAGGGCCCAGGCCACTGCGCAGTGGGGCCACCTCGCAGTGGGGCCACAGGGAGCTGCGCTCCCAGAGCAGCAGCCTGGCCTGTGCAAGCAGCGCCCCTGGCTACTGCACCCACCCGCAGTGCCCCACGGTGACGCAGTGCCCCACGGTGACGCAGGTCCCTGAGCGCGGGGCACCTGCCTTCAGAGCGTTGATGACCGTCTCAATGTGCGTCTTCACGGCCTCGTGGGAGAACTCGGAGCTGGCCAGCGTGCACATGCTCTCCAGGGCCAGGTAGCGCAGGTTGGTCTCCCGGTGCTGCAGGAACTGGCCCAGCTGGTTGCAGGCGCGGACGAGCAGGTTGGGCTCGCTGCAGGGTGGGGAGGGGCGGGAGGGGCGGGAGGGTGGGGCCGAGTGCACTGGGCAGGGCCCCAGCGACAGGGCAGGTCCAGTGGCCACACGGCTCCAGTGAAGACTGCAGGGCCTCCCAACGCACGGAAGCCCGAACCACGAGCCCTAAAGTCAGCCCTAAAGTCAGCTCTACGTCCCTCAGGTAGCGCCAACTGTCCCAGACCACCAGGCCTGTCCTCGCACTCCGGCGTAGGCCCGCAGACTGCAGAGAGCTGGGACAGACAGGGCGCCCTCCCAGACCCGCCGCTCCTGCGCGCGGCCCCTGCGTGCGGCCCCACGTGTACAGTGGGAGCTGCCGCCAGGCTGTGGCCAGGAATGGGGCTGCAGCCGGAGGCCCCTCTCCAGGAGAGACGCCAAACAGGAGCCCTGACAAGGAGAGGACGCTGGAGGGGCAAGTGCGGAGGCACGGGTGCAGGAGAGGGGCCACGCAGGGGGCAGGTGCCACTGGGAAAGAGGGTGAGGCCACGTGCCAGTGCCTGCAGGTGCGAGGACATGGGTCGCCCTCTGGGCCCGACGTCCCCAAGGAGGAGCGCGGCGGCAGCAGGGGTGCCTGCCGACCCACCTGTCGTGGTGGATGATGAGGCTGATGGCCTCGAAGAGCACGGCGTTCTTGGCGTTGGAGTGCTGCACCTTCTTGGACTTGGGCGGCTCCTGGGCCTTGTTGAGGACGGTCTCCAGGCACTCGGTCAGGCGGCCTCGCACCGCAGGGTCTTCTGGGCGGGACAGAAAGCCATCGGGCCAGCTCCCCGACAGCCCCCCCGCCGCCCCCCCGCCCGCCCGCCGCAGGTCCTGAGCGTCAAGTCCTCTCACACTGGGGAGAAACGGTGGCTGTTCAAACTGTGCGGCCACTTACAATAGGACAATGCAACAGCCAGGGAACCACACATACATCTTAATGAAACAAGACAACCCCTTTACTGAGATACAGGATACGTAAATCAAGAGAAAATAAACACTCAGACACGTGGACAAAACACATGACGTATAAAAGTTTTAGGGAAAAGAGGCAAAATATTTTTTCTCCATGTGTTATTACTAACAGAAATAAAGAAAATGTTACAAGAAACAATAAAAAGAAGAGGAAATTTTAAAATTTCTACTCAAACCAGAAGGAACAACTGACCAAAAAGAATAAGAAACAACAAAAATACCAGAATGTCAGCAATAGCCTGTGGGGCCTGACCGTGGAACCTGCAGCCCCTCCAGCAGAGGGGCACGGCCCGAGACCTGAGCCGAGCAGGCGGGTGCAGAGCAGGGCCTGAGCCGCCCGAGGGACCCGCACCCACAGGTGCCAGGGTGGTGGGGGCTGCCGACTAAACCACGTGGGACACGGCGAGGGTCAGAGCCTCGGACGGGAGGGAGGAGGGGGGACCCACACCAGGGCCGCTGGGCGGGGTGGGGCCGGCCCCGGAGCCTGTGTCCTCAGGTCTCGGGAGGAAGAGGGAGAGGTCTGCTGGGCTGAGCAGTGGGATGGGCATGAGGGCCGGGGGGCAAGGGGGGAGACCTCCCACACCAAGGCTGTGTGGTTCATTCCATATAAGAGATACTTGGTGCAGAGGTTACTCAAAATGAACAAGCACCCTGGATAAAAACAAATTAGACTCCAAGGTAAAGGTCACAAGCACAAGTCAATCTTTGTAGGAGGAACTGGGAGCATCTAACAATTTTCACGTTCGCGCTGCAACCACGGAATTCTATGTCTAGGCACCTAAGCCCTGACCCAACCAGTAACGTTTCAGAACGAACCGCGAGCACACACATCTTAGGTGTGTGAGCCGAGGCCACATGGCTTACCAGTTTGGGACACACTTTCACACTTTATTTTTAGAGCGTTTCAGCAACCTGTGTCGACCTGAAACTACATGAAAGGAGAGCCGATTCCAGACTATAACCGCAGTGTCAGCTCTCCACTAGCTGCTCTGGAGAGGCCGAGAGGCACGGCCGCGTCACACAGGACCCACAGGGCAGGGGCCAGCACCAGGACAAGGCTTTTAGGGAGACCAGGAGAAAGACCTGCCCCTGAGGGCTGAGGCGAGCCCACCTGCGAGGCCTGCGCTCGGCCATACCTGGGGGCGGGTAGCACTGTAGCAGCCTCAGAAGCTTGACTGACAGCCAGGGAGCCGGGACGAAATAGTAAGTGTAATCCTGCAGGTCTGTGGACGCAGAGGTCACAATCTGTAAATCGACACAGGCGTGAGCTGCTGCGGGCAGCTGTCCCCAGGAGAAGCCCCCACTGCGGGGACCCACACGACCCTCACACCTCTGGTTCTGCAGGTCACGCACTGACTGAAAACCTATTCCATTCAATGTGCCGAGAACACTCAACACTCTCCTCTGGGCTCTGGAGGCGAAGGGGTAGCTGCGTGCTGCACAGTCCTACCCGCAGGACATACACCTGGGATGCTGCCAACCCTCGGCACAGGACACTGCGGCGCCCACAGAACTCAGTCTGCCCCCGGGGGCCAGGGAGTGAAGGAGACGCAGCAGGAAGGCCTCTGGCCCCTCAGCAAGGAGAACTGAGCAGCCTGACCCCAGCCCCAAACCCCCATGGCCGCCATGCGTACACCCTGCCATGAGCTCGCCGAGGCCAGAGGGCACACTTCCGACACTTGCAGTCCCCAAACAGCCCCCAGCAGCAGGCACTGTCCCCAAGACACCACATGCCTACTGCCACACAGCCCAGTGGCTCCCTGTCTCCCGTGTCTCCGCCCCATGGAGCCCCCCGATGGGCCACTTTAAGTCACCAGGGAGCAGTTCAGAACGCCGGTCGTAGCACATTCAAGTCCTATCAGCATCAAAAGTGAATGATGAGCACACGGAAGAAACAGGACAACCTCACAGTGCCGACCCAAACAGGCCAAACACAAAAGACCACAGGCCGTGTGACCCACTGCCACACAACCTGAAGTGCAGAGCTGTGCAGAGGACCAGTTCGGAGTGCTTAGGTGGCAAAGGGAAGGGCGGCCAGGACTGAGGCCACCGCAGGGAGGACAGAGCCCCCCACCACAGGCAGGAGCCCGGGACACCCCACCAGGCCCCGCAGGCCCCGCCTGCCCCGAGTGAGAGTCTGGAGCCGGGCTGCTCTAGGACCTTCCCACAAGAGTACGGCAGCTCGCCCCGACTCGAAGCTGAAATAAGGCTAGCCAAGTGTCCTGTGTTCTAGAAAGTAAACAAATATATTAATTACATGAAATAACTGCAACCAAAACCCACCCTGAGCCCTGGCTGCTGTGGCTCAGTGGATTGAACGCCAGACTGCAAAGCAGAGGGTTGCTGGTTTGATTCCCAGTCAAGGCACATGCCTGGGTGGCAGGCCAGGTCCCCAGTGTGGGGAGTGCAAGAAGCAAGCACACACTAATGTTTCTCTCCTCTTTCTCCCTCCCTTCCCTTCTGTCTAAAAATAAATAAATAAAACCTTTAAAAAATCTATTCTATTTTTAAAAAAACCACCCTGAGCTCCGTTCCCCATCCACAGACTTACTCTGCTCAGTCTGGAGACGGCCAGGGAGACGGAGGTTTTAAACTCCTCTGGGTTCTTCTGCGCTAAGGTGGTGATGAGACTCGTGGCGGCAGTCACTACGCCCTGGAAGGAGGACACACACACAGCATGCGTTTCAACCCCAGTCAGGACATCCAAAGCGGACCTCTGGTTCCCAACCCATGTTTCCAGTAACACTTTAAGGGCCAAACCTGGCCACCCGCAGCTCGCCCAACACTCTGAAGGTGCGAAGGTGCCCGCGGGCGGTTTTCTCCATCCAGCTTCTCGCCAACAGCCTGGCAAGCGCCAGGCAGCCCCCACCCACCACAGCTCCACACCCCGGTCCCCACCCATCCTGTCACCTTGTCCGCCCAGTTGTCTGTCTGGCCCGTGGACAGCAGTGCCCACCACCCCACTTTCTCATCAGCCCACAGTGCACAGGACCATGCTCCAACCAGCGGAGCCACTGGCCAGGGCAAGCCCCTTGTTGAAAGTGGCCCAGGCCACGTCTCTGCCACAGGGCCCAGAGGGGGCACCTCCCTCCCAGCTGGGACCTCCTTGGCAGCACAGGAAGCCTCGGCTACTGACGCAGCACAAGTCGTGGCTGTTCCCAGTATCTTGTGACTCTTGAAAGATTTCATCTACGCAAAGATGCTTTCTCTCAAATATAATATAAAAAAGACAGGCTGAACAACACTACTTCACAGCGAAGATGTGAGCACAGGCAGCTCGAAAACTGCCCTGGGATCGGATGCTCCCCTGCCCCTGCCCTGACTCTGGGAGCAGAGGGGCAGGGGCCGTCAGGGCCAGGTGACCTCCTCGGAGCCGTGCTATGCTGTCCCTCTGCTGCTGGTGGGATGTGAAAGCCACACCAACGAGCCGCTGACCGGCCTATCTGCCCCTGGCGGGCAAAGTAAGTGCCAGAGACACCCTGGGCCAGACAGACAGAAAGCTCCCACAGACTCCACGCCTAACACGCAGGCTGCACCAGCGCAGACAGCTGCTCGCTGCAGTGCCCGAGTGCCCGGGCCTGGCCTGGCTCACCAAGTCTCTACAGGATGGAACGAGCAATCTGCCAACAAGAGTTTGCTGGAGCTCCTGGGCCACTGAGCACAGGTTCTGGCTGTCACTGCATCCCTGCCCCATCTGTGCAGGGAGGAGGCTGGACCCAGGGACCCGTCTGCCATGGGGCTGCAGGAGCGCCCCTGAGGAGGCAGCAGGACGGCCTGTGCCAGACACCCATGCACCTGAGCAGCAGTGTCCACACACGGTGCTACGCCCCGAGGAAGCCAAGACACTCAGTCCCAGCCCATCTGCCCTCCGTCGCCACTGTGCAGCACCTGGTTCTGGGGCAGCTGAGGACCCCCAGCCCCAGGTCTGGGCCTTCACCAACTCCTGGCCCAAGCCTGGATCTGTAGGAAGCTCTCTGAGCCTCTGAGCCTCTGAGCCTCTGTGGCCTCATCTGCAAAACTGGGAAATGCCCCACTCACTGCCTCACAGGGTCTCCCTGAGGGGTAACTTGGGAGCTGACGCCTCCCGGCCTCTAGCACTGCTTCCCAGCCCCCGGGTGGCATCTGACCCGGTATGACCTGGTATGACCCAGCAAGTATGGCTGGCCTGTGAAGCCACAGTCCCAGGCCACCCTCTCCCGACAGCTCTGCACGCAGAGGAGGGGCTGCCCTGTCCCAGACACAAGTCTGCCCCAGGGACGGGGCAAGTGAGGTGGGGACAGCTCACTGACTATCACGCCCCCAACAAGCTCTCACCTCTGAATCCCCAGGTGAAGATCATTTATGTTCTATTTGATTTTTAAGGTAGATTTCTCTTCCAGGAAAAGTCATACTACCCACTAACATATACCCTCCCTCCACTCAGCAGGACAAGTGCCCCATTTGTCTCAGAGTGTGACTCTCTCGTTTACACAACAGAACACGGGCAGGACAAGGCCACTGTGTCCAACCCCTGCTCCTGACCTTGCCTCCCAGCGCCATGTCCCACACGCCCTCTCAGTGCGGACATCTAACACAACCACCGAGTCACTCTAGGCCCGGTCCTCACCCAACGCACTGGGAACACCCTCACTGCACAGGGCGTCTGTGGAAAACAGGGCCTCTGTCGTGCTCAGCTGTGCAGCCCAGCCTGCAAGAGGTCCCCAGTGCAGAGTCCCGGGTGAGCCAGAGATTGCATCAACTCCTCCCCCCTGAAGAGGGCGCTCCAGGCTGGAGGGTTGACTTTTTGAGATGCCCCACAGAGGGAGCAGGGAGCCATCACAGCGGCCATTCCTGCAAAGGTGGCTCTTAGCCAGAAGCATTTACCAAGTGCTGGTCATTGAGGAGGTGCACTACTCGAGACGCCCAGTCGCCGGTGGGGACGAGGTGGGGAGACGTCCGGTACAGGCGCAGCAGACACAGGGCGGCACTCTGCTTCGCGCTGTCCATGGTATCTCTGAAAGACAGACACAAGAGTCACTTGACAACAAAGCCAGCAGGACCAGGGCCCCAGGGAACACCCACTCAGAGGCCCTGGGGGCAGAAGCACGGCAGTGGGCAGGCTGCGTAGCGTGCAGGGTAAGGGTGCTTCAGCCTCTGCCGTGCCAGAGCGCATGCCCCCACTAGGGGGTCTGTCAGACACAGCCGCCTCCAGGGACTGCTCGCCCAGGAGAGAGTCCGCTCCCTGCTGCCTGCCCCCCTTCGAGGGACGGCACTGACTCACCCCGACTGCTGGAGGGCCCCGGGCTATGCGGCATCACGCCTCTCACCGTCTGCCTGGAGGTGCCCCCCACACATCGCCTCCGTCTCCAAAACAACCGACCAGGGGGCGCTGGTCCCTGCCTGCCCTCAGTGCTGCGGAGCACCAAGAGGCTGGGGGGCCCTCCCACAGGCCCCAGGAGGGGCTCTGCTCCTCTCCGTCTGCACACATGGCCCATCTTCATTTCAGGGAAATGTTCCTGAATTGTCCTCTGACTACATCTCAGAGATTATCTCTGTCTGCTCTCCATTTCATTCAGACAACAGGCATTTATCAAGCACCTACTATATTCCAGACACAATTCAAATGCTGGTAATAAAGCCAGAGCCACTGCGGACAGAAATCTCAGACCCCCCCAGTGCTTGCCTTCTGAGGGTGGGCCGGGGCCAGCATGGGAGGGAGGAAGGCCAGGGAAGGCCTCACTAGACCTGGGCTGCCCTGATGGGTGAGGGTCCAGGGTGCCATGCAGCCCTCAGTGGGGGGTAGCCCTGCGCCCGAATCCTCTCCAGCTTCTCTCTGGTGGACAGCCCCCACCCCTCAGTTCACTCGACCACCTCCAGTCCTTCTCCATCTCGGTGCTGCGCTCTCAGGGCTCCTCCAAGCACCCTACTGCGGCTGCCTGACCCGCGTGTGACGGTGTCCCAGGCTCCCCACCAGCTTCCTCAGCTGTGCATTCGAGCTCTTATTTCACTGGGCTATTCTGTGGTCTCTCCCTGCCAGACTTCTCGGTCTGCCCCTGCTGTGACCTTCCTATGACACTCCTGCAGAGCTCACACGGCCACCCTGCCACGGCAGTTCCTGCACTTGGTCTAGCCCAGGCTCTTCCACACGGCACGCTGACACGCAGACCCAGGTTGTCCTCGGCCACACGGCCCATCAGGTACACTGCAGGACACGGTGCATCAGCCCTGGCCTCCCCCAGAAGATGCCAGCAAAACAGGCCCCACTGCGACGACCAGATGTGCTAAGACTCTGCCCAAGGTCCTCTGGGAGAGCACCAACTTTTGAGAACCATGGCCCCAGAGCCTTGCTCCAGTGTGGGTGGGTACACTTCCTGACATCCTCCACCCTCACCAATGAGTCTCCAAGGGTCTCTGCCACGTTCCTGTGGCCAACTGTCCTGGAGGACCTTGTCCCCGAGTCCTGAGCAAGTGCCCTGGGCTGGGGCCGTCTGTCAGCCAGGCATGTCCCATGGACATGGCTCCCAGGCAGTCTCTAAGCTCAGCAGTGTCTGGAACGGGAGGGGCACCCTCCCTCCCAAAACCCCGAGACCAGGGTGGCCCAGTAGCGCTCTGAACTCCCCCAGAGCTGCCAGCTCGGCCCCATGCAGTGTCCCCCCCAAATTTGGGGGCGCGGGGTGATTTACAAAGAATTCTCGGCACCTGGGAGCATGGCCTTCCCCCACCACGACCGGGGAAAGGGTGAGAAGAGGCGCTGCACACACAGAACAGCTGCTCCTCCTTCTGCGGCCTGGGTGCGGCTGAGGCCACTTCTCGGTTTGGCTGCGCCTGGCCGGGGGCGGGGAGGCCAGACTGGGCTTCACCTGACGTCTAAACTGCATCTGGTCTCCCACTGCACAAAGTGCTGAGATTAACTCATTCTATGAACTATTAGAGTAGTTACACACTTGATACGTCTAACATGACAGACATATTTCAACGAGTCACAAGACACATACCCAGCTACGAGGATTTTCGGGATCTCCCCAGCAAACGCCTCGGCCATCTCGCGGCTG
The DNA here is from genome assembly GCF_014824575.4 of Sturnira hondurensis. Classification (NCBI taxonomy): domain Eukaryota; kingdom Metazoa; phylum Chordata; class Mammalia; order Chiroptera; family Phyllostomidae; genus Sturnira; species Sturnira hondurensis. The sequence goes on along the minus strand of NW_028097956.1, from coordinate 380,537 downwards.
CCCACGTTGGCGACGCAGTGCAGGGCCAGACCCATGAAGGTGGGGTTCCGGCTGGCCAGGTCGTTCTTGATGGCGTTGTTGATCAGGCGGATCAGCTCGCTATTGGAGTTCACCAACACAGAGATGAAAAGGTAGCCCTGGGTCCGAAAAACGAGACGGCAAGGTGCTCAGCGCCAGCAGGTGCACGCGGCCTGAGGCCTCGGGCAGCCTCACACAGACTCGGGCAGCCTCTGTCAGGACCGCACCCTGCCTGCTGGGCTGCCGCGAGAGCCACGTTGGGGAGGGCCCATCTGCACCTGGGTGCAACGCCACACCTGTTACAGAAGCTGGGTCTCTGCTTCTGACTCTGCCATGAGAAAGTCCTGCAGGATGAACCTGAGAGGCAGGCAGAGGTCCCCACGGGAACCAGACACCTCGGCCCTCTCCCCAGTCCCCTCATTTGTCTGCTGACGTGGGTGAGGAACACAAGCTCACCGCTGTCCTGGAGGAACTGTAACTTAACAGCTCTACGGCGAATTCCAGAATCCCAGGTGACTGCCGTCCCCCTCTCTGGATTCAGTCTCTGCACACCCAGCCCATGTCACCCGACAGTCCATCCGCTCCCCACGCAGGGGCACAGTGAGTTCTCCACACCCATCTGGTCTTGGGAGGAAGACCCGAGTTGGCGCTGCTGCCCTTCCAGCTCGGCCCACACCACACCCAGTCCACCCCTCTCCCTCAGTCTCAGCTCGGGGCCTCACCAGGGCGCCCTCCCTCCCGGCCGCCCCTCTCTTCAGGTCCCCGCTGGGCACAGGCCAGGGCTGTAAGTCTCTGTTCACAGGGTGGCCGACGCCATCTCCCCACTGGCCCACACCTGCTTTTGGCTCACTACAGTCCAGGGGTCCTCCCGGCACCCAGCTCAGCCAATGGCAAACTCCAGTTCCTGTCGAGTGAATACTAAACGGAATTCCTGACACCTGCGGCGGTCTTAGTTCCTGTAAGCCAGGTCCTTGTGCAATAGAAGGAAGTGTCACTAGGTGACACTGGAGAGGTTGTGAAGACACAGCGCTGCTCCGAGATGACCAGGGCCACCTGAGAAGGTGCCTGGGGGCAGGAGCCAGCCCACGTGGGAGTGGCGCCCGTTCCAGGAACTGGAGCCGGGCCAGGGGCCACGAGGCTCTGGAGAGAAGACAGCCTTCCCTGCCCCTCCCTCTGAGGCAGACCTCACAGGGGCCCTCACGTGGCTGTAGGCAGTGGGGCCGTCAGCTGGCCCTAGGCAGTACCAGTGTGAGCCCATGGAAACGTCCCGGACTGTGCGGAAATTGTAAAGAAACGGCCACTGCGTTAAAAGACCCTCGCCCAGGGGGAGCCCCTGGAAGGCTGCGCTGGCACCCGGAGCCCCTCTTTGACACCAGCCTGCCCAGACACCACCTGCAGTGACACTCACAATCTGCTTCTCCGTGTATCTGTTGGAGCTCAGCAGGTTCACGGCCTCCATGTGCCCGAAGTCAATGTCATGGCCCAAGAGAAAGATGAAGAGCAACTTGCAGACATACTTCTTTTTACTGTAGCCATCGAGAGCCTTGTCACCTAGAAGGGAAACCAAGCTCTCAGCGGCAGAGACAAGCCAGGCAGCGCAGGAGCCCGCCTCCAGCGGGGACCGCGGCCAACCCACGCTGACCCTGCACCGGGCACAGGCGGCATCTCTGCACAAGGGGGTACAGCCCAGAATCCAGATGTCTGGGTTCCCTAAACCACAGAAACAGAAGACCTGAAGCAGGAGCTGTAGGCTCCCAGGACAGGTCACCCCTGAGCAGGCACCACTGGGGTCACACTCTGACCTGCCACCGTCCCCTAGGGCTCCTGGAGACAGCCCTGCCTTACACCAACATGTTAACAACCCCCCAAATAAATGTACTGGCCAGGCAGACGAGCACCACATACTCTCCCACCTCACATCAGCTCTAGGACACATCCCCCCATCACACCACACAGAAGGACCCAAAGGGCTCCACTCTCGACCCCAGCCAGCCTGTCCTGTCCTCACCAGATACCGTGGCACACCCCAACCATGTCGCCTGCAGAACAGAAAACACCCCTTTCGAGGCCCACTCAGCCCCACCATTATCAACACCAGAGGCACTTTAAAAATGTAGTGTTCCTTGGAGCCAGCCATGAGCAGACTACACAGAGGTGACAGCCAGGGGGGCTGGTGGTCTCAGTGACTTGGTGGCCGCAGCAAGAAACCAAGTCCTCTCTGTCCATGGCACCCAAGCAGGGCCCCAGCCTCAGCCCTGCCTGTGGTCAGATGGGCAGCAGAGGCAGCTTTGGCCCTGGGCTCTGCGGAGCAGCTCTGTGCGCCGTCCGGCCCATGATGGAGTTAAGTCAGGGCCGTGGAGCCTGGGTGTGGCCTGGTGAGGGCAGGCTGAAAGCTGCCCCTCCAGTGTCTGGTGCAGGGGGACCCCAGCATTTCCCCAGCAAGTTTCCAGCCATCAGCCCTTCCAGACCTGGCCCCCAGTAGCACCCACTCCAGGGGCTGTTGACCAAGGGGCAGGGTCAACACAGAGCTCGAGAGTGGCATTAAGGTGTCCTGCCTCAGGTACCACTCGCGTGTTCTAAGCCACTGAGGGCTCTGCCCCACGGCTCCCTGTGGCCAGAAACAGAAGCTCTGTTTGATGCACACGGCCCAGCTGTCTGTCTCCATCAAGAAAGTGTGAGTGCTGGCTCCACCAGCACCCCCCCCCCAAACACTCCCATCCCCCTGTCCCAGTCCCCCTCAGAGGCAAGGCCAAGGCCACAGTGTGCGCCAGGAGCCCAGGGTCCCGGTGGCCACCATGGGCACCGCCAAGCTTTGCTCTTCACTCCACAGGAGCCCAAGGCCACCCCAAACTACAGACGCATCATCAGGACCCCGGATCCGAGCGCCGCCAGTCAGCTCCCAATGTACGCTGGGTGTGCAGGTCCCAGGCAGAACCCCTGTGCACCTCTCCACTGTCCCACAAGATGGCACTGGAGAGGCACGAGAAAGAAGCCCTCCTGCAGCTGGGGGCGAGGACAGGACTCCGTGGTCCCATGGCAAACCTGACCCGATGCTGGTCAGAACCTTTGCACAGCCCTCTCAACACAAGCCCCGTGAGCAGACAGACAGCTGCCCACACCAGCGACCCGACTGCCCTCTGCACACCCTGCGTGGCCTGGCCAAGGCAGCGACTTTTGCTCTCTCCAGCAGGCTGAGCTGCGCCTGTGCTCCAGGGAGAGGCCTCCAAACCTGTCCTCCTCGGGGCTCTCCTTCAGCGCTGGAGGCCATGCTGTCCCCTGTGTCTCACCATCACCCTTACTAGAGCTCAGCATGCCCTCTGACAATCAGCCTTGGAGCCCACAGCGTGGCTCCCCACCCCACCCCACCCCCGCCGGCTGCACCAGCCTGAGACCGTCCTCCACAGGTCAGTTTCAGCACTGGGCCAGCCAGCCTTGTGGGCCCACCACTTCGAAACTCTTGCCGAGGCTTTTCTGAGCTGTGGATGGGGATGTCGACAGTGACAGCCATGACCCCGGCCTGCCAGTGGAGGTGGGGAGAGGGCAGGAGGGACAGTGGGCCACCCGCCCCAAAGTCTGTGTCCCTGGCTGTCAGCTCCTCCAAGGCCCACAGCTCAGCAGGCCCTCACAGAAGCAGGACACTGTGCCGGGCTGAGCAGTGGCGGGAAGGAGCGAGAGCACAATGCAGGCACAAGAGGGCACGAAAGACAGCAAGAGGCTTAGGGCAGGTCCTTCCTCACCCATCTCTCAGAGCTCAAATCTCTCTCCAACTATGTCCATCCATCCACGGAGCTCTTCATAAGGTTACTGCAGGTCTCAGTTCTGGAACTCCCACTTGTTCTTATTTCAAAATCTGCTGTGTCACCTGTGACATTTCCCAAGTTCCCTGTTGAAATTTCGGGTTTTGTTGATTTACATCTTTAACACGGTCAGCCTTGTTCCTGATCATATCCTATGCCTGGTACCGGGCCTCCAGGACTGTCTGCCGTCTCTGCTGTGGGCCAGACTGCCCAGGACCCCATGCTGGGTGTCAGACCTGGAAAACCCACTGCAGGGACCCTCGGCAGCCCCGCTGACTGCATCTCCCCCCAAGACAGGACTGTCCGTTCACCTCGTCTAGGTGGAAGACCTGAGGTCCCGTAAAGCATCCAGGCGTTTGGAGCCCCACCACACTGTGATGGGGCTTGCCCACCTCCCATCGCTCCTGCCCTGAGGGCACTGCCTTTGGGGGGTCTCAGTTCACAATGGAAGAAGGAAGGGGGTCTCCACTTTGGGTGGGCTCTGAGCTTTGACTTTTTCTCCTCTAACCAGGGCTGCTCACACCTGGGAGCCATCCTGTGGACTAGACAGCGTTGAGCAGCCTCCCTGGCCTTCCCCCACTAGGTGGCAGTAGCACCCTCCCACCCAGGTTGTAACAACTAAAAATGTCTCTAGATCTTGCCCAACGCCCCTGGAGACTTCCCAGGTCAGCAAAACCAGGCCTCTGCTTCCCACCTGTGCCTTGGGGGTCAAGAATGCTCTCAAGGTGCAACAGCTGAGGGCGGGGCCTGTGAGCACTGGGCGGACCTCCCCTTGGGATAAGGCTCAGTGACTGCTCCCTTCCTCAATGACGCTCTCAAGGTTTGTTTCATGCTGTCTTTTTTTTAATCCTCCCCAGAGAATACGTTTTTTATCGATTTTTAGAGAGAGCAGAAGTGAGAAAGAGAAGGGGAGAGAAGCACCGATGTGAAACAGAGACGCCGACCAGCCGCCTGCGGCGCAGGCCCACAGCCTCCTGCTGTCTGGGATCCCACCCCTCCCACCCCCCCACCCCCCCCACCCCCACCCCCCCGCGCCGGCCTCGCTGTGCCTCTTCCCAGGGTTTTCCGGGTAAAGGGCTGGTCTCCGTCTGCCAGTGCAAAGCGGCACCTGAGCACGCACACCGTGACGGTGCACAGGGCTCCAAGTGCAAGGCACGCAGGCACAGCAGGGGGAGGACTCAGTGAGGGAGCAGAGAAGCCCGCGCTCTTGTCCTACGACTGCACACTGCAGGGACATTTTAGACGCGCGGGTTAAATACGATGCACTAACATTCATTTTACTTTCTCAATGTGAGCACCGGAAAGTTCTGCATGCAACGCACAGTATTTCTAGGGGACAGCACGGATCTAGCATCTAACCTACTGCCCCGTAGCGGAACACACACCTGTGCAGACGAGGGACAGGTTTCCCTCACCTGCCACTGCTCCGGCACACACGTGCTCAACCAGCACTGACCGGTTAACGGCCAGGAGGGAGTCTCCTTCCCACACACCACAGTCACCTTAGACAGGCATGAGGGTGGGGAAAACAGCATCTACACTTGCAGCTGGAAGACTCACCGCCTGAACAGCCATGAACGTTTCACACCACAACTCTCATCCTCCCAGGACTTCGCTGCTGTTTCCACACCTGGATGTGGTCAGCGCAGCAGACACAGGCCTCCCCACAATGCAAGCCGGGGGCCACTGCCGGCTCTGCCGTCCTGGGCTCTCAAGCCACATGGCCAAGGGCTCCGCCCTTCCTGCCCAACGCCAGATCCTCGAGTGGGCAGTGTGCGCTCCAAAGCACCCTGGCGGCCAGCGCTGATCCTAGCAGAGCCGCACCATCACCTGCCGCCTCCCTGCACCTTTCACTGCTGTGACCCTCTGGACCCTGGGCCTCCCAGGGTCTGCTTCATGGACAGCCCGGCCCAAGATCAGCAGTGCCCATCTCACAGCTCAGAAAGGAGACGCAGCAGGTGAGGTGACTTGACAGGGTGGCACGTGTCCTAAGCATCAGAGCAGGACCCTCACCACCATGGGACACCCCTCCTTCAGGAAGGAATAGAAGCCACAGCCCCTCACCAGAGAAGGTGCCCGAACGGCATGCGAGCACATGCACAGGTGCCCCACGGGTTGGCCACGTGGGGAGTGCACATTAAAGCAGCAGGGAGGCCCCACGGCACACCCCGTGGAATGACTCGAGTCTGGAGCCTGGACACCGGCAGGCGCTAGGGGACTCGGAGCGGCAGGAAGCTCACCCACTGCGGCCGGGAATGCAGACCGGCAGCCCCTGAGGGAGACGGCTTGGAGGGTTCTCACGGAACCCAACTTGCTCTGGCCACGGCTCCCAGTGGCCGTGCCCCTTGGCACTGACCCAGAGGGGCTGAACGCCGACGCCCATGCCCACACAAAAACCTGCACACGGTGTTTACGGCAGCTTCTTCCTAACCGCAAAACTGGGAAGGGACCAGACGCCCTTCGGGAGGTGATGGGTGGCCAAGCTGTGGTCCACCCAGACGGCGGACTATGAACTCAGGGCGGAAAAGAAACGAGCTACCAGGTCAGGAGAAGCGTGGAGGAAACGTAAACGCATATTCCTGAGTGAGAGGAGCCACCCTGAAAAGGCTGCAGAGGGTCCGACGCCACCTCCACGACGCTCCGGAAAAGGCAAAGTGCGGCAGCATGAAGAGCTCAGCAGTTGCCGGGGTGGGGCGCACACAGGATTTTTAGGGCAATAATACCATAGTGGTGTACATCTGTCACTACACGTTTGTCCACACCCAGAGAACACGTGACACCAAGATGAACCCAATGCCAACTGGGGGCTCCAGGTGAGGACAGGTCAGTGCGGCCTCACTGACCGAGACAAAGGCACCATCTGCTAGGGCGTCCTTAACAGGGAGGCCGTGCACGGGGAGGCAGGACACAGTGGGAATCTCTGTGCCTTCCTCTTAATTTTGCTGTGAACATAATACTGCTTTGAAAGAATAGTCTTCATTAGAAAAGATAAATGAAAATACTTTATTTTTTTTAATTTATTTATTTTTTTAAATATATTTTATTGATTATACCATTACAGTTGTTCTATTCCCCCCCTTCAATCCCCTCCACCCACACCCTCCCTCCCCCACCATTCTCCCCCCCTTAGTTTATAACCACGTGTCTCAAGTTCTTTGGATTCTATATTTCCCCCACTATTCTCGCCCTCCCCCTATCTATTTTCTACCTACCATCTATGCTATTTTCTGTGCCTTCTCCCCTCTTCTCCCCCTCCCACCCCCCTGTTGCTAACCCTCCATGTGTTCTTCATTTCTATGGTTCCACTCCTGATCTAGCTGTCCTCTTGGTTTGCTTTTGTTTTAGGTGTGGTTGTTAATAACTGTGAGTTTGCTGTCCTTTCACTGTTCATCTTTTTCATCTTCTTTTTCTTAGATAAGTCCCTTTAGCATTTCATATAATAAGGGCTTGGTGATGATGAACTCCTTGAACTTGACCTTACTGAGAAGCACTTTATCTGTCCTTCCATTCTAAATGAAAGTTTTGCTGGATAAAGCAATCTTGGCTGTAGGTCTTTGGATTTCATGACTTGGAATACTTCTTTCCAGCCCCTTCTTGCCTGTAAGGTCTCTTTTGAGAAATCCGCTGACAGTCTGATGGGTACTCCTTTGTAGGTGACTGTCCCCTTATCCCTTGCTGCTTCTAGGATTCTCTCCTTCATTTTGGTCTTGGCTAATGTAATTATGATGTGCCTTGGTGTGTTCCTTCTTGGGTCCAACTTCTTTGGCACTCTCTGAGCTTCCTGGATTTCCTGGAAGTCTATTTCCTTTGCCAGACTGGGGAAGTTCTCCTTTATTATTTGTTCAAATACGTTTTCCACTCGTGGCTGTTTCTTTCCCCCTTCTGGTACCCCTATAATTCGGATGTTGGAACGTTTAAAGATGTCCTGGAGGTTCCTAAGCCTCTCCTCATTTTTTTGAATTCTCATTTCTTCATTCCTTTCTGGTGGGATGTTTTGTTCTTCCTTCTGGTCCATTCCATTGATTTGTGTCCCCGTTTCCTTTCCATCACTATTGGTTTCCTGTGCATCTCCCTTCATTTCAATCAGTCTAGCCCTCACACGTTCCTCTAATTTGTAACTTTGTTCCTCTAATTTGTGACTATAATCAACCAGTTCTGTGAGCATCCTGATAAATAGTGTCCTGAATTGTGCTTCTGAGAGGCTGGCAACGTCTCGGTCGCTTAGAGTTATTGGCTCTGGGACTTTGAGTTCTTCTCGCGCCATCTTTCGGGTTGTTCGTGCCTGTTCCATAGCAGGATCAGAGCCCTAAAGTGTTCACTAGAACAGGGCAACTCAGTCGCTGGGTTGTGACGTTGTATGTGGGGGCGGGGTCAAAGAGGGACAATGGCGTCCCGTCTGCCGCCTGCCGCCCTGGCCCTCACCGGTGCTGAAGGGCAACTAAGTCACTGGGTTGTGATGCTGTATGTGGGGGCGGGGTCAAAGAGGGACTATGGCGTCCTGTCCACCGCCTGCCGCCACGGCCCTCACCGGTGCCGCAGTTGCTGCCGTCAGTCACCGGGCCCACGCTTTTCGTCCCACTGCACGCGAGTGTGCCACCGCCGTCAGCCCTTGCCCCCTGGGGCCTGCGTGGTCTGTCTCACTGTGCGCGAATATGCACCCGCGGTCTGCCCCGCACCCCAACTGGTTCCCGTCTGCCTGCGCGCCTGGATCGGGGGCCCTGTCCTGCCCGACCCTGCTCACTGCTGGCTCCGCCCCTCTTACCGTCCCCGTTGAACGGTTAGATGTAGTCGGACTTCCGTATAATTCAATTTTCTGTCGTTTGGTTGTGTCTTTGTTTCTCCAAAGCTTTGTTGTATTCAAACTTGGTTGTGGGAGAAGGCACAGTGTTTCCACCTATGCCTCCATCTTGGCGGAAGTCCCAATTCATTGAAAATACTTTAAAGCAATGAAAGTTCTAGACCTCGCACTCAAAAACACGCACTGAGCAAACCATTCTGGGCGCGTCCCAGGCCCCTAGGCGCGTCCCTGGGCTGAAAGCGTCACAACACGGCACTTCCCCGGGGGGGGTCGGCAGGGGCACAACCAGTCACTGATCCCCTGAACCCCACTAGCCTTCCCATCCCCTGGCAGCACAAGGGAGCTTCTGCCAAGGAGTCCTGTCTTCCTGCCCCCACGACCCCTCAGGGCCGGTCCCAGCCCTATGCTCTACCCACGATTTTTGGGAAGCTTCAGCCAGTCTCTAAAGTCTGCGCAGAGACTTGAACAAAGTCTCAAACCTGTAAGAATTAACTAAAACACTAAGGCTTAAAGGGCTAGGCAGCCCTTCCCAACTAGGTCCTTTAGACTGCAAACCGACACTCTACAGGTGCACCCCCACAAAAGGGGGGGCCAGGCAATGTCACCAACACCGCAAAAACACGCCAACACAGGAAGTGCTTGGATCCCTTGATGAAGCTCCACACAAATCCCCAGTGGCCTTGGGTAGAGCATGTCTTCATCAAGGCTCCCACTCGGAGCCCCGTGTGCGGGTCTGCTGGTTCTCACACTCGGGGTCCCCAGGGGTCCCCAGGGGCCAAGGCCTTCGTGGAGGTCGCTGGTCTAGAGCAGCCTCCTCCAGCTCCGGGAAGAGCCCGGGTCTCAGCGGCACCACACTAGCTGATCTACTCTGAGCAAACATCAAAGGACTTGAGAACAACCAGCAGGCTGACCTGAAACACTTTTAAATTCTACACAGCCATGCCAGTAACTGTAACTAAGAACTTAACTTTGGTTTGAAGTGAAAAAAAAACAAAAAACATTACAGGATTAAGACCTGGCTGGTGTAGCTCAGTGGGCTGAGCACGGGCCTGCAAACTAAGAGGTTGCAGGTTCAATTCCCAGTCAGGGCACCTGCCTGGGTTGTGGGCCAGGTCTCCAGTGGGGGATTCATGAGAAGCAACTGATCTATGTTTCTCCCCCTCCCTTTCTCCTTCCCTTCCCCTTTCTCTAAAAAAAGAAATAGATAAAACCTCTAAAAAAAAAGATTAAGTCCCTCCCATGTGAAATTGACAACAGAACATTTGGTGAGGCCACACATACTTACCTTTGAATTTCGATCGAATGTTTGCCAGCTCCTTGTTTATTCTCTTTATTTCTGCTTCTTTACTTTTGCCTGAAAATAAGCACAAATGCATTAACTGACGTCTACACACACACTTGTTCCCTGAGGAGACCGGTGCAGAGCAGAGAGGGCAGAATCACTGCTTTCAGAAGCCGGAGGCACCGAGCAACCACCTCCGACCAGACCGCCTCTGCCTGTGGCTCAGTGGGCAGCACGGCCTCCAGTGCACACGGGCAAGTTTCCCTCGCAATGACGCCTTCGGCTCACCCTCTGGCCCCAGTTCTGGAACGAGAGGCACGCAAATACCTGCTGAGTGCTTCCCAGCTAACAGCTCCCTCCTAAAAGTGACTTTCACTGCCACAGACCAGTTTTACGGTATGAACTTCTGCCACTGTGGGCTTCTAGCCCCCTTCTAGCCCCCTGTGCAGCCCACCAGCCCTCAGACTCGGACCACCCCTCCCACTCCACAGCGCTCAGGGAGGCGCGGGAGCCTCCACGACACGGTGGCGGTCCAGCTCCGCCGTGGGTCTGCGGCGTGGTGGCCTTAGCCCCACAAACGTGCATGTACGGAGCGCACCAGCATGGCACGGAGGCCGGACCGCGTCCGCTCCCCCCACCAAGACCTAGAGAGTGCAGGGCTGGCTGCGCACGCCCGGCAGAAGTACAAGGAGTCTTTCACCATGTGGGAGCAGGTGAGACGCTGTGCTTCTTGTCACAGAAACACAAGCCTGTGAGTTTCCACTGCTCTTTGGAAGCAGGACCCAGTTTACTGCTACAGACCCTGTCCAGGGGCATCCTTGGTCCAGCGGCTGCACTGCCAGGGGGAGAGGTCCGAGCAGCCGCTCCCTGGTGCTCAGGCTCACCAGCACGCTCCTCCAGACGCCCTCCCTGCCCACCCACTTGGCCTCCTCACCACCCCTTCTAGGACCCATCCTGGGATCCCCAGCAAGGCAGCCCCCTCTCCAGGACACTCCCAGAACACCATCATCTTTCACCACTAACTTGCTGATCAACAGTGCCTAAAATCTGCTGAATTACGGCAACACTCCTTTCCAGAAAGCCCCCAGCAGAGTGGCGGTAAGGACAGGGTCGGGGGACAGGCTCATCAGCAGCCAGGCTGAGGGGCAGGGACTTAGGTTAGAACCACTTCCCACCCGGGGGAGCTGCCAGACCCCTGGGGTGATGGTGGGGGCCCCACAGCTTTAACAGAAAAGTCCGAAACAGTCCGCTCTAGGGAAGGAGTGTGCAGCCTGTGAGCGGACCAGGGCACCCCAACCTCCTTTTGGCCAGACTCTCACGCCCCACCCTGCACTCCTGCCAGTTCCTCCTGGGGCAGGTCAAGGACCAACTTGTGCTTGAACTCCCCTAAGAAAGGGGTATCTCGTTGAAGCAGGTTTTCGGACCTGGCAGAAAGGCCCGTGAGAGAGCCCAGGAGGCTCCTGCTGCTCACACCTAAGGACTGCAGGTGGCTCCACACAGCCCGGACAGAGTGTGGATGAGGCACTGTGCACGCGCATGTGTGCGCACCTGGGTGTGCATGTCTGTGCCTGTGTGTACACATGTGTGCCCACACGCCTGTCCGTGTGCGCACCTGGGTGTGTACTCCCCACAGGTGTACAGGAACCTGTCTCTGTGCTCCCTGCTCTGGGGTGCCAGTAACCGACCGTCGCCCTGGGGACCTCTCCTCATCTGGCAATGCCTACATCAGGAGTGCAGCCCACAGACACGCCCGGCACTGGGTCATGGTCTGCCTTCGCTCCGCACAGCAAGGCTGCCCCAGGTGTCAAACCCTGCACACACCCAGGGGTTCCGCCAGAGCAAAGTGCTGCCCTAGGTTCCGGGTGCCCGTCCCAGGGAAGGTCTGAAGGAAGTCCGTGGGATAGTGCTGGCTGTTAGCCCACGCGCAGATTCACACACCAACTCACAACGTTAGCAGGCCTCTCCCACTGCACACCACCAAGCCATCACCCCCTGCACGGCGGGGCAGCCTGCGCCCGGGCTGGCGGGCCTTCCTGGGAATGCCAGTTCCCGCTCGCTCAAGCTGCACTTCTTCCCAGACAGTGGGCCTCACCCAGAACTTGGCCGCCCCACACTGCTGTGAGCTAGTCTAGCATAAAAACTTATCTTTTTAGATAAAGAATCCACTCTGAGGGAGGGGCAGGGTTATTGCCCTACAAGCGACACTGACTTCAGAGGCCAATCTTAACCAGGTCAAGTGCCAGCAGGAGCCACAGGATGCAGCGACATGCCTCACCATGCCTGCAGTCTGACCTCTGTTCCACCCCACACCAGCTCTATCAAAAATGTGGCGGGTCTGTCCCCCACTGAAGACACCCAGCCTGTAACAGGCATCCCCGCAGTGGACTTAGGAGCCCTGCTAGCTAATGAACAACCTGGACTAGCCCTCAACCTCTGCCCAAAACAAGTCACCAGCACGAAGTACGACGGTCTGGGTCACAGGCCCTGCTGAGAGCTCCTAAGCTGGCAGAATTGTGCTCCCACCCCCTCCCGCCCCCTCCTGGAACAGCGTGTTGGTCAGTGTCTTCCCCTGGCTTGTGAGGTGAACTGGCCAGCAGACAGTCAATGTCTTGGGAAGCAGAGTACAGAGGCCTGTCTGTCACACAGCTCATTACAGGACACCAAGGCACCCAAATGTTAAGGAGAAGTCTGAAATTCTCAGTAAAATTTGCTCTAAATAGAGACTTTTCATCTGTGTAAGAGTTCACCAAGTGAGTCAAAAGCCCAAAATTGGCCAAAAAGCCTATTTTTGAAGGAAGGTACCATTGCTAAAATTACGCTGAAGGCGGTCAACACAGCGAACTGTGGAACAAAGGCAGGACAACCGCCAGTCCAGGCCCTGCGAGCTGCACTGACGCTGGGCCATCACCCCCACCTCTCCACACCTCAGCCTCTCCACCGATGGCCACCACGAGGGCCGCAGCAGGGCACACGAGAAAGCTCACACGGAGCCCTGTGGCCACAGGAAGCTGTCCGGCACCATTAGGGGCCCTCTCTCCTCGTCCTCCTCAGTCGAGCACGAGAAGCCCGCACTCAAAACAGCCTCCCCGACAGCCCCTGGAACGACAGAGCTCGAGGAAGAGGAGGAGCTGCTGTGCCACAGAAGGCGAAGCCACAGGGACTCCAACCGATGCCCACGGGTGCTCTTGTCGGCCTTGTCCGGCTAGAATTCACTCACTGAAAGCACAGAAGGCACAGGCCTTGGGGCGTTCAGAGCGGTGCAGCCACCACCGCAATGCGACTCCCCGAAGCCCGAGTCTCCCCAGGAAGGAACCCGCCCCCACCAGCAGTGGCTGGGCAGCCCCCCAACTCCCCCCTCACAGCGGCCTCTTTCAGGAGCAGACTCTCCACAAGGTCTTTCCTGATGGGCTCCTTCCCCTTCGTGGCGCTTTCACGGCAGTGAGGATCAGCGCGCCTTCCCTCTCAGTGTGGGCTAAGGTCGCGTCACACGGATGTCATCGCCCGACCGCCGGGGCCGTTTCCGCTCTTTGGCCACTAGGAACACTGCTGCTGTGGCCATTCCACCCAGTTTTGGTGAGCACGCCTCCTTTCTCTTGGGTGTACACCTAAGAGCAGGACGGCTGAGCCACAGGGTTGCTCTGTGTGTGACATCTGGAGGAGTGACAAGCCGTTCCCCAAGGGCAGCACCACTCTGCGTCACCACCAGAAGGGGACGAGCCTGCCAGCCTCGCCGCACCTCTGCCGACACACATTCCTGCCACCACTTGGTCGCGGCCTCCCTGGCAGGTGTGCGGTGGTACCCGGCTGCGGTTCGGTTTGCATCTGCCTCGAGGCCCTTCACGCACTCACTTGGACACCTATGTCCAGGAAGCAAATGCAAACACTGTATCCCCTTTTGATTCAGTGTTGTGGGTGCAGCCATTCAATAAGACACACGAATTTCAAGTGTTTTCTCTCACTCTTGGGTTGTCCTTTCACCTCCCTGATAGCTCTTTGTAGCACAGAAATGTTTCGTTTTGATGAAGTCCACTTTATCTTTTGTTTAAAGATTTCATTTATTTATTTTTAAAAAGAGCCCTGGCTGGTGTAGCTCAGTGGACTGAGCGTGGGCCTGCGAACCAAAGAATCGAGGTTCGATTCCGTTAGGGCACACGCCTGGGTTGCAGGCCAGTTCCCGGTAAGGGGCCGGCAAAAAGCAACCATACACTGACATTTCTCTCCCCCTCTCTCCTTCCTTTCCCCTCTAAAATTAAATAAATAAAATCTTCAAAAAAAAGAAGTCATTTCCCTAGATGACAAAAATTTATTCCTGTTTTCTCACTTCACAGTCTTAGCTTCTGCACGTCCGTCTACCCCTGCCCTGAGTTAACTCGGTGCGGGTGTGAGACGGGGCCCAGTCCCACCCTTTTGCACGTGGCTCACGCAGCTAATGTGGGCCCCATTTGTTTAAAAGACTGCTCTTTTCCCTAGTGACCAGTCTTGTCACTCTCGTCAAAACCCAGCTGATGGGAAACGCGAGGGCTCACCTCTGCACTCTTGGTCCAGTGGGCAGTCTGCGCATGCCCTCAGTCCAGAACAGCGCCTGCCTGTCCACACTGAGGGCTGGCCTGCGTACAGCCTTCTGTCCCGTGGTGTCCCTGTCTGACACTGGAGTCAGCGCAATGCTGGCCTCATAGAATGAGCTGGGAAGTGTTCCCTGCTCTAGTTTTTCAAAATCTGTAAAGATCAGTACTGACTATTTAAATATTTGGTAGAATTCACAAATGGAGCTACCTGTGGGCCAGGCTTTGCCAGGCTTTGTTCTTGTGGAAAGTTTTTAAATTACTGATTCAATCTCTTCACTAACTATAAGTCCATTCAGATTTTTTTTCCTTCTTGAGTCAGTTTCAGTTACTTATGTCTTTCTAGGAATTTCTCTCTTATCTAAGTTAGTTAACTTTTGGTACACAATTACTATTCGAGGTACTCCATTCTCATCCTTTTCATTTCTGCAAATTCAGTAATCATGTCTTTTCACTCATTCCTGATATTAGAAAATTTTTTAAGATTTTATTTGTTTATTTTTAGAGGATATGGAAGGGAGGGAGAAAGAGAGAAAGAGAAACATCAATATGTAGTTGCCTCTCACAGGCCCCCAACTGGGGACCTGGCCCACAACCCAGGCATGAGCCCTGACTGAGAATCAAACCAGCGATCCTTTGATTCACGGGCACTCAATCCACTGAGCCACACCAGCCAGGGCTGATTTTAGAAACTTGAGTCGTCTCTCTTTTATCTTAGTCGGTCCAGCTAAAGGCTTGTCAGTTTTGTTGATCTTTTCAAAGAACCAACCTTTGAACTAATCTTTATTTTCTTCTGCTTACTTGGGTTTGTTAGCTCTTCTCCTGATTTATAAGATGAAACATTAGGTTAATGGTTTGAGATCTTCTTTTTTTAATGCTAGAAATCCCCCCACCCCCAAGCACTGCTTTCACTGTATCCTCTAAGTTTTGGTATGTTGCATTTTTTTTTTTAAATGGAGAAATCCTGTAAGATACTAGCATTTTCTTTTTTTTTTTTTAAGATTTTATTTATTTATTTATCTTTAGAGGGGAAGGAGAGAGGGAGAGAAACATCAATGTATGGTTGCCTTTCATGCATCCCCTGCTGAGAGTTGGCCTGCAGGGAACCGGCCTGCAACCCAGGCATGTGCCCTGACTGGGAATGGAACCGCGATCCTCTGGTTCGCAGGCCCGCGCTCAATCCACTGAGCTACACTGGTATGTTGCATTTTTATTTTCATTTATCTCAATTTGTTTAATCTCACTTGAGTTTTCTTCTCTGCCCCATGGGTTGGATAGAAAGGCACCTAATTTCCACACGTTTGTGGACTTCCTCCTGTTTCTGGTCTCTACCCTCACTGCACGGTGGCCGCATGCTCAGTCCTGCTCGGTGTACCGGAACTTCTGCCATGGCCTCACGTGTGGCCTGCTCCGAACAACATCCTCGGACACTAGGGCGGAGCGTGTGTCTCCCCTCTTCCTGGGCGGAGCCACCTATGGGTGGCCGTCAGCCGCGGTTGGGCCATAGTGTTGGAGACTCCCACACATTCCTGACCTTCTATCCATCCATCTCCATTTCTGAAGGCAGGGTATTAAACCCCCAGCTATTGTTGCTGAATTGTCTATTTATCTTCTTGTATCTTGAGGCTCTGTTACCAGGTGTACATATGGTTATAACCTTATAAATGTGTTCATGAAAGGGTCACTGTCCTTGAGGGATTGACTTTTTATCGTTGCAAAGTGTTCTTCCACGACCCAGAAAGCGACTTTGGCCTTCAAGTCCGCTTTGTCTGAAGTTGCTGTGGCTGCTCCGGCTCCCCACCGGCCACTGCCTGCCCATCATTCCTCTTCCCTCACTTGTACCTTTCAGCGTAGAGAGCCTCTTGAACACAGAACATAGTCTCTTGGAATCTCTTCTGCCCACCTCTGCTTTCTAATTCAAGCAGCTAGCCGTGTACACTGAAGACGATTACCGACAAGGGGGACTGACAGCTGCGTCTCACTGTGTTTGCTGGGTGTCTGGTGTCTCCCATCGCTGTCTTTTGTGTTACACAGTATTTTTAGCACACCGATTAATTCCCTTGTTTCTTTTACTACATTTTTCAGTTACTTTCTTAACAGATAGCCAGGAATTACAATTAACAACTTAAAACAATCTAGTTGGGTTAATATAAAGTTAATTTTAATAGGATAAACTTTGCTCCAACATAGCTGTTCCCTCCCCTCCTTTGGGCCATCATTGTCACGCAAATTACATCTTTACAGTTATGAGCCCGCCTTATAGTTTTATTTAAACTGTTAAAATCAATTAAAATTGTTTCATGCAGTTGTCTTTTAAATCAAATAGGAGATGAGAAGCACGGAGATGAAAAGGACAGTTGTACTGCTTTGTATTCACCCCGCACCCCACTCCCTCTGATCACCCCACACTGTTGTCAGTGTCCACGGTGACACATGTATGGCTTCTGTTAACCCTTTCCTCTTCCTGGTCAGATACCCTGACCGCCATCAGTCTGCTCCAGGTGTCCTTGCCTCTATTTCTATTTTGTTCGTCTGGTTATTCTGTTCATTAGATTCCACATATAAGTGAGATCATATGGTATCTGTCTTTTTCTGAATGGCTGATTTCACTTGGTCTAATGCTCTCCAGGTCCATCCATGCTGTCACAAAAGGTAAGAGTCCCTCCTTTTTCAAAGCCACGTAGTACTGCATTGTGTGAACACGCCACAGCTTTTTACCCACTCATTTGCTGATGGGCATTCCGGCTGCGCCCGGACCCTGGCTACTGACTTGAATTTTGTAACATGTACAACTTCCATGAACAATATTTGTTTGTAAGTGCACATTTTTAAAGCCTGCTCTCAAGCGAAGCCAATGTATGGAATAGACTGTAGCTCTGAGCAAGCTGCACTAGATAAAGGCAAATGCTGCACCAAAGGTGGAAGCTTTTACCCAGAAACACAATGCCCCTCACAAACTTGGGGGGTCTGTCTCCAAGCACTCTTTCTGCCTCTGCTTCCACCCCTCCTTCCTGGGACTCGTGGACACGTCAGTGTGCCTGGTGGCACCCCACAGGTCTCTGACCTTCACTCTGTTCACCTTCTGTCCCCTAGACTAGACCCAGTTTGCCTACAGAGTGACCTTTATGGGTCTCCACAGGCCGACTGTCAGCTCCCTGATCCTTTCTTTTGCCAGTTCAAGTCTACTGTGGAGCCCTCTGGAGAGTTTTTCATTGTAACTGTTGTATTTTCAACCCCAGAACTTGTTTGTTTTTTTTTTAACAATTTCTGATTCAATTATTGATATTCTATTTGGTAAGAGAAAATATCATTCTCATATTCTCCTGTAATGACTTAGACAACGGTTTCTGTTAGTTCCAGGGACATTTATAGTAACCAATTCCTTGTCAGTAAGTCCAACATGGAACCCTTGCAGAGTTTCTACAGACTAAAGACGGTGCCTTAGATGACACACCCTTCCCAGGGACGTGGCTGCTGCTGCGGTGGCAGCTGCTTAGTGACTCCCCAGACCTTGTCATGAAGTCTGGAACCCTCTCGTTACAGCCACCAAGGTCTTGCTCAGCAGCCGAGTGCTCAGGGACCTCCTCAACTGCCTCCGGCCGGTGAGTGCCCAGACGCTCCAAGGGACTGAGGAGCACTTCCCCACCGAGCCTGTGACAGCTCCGACTCTGTCTCCGCTTCCTCCCTGCACAGGGTCAAGGGACCCCAAGGTGACAGTCAGAGGCCCTCTCCATTCAGCCCTAGACACACAGAGTCCTGCTTGTGCGCAGCCTTCTGGGTCTACACAAACCTACAAGAGCTTTCCAAAGCCCCGACAGCGTGGCATTCCTGACACCTGCCTTGTCAGGTCCTTTGCCTCCAACTGTGATAAACGACTGCCACTGCCCGTTTCCCACAGACACACTCAGGATAGGGCTCCTCCCACTGAGGGAGGCCAAAAGACGCTAAGCTCCGTCCACGGGGCATCTGAGATGCGAGGCCTCTGAGACAGTGAGACGCTCTGCAGGGCTCTGGAGGCCGACTACGGCCGTCCCTGCAGCAGCCGGTGTTCACAGCGGCCACAGGCCATGAAAGAGGAGAGTGAGAGGGGGTCCGGCGTGCAGTGCAGCTTTTCTCCAATAAAACCTCCTAAGATTGTTTCTCTTGTACCGCCAGTGTCTTCACTGCTTCTGTGCAGGAGTCCACTCCACCCAAAGGGCATTTCTCCTACAGATTCAAAGCCACTGTGACAAGAGAACTAGAACTTGACCACCCTTGTCTCCCGTCACTCCTGATTTCTAACTCTCTGAAGTCCACCTTTGCCTTTCCATCCCACTGCCTTGGTTCAGACCCTCGCCGTCTCTGCTGGACCAGAGCATCCTCTCCCTGACTGGCTTCCCTGCCTCTGAGTCCAGTGTAAAACCCATCCTCTGCGTGCAAATGACCACTCTACCAATACAAAAAAAATCGCATCGTGTCGCTCTCCTGTTTAACATGTGTCAATAGCCCCCATTCTACAGGAGTGTCTTACCTTCTTCTGCCACATCCCCACCACCCACTGGGCACTGCCCCCACTAGGAACAACCCGGGACTCCAGGAGTGTGTCCTGCTGCACTCAGGGCTCTCCACAGGGGGCTGCAGGGTGCCCCCCTTTCCTGGACCCGCCAGGCAGGACCCGGCGGGCATTACCCACACGGCACGGAGCCAGCCGCTCCCCTAAGCTGATGACCACCCCACCCCTCTCACCACCAGCCACTCGGCACTCCAGGGGCTGAGCTACTCCAGGGACGGGGCCACGTCTCAGGACCTTCAGTGTTCAGCGCGTGAGAGGAGCCACGCTTGCCACGCGGTCTCCCATCCCCCTCGACCCAACCGCCTTTCACCTTCCTCTTGGCTCACTCTACAGCAGCCACGGGGCCTCCTGCTGTTCCCTCCCCTGCTGGGGATCTTCCCCTGCGAAGGCCTCTGTGCTCGCTGCTCCCTCGGTCCAAAGTGTCCTCCACTGACTCCTGTCTGGCCCAGTGCCTTAAATCCTCCCAGCCACGCTCTTCACAGCAAGCCCAGCCCTGGTCACCCTGTCAGAAGCTGAAAACCCACCGCTCCACACTCCCCATCTCCTTGCCTCCTTCATCTTCCACTACTGTGCCTGCCACCTGCTCACGAAGACAAACTACCTTGTCCCCGTCGGTCTGCACCCCCCCCGAGCACAAGCCCCACCAGAGCAACACTGGTACCTGCCTCGCGCACGCTGCAGCCACAGGGCCCCGGGCCGCCCTCCGAGAGGCGCTCAGCAGGCCTGAGCGAGGAGGGCGTGCCCCGCATGCAGTGTGTGCTCAACGCAGCAGCACACAGCTGCCTACTGACAGTGGCCCCCGACAGTCCCCAGTTCAGCCAGGGGACAAGGGACATGTGCTAGACACTAGGGTCTCCACCTATGCAGAGGTATCTTTTCTCGGCTCCCTCTGAGGGCCCCCTCCCCTCACCCAGCCTGTCGGAGTCCCACCTGTTCGTCCCACAAGTGAATGCTCTACCCTCCCCACCTCCACTGCGACCAAAACCTCTTGTCTAGACTAACGACTGTCCCGGCCGCTCCGGGCTGTGCCGACTGCTTCCCCTGGAAGAAGCCTGAGCAACCTTGTAAATATACCCAGGCCTGTCACTCACCTGATTCCCTCCGCAGCTCCCTGTAAGACACTAGGAGGAACGCAGGCTCTGCACCCGCCCGGGGCCTCTGCCCAGCAGCCCACGCTGTCTGTGGCGCTCCCTCACTCCCTCAGGCTGGGAGCTCCAGCCACACAGGCCCTCCCTGCTCTGAAGCAGAGCCAGCTCCGTCCCACCCCACATCTCTCCCCTCACAAGGCCCGTCCCAGACGGCTTCAGGACCCAGCTTATCTGTCACTCCTTCAGGAGGCCTCTGCCAACGCCCTACCCGAGGTAGTCTCCCTGTGATCCCCTACCAGGATGAAGCATATTCTAAAAAATATTTCGATTTTTTTATCCTCACCCAAGGACAGTGTGAGAGAGAGAGAGGAAGGGAGAGACAGATACACCAATGCAGGAGAGAAGCATCAACTGCTTGCCTCCCACGTGTGCCCAAACTGGGAATTGAACCTGCAACCTATCGGTTCCGAGACAACGCTCCAGCCAACAGAGCCGCGCAGGCCAAGGCTACGTCTGTTTAAAAGGCGGAGTTCAAAGTCACTCTTCGGGGCCCTGGTCTGTAGCTCAGCTGGTCCCAGCGCACCGTCCCAGTGAGCCAAGAATGTGGATTGGCTCCCCCGTGGGGACACAGCGGCAACCAACCAGTGAACACACACATAGGTGGAACAACACAGGGACGTTCCTCTCTCGCTCTCCTCCTCTTCCTCTCTCTCTCTAACATCAATTCAAAAAACAAAATAAAGTAACTCTGGGAACTTGGGTATCCAAACTCCTCTGGATTGATGCCTCACCAAGAACAGTGGCTAGTTGACGCTTACGCCCAGAGAGAAATTTCCGTTGACTACATTCCTTCACCAACAAAAACCCCTCACAATGCACGTGGCGTCCACGAGGCTGAGCGGTGTCCACCAGACACCGCTCCCTCGCTCTGACTTCCTGGTGCCAGGGCCCTGCACGCCACGCCCGTGAGATCCACTCTCATTGTGCACGGGGACAAGGCCCTCCCTGCTCACTTGGTCCAGGTAAGAACCACAGCAAACGTCACAGAGTCACACGCTGCCTTTAAAGTTCCACTTACAGACTCATGGAAAACAAGCTGTATGGTGAGAACTGCCTGCCCGAGTTGCATTTCGTAATAAAAGGTAATTTCACTTCATTTAAAACGGAAAACATACAAGTATCAAAAGTTAAGTTACTCTTTCCCAAGGCCTTCCCTCAAGCAGTGAATAATCCACAGCATAAACGACGGTCACCAAGGCTCCCGTGTGTGTGACGTATAAAATCAGCCAAAAGCTTATTGAAAGGGGACGACCGCACGGCCATCCTGGACCTGGCACACAGACGGTCACACGGTAACTGACTGCAGGAGGGAGGACCCGCAAGGGGCGAACCTTCTGGGACGAGAGCTGAAGAGGCTCAGGGGTGGCTGCGCAGACGCCCGCGGTCTGGTCCACAGCAGAGCCACAGCCAGGCAGCCCGCCCGCCCCCCCAGTGCCAGCAGACGGCCACGGGGCCCCCCTGGAAGAGCCCGAGCACTGAAGTTCCAGGCTGGGCAACACACTGAGGAGAGCACCAAGTGACGGGCTCATGGGACGGGGAGACGCCCCTCCAGAGAGGCAGCAGCCAGGCTCACAGGACCCATTTAATCCCCATACCCTGAGAGGGCCTGAGGGCTCATTGTGAGGAAGACAGAAAAGCCCATGGTGCCATGCGAGCCCCCCATAAAACAGAGACCCTCCCCCAACAGAGGCCAGGCAGGGAAGCCTCTGCAGAAGCCCTGCCCACATGGGCCAATGCCGGTGTGCATTCATGGCGTGCATTCCTGGACAGACTCCGCCCACCAGGCGTCCAGAAAGGCCCAGGACAAGAGCCAGAGACCCAAAGAAACCTGCAGAGAAGGGGCTCAGAGCACAGCGGCTGTGCAGAGAAGGAGACTCCAAAACAATGAATATTTGTTTTTTCCTAAAGATTTATTTACTATTGGGGGGAAAAGAGTAGGACAGAAACATCCACATGTGAGCGATACGTGAATCAGTCACCTCTCGAGTGCCCCCTACTGGGGACCTGGCCTGTAGCCCAGGCACGTGCCCTGACTGGGGATCAAACCCACAACCCTTTGGTTAGCAGGTTGGCACTCAGTCCACTGAGCCACAGCAGCCAGGGCACAATGAATATTCTCTTTTTTCTTTTTTTTTTAATTTAATTGTGGTTCAAGTACAGTTCTCTGTCTTTTTTAATATCCTTACATAAATAAGAGAAAATACAGCTTTCAGAACCAGATGCCACCAAAGAATAAGAAAGCCCTGAAATTATGAAAGTGAGAACAGAAATTCAAAGTTCAAAAGAAGAGCCGGGAGGACCACGGTCACACCCCAAAGCTGGGGGCTGAAGAGCAGCAGGTGCGTTTAAAGCAGCAAAGCCAACGGGGATAGCTAATTCCAAACAATTAAAGCTGAACCACTCTTCTCCCTGAGAAGGGCACTTTCCAACGTGAATTAGGTGCTGCACATTAATCAGATCCAATGTTGTGGTAAGTGCAGAATGGGAGAAGGAAAGCCTAGGTAAGCTAACCCTCACCTTCCACAGCAGTAAGTCAATAAACAATTCCTAAAGGGGGAAAAGCCACAAACGGTATGAACAAGTGATTTAGAATTAGTAGGTAATCACATATTTAAAGTAAGCATGAATATAAATGGCTAGTAAATGAAAATAATTGACTCTGAAGTTTAGTAACAGGATGGGTAGGGGGCATATGTTTTATAATTAATTACTTGAACCACATTCTTCACTTTGGGTTTATTTTAAACATTTAATTTAAAGGACAACACCGGAAGGAGAAAACGACCCAAGAAATACAGTGGAAGACCTGCCCAGTTACTTATGACAGCACCCTCTCCCTGCCTGGCTAGGAATATTCCAGCATAGGACCAACCAGCCGCCAACCCCCACCCCTGCCCTGGGCGCCTTGGAAGATCTGGTCCCCACCACAGCTGCCCCCCAACAGTCACCCACCCCACGCTCCACTGCAGGCGTCCCTCTAGCCCAGCCTCTCAGTGCGCTCCATCCACCAGGGAAGCAAACACAGACCCCCGCGCCCCGCTGGGTCTCTCTCTCCCGTCCTCACCACCTCTTGGCAGCTTCGCCCCCACCCCAGGAGCCCAGCCCTGACCCTAGCTCTCCCTCTGTGCACTTGCTCCGCAAAGCCTCCCCTGCCAAGCCAGTTCTGGGCCGACTGGCACCAAGGGTGAAACCACACACGGTCACTGGGCCTCACACTTGAAGGCCAGGGAGGCCCACGAGGTCTTCCAGCCGCTTCTGCGCCCCCAACCCACTGGAGGCTGGGGGTCTGCCCCCACCACCACCCCCGCCCGCCCCTCCGCCTCTCTCCAACCCGCCCCCAATCCACTGGAGGCCGGGGGTCTGCTCCCCCCACCACCCCCGCCTGCCCCTCCGCCTCTCCCCAACCCTCCTTCCCTTCTCCCCGGGCCTTCTCTCCCATCAGCCGGCAAACATGCTCTACGTCCCCCACTTCCCCAGGGTCCTCTCTTTTCTCACCTGGTTCAGAGCCTCCCAACTGGTCTCCTGCTTCCCCCTCCCTCCTGCCCCCCGACATCTGCCTCTCCCTCTCCCCCCAACTCCAATGTCCCAGGCTGTCTCCTAACTCCTGTTCCAGCCACACCAGCCCCCAGCCCCCCGCCCCCTGGCCAGCACACAGCACCCCTGAGCCCAGCCACCATCGAAACTGCAACCCCTGTTCCTGCTCTATTTCCCCTTGTCCTTATTTATTTATTTATTTATTTTATTTACCTCGCTAGAACGTAAGATATGTGAAAGTATTCTTATATTGCTCACTGTGCAAATGTTAATCTGAATCAACCTTTTCTTAAAAAAAGATTTTTATTTATTTACTTTTTGAGAGAAGGGAAGGGAGGGAGAAAGAGAGGGAGAGAAACATTACTGTGTGGTTGCCTCTCATGCAGCCCCTACTAGGGACCTCGCCTGCAACCCAGGCCTGTGCCCTGACTGGGAATTGAACCAGCAACCCTTTGGTTCACAGGCCCACACTTAATCCACTGAGCCACACCAGCCAGGGCTGAATTGAGCTTTAAAAAAAAATCTGCCCTGGCCGGTGTGACTCAGTGGATTGAGTACCAGACCATGAACCGAAAGGTCGCTGGTTTGATTCCCAGTCAGGGCACAGGCCTGGGTTGCGGGCCAGGTCCCCAGTAGGAGGAGAACATGAGAGGCAACAACACACTGTTTCTCCCCCTTTCTTTCTCCCTCCCTTCCCCTCTCTCTAAAAACAAATAAATAAAATCTTTAAATACAATCATACAAAAAAAACCCACCCCACCAGTTGTCCTGGATCTCTCAGGTGGGCCCCATCTAATCAGATGAGCCCTTAACTGCAGGTAACTCTGCTTGGAGGCAGGAGACACGTGGCAGGAGATATAGCTCAAGAGGTCAGAGACCCAGATCTTGAAAGGGACTCACTGGAGGTGCTCCAGAAAAGCACGAGAAGCAACGCAGGGCAGACCCGCCCTGGGAGCTGAGACCCACCGTCCCTGTCCCCACCTGGGCCTCAGCCCCAGGAGGCCACAGGAACCAGCAGCTGGCTCTACAGACGCCTGGTGAGACTCTAGGCAGGGCCCCTGCTGAGCCCGGCTGTGCGCAAGACAGGAACACTGGCTTGTCTGCTCCACTGGCCACTGAGACCTGCAGGCTCTGCCCTTGGCAGCCACCGCCCTTTCTTCCCTCCTTACAACAAAACTCCCCAGAGAGGTGAGACTCCTGTTTCCCAATCCTTCTCTCTTAACCTACCGCATCAGATTCGCTCACTCAGCCTCTTCCACGACCCACCTGCTGGCCAGCCCCTTTGTCCCCAGCACAACTGACCCAGCAGTGGGGTCAGAGGCCGCCAGGGTCCCCATGGGCTCCACCACTTCCTAGGCAGTCATGTGGCCCTGGACCCCTGATTCTCCGCTTCCCCATCCGTAAGAAAGAGACTCACAGCGCTAACCTCAAGGATTCCCATGCAGGTCAGACAAGTGCAGGGAGGGCTCCTGCCGGGAGCAGACACACCCTGGGCAGGAGAGCGCCAGGAAGCTGCAGAGGCCCTGGCATCTGTCTGGTTACTGCCTGCCCGTGCACACACCGTGGGAAGGGCCCCACCAGACAGGAGTGGAGAGAAAACCACGAGCCTGCGGACCACAAGCCAAGGGGAAGCCTCAAACCACAGGGCATCGAGCAGAGTTCCGAGGAGCACGAGCCCTCAAGAATGGGGTAAAATGAGCCCCGGACTAAAGGCTGATTTAGTCCCTCCTTGTACAGCTCAAGTTGTTTCATCCCAGAAGAACACTCAAGAATACTTAAAGAAATATAAAATATGCAAGACTGACCAGATGAAATTCACAATGTGCAACATCCAATAAAAAATTAATAGGCATGTGAACAAACAGGAAAGTGCAAGTCTTAATGAGTAGGGGAAAGTCAAACCATAAAAACAGGCCCAGAAATGACACAGGTGACAGGCTCAGGAGAGGAGGGCAGCAAACAGCACTGACTCCATTCCACAGGCTCATGAGGGTGCAGGAGACGACCAGCCGGTCAGAGGCCTGGCAACAGAAGACGGTGAAGCAGGGATGAGGCTCCCTGGGGTCCGAGGTGTGAACTCACGGAGGGACCAGCAGGGGCCATGCACCGCAAACACAGCTCAGACACTGGGCAGGGTGAACACAGAGCAAAACTGACTGGACAGGACGGGCAGCAGGAAGACGTGGGCCTGGGGCTCCCCATGGGCATGGGATCAGAGCCCCACCGGGGGAAGGGGCAGAAAAATACCTGAAAAAAATAGCTAAAGAAATAATGGCCGATTTTTCAAATCTGAAGAATACCATAAACACGCTGGTCTCAGAAGCTCAAACCCCAAGCGCAGGAAACCCGAAGACATGTACAAGGAGCATCATAAATAAAACCAACTAAAGCCAAAGAGAAGGACAGACACTCAGAGCAGTCACGAGGAAGAGCGGCCTCACGCTCAGAGACAACGGTGACCACGGGGACTCCAGCCTGAGACCAGGGCAGCGTCCCTCCTGTCCTGGGACAGAGCACAGAGGAGGCAGCCCCTCGCCCTGCCCTGTCGGCACAACCCGCGCCCACCCCGACTCGCTGCCTCCAGCCGGGCCCTGCTGCCACGTCAGTGTGGTAATCGGACGGCCACTCTGGAGCCCCCATCCTCTCACCGTGCTGGATGGGGCCGAAGCACCCCAAAGGCCTGACCCCCGCTGCAGACCGTCGCCTAAGACACCCAGGGTCACAGCCACAGCTCTTTCAACCCCCTCCAGGCAGCCTTACCCGACCCCTTCTGTGGTGCTGACAGCCCTCCCCCTCTCTCTTCCCTGCTTTATCTTCTGCGCAACAGATGGACAAGTGGGTGGAGATACAGAGACACATACGTTTCTCTCGCTTATTCTGTCTGTTCCCACAAGAGTTTAGTTCCACTTGGGGTGGTGAACACACCATACAATATACAATGACACAGTATGAAACTGTACATCTGAAACCTATATAATTTTATTAACCAGTGTCACCCCAGTAAACTGAATAAAAAAGAAAAAAAAGGACTTAGT
Organism: Sturnira hondurensis; assembly: GCF_014824575.4. Taxonomy (NCBI): domain Eukaryota; kingdom Metazoa; phylum Chordata; class Mammalia; order Chiroptera; family Phyllostomidae; genus Sturnira; species Sturnira hondurensis. The sequence goes on along the minus strand of NW_028097956.1, from coordinate 353,811 downwards.
TCTGAAAGCGCTAAATTCTGAAACCAGTGAAACACCAGAGCCCAGAATAATCCTGGCTCGCAGCAGGCACTCAACAGATTTCTCAAATGAATGAACAAATTGTACAATTACGTCAGGAAATATCTGATATAACTGAGCAGACGAGTCAGAAACACAAAAACAAATTCTAATATACACACACCTTCAAAACACTCTTGGGGTTGCATCAAAACTACAGCAAACATTAAGAACATTATAGCTCAGTAGACTGAGCACGGGCTTGCAAACCAAAGGATCAAGGTTCGAATCCCAATCAGGGCACATGCCTGGGTTGCAGGCCAGTTCCCAGCAGGGGAAGCACAAGAGGCAACCACACACTGATATTTCTCTCCCGGCTCTCCTTCCCTCCCCTTCTAAAGATAAATAAACAAAATTTAAAAAAAGAACATTAATCACACAAGCCCTGGCTGATGTAGCTCAGTAGACTGAGTGCTAGCCTGTGAACCAAAGGGTCGTGGGTTCAATTCCCAGTCAGGGCACAGACCTAGGCTAGGAGCCGGGTCCCAGTTGGGGACACGTGAGATGCAACCACACATTGATGTTTCTCTCTCTCTCTCTTTCCTCCTCCCTTCCCCTCTCTCTGAAAGTAAATACATTCAATCTTTTTAAAAAAGAACATCACACGAACAACTGGCTTCTGGACTACTCACTGAAACCAGCCTGATGCGAGACCCACAGAAACGCCACCCCGAAGAGTCCACATCAGACCACATCAGCACCGACAGAAGAGCACCTCTGTCCCCGAGACCAGCGTCCTCACAGGGAAGCCGTACCCCTCCCCTGGACCTCCATCTTTCAGAAAGGCCAGCCCTCGGCAATGCATGTCTGGGCGCCAAAGGACTAGGCACCTGGGGAGGCTGGCAGTGCAGCCCCACCCAAGGACAACCCAAATGGTGGTCAGGCAAGGAGGCAACCAGGGTCTGAGACAGCCAAGGACAGACGACACCAGCTGGCTGAGGGAGACGCCTGGAGGAGGCAGCTGTCACCCCGCATCCACGCCGCTTGGCAGGACTCAGCCACAGAGGGCTGACGCTCCCCAGCTCCATGAGGCTCAAAGCCAGGCTCTGGCCTGGCTGTACTGCACACAGCCAAAATCAAAGCTTCAGAATTGTATTGATCATAGCAATAAATGCAACCCAAAAGTGTTCCAAAAATGTTTGCTGAATTTTTTTTTGTCTCGTTTTTTGCTGTACTTTTTCTATTGGCTGTTTTAAAAGAAATTCAACACAAATTCAGTGCCATTTTTAATGCTGTTTAAGCTGTAACAGAAACACGTAACTGCTCTCTCAACCACAGCCATGAAGGAAGGCTGGCCACAGAAAACGTGAAACACAAACCCCAATGCAGCACACAGGGCGCGGGAGCGCACGTACTTTAGACGCCCGCACGGAGCACCAAGGCCTCATGACACCCTCCTGTCACCACCCGAAGGGACTTGAAAGGTAAGAAAAACACCTTACAACATGACACAGAAACCAGGCTTGAAAGCTGGCCTCCAGTTTCAGCATTTCCACACCCAGCAGAGGACCACCAGAGCCAGGGGCAGCGGGGAAGAAAGGCCAGCTCCCCGGCCCCAAGGACAGGTGGCCGCTGGACCAGTATGACTCTCACTGGGTGTACCCCCCTGGCCCGCAGCGCCAGCGGGCGAAGGTGAGCAAACAGGGAACAGAATCGGGGTCTGGCTGAACCCCCAGGAAGCATTTAGGACCCCACTGCCCACACACTCATTACTGGAGGATGGTGGCCCACCTCTCTGTCCACAGGCTGAAGGAAACTCATGAAGCGCAGGCTGGAAGTGACATGTGAAAGCAGGCGGGGCAGCATTTCAACTCTACCTGGCGGCCACGACAGCACCATGGCCGAGGCTGGGACGCCCTCCCTTCCCGGCACATGCACCGCATGGGCCCAGCTCCACGTCCCGGGGGAGCACTGGCCGCACCTGCACGCCCTCCTCGCCCTCTGCATCCAGCCAGCCTGCCAGCACTCCGGGCCAGAGCACACGCACTGGTTCTGCTCAGCCTCAGCCCCAGCCCCAGGGGAGCACCGAGCTGAACCTCTGTGCCCAGAAAGTCTTCTCGCTGCAGTGGCACAGGCTGCCTGCACCACGCTTCCACCACGTCCACTTTCACACCAAAGCCAGAAAGACGTGTGAAAAGGCAAACGCCAGCATCAGCCAACACATCCAGCTCTGTCCTGGAAGCCTTGGGCACCACGTGACCTCTGTCCTCCTACAGCAGCCGCGGGGAGGCACTCACCCCATGCTCCACTCACCGTGCCTGACAGCAGCCATCCCCTCTGGAGCTCCTACCTGTGGGGTCTCACTCTCAAGCCTCCATGCTCCTGGGTCCAGCCTGACCATGCTGACCGGCCAGGGGCAGGACTGCAGGGGCCATGCCTGCATCCCTCTGACCAGACACACTTCCACTGAACAGAACACGTAACAAGGCCACAGGCTAACAGGAAGTACCCCAAAGTCTGACCTGGGACCACCTCCTACAGAGGCCTCTGCCCCTCGTGTGCTCTCCCACTCCCTGTGCCTTCCCTCCAGCTCTTGCCAAATCAGAGAACCCCCGGGGCAAGGGCCCACCTCAACCACCCCATGTGTGCCCAGGGGTCCTGCACACAGGAGGCACTCCGTCACAGGGAAGGTACATGTCTGAGCCCCTGAGGTGCCATTTCCCTGACCCCCACACAGTAGGCCCCAAAGCAGGCCCAGATGCATCCCGGATCTAAAACCCAGAGCCCCACTTATTCCAGAATGCAAACACACACAGACTCCAGGGGAGCACAGTGCACAGCCCCCACCTGTCAACCCGCTGTGGCATCCTGGAAGCAAGCACACCCTCAGAAATGCCACCAGCCAGGGAGGCTGCACGGAGCTTTGGGGCAGTGCACAGCCAGCTCTCGGTGAAATGAGTTCACCAGGGACTTACAGAAAAAGATACTTAGTTTTTAGAGCACTCCAAGTTTTGAAATTTGAGCCATGGGAGGACAGCCTCATCCCAAGAACCTGCAAAAACGAGCTGGGGAAATCCCGAGGAGCTCAGGGCTGCCCGACTCAGGGGCTGACACAGGAGCCACACCAACCTCCATTGGGGTCAGGGCAAACCCCACAAGCCTCCCCTCTGGTCTGCCTCTACTCAAAGTTTCGGAAGCCAGGGAAACACCGTTTAATCCACATGGGCAGCCTTCCCAACAACTCCGCAACTTCAGAATCTGATACAGCCTGCTGCCAAAAAGCCAGAATGAAAATCATTTCAAGAGGAAAGGAAAGCAGTTATAGGTGAATGGCATGAGAAGACACTTATCACCAGGACACATCAACTTGTCACAAAAGACTGACTGCCCCCTTCAGGGGAGCCAGAAGGGACACTGGAAGACACATGGACAGTTCCTAGAAGCAGCAGCCATCGGCCTCGGCAGGAAAACTCAACCTGGACCAAGCCCTTCCTTCCTCCTCCGCCTGGAGGCCCGTCTCTCTGCTTACCCTCCGTCACATACTTCCTTAATCAGTTTCTAAGAAATACAGATTGTGCATGAGAATGCAAAAGAAAATATGCCAGAAGAGCATTCTTTTTCAAAAAGTCAGCATTTTCAAACTGTACAGTCAAGACTAAAATGAACCTTACACTTTTTTAAACTTCAAAAATTACAAAAAAGACTGACAAACTCTGATCAAGTACCAACTTTAATTTTTACACTGAAGTTTAAGCTGAATTTACATTTTTATGTTCAGTTTCTCCACGTCCAATTTCTGATTCAGAAGAAATGGATTTTTGCCCTGGCCTGTGTAGCTCAGCTGGCCCTGCAACCAAAAGGCTGTGGGTTCAGTTCCTGGTCAGGGTGCATATGATTGATCCCTGACCTGTACGGGAGGCAGCCGACCAATGTTTCTCTCTCTCCTTTCTGTTCTCCCTTCCTTTCTTTCCAAAAGCAACTCTTTTAAATGTCCTTGGGCAAGGATAAAGAAAAAGAAATGGGTTCTATGAACAAATAACGTTTTTAACTTCAGGCATGCTGAAGTACGATGCAAAGGCTGCCAGATCCAGCAGAGCTGACAGACCCGAAAGGAACCAAGCGCTGTGTGGCGCGCACAAGGGCAGCGCGGAGGGGCACTCCACCAGCTCGCCAGAGCGCCTGCGCAAAATCCCACGTCGCCCCGAGAAGTGGGGACTTCAGGTTTCTGCCAAATGGCTAAGTACAGCTTTGCACTGTTTCCCTTCACCTGAGTGGGTGCCTGGAGGGATTCGGTAAAACGCCTCCCTGCGCAGAGCGGGCGGGATGTATCTATCCGTGCAGCCCAGCCCTGCACTGCAGCCCGAGAGGACGAGGGCAATTTCCTGCCCACTGAAGGGTCTCAGAAGACCAGGGAACCCGCGCTTCCTCTGAGGTCCTGACGATCCCGCAGGCAATTCTGAGCGCGACAACGCTGCTACCACGTTGCATACTGTCGAGGATGCTCGGGCGCTGACATGCCCATCAATGGCAATGCACAAAGACAAGCCTCGGCTGACTGTCCCGACATGGTTTGAGCTACGCAGGTCCTCTTCTTCATGGGTTTTGTCTCAGTGCACGTACAGCCTGCCCTCCGTGTCCCCAGGTTCCACATCCACAGCTGGGACTCACTGGATGTGCCCACTGCGCACTGATCTATGCCATTTACAGAGGGGACTTGAGCGCCCGTGGATTTTGGTCTCCACAGGGTCCTGGAACCAACGCCCTCAGACACTGAGGGACCTGCAGTCACGTTTCTGGGGAATCAAAAGCTACATGCAGATCTGCAACTGCACACGGCTCGGCCCCATGACCCTCACACTTCAAGGACCGACTGCACATGGCTCTCCTCCAACACATCACATGCAATAACAAACGATGTTCCAAAGTCACTGAACAAACAGCAAATAACCATTACTTTCCCGGGGTCAGCAGCTCTGTCATTTTCTTTGAGACTGCTTGAACAGAGTGCCACTGTGGGCAGCCCAGAAGGACCCCGAGGGCACTGTGCTGAGCGAGAAGAGCATCTCAACACGGTGCATGCTGCCCAGCACACCGGAGGTGGGATGTGAGGACCAGGACAGGCTGCGAGAGGACTGGCCACATGGGGTAGCACAGGGGGCTCTGCGATGATGGAACAGCTCTGTGTCTTGGTGGAGTAGGAGCTCCGTGAAGCTACCCATGGGAGGAACATGTGGGCCGACACACGCACCCCTGCAGCAGCCTGGGGGAAGTGTGAGCAGGCCCGGTGGCCGCACCGGGGTCACTCTCCTGGTGCTGACACCATAGTGTAATGGGAGATGTCTACCTCAGAGGAGGTGGAGTGGAAGGCCCTCCCTGTCCATTTCTCACAACACGCTATGAATCTATATTTGCTTCAAATTAAAGAATTATTCAAAGCCCTGACTGGTGTGCCTCAGTGGGTTGGGCATCATTTCATACACCGAAAGGTTGTGAATTCAAATCCCAATCAGGCCACGTGCCTGGGTTGTGAGCTAGGTCCCCGGTTGGAGGTGTGTGACAGGCAACCGATCAATGTGTCTCTCACCCACCAGTGTTTCTCTCTCTTTCTCCCTCCCTTCCCCTGCCTAAAAAAAATAAATAAAATTTAAAAACAGAAGTATTTAAAAACTGGGACGAAATAAAAAGAGCACAGTTTTTTAATGCCAGTAAGGAGAGAGAGAAACAGCTCGCTAACTCCCACACACTGAGCTCACATGAGCTGAATTCAGTGGCCTCTGGGCTGCAGTCGATCAGGAAGGATCGAGTTTGTTCTGAGGCACTGAACTGGTTTGCTACCTGTGCCACGAAAGCAGGAGGAGCCAGGTCCCTGCTGCCCACACTGGGCAGTGTCCTGTCCTTCGCAGTCGGCCGGAAGCAGGCTGCAGGCACAAAGTGCACACCATCAGGGCAGCTCCTAAAGGTCCTAAAGGGGAAGTCTGAGCAAATGATGCAGAACGGTGGAAGGGAGTTGCGACTCCGCGAAGTCGGAAGGCACCGAAGACCTCAGAGGTTCTTCAGTTCCACAGCCACCCCTCTGTCAGCTGAGGAAACCGAGGCTCAGTGCCCAGTGGCAGCGGGTCATAGAGCCCAGCGCCTTGAGGCCAGCTTGGCGCCCACTCTCCAGAACCTGGCACTGGGGTCACCCCCACCAGGAAACAGCATGTACGCAGCACTGGAGACAGGAGGTGGAGGGGCAGGGGGCAGACCCTCTCCCCGCCACAGGGGCATCAAGCTCAGGCCAGCTCTGGCTGGGTTCCTTGCCAACCCCGGGCCCGGCCACCTACCCACACTTGTTTAGACGCTGACGCCCCTGCTGTCCACACAGGACTTGGCCCTCTGCCTGCCCTTCACACAGTGTCGGCCTGAGAGCCATCTCCTCAGGGACATCTCACCTGTCTGTTCCTCTCCTCGGCACATGCCTCATGCCAGACACTGTGCGAGCCAGGGGAAGGTGACAAGCAGGACAGACGCCGTCCCACTTATGGAGCTCAGGGGGCGGGGCGCAGCACCCCAGGCTGGCCTGGAAGGGAAGGCACAGTGCTGCAAGTGAGGGGACAGTGGCCGGGCAGCGAGGCCGGGCACGCGCTTCTGGGGAAGAGACCTGCCCAGCCCCCCGTGAGGTCTAGGCAGCCCTCCTTACATCAGCTCCTTGGGGGAACAGACTGTCTTATTCACTGCTCTACACTGGGGGCTCTCAGCACGGACAACTCTGCCCCACAGGGCAGTGTCTGGACACATTTTTGGTTGTCACGACAGAAGCATCTGGTGTCAAGGTGGGGATGCTACTAAGCACAGGACCGGCCGGAATGTCCACAGGGCGGCAGTGGAGAAAGGCGGGTCTGCAGTCAGTCGACAAGCGCCTTCTAGTCGAATGCAGACCTCGCACGGAGCACAGGCCTGTGGCCGGCCAGCTGGGAGGGCCAGCGAGTTTCCACATCGGCACCCTGCCCGATGAGTCTCTCTTCCAAGGTGAAGGACAGACTCACAGCTAAGTTAGGGCTGCTGAGGGGTCCCCTGAAGCAGCAGCGCACACACACAGCTTTATAAGACGCATGAGAAATAAGACGATGGTTTTCTTGGAAATCAGGATCCAAAGCAAAGGGAGAGAGAAAGAAGAGTACTGCCATCCTTGCAAAAGCACCCAAGGTGTGTTTCCACAGCCATTTCTAGCAGAGCAAGGGAGGGGATGGGGGCCGGAGCCGCCCAGTGGGAGTCCTGCACCCCAGCAGAAGGAGCAGAGGTTTCACACCTTCTTCAACACATATCTTAGTTCCAGCCCTGTCTGGTGTGGCTCAGTGGGTTGAGTGCCAGACTGGGAACCAAAAGGTTGTTGGTTCGATTCCCAGTCAGGGCACATGCCTGGGTTTCAGGCCTGGTCTCCAGTAAGGGGGCGCGCGAGAGGCAACCGCACACTGATGTTTCTCTCCCTCTCTCCCTCCCTTCCCCTCTGTCTGAAAATAAAGTCTTAAATACACACACACACACACACACACACCCCTTAGTCCTAGAGCAATAGACAAAGTCACATGGCTTTGTGTTCACATTTCCAATTAAACGTAAGGCACAGCCTCTGAAAACCAACAGGGGTGTCTGCACACCAAGACCAAACTTACTGGGAGCAGGCTCTACCCACCGGCCCTGGTCGCCCCGCCTTGGGGTGGGTGTTCCCACGCTGAGGGTACACTCCGGGCCCCGAGCCAGGCGGCGGGCGGAGCAGCGTCCCCAAAGCCACCCCGGCCCCGGCCCAGGCCCACCGTGGGGTCTCCCTGCGGAGCGAGCCGCTCCCCCACTCCCACAGCGAAAGCCCACGCTGCTGCGGTTAAAGGCTCCATTACCAGGAACGCGGGGACGGCTCGGCGATGACATCATGCTGGGGAGGGGCGCCTTCGCCGGAGCCCCTCGCGCGGCCACAGGCGCCCGCCGCCCAGTCCCAGCCCCTGGCCCTGCCTGCACCCCCGACTCGCCGCCCCGCCCCCCGGGTCTGCACCCCCGCCCTCGGACCCCCGCCCCCGGACCCCCGCCCTCTAGGTCCACGCCCCCGCGACACTCGCCCTCAAAGTCCGCACCCCCGGACCTCCGCCTTCGAGGTCGGCACCGCCGGACCCCGGGCCTGCGACCCGGGCCCTCCGCCTTCCAGGTCCGCACCCCCCGACCCCGGACCCGCGCCCCCCGGACCCCCGCGCCCCTAGGCCTCCGCCGCCGCCGCCGCCGCCACTCACAGTTGCGGATGTCGGAGATGAAGACGGCCAGACCCCGCATCCCGTCCCCCTTGGACACGGCCGGCATCTTCGGGCCCCGGGGAGCTGGAGCTGCCTGGGTTGACAAGCCTGGGGGAGCAACGGGCAGCGGGCAGCGGGCAGCGGGCAGCGGGGAGCGGGGAACGCCGCCGCCCGAGGAGCTGCCTCAGCCCGAGACACCTCAGGCTCCCAGTGCCGCTCTCAGGGCGCCGCCGCCGCGCGCGCGCACGTACGCACGCTCGCGCGGCCGCGCCGCGGGGGCGAGCACGTTGAGGGAGGGAGTGTGATGTTAGGCGCGGGGGCGCCCCCTGCGGGCCGGCGTCGTGGGCGGATCCGCGCAGGGAGCCACGGGCTCGGACTGCCAGGCCCCTACCACCTGCCCGGACCCGGCCTCGCCCCGTCCCAGCTGTGTGGCAGCTGGCTGCCCGCCTAGGGGGGCCGGTGGGCATGCAGAGCTCCGAGCCCCTGGTGCTCTTGGCCCCAGCTATGCAGAGCCAGGCCCTGAAGTGACAGGACTGCTCACCCCCACCCCACGACAGCATCAGGCGACCACAGGACCCCGTCTATACAATCTGATCTCTCGCTGCCCAGCCGGGGCCCTTTGCCACTGCAGCCACCACAGGCCCGTGCACCCCAGGGAGGCAGAGGCAGAGGCCAGCCCGGGGGCCCACACTGCAGCACACTGCAGGGGCCTTGGCCAGCCTGGACACCCTGGGAGTCTGTTTGGATAGCAGGTGGCCCTGCCAAGCCCTCTTTTGTGAAGCCAGATGGCTTTAAAGAGGAGGTTCCCTCTGAGTCATCTGGACCCTGAACCTGGAAATGTCCCAAACCCACCAGTGAGACCTGTCCCACCCTGACTCACTTCCTCACCGGGAGAGGTCAAGCCTGGATGGACCCTCCCAGGAAGAGGAAGGGGCAGGTCCCTCCTGAAAACAAGGCACCCCACCCAGGCTCTGGACCTCCAGGACCCCTGGGGGAAACTGGAACCTGTGGAGACCCAAATCCTTATAAGACAGCAATTCTACCAACTTCCAAGACCTCCCAAACAGCTGGGCCCACGAAGGGCTCCCGGGAGGAGAGGAGATCCCCAGGCCCTGCATTCCCACAGTGGGAGCTAACACTACCATGGCCAGGCCAGGGAGCTTAACAAAGCAGACCCCTATCCACTCCCAGCAGCCAGAGACCCTCAAGGAGCCTGGACAGAGCGCCGGCCCAGCCTGAGGGAGAGGGCTTCTTGGAGGAGGGGCTTGGGTCTGGGCAGGCATCTACTTTCCGTGGTGACTGGGCTTCCCAAGCCTCCTGGGAAGTGTGTGTGTGTGTGTGTGTGTGTGTGTGTGTGTGTGTATGTGTGTCTGGCAGGGGTGGGGGGCAGTCTCAGGACCCGAGGGGAGACACAGGCAGTGCAGACAAGCCCTTCAGATTGACTATCACCATCCGGCTTTGGGCCCAAGGCCACTGAGCCGTCCCAGACCATGGGTGCTTCTCTGAGACGCCAGGCCTCTTGAGTACCTGTGCAATGCTTAGGAAGTTTCACTTCTTAAACCGTGTGAACTGGACATCTGTTACATTTTAGCCACTTGTAGTCCCAGCACAGTTCCCAAGGGCGGGAGGGGAGCCAACGTCCCTCTCCACTGGGAGGTGAGGGCCCCACAGATGGGTGCTCAACACTTGGACGGAGGAGGAAATGAAGCCTGGAGCCTGCAGCGTGAGTGGGCCGTGCTTGGCTCTGACCAAGACCTGAGCCCACTCAGGCCTCCTGTGGGGTCTACGAGTGACTCAGCTTCCATGATGGGTTTCAAACAGTGACCCTTCTAGGAAATCAGGGTGGCAGCCTGGTCCAGGTGCATGGCTAGTGGCCCTGAGCACCCATGCCTGTTCAGGGACACGGAGGTGGCAGTCCTCGGCACCTGGTGGCTACCTGTGGTCCCCAGGGATGACGTACTTGGGGAAGGCCAACCTCTAGGGACCAAGCGCATCCTGGGCGTGGACCCCAGGCAGCAGAAGGAATTCAAGAATTCTGTGGGGGTCAGGTGCTTCGAGGGAAGCTGGATCTGAAGGAGAGTGAGGAGTTAAGGTCCCTAACCGCTCATGTGACAGTGACCAGAGAGGCCTGTGACTGCAGATGTCATCTCACAGCCACAGAGCTGAGCCCAAAGCCACACACACAGCTGGATTTGGATGATTGTGAAATAGCCACAGACATTGAACCCGAGGCCTCGCCACGTCTTATGGGAACCCTGGCGTGCTGGTGGGGCATGTGGGGGGCCCAGGGAATTGCAATGCCATAGAAAGGGCAACTTAGGGGTTCCTGGGGGAAGACCCTGACCCCTACTTCCCAAGGGCCCCCAGTCAGCCTTCCCCCATTGGATGAAGGTGTCCCCACAGTTGAAGACCCCGTAATGACACCCAATGAAGGAGTTACTTTGTAAGAGAAAACTCAGTTGCCCTCAAAGCCCCATGGCTGGCTCCGTCCTCTGAGACCCGGAGAGTCTGGCCCCAGCGCAGAGCTGTACCCGGATGGGGAGGGCCGAGCCCTGCTGGCTGCAGGAAGTTCAGTTTACATCCTGCAGAGCTTGTATGGGACAGAGTCCCAGGGAGCTGGCCTCAGACAGCCGGCCACCTGGGTCAGCTGGGCCACTTGGGCAGCTGACAGCCTGGAGGCCTGTCAGGGTGGCCCGGTTTCAACAAGGCTGAGATGCCAGTAATTCCTAGATGCAGTGCAGAGAAAGGGACTGGGAGATCGGCCGCCTCCCACAGACGGGCCGTCTGCGGTGGAGGGGTCGGCAGGGCCGGCCCCTCTGAGCTGGGAGTAAGGACCTGGCCCTGGCCTCTGCTTGGCACGTGGACGGCCATCTTCCCTCCATGCTCCTCTTTCTGTCCCAGTTCCCCCTCTTTCTAAGGGTGTGAGTCAAGTCAGATTCGGAGCCCACCCTCCCCACTGCAAATGCCTCTCATTTCCATCTGCAACTACCCTGTTTCCAAACACGGCCACATCCTGGGGTGCTGGGGGGAAGGACTTCAACACGTGAGCTTTCAGGGGGTACAGTTCAACCCCTGATGGATGATAAGGCGAGCAGATCTGGGGCCTGAGTTTGAGTGCCTGCCCCCTTCCACCCCACCTACTTGGGACAGGGCTCCATTTCCAGCCACAAGGGCGAGCGCCGTATCATCCACCACACTAGCCCGCAGGCCACCCACGTTTACACCGCAGTGGCTAGGGGCTCCGCTTCATTCTGCCAACCCAGGGGCCTGGGGCATGTCGGGACGTCCCTCATCTCGTGCTGTGGTTTGTCATCAAGACCACCTCACATCCATCTGCCTGGCGGGGTCAAAGAGACTTAGCAAGTGCTGTCAATCACGGGTAAACAGCCACAGGAGCAGGTAGCCGGTGACCCCAACCAGCAGAGGCGCAGGAGACAGCGACAAAAGCCCTGCCGCCCCCGGAACGCGGCCAGCTCGGGCATCCTGTTCACCCGCAGGGCAGTGACCAGGACCTCCCGTGTCCCTGAGTTACCCGTTGAAAAATACACCCCTTGACCTTAAAGGCCAGACTAGCCATGTCAGCAGCTGGCCAGCAGGCCATCACCAAATGGGCCTGGCGGTTCGGGGCGTTTTCTGGCCAGGGCTGCCCGCACAGGCCAGCCACCTCCACCCACTGCAGCGCCCCCTCTGAGGCCTGGGGAAGCTGATGGAACGTACGCTACTTGGGGACCAGCCTGAGAAAAAATGCTTTAGGAGAGAAAACTCACCTAAAAACATCCACTTCCAGGGCCACCGTAACAGTGACCACAGACTGGTGGCTTCTCTCCCCATTCTGGAGGCCAGAAGTTCAAGATCAAGGTGCTAACAAGGTCAGTTCCCCCGAGGCTCTGTAGGAGACGATTCCTTTCCTCTCACTTCTGGTGGCCCTGTGACCCCAGTTCCGCCCCATCAGCTCATGTCCCCACCCCCCCGTGTCCGTGTGCCAAAGTTCTCCATCTCTTTTTTTATTTTATTTTTTATATTCAGAGAGAGAAGGAGGGAGAGAGGGAGAGAAACATCTATTGGTTGCCTCTCACACACCCCCAACCAGGAACCTGGCCCACAACCCAGGCGTGTACCCTGACTGGGAATAGAACCAGAGACCTTTGGTTCACAGGACAACACCCAACCCACTGAGCCACCCCAGCCAGGGCTCCATCTGGTTTCTTTCATAAGCATCCCATTCAGTGCATTCAGGGCTCACCCTAAGTGCGAGATGGTCTCATCCCAGCTTCCCCAATGACATCTGCAGAGATCTTCTTGTCCAACAAGCTGACCTTCACAGGTGCCACAGTTTGGGGACATGCTGAGCCTTTTGAGGTCCACCACTCACCCCACTAGAGCCACCAAGAAATGCTGCCTGTTCAACCACAGCAACACGCACACCGTCCTTCCCCTTTGGGACAGGGTGCATGAAGGCTGGTTATAGAATGATGAGGAGCATGAAACCTATGACTGACTCCACGCAGCACAGTCCTGTGCAGGGCCACCTGCTCGTCGCAGATGCCCACTTTGGGGCCCAGCACCTGCCCGGCTGCTGACCAGACACCTACACGCTGAGCAGCACTCAAGGCCGGAGTCACAGGCATCCCTGGCCAAGGCCAGATGGGCTGGTGGGGCCACATGTGGGACACAGACAGAAAATCTGCTGTGCTGGCCCTGGAGCTCGATCCCGAAGCTTCCGCTGAGTGAGCACACCCACTGCCTGTCCCCTCACGCTCTGGACTTTGCTTATCCCAGCACCTAGAGAGGATGTCTCCATCTGTGGGGGCGGCCAGCGGCGAGACTCAGCAGCAGGAAATCCTGACGTGCGCTTCTCTTCCTGGGCTTCCGGCCTCAAGACCGGAATGTTTTGGGGCCCAGGAGTGACAGGATGCTGCCAGTGATAGTGGTCTGGGCCCTGCCCCTGGGGCAACCCTCGGCCAAGGCCTCCCTGACAAAAGAAGTCACAGTGGCCCCTGCCGGGAAGGGTCTTGGCTTCTGCCAGCTCTTCGCAAAGGAGAGGCCCAGGGCGGCCTCCAAGCCTGGGGACCCCACCCTCCTCACAGGCCAGGAGCAATGGCCTGCTGGCAGAAGACACAAGCCCAGGCCCCAGGAGGCCCACAGCCACAAGCTGTGGGGTGTTCTTGCATGGTCAACCACGTAATGGGCTCCCCATAGTAACTCAGGGACGCCATAGTGGCTGTCCTGGACAGGCAATGTCAGGGTGGGGACCCTCAGTGGCCAGGTCCCTCAGTGGCACCCCACCTGGAGCGGGGTGCTCCAGCCCTGCGGTGTCCCCAGACCATGGAAGGTCCGGCAGCAGGAAGGTATGTCTCTACAGGCCCCCTGGCTCCACGGGGGATGTCCCTGCCTTTGTCCTCTAGTGTCCACTGCAGATAGGTGGGGAGAAGGAGGAGCCCATGTGAGGACGGGCTGGACCGGGGCTCGCATCTTGGAGCCTGGACCTCTGCCTGGGCACCCACCCCTCACGAGCCCTGGTGGGCAGGCTGCTCCACAAGCCAGAAAACCTAGACAAGGGGCTTGGACTCAGATTTAAACTAAAGTTAAACAATTAGGATTCATTGATGTTGTCAACTCAAAACCTAATTTCTTGAACCTGTTAAGTTTAATTTTACAAACCCTGTTAGTCCCTTTAAAAGCCTAACAGAATTTAAAGTCATTTTTAAGAGGCCTTTGCATCCTATTTGGTCCCATCCATAAAGTCAGTAAATTAAGCATTTTCAACATTTCAAAAGGAATTTATAAATTAGGTATCTCTTACTTCCTTCTCAGGTACTTCAGCTCGACTGAATGGACCGTAAAATCTCAATGCTTGAAGAACTCCCGTACTCAACAGATTCCCTTTTTAAGTGCGGGAACCCCTGTTGTCTTAAGTGTTCCCACTCGTTCTGGTTTCACCTAGCATACGAATGCTGACACTTGGGTCCTGGGTCTCCTCAGCTGTCCTGCGCCTCATTCTAAATCTTCCTGTGGCTGAAAGATGTGCACACACTCCAAGGAGCCAGGTTTCCCTCTGTGGTCCTCGGCACCGGCCATGGCAACTGGGAGGCTGACAGCTTTGTCAGGACCCCAGAATTCTGTCCAGTGGGGCCTCTGCAGGGGGGCCAGTGTCCGGCTCCCTGCCCCGCCTGCCCACCTGCTCTTGGGGTCTTGCCCAGAGTGGACACTAAGTGGACTTTACAATTCTTCAGCTCCAAAGACCCCTGCAGTCAATGGCACCCCAAAGTAACTGGTACGTTTCTCACTGAGATCCGTGATCTTGCTGGGGTCTCCCTGGCACCCACAGGGCCGTGCCATTCGGCAGACCATTAACACAGCCTGCTGGGAACTGTTCCAGAGCTCTGCCTGACTCGAGGTTGTGCCTCAGAGCTTAGCTAGCCGGGTGCCAGGAACACAGAGCTGCCCAGGGACACTCGACAGTTGGGACAGGACAGGCACCAGCACACACACCAGCCCCACCCGCACTCTGGGAAGACTGGCAGGAAATGTGGGGAAGAGAAAGAAGACACGATTAGGAAGAAAGAGAACAAAGTTCGGTTCAGGGAGAAGCCTGTCAGGCAGCTGGAAAGAGGAAACCACTGAGCAACAATCCCGGCAATAGCGGGGCAGGGGCAGGGTGGGGACTGGCTGTGTGGGTTTCAGCAGGAAACTGCTGGNAGGGGGGGGGGGGGGGGGGGGGGGGGGGGGGGGGGGGGCGGTCTGCCCATTTACATCAAGTGATTAAAACTGCTGGCCACGTGTGCCATCCCAGAAGCTCGGCTGCTCTTGCTGGGGGCTGAGAGGGGTTCTGTTTTCACTTGCAAGAAGGTGCCATTGTCACTGGAGGCGAACACAAGTACAGCGCTGGGTCTCGGGCACGTGGGATTTTCATGTCCCTGCTCCAAACACCGTGTAGGCACCACTAGCCCATGGATGGTGACCCAAGACGAGGGCTGAGTTGCACTCACCCAGGGAGATGTGGGGGACGGCGCGGGAGGGCTAGGTTGAGGGGCGGCCACTAGCAGGGTAGGAGAAAAGCCTGGAGAGGCGATTTCCGCATCAGAGAAAGAAGAACTTGGAAGCCGGCGAGGTCAGTCCCGCGCGGTCCCCTCTGCTACACGCCCCAGCCAGGCTGAGGATCTGGAGCCTTAGGCGCTCCCTGGTGGTCACACGTGGCTGCATCCCTGAGGTCCCACAAAGCGCCCAGGCTTCCAAGGAGCGCGTGCGCTGGGGAGGCAAGGAACCCCCTCCCGCACACGCCCCGGTGCCCACGAGGAGACCGCGACACCCCCGGGAACCCCGCCTTCACCCGGCAAGGCTGTCGTGCTCCCGGGAGAGCCTGAGACCCGCGGAACGCGCGGCACAGCGGCGCTCAACACACCACAGAGGACGCGTGGTCCGCGCGCCGCCTGGCTGTCCCGTCCTCCAGTCCCCGGGCCCTCGCCCCCCTTCGAATCCAGCCCCCAGGGGACCTTTGAGTCTCCAGGGTCAAGCCCCTTGGCTCCCCTCCCAGCCCGTAGCCTGACCCCGCCCCTCATCCCGGCTCCTCCCCTTCGGCCCGCCCCTCGGCCCTACTCCAGGCCCCGCCTTATTTCATTTCAGGCTCCTCCCTTCGGCCCGGTCCCTAGGCCCCGCCCCAGCGTGCAGTGCGCGTCGGCGGCGACGCGAAACTGGTGTGACACCGGCTGGACAGGCGCGGGCGTCCTGGGGCGGGACTTCCGGCGGCTCTGGCGAGCGTCTTCCGACCGTGCGCGAGGTGGTCCGGCTGGCCACCGGGACATGAAGGTGAGCCCCACGGCGGCCGGCCGGGGTGGTGTCGGCGCCCGCGTCTCGGCGTTGCGCCCCCTCCGCGCATGGCCTCGGCCCCCTTCCGTGCAATGGGCGCGCGGCGGCGCGAAGCCGCGCGGTGTGAGAGCGGGCATGGACGGGAGGGCTGTCTGTGCAGGAGGACGTGGGCGGCGTGCGGGCGCGGACACGAGCCGCAGCTCATCGAGCGTGGACCCGTGAGAACGAGCGCGTGCGAATAAGACCCTGAGTGGGAGCAGCACGGCCTAGTGTGACAGGTGGCTGTCAGCGGTTGGTGAGACCGGGAGGGTGGTGGCCACCCTGTCCCCAGGGGCTACGGTCCCCGTGCTGCTTGGGGTGCACTGGGCGGGACCCCACCTCGCTCAGCCCCTAGCCTTGAAAGGGTAGACTGCACACCGGCGGATGACTCGCCGCCCCTCGCTTCCCAGGTCACCAGAGCTGAGCCCAGAGGGGTCCGGGGACAGTGGGTGGTGGCACAGCCGGACCTCTGCTGGACTCCTGTTTCCATTGCCCTGTCTTTAGCACAGTGGCCACGGGTCCTCCGCCCGCCTCCTCAGCCTGAGGGCATGACGACAGGACCTGCTGGGTGTGGAGAGCCGCCTGCTGCAGCCCGCGGTCATAAATGTCCCAGCGGGCTGCGGTCCTGCCTGCAGGTGCCTTCACCCCTCCCCGCAGGAACCCAGTTGGCTCCAGAATTTGCGCTCAAAGACGAGAACTGGGATGAACGACAACACACTTGCTGTTCTGTTACCGCCAACCGCCAAAGTCGGCTCAGGGTCCAGCCTGGTGTCAGTGACAGACACTCGGGGCACCTCATTCAGCATTTCTCTCAAACGCCACAGCACTGAATAGCGAGGCCACCTGGACTGGTGAAAGCGGGTGTGTGAAAGTGCCATAGAAGAGACACGGTCAGAGAGCGTCACAGAGCAGAGGCTCCGCTCAGCACCTTCCCTGTACTCTCACCTGCTCCCACTGCGAGTGGGTGTGAACCCAGTGTGTGGGTGTGTGAACCCCACTGTGGTCAGCACTCTTACTGTCGGATTCGATGAGAAACACTTGAACATCACCACGGGGACTCACTGTCCTTCAGTCACATACGTGGCTCAACCAACCGTCCCAGGAGCTTGGAGCCTCAGATGGCTGGCTCCTGGCTGCCACACTCACAATGGGTCTGCGGCCCCGCCCCCTGCAGCCCTCTGCTGTGGGTGTATGAGGACTACTAGGGGACCGCAAGTGCGCGTGGTCACCACACACTGCACTCCCTTCCAGGGCCGTTCCACACAGAGGAGCTCATGGGGCGTGAGGACACGTTCTGACTTAACAGGATGCGTGAGCCCAGCAGTCAGCTCTGGCAGGACCGGGATGCCTTGGGCAGAGAAGCAGGTGGGGGTGGGCATATCCCCACAGTGCAAAGTGGGGAGCCATGGGAGGTGCTTAGATAGGGCACCCTCCGCAGGAGCACCCACACACCAGGCAGCCCACACGCTGGGTCCCCACCACCGAGTGCCAGGCAGGCAGTCGGTCTGGGAAGGCCCCTGCTGGTCAGGGAGCAGCCCAGAACTCCAAGTGCTGCTCCTTGCTGCCCGCTCGTCTGTGAGCTGTACCCCGACTCCGGGCACAGGGGCAGATGGTCAGCTCAGTGCCTGCCGGGGCTCAAGCTTAGTCTGGTCCTCCTTCCGTTGCTCCTCCTTCAGGCGCAGAAGCCAGCAGAGCCTGTGTTCCTCTAGTTTGACCCCATCTCCACCCTTTTCTTTCCTTCCCAATGGCATGAAATCAGAGGTCAAGGGCCAGGCAGAGGGATCTCTGTCCACTTGTGTGAGGACAGCAGGTGGGGTGGCAGGCTGTGGCCCGAGGGGGACGGGCGGGGCACGTCGAGCCCCCAGGTCACTGCTGTGTGAGCACCTTCAGCTCCATTTCTCATTCCTTTCCATCCCCGACAACCCACCGGCACCACAGAGCCGAGGGGAGGCTTGCAGTCCTGGAGGGTGCCTGGCAGAGTGGGCCGCCCTCTCATCGCTTCGCATGGCTCCTGCCAGCAGGTCCCTCTTGTGTGCACAGCCCTCAGTTCAGTCACATGTGGGAGCGCTTTGTTCGGGGCTCTCCTGCTTCCTGGTGGCTGGGCTGCCCAGAGCTGGCCCCTCACAGCTTGGTGGCTGCAGCTTCGGTCTGACCAGGGAAGCAACAGATAATTCGGGACAGCCTGCCCCTGCCGTGGCCAGAGACTGCACCCTCAGGGCCCTTCCCAGACCTGGGGCTGTGCCCACGAAGGCGTCTCACTGCTGGCCAACGTGCTCTGCACACCTGCACGTTCACGTCCCCTCCAGGATGACAGCCAGGCGGCGGTACCTGCGGCTTAGCTGCCCACAGAGAGACCAGGAGGTGGAATGGGGGAGGGGTCTAAAGACGGACTGCAGGAGGAGCCAAAACCCAGGGTGAGGAGGCAGAAAATGCAGGGGACCCACGGAGGACCCGGCATGACCCGCAGTCTGACAGCTGGTCCAGGTGTCGTTCCACGTCCCCCCTTCCGTGCTGTCTTCTGTGGGCAGATGGGGGAGTTTCGAATAAAGCTGGGACCGTGCCAAGTGAGTGCCTGTCCTAACATTTGTGCAGCCAGGTCCAGTGCATCCTGCCCATCCAAGCGCCTGTCCCTGTCCCCAGGGGAGGAGGCACAGGTCCTTCTCTGCCACAGACATCTTCCTGTGTCTGCTACGTGGGTGTGGAAGTTCCAAACAGTGGGAGCTGTGCGAGAGGAACTGTGTTGGGGAGCATAAGATCTGTGGGTGGGTTGTCTCCCAGAAACAGCTTAGGAAGGTGCCGTCCGGAGGGCAGGGGGCGGGGTTGGGGGCTCGCAGCTGCTTCCGTCTCTCCAGTCCTCTCTCTAAGGTGGGCGGAGATGCCACCTTACTTCCCCGTCCACTCCCAGTTTCTGCGGCAGCCGAGGTGCCGCCTCCGGGGCTCAGGCTGTCTGTGTGTTACCCCTCTTCACATCCCTAGCTCTGTTTGCAGTGGGGCATCTTTTCTTGATTGGTAAGAGTTCTTGGTGCACCAGGCACAGGCAATGCGTAGCCACTCACTGCTGGGTCTGCTCTGTGTGCTCTTTCTGGTTGATTCTCTGTATTAGCTTTGTTTTCTAAACAAAAGCATCCCGTAATGCAGTAAGCTCTGTCGATGTTTCCCTCAGGCACCTCGGTCCCAGCAGTGGCCGGAGCCCGCTCACTTGGGTCCTCTCCGGCCTCCCTCGCCGCCCGGTTCACTGCAGGGAAGCCCTTGAGGCAGGCCTTCCTTGGGTCTATGGAGAAGGAAGAGCCTGAGTTCTCCTGGCGGGCTGGCCCTGGTCAGCGTGGCCCTGGGGCAGCGGGGGAGGCGGGGAAGCCCTTCCTGCTCTCGTGAGAGAAACCAGGGCCGCACTGATGGGAGCTGGGGCCACTGGGGCTGGTCCAGAGCAGGGCTGTGTTCTGGGCCAGTGCCCAGCCCAGTGCCACCAGCCCTCAGGCTCCGCTCTGACAAGGCCCCCAGTCGCCAGAGGGGCTGCCCCATGCTGCTGCTGGCCTCCACGGGCTCTGCCTTCTCTGCAGGCCCCGGACCCTGCCCGTGACCACCCCGCCTGTGACCTGCCCGCCATGAAGGCGCTCCTGCATGTGCTCTGGCTTGCTCTGGCCTGCGGCTCTGCCCACACCACCCTGTCGAAGTCGGACGCCAAGAAGTCTGCCTCCAAGACGCTGCAGGAGAAGGTCAGGGTGGTCTGGGACTGGCCAAAAGGCTGACCGTTGCACCTTCTTCCTGCCCCCTGGGGCCCCATGCTCACTCGGCCTGGGAGCCAGCAGGCTGGAGCCTTGGCCCAGTGCTCCAGCTGAACAGCCGCAAAGGGAGCAGCCTCTGGCACTGGGGCCTGCGGCTCTGCCTGTGCCTGGCCCCGGCTTCTCTCGGGACCTGCTTTCTGCTTCTTTCAACACCAGCTCTCATCCCGCCTGGTGGAGTTCTGTGACAACCACAGGGCTCCGTGCCTGGGGCATGTC
The DNA here is from genome assembly GCF_014824575.4 of Sturnira hondurensis. Lineage (NCBI taxonomy): Eukaryota > Metazoa > Chordata > Mammalia > Chiroptera > Phyllostomidae > Sturnira > Sturnira hondurensis. The sequence goes on along the minus strand of NW_028097956.1, from coordinate 333,713 downwards.
TGGCAGAGCGTGTCCTCAGGGGCGGCCAGCTCCTTGGGGAGCGCCCTGCCCTGCCATCTCCTGGCCAACAGCACCATGAGAGGCCCGCCCAGCCCCTGGCTGGACGGAGAGGACCCCTGTTCTGCCTTCTGCCGCGGACACTGCGGGCCTCCTCCCTGTGCCTGTCATTTCAGACTCAGTTCTCAGAGGTGCCGGTACAGGACCGGGGTCTGGTGGTGATGGACCCCCGAGCCGAGGACGTGGTGCTCGAGCATCGCAGCTACTGCTCAGCGAAGGCCCGGGACCGACACTTTGCTGGGGATGTCCTGGGCTATGTCACCCCAGTAAGCTGGACCCAGGGGGCAGGGGCAGGGGTGGTCCCAAGGGCACGGCCACAACTGGGGGGTCTGCAGCCTCAGCTCCCCAGGCAACCGCCACAGTGGGGGTGCAGGGGAAATGCTCAGGGGTCCTGGGGTCCCCCGGGGCTCATCTGCCTGGTGCAGCTGGGCCTGCAGTGCCCCCGGCCCCAGCTGCACGTGGGCTCACCTGGCCTTTCTGTCCTCTGCCAGTGGAACAGCCACGGCTACGACATCGCCAAGGTCTTCGGGGGAAAGTTCACGCAGATCTCGCCTGTGTGGCTGCAGCTGAGGAGGCGTGGCCGTGAGATGTTCGAGGTCACAGGCCTCCATGACGTGGACCAAGGTTCTCACCGCCTGTTGGCGTGTCCCTGGGCCCAAGGGGTGTGAGAAAGTGAGCATGTGAGAGGTTGGGTGTGAGTGTGACCATTGCCCATGTCGACCGGCACCCCCATCAGTTGCCCTCGGTGGCTCGCTCGTGGTGTCCTGGAGCCGGGTCTCGGGGAGGGCTGCTCGGTGTCTCTGAGAGCGGAGTCTGAGACGGCAGGCACGGGGTGGAGGGGGCCAGTGTCCGCGGCAGAAGGCAGAACCGGTGCGGGGGTCCTCTCCGTTGAGCCAGGGGCTGGGCGGGGTCCCTCACGGTGCTGCCGGCCGGGAGGCAGCAGGGCAGGGCCCTCCCCAAGGAGCTGGCCACCCCTGAAGGCATGCTCTGCCTCCCTGGGCTCGTCCGGCCCACTCGGCGCTGTGGCCGTCACAGAACCAGCCGAGGCAGGTCCAGGGAGGAGCAAGGGCCCAGCCATCCTGACAGCGCATTTTTGGGNGGGCCAGTGTCCGCGGCAGAAGGCAGAACCGGTGCAGGGGTCCTCTCCGTTCAGCCAGGGGCTGGGCGGGGTCCCTCACGGTGCTGCCGGCCGGGAGGCAGCAGGGCAGGGCCCTCCCCAAGGAGCTGGCCACCCCTGAAGGCATGCTCTGCCTCCCTGGGCTCGTCCGGCCCACTCGGCGCTGTGGCCGTCACAGAACCAGCCGAGGCAGGTCCAGGGAGGAGCAAGGGCCCAGCCATCCTGACAGCGCATTTTTGGGCCTGCGCCTGAGTTTACATGTCTGTCCCCCTTTGGGGTCCTGAAAGGACGCATGTGTAAGCCGATTGTAAAGTTTCGAGACCCAGAGCAGCTCCCTGGCATCAGGAGGGCAGCTCGGACCCTGGCCCTCCAGATGCCCCTCAGCCAAGAAACAGCACGGGGCTCGGAGCCGCCCTGGCCCACACGCTGTGCCGGTGGCGGAGGGTCCTGGGTCCTCTGCGTCGGCCTCCCCTTCGCTCTCCCGCATGCAGCTGAGCGTTTTCCTCCCTGTAGTGAGTGAGGACCTGGGTCCCTGAGCCGAGTGTCCTCTTCCCGTCCGCAGGGTGGATGCGTGCCGTCAGGAAGCAGGCCAAGGGCCTGCGCATAGGTGAGTCTAGGGCGTCGGGCAGTCAGGGCGGCCGGCACAAGGGTTGGAGGCCCTGGCTTCTGTGGCCTCCTTGCGCGAGGGTGAGGGGTCCCAGGGTCTTCTCCATGCCCACGGGTAGCTCTGCAATGGCACAGAGAGGAGGCCAGCCCCCAGCCTGGCATTCGTGGCCCTTGGTCACCTCTGGCCCGCCTGCCCACCCAGGCCAATGCCCCCTTCACCAGTTTCTTCATTCACTCAGCGAGCTCTTATCGTGGGCCTGAGGGTCCAGTCTGAGAGGGACGCCAGCCCTGCCCACCCTGGAGCTCCCAGCTGGCGAGGGAGGGCAGTGTCCCAAAGTGTCGTGGGGTCAGCAGGGTCTGGGAGAGACAGCCAGGGAGGGTCCTAGACTTGCAGTTGGCCTTGATGGGGAGCCGTGGAGTCAGGTCCGGGAGGAAGATGGTCCAGCAGGAGCCAGGCAGCGGAGAGCCGGAAGACCGGGCGCTGGGCAGCCGGGTCAGTCAGCACCTCTGTCCTTCCCCGGCCGACCAGGGGCCCTTTCCGGGCCACACGTTGCTGGGGTGACTGCACCGGGGCCTAGCTGCGTGGTCACTCTGCTCTGGGGGCCGACGGCCGCCTCATGGGTGGAGCAGAGCACAGGAGGGTCACAGCACCCACTCGGGCCCGTCCCCCCAGTGCCTCGGCTCCTGTTTGAGGACTGGACTCACGAGGACTTCCGGAGTGTCTGGGACAGCGAGGACGAGATAGAGGAGCTCAGCAAGACAATGGTCCAGGTCGCCAAGGTGAGGCCTGGTGCTCCACGGGTGACACCCGCAGGCGTCCCCAGGGCAGGGGCCCTCCGGCGGATGACGCCTAGCTGTCTAGTGTGGGGCTGCAGGTTGGGGCACCCCTCCAGCCCCAGGGGTTGGGGAGCCCTGGCCACCCCGCGTGGAGAGGCACTTCCATGCCTGTGGCATGGCCCTCAAGCTGTGACCTTCCTGGAAGGGCGAGGGAGTCTGCCGCCCAGCCCTCCCTCTGACGGGTCGCCTGCCTGGCCCTTTCAGAACCAGCACTTTGACGGCTTTGTGGTGGAGGCCTGGAGCCAGCTGCTGAGCCAGGAGCGAGCGTGAGTGGGCTTGGGCGGCGCCACGGGCAGGCTGGCTCACCAGCAGGAGGCACTGCCGAGCAGCAGGGCCTCCTGGGAACCTGGGGAGGGGCTGGCCTGGCCGCCCAAGTTCTGTGTCCACCCTTCCGTGTGCGTTCTCAGCAGCGCTCCCCGGGCCAGAGTGCCAGGCGAGAGTTGCCTGCCACAGGGACCACCCCCAGTCTGGCAGGGACGTGGGGGTCGGCCCCACAGAAGATGCAGGAGGGACGCAGCTGCACAGAGTGGTGGTGCCACCCACAGGCCATCACTGAGGGTGGCAGCGGGGTCTGGAGCGGAATGGGCTGGCCCTCCCTTCAGGCCTGGAGGAATCCCCATGGGGCCCCAGGTCTGAGGCCCACCCCCCCTGCCTGCCTCCGCAGGGTGCTGGGCCGGGCTCCAGGCCGCCTCCTCGGGGCAGGTGGGTGGGACATGGGGAAAGAGACCCCCCCACCTGAGGCCCAGAGGCGGGCATGCCAAGGGCCCTCCACCCTGTGTGTTGGGTGCAGGGGCCCCTGCCTCCCTGTGCCTGGACCCCCAAGCCCGCAGGTGATCCTGTAAGGGCCCCATCCACTCCCGCCCTGAAGCCTGGTCTGGGGGTTGGACGGAGACATCAAGGGCCCAGCGCTGGGCTGCTGCGAGGCCAGGTCTCCAGATGGCCCCATGCTCTGTGTCCACTCGGCCTGGCCCCACTAAGATGGTGCATGGGAGGTCCTGGGGCACCAGGAGGGTCAGCTGGCAGACCGCTGAGTGGCTGGTGCCCACAGGGCAGAAAGTGCTGGGAAGGGGAGCCAGCCTGACCCCCTCCGTGTCTTCACAGGGGTCTCATCCACATGCTCACCCACATGGCCGAGGCGCTGCACCAGGCCCAGCTGGTGGTCATCCTGGTCATCCCGCCAGCCGTCACCCCCGGGTAAGGGCTGCACTCGCTAGGGGCTGGGGACCTGAGGCCACAGGCAGAGGCCGCGCCCCTGCACCCACACATGTGAAGCCGTGCTGGAAGCCCCCACGTTGAGGAGCGGAGCCTGTTAGGCGGATTCCACTCACTCAGGCGTGGCCCTGGAGCTCCACAGCCAAGTCTGCACCCGCCATGGGAGCTCAGGAGTCCCGCCCCCCTTCAAGGGCTCTTCCAGAACCTGTGGGATGGTTGGCGGGAGGCAGGGGTGGCAGGGCCCAGGCAGTCTGGCTGCTGTGTCCACTCTGGCCAGGGCACAGCGTGAGGGCCCAGGGCAGGGCAGCAGGGCAGTGACAGGGAGGGGCCCCAGAGTCCCTGAAGGGGCCAGAACGGGCACCTCCGGCCAGTGACCTGTGTTGGGAGTGTTCACAGGTTAACAGACTCGCACAAAAGACTCAGCTGATGCTCCCAGGGGACCTGCAGGCCCCCCAGCAGCCGCCTTGGAGCAAGTGCCATTCCTGGGACAGTGTGCCTGGCTGGCCGCCCTCCCAGCCCCATAGTGCCCACCGCAGGTCACCGGGGTCCCTTTGCACGACCTGGACAGCAGCCTCCTGCCCGACTTCCCTCTCTGGACGGGTGGGCCGCAGCTGGAGGAAGGCAGGCGGCAGGCGCCCCAGGCCCGGGCTCTCCTTGTTTCCCGGGGGTTTCAGGGACAGCTTCTCGGGCAGGGACTCTGCCCTCAGCCCCTCCCTGGCACAGGCCTTCCACTCACAGGGGGCCTCGTAGCTTCCAGCGAGTGCGGAGGGCGGGTGGACTGGCCTCGAGTGTGTGTTGGGGGGGTGGACGCCCTGGCAGGACCAGCCTCTGGTCCCCACAGGGCCCTGTCCAGCCGTCACCCGCTCTGCCCCAGCCTTTGTGCCCAGCTCCCGGCACCGGAGCGAGAGTGTGAGCTAGGGTCAGCCCGCCCCTCACCCTGCAGCCACCCAAAGAGGAAGCTCCCCTCCTTGAGGCCGTCTGGGGGTGCCAGGAGTGGGGACCACGGCCACTGGGGCTGCGGGCGGGGTGCCCCCGGGCCAGCCCCTCCCAGCAACCAGGTGTGTGTGCCTGGGGGTTGGGGCGCACCCGCCCCCGGGGCGCCTCTCTCGGGGAGTCTGCAGCGGGATCCACCCCACAGCCTGTGCTCTGGGAGGGGTCTGTGTGCAGGGGTGTGGTGTCTGGGGTCCTCCCAACAGTGCTGTTGAGCCCTGTCCCCAAGGTCGCAGCCCATGCTGCACACAGCCACTGCTGTCCTCCTGCCCAGATGGGGGTTTGGCTCAGCCTCTCGCAACGCCGGAGAGGCCAGCGTGCAGCGCGGCTGCCTGGTCTGCGAGAGCCCTGGCTGTCCTCGTGGTCTGGCCCGGCGTGTCTCCAGTGGCCACAGCTCCCGGGCCCCCGACGGCCGGCTGGTCCAGCCTTGGGTTGTCCTGTGACAGGGCCTCAGCCCCCCCTGCTGTCCCTCTGCGCTGGCCACCCTGGGTTTCCCCTGGTTTCCAGCAGGCAGGTGCTCGTGGTCAGCAGGCTCCGTCTGTGGTGCCCTCTGCGTGGAGACCCGCTCCCACTCACCTGGGGGCACAGGTCATCCGTGGGCAGGGGGCAGGCATGGAGGTGGCGGTAGGTGCAGCAGGGCAGGGGTCGCAGCTGATGGTCCCCTCCCACCCCCGTGTGGCAGGTAGGCTCATGCCTAGCAGAGCAGCCAGGGAGGAGCAGATAAGAGCTGGCAGGGGGCCAGGGTGACTGGGCAGGCCCTCCACCCTGCAGGCGGCCTCCACAGGCTAGGTGAGGCCCAGGCCAGTGACCGTGGACAGAGGGGCGTCGGCCTGGAGGGGCGACCCAGGACAACACTTGGGGTTCCCCACCTGGTAGGCAGGGTTTCAGCCTCGAGCGAGGCGGGGAGCGGGAGGTGGGGGGAGGGTAGAGCCATGTGAACAGGGCCACAGAGGGTTTAAGGACAGGCAAGGCACTCATCACCTGGCAAGGTGGGGTCAAGACCATCCCCAGGCCCAGGGATGATGTCCGGTTGGGGTGATGGAGGAAGGAGGTGCCCACCATGTGAGATGCAGCTGGGGGCAGTGAGTTGGGGCTCTTTGGCAGACAAGGCCCTAGAGACGACCCAGGGGACTGTGTGTGCCCCCCACCCCCACTTGTGGAGTGTGGCACTGACCTGACTGCCCGCCTTCGTCCCCTCTGATGAGAGTTGAGTCATTTCCAGGGTCGGACCCAGGCCCGCCTGGAGATCGCGTGTGGGCTGGGGGCACCAACCGAGAGGCCAGCAGGCTGTGTGAGGGTCCCGGGGGCCACACTTGTCTTGTGCAGGACCGACCAGCTGGGCATGTTCACGCACAAGGAGCTGGAGCAGCTGGGCCCTGTGCTGGACGGATTCAGCCTCATGACCTACGACTACCCGACCGCACAGCAGTGAGTGTGGGGCTGGGCCCTGCCCACTGCAGCCTGTGCGCAGGTGCCCACCGCCAGTGGGCCAGACGCTCAGGACCCAGGGCCCTGTCATCTTCCCGGGGCCCACTGTGGGCCCTGCACCACGCAGCCTTTTCCTGTTGGGGGCCTGTGGGGGGTGGCAGCAGGCAGCCTCTGCAGGAATACCTCCAGGGAGTGGCGGCCACAGGCAGTGGGTCTGCCCTGTCGCCAGGGAGACAGTGTCCTGCTGCCTGTCCCGACCCCGGGCCTCAGCCCAAGCTGCTCCCGTGGCGGCCCCAGTGGGACAGGTGTGGTGGACAAGGGAGACCCACCATCAGCTGCCCCTTACTTGCCGCCACGTGCACAGACTCTGCCCCCGCCTGGGGGCCCCCGGCAGATGGTCTGAGGCCTCTGCCTGCCGCTGACACCCACCCCTCCCTCACCCTGCAGGCCGGGCCCCAACGCGCCGCTGTCCTGGGTGCGAGCCTGTGTCCAGGTCCTGGACCCCAAATCCAAGTGGCGGAGCAAGATCCTCCTGGGGCTCAACTTCTATGGCATGGACTACTCAGCCTCCAGGGATGCCCGCGAGCCTGTTGTTGGGACCAGGTGAGCTGGGGACCCCACCATGCAAGGCAGCCTCCTGTGCTGTCCCCTCCCCTTACGCCCTCATGCCAATGGGTCTGCGTGTCTCCCGGAGGTGATGGACAGAGCAGGTGAGAAGCCCTGGCAGGTCTGACCACTTGCTAGGTACCAGTGGGCGCAGCCCCCCTGAGCCTCAAGGCGGGGGGATTGCCCCAGCACTGCCGCACTGGGGTACCTCTAGCACTTCCTACCATCAGCGGGTCAGGGGACCGCCTTCGAAAGGTGAGCAGCACATGGGCCAGGCCTGGTCAGGACCCCACAAACCCCTGGAGGCACTTGTCACGTGGACCCCGACTTCCTTCCACTCAAAGGACAGCGCCCCGCCTTGCCGTGCAGCTCTGCGAGTTCTGTGCCCTCAAACCTGCAGCCCTGGCCTGTGCCCCAACTGGGAATCGAACCAGCGACCTTTAGCTTTGTAGGATGACGCCCACCCCACTGAGCCACGCTGGTCAGGGCTGTTTAGCTTTATTTTCCTTCTTTTTGGAAGGTCTTTTTGCTAGATGTGGAGTCCCAGGTTGCCAGCTCTTCCCTAGTCCTTCCAGCCTCTCACTCTGTCATCTTCCTGCTACGGCGTCTGGCAAGACGTGTGCAGGCGGCCCCAGCCATGCATTTTATCGGGTGCGGAGAGGTTATGGCTGGTTTCTCCAAGCATTTCTAGTGCCTGCCTTGCTCTCATCCCCCGCAGGCCCTGGAGTGTGCACCAGTCAGGGTGGCGGGCCCGTCCTCAGCCTGCTGAGGTGCACGGCGCTTTCTCCAGCCCTTCTTCTCTCTGCCCTCTCTCTGGTCTTTGTCCCTGTCTTCATGTGAGTGGCAGCTTCCTGCCATGTCACCGGCTCTTGACCCACCAGGTTTTTCCCCCGCCACCACTGGCCCGGTGCTGGGGGTGGTCTTCCTTTGCCATCCGCATCGCCCGTCATGTCTGCACTGTGGTGGCTCCTTCCTGTGGTCCTGTCACCTCCCCGCTGTAGGCCTGTGTTCAGGGCCGGGCACCATTTTGCCAAAGGGGGCAACACCTGACCAGGTGCCAGTGCCATTTGTCCCTGGGAGACCACGTGAGCCGCCGCCTGGCCCCAGGCCTGGCCCCGGCGGCGGGCAGTGTGTCCAGAGACTGCTGCCACCCTGCCATCCTCTGGGGTTGGAGGCCGTGTCTGTCTGGCCATCCCTCAGGTCGGCTGCTGTGTGCACTGCCCTCCCCTGCCGCAGCCTTGGCCGGAAGGCCCCTCTCCCGTAGCCCTGCTCTGTCCCCACATGCCTGGCCTGCAGGAGGTGGGCGTGGGGTTGCTGGCCTTGAAGGACCACCCATCTTAGCTCGGGCCACCACACAAACACTTCAGACGCTGTCCCCATCCTGGGGACTGGAGTCCGAGACCAGGTGTCACAGGGCTGGTCCCCCTGGAGGCCACTCTCCTGGGCGTGCAGACGGCCGTCCCCTCTCAGGGTCCCCCCACGGTCCCTCTGTGTGTGTCTGTGTCCTGCCCTCTGACCCCACTGGTGGGATCAGGTGAGGAAAGGCACCGGGCGGCCCAGGGGCTGCAGGAGGGAGCTCTGATCGTGAAGGCATGTGCATGTACTCCCGTGTGCGTGTTGAGGGGTGTGCACGGTTCACACGCACACACTGGCAGCCCCTCCCCCCCGCAGGGACCCTCCCTCTGCTGTCCCCTCCTGCATGTGCCCCTCACAGGCACCCACTGCAGTGGGTCTGAGGGAAGCAAGGGGTGCAGAGAGGGGCTGGAGGTGGGGCTGGCCGTGTGTTGGGGACCGGCGGCCCAGCCCCTGCTGCCCCGCCCAGCCCCCCCCCCTCCCCGTGGCAGGAGCAGGCGCCGCAGCCGAGCAGGCCCTCCCTGGGGGCCAGAGTCGTTGGTGCCGGAGCGGGCAGTGCTGACACAGTAGGACCATCGTTCCTGCCCAGCAAGGGCGGTTGGGGGTCGCCGCCCACCTGGGTCCTGCAGAGGGCCGAGGGGGCCTGGGCCAAGCAGTTGGGCCATGATAGGCAGTCAGGGCTGGCTCAAGGCCTTTGGAGTGGGCCTGGGTCACGTCTGTGCCTTGGACTTCAGGGGCTCTCCCCGCCTGGCTGAGAGCCCCAGGAGCCGCCCTTGCCCCGCCCTTCCCTAGTCCAGGGGCCACGCCCTCCGTGGTACTCAGGGCAGGGTTCCTCTCTGAGAGAGGCTGAGAGCCTGGTCCTGAAGCCTGGGCCCCCAACAAGGTTTGAGCGCCACGTGGCCACCTCCCTGGGGTCTGCGTGGAGTGGGTGCAGGGCTGTAGGGTCAGGAGGGACGTCCCCGCCCTCCAGGTACACCTGGAAAGGGCGCTGCGGCCCCCCAGGACCTCTGCACAGCCAGGGCCGCACACAGCCAGGGACGTGGCCGGTTGACCAGTCACTGCTCGGGGAAGGACATGCCGGGAGGGGTGATAGGTGGGGCTGCAAGCCCAGGGAGCCCCTCGAGATCCTTGAGCCCATGCCAGGATGTCGGAGCTCCCTCCTCACGTCTCCATTCCCTGGGCCGCGCCTCCCGCCTCCCCCTGGCACCCTTTGCCTTCATCCTTTTCGCCTCTGGCTAGCCTTGCCTGGCCATGACAGCCACAGGGAGGTGTCTGGGCGCCCTGGGCAAGACCTCCTGAGGGGCTGGGGTGCCTGAGGGCACCGGTGGCTCCCGAACCCCCACCCCGGCCCCTCCAGGTACATCCAGATGCTGAAGGAGCACAGGCCCCGGATGGTGTGGGACAGCCAGGCCGCAGAGCACTTCCTTGAGTACAAGAAGTGAGCATGCCCTGTGGGGGGGGGGCGGGGGGGGGACCAGAGGCAGGAAGCCAACGCCCCACTGTCCTTTGCAGAAGCCGAGGAGGGAGGCACATCCTCTTCTACCCAACTCTGAAGGTGCGTGCGTCCCCACCATGACCCTGCCCTCAGGGAGGCTGAGCTGGGCCGAGGGGTCAGTGTGTGGTCTGACCTGCTGCCCTCTGGGGCCGAGGACCTCAGCCCTGAGCGGTGCTGGGGCTGCCGGGGACAGGGGCGGTGAGAGGCGGGGGCTGATGGTGCTCTCTGCCCGTAGTCCGTGCAGGTGCGGCTGGAGTTGGCCAGGGAGCTGGGCGTCGGGCTGTCCATCTGGGAGCTGGGCCAGGGCCTGGACTACTTCTACGACCTGCTCTAGGCCTGGCCCTGGGGCGGCCTCAACTCGGAAGCGACAGGTGACTTGTGGGCGTGCGAAATACAGACTCTTCCCCGTCTCCATGGCTGTGTCTGCCTCAATCCCTGGGTGGGGATCGCCAGGCCCAGGGACCCCCACCTCCTTGGCAGTGATGTAAGGAGAGCACCCTCTGGTGGGGGGCACCCTGAGAACACAGTCCCCACCCCACGTGGGTTGGAGGCTTTGGGAGGACCCAGGCTCACCAGTGCCTGGACTCCTGGAAGTGGTGGCTGTGCCTTGTCCTCCGGCCACCCACTCGGACCCTCCTGCCTGCCTGGGAGCCCTCCAGGTCCCGCAGAGCAGGGTGGGGGCCACTGCAGAGACCCACCTCAGTGAGGCCAGACCTGCCGAGGGGCTGGGCCCATGGGCACCGAGGCTCTGCGGTCGCTGTGGACGGACAGCACAACAGCCAGTTCCACCACCCGTTCCGTGGTGCAGCCGAACTCCCGGGATGAAACATGGAAACAGCATGTGAGGAGGCGAAGCCCAGCCGGTCCCTCAGCAAGAGGCTCCTCACCCCACTGCCCAGCAAGTGCCCTCAGCTGGGGGCGCTGCCCTCGAGCTGTGTGTAACCACACCCCAACTCTGGCTCCTCTGAAGCACTTGGGGTCCTAAGTCGGCAGTCCTGCGGCAGAGGCCATGTCCCCGTTCGCTGTGGGACACGGAAGGGGGTGGGTATCTGTCCCTGGGGGTCAGAACCTGGCCACGCCCACTGGAGATGCCCTGAGAGAGGACCACCCACTTGGCCTGGGTGGAGGGGCAGCCTCGAGGCTCCCCACTTCTACCAGGCCCTGCGAACTGTCGTCCCCCCCATCCATGCCGGTGCCCTGGGGCTGCCTCCAGCCAGGCCTGCTGTTCAGTGAAGTGGAGCAACCCACGGGTCCTGGGAAATGGGCCGCCTCCCAGATCGGGTGGGGCTGGCCCTGAATGAAGGGACAGGTGGGGGGTGAGGTGGGGCCCTTGTGAGAAGCCAGCGTGTGCTGCCTTGAGTGTGTGCACGCGCCTGCCCATGTGCAGGCCAGCCGCTGACCAGCTCGTCCTCTGAGCCCAGACTGGTGGCCCTGGGTGGCCCCAGCTTCCAAGGCCTGGGCAGGATGGTAGGGAGCGGGAAGTGCTGGGTTGGAGGTGCCTGCGAGTCCACGGGAGTCGGGGCAGTGTGACCGGGGTGCTGGTGGGAATGGAGCCAGGTCGGTGACAAGACACTGGGTATGCAAGGGGGGCTCCTTGACTTGGGGTTTGGGAAATGGGGACCAGTGAAGGGGGTGGGGAATTGAGAGGCGTCCTGGGGCTAGACACCTGAGGGCAGCACGTGGGGAGACAAGTGCGCCAGGCACTGTGTGGGGCTGGTGCTGGAGGCCGGGCTGCCGCCCCCGTGGGGCCCCAGTGGGACCCCCGTACTGCCTCAGACCGTGGGCTGAGGCCAGACGCCGAGCGGCACCTGTGTGTGAGTCCCCGGGGGGAGCCCTGGGTCTGGGCCCCGGGTGGTGGGCACTGGCGGCGGTCACTCCTCACCTGTTGTTTGCCGCTGCCATGTGGAGACGGCTTCCAGTGCCAAGCATGTCCCAGGACCTACCTGTGTGTTGGTTTAGGGCTGAATCCAGGGGCGTCGAGGGGGATGGGCACTGGGCAGGGGGGCCAGCCAGAGTCGGGAGAAGACAGATGCAGGTGGGAGGGTGGACCCAGGCAGGTCAGGGAGACTCCGGGGGTCCGGAGCCCCTCCAGGCGCTAGTCCCCTTCTGATGGCGGGGGTCCATGACCACAGGGGTTGGCCTAGGCGTGGTCCGCCCATGGGGGGTCAGGGCCAGGACAAACAGAGGTGGGGACTGCTGCCCACATACTTTATTAAGATGCACTGGGGGGGGCTGCCCTGGCCCCCCATGGAATGTGAAAGGCGGGGCTCTGCCCCACCCAAGCACCGGGGGCCACAGTGGGCCCCTCACCCCCGCCCCAACCCATGTGTGGCCCCCCACCCCTTGCCCTGTGCTGGGTCAGAGAAACACTCCTCTGGAAAACACATGGGTGTGAACATTAAAAGGCGCCACAAGCCCCTCTGCCTCCAGCCCCTGAGTGTGGCCAGCACTGGGCTGCCCCTGCAGCAGGGTGCTCAGAGGCCTGGCCAAGGGTTCCAGGGCCGCTGCCGCCTGCCCTCCCCCCCCCACACACCCAGGCTGATGCAGGGGCCTCGGCGGACCAGTCATCTCGGGGTGGGTGGTGTCCTTTGGCAGCTCGGCGTGGAGGTGAGCCACCTACGCATAGGTGTCGGCCTTCACCACCTGGCAGTACATGGTCATGGCGAAGGTCAGGCCCAAGATCTGTGGGGACACGAGGGGGAGGGCAGACGCGCTGCAGGGACCTGCCCTCGGGCTGGGACCCCACCCACAGCCTCCCATGTGGCCTGGCCCCCTTGAGGGGAGGGCCAAACAGCCACACCCCTGAGCCTGCTGTCCGGGCCTGCCCCTGCAGGCACGGGCACCTCGGGGGGTTCAGAGGCTGAGTCTTGAGCCTCATGCCCCATCCCAGCTGCTCAGGGCCCCGCATCCTGCCATTTGTCTGTCATCCATCTGTGATCACCAGCTCTGACCAGCTCTGACCCCAGGGACAGTCACTGCCCTGGGGACCGAGTTTAGGGACACAGCCTGGCCTCCAGCTCCCCAGCCACTGCTGCTGAGGACCTCCACAGGGCCAGGACGCCAGTGTTGGGGCTCGGGGGCCATCGGCTGGGCCTGGTGGCCAGGGCCTGGGCTGCCCACCCTCACTGTACGCTGGGCAGCCCTGTGACCACCACCCACCAACAGGGCTGGGGCCACAGGGTCCCCGCACAGAGGCATCCAGGCCGTACCTCTGCCCACCTGGCAGGGAGGCCCACCACACAAGATGCAGGGAAGCCTGCCTGTCCCCGGGTGCCAGTGAAGGTGTCCCCGAGCACCCCACAAATGCCCTCTGCCTGGGGAAATGGGCTCCACAGGGGGCAGGGTATTGACCAATCTGCTCCTGGGGTTCGGGGGGCCTGTGTGGGTGCAGGGGGGCCAGGCGGCAGTCCACAGCTCCGAGCAGACCCCGCCCTCTGTACCTGCACCAGCGCCGTGCACAGCCCAAAGATGCCCACGGCCAGCAGGTTCTCCTGGAGCCACATCTTCACCGTTTCGTAGCACGGCTGGAGGGAGAGCGGGCATCAGAGGGGCCAGCGTCCACACCCCCCAGGCCCCAGGGTGGAACCAGCTGGCAGGCCGGGCTCACCGCCTTCCACCAGGTGCCGGGAGCGTGCAGCCCACAGCTGTCACTGAACTCCAGGCAACAGGAGTCGGGCACGCGTGTGGCGTTGTAGACCTCGAACCAGTCTGTGTAGTTGGAAACGCCGCAGCAGCGGAACTGTGGGAGGCAGGGAGTGGGGACCGTGCTGAGGGGCGCACACCGCACCTCCTGCCCCGCAGGCCCAGCCCTGCCCGGTCCCCCTGCCCCCCTCACATCAGTCTGGATGATGCTCCAGGCGTTGGTGAGGCCCACGTTGCCCGGGGTGCCGTACAGGTGCAGGCCCTTCTTCAGGTCTAGCTGTGCGTGCCTGTCGATCTGCAGGTGCGGTGGGGTCAGCAGGACCACCCCTGGCCAGCCAGGCTGTCCTCACCCAGACCCCACACTGCCTGCCCTCTGTGCCCCCCCCAACCGGAGTCACCTCCTCCCAGCAGCCCCTACAGCACCAGGCCTTTGCCCCTGTTGTCCACCCGGACCACTGTGGCGCTGAGCACCACACCAGCCAGACAGCAGCACGGGCTCAGCAGGTCACGCAGACGCAGGCCAGGCACTGGGCCGAGAGCCGTCTGCACACACCACTCCCTGCTGGGCCCCGAGGGGCCAGGGAGCCCCTATACTTGGGGGCAACGGGTGAACCACCACCCGGGTCTCGGCCCCCAAGCCCTTCCTCCCCCGAAGGACCAGGAGCTCCTGAGAGAGATGGCTGGTCCCGCCAGACAGGGCTTGCCCAGGCGGGGCCTGGAGTGTCTTCTGGTGCCAGAAGAAAAACGACACGTTCCCTAAAAGGTGCACGGGACATGCCAAGGAGAGAGAAGCCGGCTCAGTTCCCATGGCCAAGTGGGACGGAGAAGCAAAAACCAACAGTCTCAGGTCTGACCCGAGAATGAGCCGCCTGTGAAGTCGCTGACGTAAAACAGATGGGTGAGCAGGTGAGTGGGAGACGGGAGTCTGTCCCAACCAACCAACACCCACGGGACCAGCAGGAGCTGGGGAGCTGGGCGGGGCCGGAGCCCACAGCGCCCCCTCCATGCCTGCCCAGCTGAGGCCCCTGGCTGGCTGGTGGGGGCAGAGCCCCACTCCCGAGGCCGTGTGGGCAGCGGAAGCTGTACCTTGTCGCTGTAGGCGAAGAAGAGGATGGCAATGGTGGCTTCCAGCAGAAACACCAGCAGCAGCAGCACAAAGAACTGCAGGGGCGTGGGGAGGGGCGGGGCCTCAGCAACCCCGGCCTCCCCAAACCCTGGAGCCCTCCACCCTCCAAGGGCCGGGCCCCACATGCTATCAGCAGCCCCAGCCAGGTCCCCACACCTGGGGATCAGGCTCCCTACCGCCTCCGACCTTCATGCTTCACCTAGTCTGGCCTTGACCTCAGGGCGCAGGCCTCAGGCCTGGGTGCACGAGTGGGCCTGGGTCCCCAGGGGGGCAGGCAGGCAGGCAGAGCAACAGCCCAGGATGCCGGAGGTGGGGGGAACCTCCATTTCTCCGCCACACCCTGCAGGGCAGCCTGGGGTGGCTGGTGCCTGCTCACTGTGAAGACCGTGGACAGAAAGGGGCAGATGGTGCCAGAGGAGTGGGCTCTGTCCTCTCCTGGGGTCCCCGAAGTGCTTTCCCCTCAGTCTGGGTCCGGACTTGGGGCTCACCCAGGGGGAAAGCCTGGGGTCAGGGCCCCATACATACTACAGCTTCCACCTCGACCCAAGGGGTCTGAGCCCCCAAGCAGGGCAGATGGGGACCCAGCTGCACCCCCACCCACTGCTCCGAGGGTCCGAGCCCCATGCCCTGATGGGAGCCTCCAGACCATGCTGGACTCCTGGGGAAGCTGTGCAGGTGGGGGACAAGTCCTCCCGAGACCCTCAGGAGGCCCCACCGGGGTAAGGGCGCTTCGCACAGAGGACCCGTCTGAAACAGGCGGCTGAGGACTTGGCCGGCCACCGCTGGTGTTTTACTAGGAAGGAGCCTGGCTCAGGGCCCTCCGCCTTCTGAACTATGGTCAGTGTTCCCCGGGGAAGAGAAGTATATCCTGCCTCCAGGTCCACCTCCAAGGCCAAGGCCAGACTAGGGCCCTCTCACCAAAGGGTCCCAGACCCCAAGGCCAGGTGCAGCAGCTGGGGAGGGGTCCTGAAAGGGACTGCGTGCTGCACACGCTGTCCCTGTCCCGTCCTGTGTCGGGGGCCCCCACTCACGGTGAGCAGCAGGCACTTGTTCTCCTTGACGGCCCCGACGCAGCCCACGAAGCCGATGGCCATGGCAAAGGTGCCGGTGACGATGAGCAGGTTGGCAGCCGACAGGGATGGGAAGGAGGAGGACAGGGTGGCGAAGTTCCCCTGTGTGGCGGCCAGCCAGATGCCGACCCCCAGGATGCCGCAGCCACCCAGCTGGGACCATGGGGCGGGGGGAGGGTGGTGAGGCCGCAGCCTGGGTGGCGCCCAGGGCACGCCCCCTGCGCACCCTCCCCGCCCCACGTCCTCCCCGACTTGCCCCGATACCCCCATCCAAGGCCACAGTGATGGCACAGCAGGGCCCCATGCCTACAGCCTGAACATGCCGTGGTTGGCAGGAGGTGGTCCGAGGACACTGCCTGGGCCGGGGCGCCGGGACTGCCGGGGGGTGCCTCCCCTCCAAGAAGCATCTCCCCCCAGAACACAGCCTGCGCTGCCTTCGCGACGGGCCGGCCCCACAGCCCCTCCTCCCTCGGCAGCCCAGGGACACCCCACCTCAGAGACCAGCAGGCCCCCGCACATGCTCTCCCTCAAGTCTGGCTTCCCAGTGGGCGGCCCCAAGACCCCAACCACCAGGCCCCGTGTGGCCGCCATCTTGTGGGCCCCTCTGCGTGACCCCAGCTATTCCCTAGTAAGCGTAAGCCCCGAAGCACCGTCCAGGCCCCCCAAGGGCAGGCTGGCAGACGGGGAGCAGAGAGCCCACTGCCCATCCTCGCTGCCCCTGTCAACCACCAGAGGTCTGCTCGAATCTCAGAATCGCTGATGGTCACAAAAGTCAATCAAAGAGGGAGAAAGGGGGAAGGAAGGCATGGCGGGAAGAAGGGAGGGTGTGTGGTGGGCTGTGGGCGGGGCCAGCACTTGGGGGAGGCCAGGCAGCCCTGAGGCCCCACCCGACTCGGACCTCCTGGTGTCCTGGCCTCAGCCCCCAGGGCAGCCCCAGCCACCACATCCAGCCCCTCAGAGTGCCCACCCTGCACAGCCAGCACTGGCTGGGCCACCAAACCCCAAGGGACACAGCATGACCCAGGGCCACCACAAACCCCGCAGCCCGCCCCCTGCAAAAGGCCTCCCAAGCCTCAACGGCCAGGCTCACCTCCTGAGGCTGGGAACGGAACCGCCTGCCCAGCCAGCCCCGAGCAGCTGGCCTCACCCCCCCAACCCCGTGCCCCGGGCCTTGACCCTGACAGGGACCCACACCTCTCAGGAAGGGAGGCCCTGCCCAACCAGCAGTCGGGGGAGGGGGGGCTGGTGGTGCTGCGGCTGCCCCCACCAACTCCCCAGACAGTGTGCTTGCAGCTGGCAGGAGACCACAAATATGGCTCAGGATGCGGCTCGGGCGGGGCCAGGCTCCCACAGCGTCGGTCTGGGGTGCCTCCAAGACAGACGGAAGGAGAGCCCCCAATGGAACCCCCATCCACCAATGGGGGGATCCTCTCCCCCCAAAACGAGGACTGTCTAAAATTGCAATCACCTTTTCTGATGTTGCTAGCTCAGGGCAGGGCCCAGGAAGCTCCACCGAAGGGCCACCTGAAGGGCCACCTGGTGCCAGGCATGCCCAGAGGGGGCTCCCCTGTCCCTGAGCCCCCCACGGGGCCGGCTGGGGACTGCGACACGGGCAGGAAGTGCCCAGGCCCGGTGACTTTGAGCGCCAGGTTGGGGGAACCCTGGTGCAAGGGCCTGGAAGCTCCCGGAAGGGCTGCCATGTGAGATGAGGCCTCTGCCTACAGCCCAGATCAGAACCCACGAGGCCTGGTGCAGTGTCCAGCACCAGGGCTGAGGCCAGGGCAGCTGCCCAGGTGGGAGGCCCAGGACGCTCTGACTGGACGTGTCACCTGGTGTCTATGCCCCTCACGTGACATCTGGTTCCTCACCCCGGTACACACCCCAGACATGCACCCCAGGCACACACACGCCACTCCCCTGGGTAGGCAGGGGTGCCCCCACCTGCAGGGGGCCGGGAAGCAGGCCCCAACTAGCAACCGGGGTGCCGTCCGCAGTACTGGCTGCGGCAAGGCCCCAGAGCAGGAACGAGACCTGGTCACAGCACCTCTGGGCACCCCCGGCGTGCCTGGGCCACCAGTGACAGCGTGGGGCACGGAGGAAGCAGGGACGGGCACTGGCTCATGGAAGTCTCCCACCTGCCTGTCCAGCTGTGCCCCTGCTGGTCCGCCATGCCCGGCAGGACACCTAGCACCTCGTCCCATGGCCTCTGGGTCTCCTGGGATCTCCAAGGGCCACAGGGGGCGGCGGCAGCAGGGACCACCGACTGACTGAGGCACTGTGTGCAGAAATAACAGCCTAGACCTGCCCTGGGGCTTGGAGGGTGGGCCGGCTCTCTGGAGGAAACCGGAAGTCAGGCCTTTTCTGGCAAAGGCCACAGTGACCTGCAATGACTGGGTCCCGCTGACCCGAGACCCCTTTCCAGGTTCGCAGCTGTGGGTATCAGGGGCTCACGGTCTGGGGCTGAGCCCCCAGGCCAAGCCCCAGTGGGTGGGGCTGCCGCATGGGGCAGGTGCTGCCGCATGGGGCAGGTGCTGCATGGGCAGGTCCCCGAGCAGGGGGCAGGTGCTGGGGCTATTATTTAAAACCCAAACAGCCTGCACTCTGCTTGCAAGGGTGCGGTGGCTCTCGTCAGCAGGAAAGATGAGACCACACAGCCCAAAGGGGATGGATGCCACGGCCACCAGGCAGAGAGCTCGGGTGGGGCGGGACCAGATCCCACCGCCAGCCCTGGCGGGCCATCCTTCCTTCATTACCACTCCGAGCAACATCCCCACCTCCTGGAGGTAGCAGGAGGGACACCCATGGGCTGTCACCCAGACCCGTGCTGTCATGCACCGTGACACAGACACACAGCCAACACTGTCACAGCACATCACCTTCAACAGTGTACATGCCCTTGCACGTCAGCGACACGCTGCCTGTGACCCTTGTCCCCTCAGGTCCCCGGAAGGTCTCCAGCAGACACAGGCTGACAGAACACACATGTGTGCCCAGCACGATCACCTGTGACTCTGAAGCATGCCTGCATGCGCAGCTTTGAAAACATTCTGTCAGGAAAATTACAGCCCCCCAGCGCACGAGAGGATCAGCCACATCACACGCAGACACAGGAGCTCAGATGCGGGATCCGAGGGCCCCCCACCCTGGCCAGACTCCCCAGTTCCTCCCCGGTCCAGCTGGCGGAGACGGCGTGGCTGGGGATCCAGGACCCCACACCTGTCCGGCCCGGCAGGAGCCCAGGGGCACCCAGGAGTGGACCCGGACCCATGACAGCCTGGGAGAGGAGGGTCCACCTGTCAGGATCCCACCCCCTCCCTGCCAGCCACTGGGGCCTCCCTGTCTCCTTCCCATGTGCCCTTGCCGCCCACCCCTGGCCAAGGCCCTGTCTCCACCACAGCTTTCCTTGTCCTCACACTTTTCAGGCTGGCCTGGGGCAGGGCCGGCAATGATGCCACCTCCGCCCACAGTGAGGCAGGGGCCAGCGGGCCCTCTGCCACTGCCCCTCTGGCCCCAAGGCTCCCAGTGGCAGATGGCCGGGCAGCTGGCCATGTCCTCGGAATGGGGTGGAGGGCTGCTGTGCCTGCAGGGGCCGAGCCTGTGCCCAGAAACCCCTCACCGGGCAACCGGTGCAGCCTCGGGGTGGGGGCTGGGCCTGGTGGAGGGCACCATCTCCCCGCAGTTCCAGAGTGGCAACATTTGCCCATTGCGCCGGAGATCGGGTCCACAGCGCCCAGGCTGGGGCCGGGCGCTGAGTGAAGGGGCCGGGGCGTTGCTACCTGGGCGGCAACTCCACTTAAAATTCAAGCAATCGATTGTCTCAAACACTGGCAAGCTCCCTGCGCTCATGGGTCCTCTTCTTTCACCCCTGATCCTAGGAGCCCCCGAGGTGTCCCCAAGACTCAGCCCTGGCCCATCCAGGAGATGGACCCATCCACCAAAGACCCCCGAGGCCAGTGTCCAGGGAGAGGTGTGGAGCGAGGGGCTCCTGGCAGTGAGACAAGGACCAGGGCAAGGCTGCCAGGGAGGGGAGAGTGAGGAGAGGCAGCCAGGCCTGGCCCCAAAGGGCAGCACCTCACCGGCTGGATCCTCAGGACAGCCACAGAGGACACGCCGAGCTGAGCGTGGCCCCGCAGGCCGGGGACGGGACCACAGCAGGGGCTGGGAGACGCAGCTGGGACCCGGGACCTGACCCCTGCCCGACCTCCTGACCTCTGAGGCCCCCTTTGCGGCCGAGGCCACATGGCTCGCAGCCCACGCTCACTTATGGATTTCTGTTCTACCCACACAGGGGCCTGGCAGGCCGCCTCCCCGTCCCCCCCAGCAGGATGGACTGTAGGGGCCCTCAGAGCCCTTGGAGAACCCTCCGAAGTCCCCGGACAGCGGGCCCGACATGGCCACCAGGACAGGACCAGGGCCAGCATCGGAGCCACAGCTGGGCCGGCAGGGCCCCTGGTGGACCGCCGCCCCAGGCCTCCGGCTGCCTGTTCCCGCCTCACCTTGATTCAGAGTGCTGTCCAGCTGTGCCTGCCTGGGGAGGGAGCAGTGGGTGCGGCCACCACAGAGCACATCACCGTCCCCAGCCCCAGAGTCCCTATCTGTCCGTCAGCCGGCAGCTGGCCCCCAGGACCAGAGCCCCTTCAAGACAGCCGTCCTGTGGCATCCTGACCCCTGACTTGGCCAGGACAGCCAAACACCCCCCAGGGGGACACCAGCGAATGCTGCCAGGCCGGGTCCCACCAGCCCCACTCGTGGCCACCAGAGAACAGAGCCTGCTGTCCGCCCAGCCCGAGCACAGGAAGAAGCTTGAGCCAGGACTTCTAGGTGGCCCCCAGCATGACACAGGGTGGCCCCACCGGTCCCAGGAGGTTAGGGAGCCACAGCTGTCACAGGGTCCGAGGTCTGAAGGCTCACTGGCTCTGCCCTGTGGCTCCGCTTCCCGACGGCAAGGGGGACTGGGCCAGTCATGGCCCCAGCTCTGCAGAGACCGTCACTGTGGGCCCCCACCCCCAACAGTCCCAGGAAAACCAAGGGCCCATGGGGTGGAAGTGGGGAGACTGAGGCCACAAGGAGGGCAGGACTTGCCCTGGGTGCCACCGTGGGCACAGGCGGGCAGCCTGGCAGGGCTGCGACCCTAACTGTCCAGCAGGCCCTGCCCACACGTTGGGAGAGAGGTGGAGCAAGGGGCTGGGGGGGCCCTCAGCCTGGCAGACCCGCACCTGCACCTGGCAGAAGGCCAGCTGCAGAGGGAGGCAGAGGGAAGGGGACCCCCTCACCTTGCTGAGGTCAGCTGAGCTCACCTTGCTGACCTGCCTCCACCCAGGTCCACCCACAGGGCCACCCAGTCTTCCCAGACCAGGGCCCCCTCTCTGTTAAGGAAGAGCTTGACTGACAGCTGCCGACCTCAGTGGAAGCCTGGGCTGCTCAGTTGGCCTCACGCAGTGCAGCCCACCCTCCCCAGGCTCTGTTCCCGGCCCTCCCACCCAGGACAGGGCCTCTGGAAGACAACCCCAGCCCTGAGAGGCCCACCATCTGCGTGCGCCTCAGAGGAGACCCGCTGTCCCCAAAGGGGCTGTCCCTGCCCAGTGAGAGCCCGTTTGCTGTCGAAGGGCAGGCACGGGCCTGAGGGCCAGCCACCACCCCTCTGGGCCCCACCCATCCCTGCCACAGCCTGCCTGCGTGCGAACTCACTCCCCAGGCTCCCAGCCCCAGGGCACCTGGCTCCACGCACCAGTGACCACAGGCAGGCCTGTTTCCTCCCGAGAAGAGTAGGCACGTCAACCCTAGCTCAGACGGGTGACAAACCTTTCCTGCCCCTCGGACACTGGAGGGGCCCTTTTCCATGCAGGCAGGTCTCGGGACCAGCCCATCCCCACACCCGCTGCCCCCGCCCAGGGCACACCCTGCACTGCCCACCTCAGCGACCCCTACGGCCACTGGCGCTGGGCATGCTGTTGTCTGCAGCCGTAAGTGCCCACCCCCCCAGTGATTCCTGATGTCACCACCCCCAAATGAGGGGAAAAGCCAGGGCCCAAGACGAAGGGGCCCTGCAGAAAGGTGGGCCTGGTTTTTTGGGCATTCGACCTCACTGGACCCAATGCCCAGAAACATGCAAATGAGGCCTCTTCCTGGAGGCCACAGCCCCTGGGGCCAAAGCCACGCCCCCACTCCCAGTGGTGGCTGGAGGGCTGGCTCAGGAGCTAATGGTGGAGCAGGGAGTGACCTCGGCATCCTCTCCCCCACAAGCCTCCCAGCCCAGCCAGGGCAGCCGGAGGCCTGGTCAGGGGCGACACCTACCCCAGCCACAGCCCACCACCCTCCCTGCAGTGAGGGGCAGGGTGGCACCTCTGTCTCCCGTCTTGCAAGAAAGAGCCACCCCAGAGCACCAGTAGGGCTGGCACTGGACTCAGGCACCTCCCATCTGAGCAAACCCAACCCACTGAGCAAAAGTTATGGACGCCCCTCCCACACACCCCCTGTTGGAGAGCAGGAGGCAGATGCCTGGACACCCACCAACACTCAGGGTGGCCCCACCTTGCCCCAGGGTCCTGCTCAGTGTTTGACCCACAGAGGTCTCAGTGCATGCCCCCTCCCTCCACACAGCATCTCCGGAGACTGGCACTGCCCCACCCCCACAGCCTCATAAGCCGGGCTGGGGAGGCCTGGGGCAACGGCCCACAGGGCCGGGGGCGGGGGGGGGGGGGGGGGGGGGGCGCCGCACTGGTAAAGAACCTGGAGCTGCAGGGCCGAAGGGAAGAGGACACGGGGGGAGGGGGGAGGGGGGCGGGGCACCAGCCCCAGCACACAGACTGGGACATGAACCCCAGGCAGGCATGCTCAGGGCCCTAAGTAGCCCCACGGGGCCGCACGTGAAGGGTCCACCCCATCTCAGGAAGAGGGGAGAGGACGTGGGCCGCTGCCCCGGGTGTAGAGGCGCAGAAGGACTCTCCCCGCTTCCCTGTACAGGAACCACCCCCACCCCATTGGCAGGTCCAGCCAAAGCAGCAGCGACCCAGGGGACCCGCACCCCCCACACACATACATCTGCGACCTGGTGTCCCGCCCCCATTCCAGTTGGGCCCCAGAACGCCGGAGACCCGGTCCCGGCAGCTCCGGCCACTGCCACTCACCCAGAAGAGCAGGTTGAAGGCGAACATGAGGTACTTGACGCCCTGGAGGCAGCCGCGCGCCATGCCGCAACGCTTCAGCTCTAGGAGGAAGATGAAGGACAGGTCCAGGTAGAAGACCACGTACTTGGTGCCCTTGGGCGACGTGTAGCGCGCCTGGGCCGCCTTGGGGCCAGGGCTGGCGTGCAGTCCGAAAAAGGAGCCGCCGGCATCCCCGCCTTCCCCGCGCCCGTACAGGCTGCTGTAACGCCGAAAGGGGCCACCGCGCGCAAAGCCCGGCTCTTTGCCCTGCGGCGACGGGCTGCGCCGGTACGTGGACTCGTCTGTGCTGGAGCGGCGCATCACGCCGGGCCGCCGCCAAGCTCAGCACCCTGCGCCCGCCGTCCCCGATCACCGCATCCGCCTGCCGCTCAGCTCCACGCGCCCCCTGGCCGCGGGCCCCCAGCCCCTGGGATAGCACACCCGCACACCACTGGGCTCGGCCCGGTGAGCCCCGGACACCTGCCCGCCCGGCGCAGCCCTGAGCGCAGACCCTGCGGCCCCGCCCCGCGCCCACCGCCAATCCGCGCCTGCCCCGCCCCATGCGGACCCCTCCCCGCCTCCAGGAGCTGCCCAGCAAATCCCACCGCTCCACCGATGTTGGCCAATCCCAGACCCGGGGTGACGCCCCCACCCGGCCCCTAGCTGGCGCCGGCGCCCCTCAGGTTCCTCTTTCCACCCAGCGCGCGCGCCCGGAGGAAGATTCTCGCCGAGTGCAAGGGAAGCATTAGTGGGGGCTGGGCGCAGGGGGGGGCGGCCGGGGCGGGTAGGGGGGCTCGTCCCGAGCTGCACTCAGCCCCAGAAAGGCGCCCCCGGCCTTTCCTGCAGCCGCCCTGTGCCCACCTCCAACCACACCGATATGCAAATGAAAGAGTGACCCAGTTGCTGTCGGGTGGCCACTTGGGCTGGCTCTAGCTTTGGTCCCGGACCCAGACTTCCGGACTGGAGCGAGACAATGTAGCCCAACACTCCTTGGGGTGCACACTGGCTGAGCAGCCTCCCTCACCGCCACCCTGGGCTTGGGACCTGCGCCCCCCAAGCTGGGACCGCAGAGCTCCCTCAGCTCCTAGCTTGGGTCAGTAGGAGCGCCTGCAGAGAAGGTGTCAGCCTGGGGTACCCAACCTGGAGGGATAGTTGGTGGGGAAGCAGAGCTTCGGTTTAAGACATAAGCCCCTGAGAGGAGCCAGGGCGAGGGAGAGCAAGCAGTCGGGGGTGCTCTGGGGAGCCCTGGGTGCCCGGGGAGGACAGGTGAGTCACTGTGTGAGACAGCTCAGGGCTCGAGAGAGATCCCTGGGGACCCAGAGACAGGCCCCGTGGGAGGCAGGTGGCCCCCCAGGCCTGCCCCCGCAGGCACACAGGAACCCTGGCTGGTTTGAAACTCCATTGCCATCATTTTTAAATTCTTGGTAATCCTTGAACAGAGGGCCCCAAATTTCATTTTGCACCAGACCAGGCTAGAAGTCGGACCCCAGAAATGTCCACATACGCACAGCCATGGACCCGAGCCAGGCTCACAGGTACCAGGGTCACTTGCACACCCCTGAGCGTACACGCATGCTCCTTGCACTGATGATGTGCACACAAGTCAGGACACACACCAGGAACAGCCTGGAGGAACACTCACAGGCCCACAACCCAGACTGGGACTGACATCCCTGCTTTGGTGGGGACCCCACAGTCTCTGGGCCCTGGGCGCCACTTCCTGTCAGGCCTGCAGCCCCTCCCTTGGCCCTGGGGCAGGGGTGTGCCCTAAACCCTGGGCTTGATAGCCCTGGCTGGTGTAGCTCAGTGGATTGAGTGAGGGCCTGCGAACCAGAGGATCGAAGTTCGATTCCCAGTCAGGGCACATACCTGGGTTGCAGGCCAGTTCCTGGCAGGGGACACACGGTACATTGTGTGTTTCCGGCAGAGGCAACCATACACTGATATTTCTCTCTCTCCTTCCCTTCCCCTCTAAAAATAAATAAAATTAAAAAAAAAAAAAAACCCTGGGCTTGAGGCTGTGGCCAAGGCCTACCTGGGCGTGTCCACCGCTTGGGACAGCCCTGTGAAGACTCCCTCAGCGTCCCCAAGAGTGAGCAGCAGAGCTCGGAGGGGAGAGAAGTGGAAGGCACGAGGAAGGGGGGAGGGAGAGGATGAGAGGAGGAGAGCAGGGGAGGGGTGCCCTCGGGCACTGTGACAATTTGAGAGATCAGTGTGGGGTGGCAGGTCGGGGCTGCCGCAGGACCATCTTCTGGACATCTGAGCTCCCCTTGGGGCGCCCGTGTGCCCGGCAGAACACTGGAACTCAGGGCCCAGGGCATGGTGGGCAGGAGAGCCCTGCCCACACTCTACCTTGCCCTGCCTAAAGGTTCTGGGCCCCAGAAAAGGACAAGGGTGAGCAGGCCCAAGGCCTGGAGGAGAAGCAGGCAGTGGAAGGCCCCCAGGGCCCTGCGGGGACCACTGGCCACAGCTCTGCCCAGGGAGCCAATGGTCTCCAGTGACCTGGGGCTCCAGTGGGATCCCGTGGCCTCTGGCCACCTTCCCCTGGCCCAGCCAACGCAGTCCACCTGTGTGCCCAAGCCGAGGGGGCACTCGGGGTCTTGGGAGTCCCTGTACACGGTAGTAGGGGGTTGGTGGGGGGGGAACTCAGAGCACACTCAGGGCCCAGAGGGCTGGTGGAGGAGCCAGGGCCCCCCGCCCGTCACAGAAGAGGTGCAGGCACGTGCCCTCCAGGATCCAGCCCCCCATGGTGGGGTCGCAGCCAGCCACCCCCACACAGTGCCCCTGCAGCCCAGGGCCAGCCACTCTGAGGCCTGGCTGCTCATCTTTGTCTTCCTTGAGGACACTGGGGCCAGAGGTGGGTGGGGAATGGAGGCCTGGCTCCCAGGGCTGATGCCTTCGGTTTCATCTCCCTCAGCCAGCGCTGTCCCAGCAACCCCCCCACCCCCTCTCTCATCCCCCCACCCCCTCTCTCACCCCCCCACCCCCTCTCTCACCCCTCACCCCCTCTCCCATCCCCCACCCCCTCTCCCATCCCCCACCCCCTCTCCCACCCCCCACCCCCTCTCTCATTCCCCCCACCCCCTCTCCCACCCGGTGCCCATTACCCCAGGCGAGCAGGTAAGTCTGGCTGAGACGAAACCAGAGCACCCACCCAGCACAGTAGGCCGACTGCAGTGCAGACAGAGATGCCTCCAGACTGTGGCCAACAGCGGGGCCTCCCCAGTGAGCCTGTCCCCAAAGTCCAGCCCCTCCCCCACAGAAGTCCCCTTTCTCCATGGAGCAGCTGGGGTCCCAACACAGCACTCTTAGGAGGCAACACCGGGCTAGCTCGGCCTGTCCCAGGCCCAGCAGAGTATCCAGCTGGCAAGGACCCTGGGCCAGGTGTGAGTGAACTTAGGAAGCAACCAGATCTGCTCCCCTCTGCCCGGCCAGCCCGGGAGCTACCTGGGCTTGCCATGGAAAGGAAGTCAGGTGGCACAAAGTGCCCCTGAGGTGGCCCTCAGGTGGATGAGTGGCACAGCCGTGGCTGCTGGGGGCTCCACAGAGGGGAGACAGGCAAAGTGGCTGCCCCTCCCTGCACCCAACTGTGTGTGCCTGAGATCCACCCCCACTTCACTGAGGGGTGCAGACAGCACCCCTTACAGTGGACAGAGGACGAGCCTGCACCAAGGCCCAGGGACCCCCACTCTGCCCCCAGCAGTGGCAGCGCCTGGGGATGAATTGCCCATGGAGTGGTTTCGGGCCCAGTGAAGTATCAGAGGCAAGGGGGGCCCGCCCCCCCGCACTGTCTCCAGTGAGCCCCTCCCTGGGGCGCAGAGCCAAAAGCCCACAACATTTCAGAAGCTAAAAACCATGTCTGCCACTGCCCACACAGGCCGTGAGCTGGGTCCTCATGCCCCACCCCCAGACCTGGGCATGGGGGCGTGTGGCACTGCAGTCCTGGACCCCACATATCAGGACCGCAGTCAATGCCAGGAGGAAAGGCAGTGGCCACACTCCCAGCCCCACCCACGGCAGCCCTGAGCCCTCTGAGAATGGCCTCCAGCCTGTCCAGCCCTTCCAGCCCTCGCCCCACCAGCCCTTACCCATCTTGGCAGGCTTGGGTGCAGAGCAAGACCAGGGCTGGTTCCCTCCCTCACCCAGGCCCAGCCGCCTCCTCCGGGAAGGCTCCCTGCCCCACTCCCCACTCTGGGCTTTCTTCCTTTGGGTGCAAAACCCCACAGGCCTGTGTCCCCCAGAACAGCACACACAGCGGCAATAGGGACATGCTGAGTGAGAGCCCATGACAAACACCAGCCCGCCAGCCCAGGCTGGGCCCCACAGTGGGGGGCAACTAGGGGCCCTGGAGCGATCTGAGCCACACCGGTGCCACCTACCTGGGCAGACCGAGGCACACTCAGGAAGGTCTGCCCAAATGCGGAAACAGTGGGCACCTATAGTGGCCTTGGCACCCTTGGGTGGGCAGACAGGAGACGGAGAGCTGGTGGCCCACCCAGGCCCCAGTGGTGGCACGCAGCAGGGCCTGGCCAGGCACACAGCCCAGCAGGGGCCATTGGGGTAGGGAGCGGGCCAGGCAGCTCTGAGGCGGCTTTGAGGAGCTGGGAGGGCCCAGCCAACACAAACAGGCCTGTGGTATCGCCTTCCTGCTCCAGCCTAGCGCCCACCCAGGCCCCCAGCCTGGGGGAGGGGCACCCCCTCCACACCACCCACAGCACCCATCAGGGCTGTCTCCCTGACCCACACCACAGCCTCAGGGGCTCGGAGACACCCGCCCCAAGGGAGGGGTCCCCTGGAAGGAACCACCGAGGGCCTGCATTCTCCTGGGCCCACCCAGGCCAGCCTAAGCTCTGGGCCCTCCCCACTCTTCCCATCCCACTCCTCCCCCACCCTCAGGTGGGGGCCCCCGCAGTTGGGGGTGGAGGATACACAATTAGGACCCTGGGGCAAGGGGCACCTTCCCACCTGCCAAGGCCCTGGGGAAGGTGGGGGCACCCTGAGGTGGGGGCACCCTGACTCATGCCCCGTGTACGCCCACCCCACCTCAGTGAGTGCCCCTGTGCCACCTGAACCCCCACAGAGTGGGACCCTCGGAGAACCCACAGGCAACTGGGCTGGGCTGGCAGACAGTGACGTTCCCAAATGCCATGGACCCAGGTACGCCCACAGCATTAGGGCCGGTTCAGGCTCCAGCAGCCCCCCAAACACCCTCACTCAACACCCAACATGCCCAGGACCCAGGGGTGGGTGTGGGTGCAGCAGGTGGGTGACTCTGGAGACCCCCCCACTATGTGCATCCTGTGTGAGCACACATCCACCCAAAGCCAGTGGAGCCTCAGCCAAGCCTGGGACCCCATGTCTGCACAGCTGGGGGTCAGGAGGACCCCCAGCCAGACCTCTAAGTCCAGGACCAGTGGGTGGGCGTATTCCCAGGACAATGATCAGGGCCAGAGTCTCAGCAGCTAAAACTTCTGGTTTCCCCTTGTCCCCTGCCTGCCCTCAAGTGACCCTTTCTGCCAAGAAACACAGCTCATGAGTTCCAAACCGCATGTGAGCACAGTTCTCTCTCCTCGTGCCCCTGACCTCTGGGCGCCCGACACCCATTCTTGGAAAACCTGCGCCTTGCTCTCTGGCCCTCCCCAGAGGCCCAGGCCACATCTGGGCTGACACTCCAGTGAGGCTGTAAGCAAGCCCCCCCCCCCGCCAACCCAGCAGGCCAGCAGAGTCCCACCCCCACCCCACCAGTGCCCTGGGCCTCCACAGCTCCCTCCTGTTCCCAGCCACCCAGAAGAGAACCCGGCTCTCACTTCCGCTGCTCACCCTCAGCCTGAGCTCCCAGCACACAGGGCCACTCTGGGCCAAGTTGTGGGGGCGGGGCTGACCTCGGAGGCTCTGCCAGGGTCCTGATGTCCAGCCAGGGCAGAGGCGAGCTGCGAGGACTGGGCGCCCCGAGTGTCCCAAGGGGCCTCCGCGCACACGTGTGTTACAGCAGTGCACACGGGCTGAGACGCGGCGTCCACCCTACTCTTCATGGCCTCTCCTGGGAAATCAGGGAGCCGGAGGGAGGAGCTGGGGAAGATGACGCTGCCGCTGCCCCCAAATCTACGCACAGCGCTCAGAATTCCAGGAATGTCAGCTTGGCTCCAGGCTGGGATCAGGGCGGGAGGTTTGCTCCCCTCACACTCTCAGTAAACACTGTGTGGGGCAGGAGCACCAGTGGTGGGGGCAGGCCCTGGGCCCCTCCTCCAGGAAGCCTCCTCCCCCCACCCACTCCCAAAGGTCCACCCAGTGGACATCCCGGCTACTCTCCCGATCTCCCTCTCACCTCCACAGCCTCCGGCAGCCTGTGTAGCTCAGCCAGGGTCTGACCCCAGGACACTGTGACTCAAGGCCCCTATCCTGCCTGGAACAGGATGTGCGTCCAGTCAGTGGGGGGGGGGGGGGGTTGAGGGGTGTCGGAGGAAGGGAAGTGGCTTTGGCTCGTGGCTCTGCACGTGGCAGGGTGGGGGATGGCAAATGCTTTGGGGAAGAGGTCCAGAGCTCAGGCAAAAGTGAAGGCACAAACTCCAGGCTGGCAGCAGCTCTGGCCAGCTCTGCCCCGGATCCAGGGCAACCTGGATCTCCCTACCCGCAAACTAGGGTTCGAGAGGGCAGCTAGCTGACACCTGGGACCAAAACAGAGACCCAGAGATGCCAGGCCAGAGAGCCTGCCCACACCCTAAAGTCATAGGTGCCACTCTGTAACACATCCCCCCGCCACAGCCCAAAGCCCACCGCTGGCACAAAACCCACCCCCACCCCGGCTCCAAGATGATGGGGCTCACCCCACCCCATATCCAGACACACAGCCTTCCCTCCCTTTGAATTCTCCATGTTTCTGCCCCACAACCTCCAACTCCATTACCTGCCCTGGCCCTAGCCAACAACACCTGTCTCCTTGTCCCCAGACCCGGCAGGTACAGCCTCCAGGCCTCTGTCCAAGGCTCTCTCTGCCAGCGTCTGCCCTGGTTCACACGCACTCAGGTGCAACCCCAGTAAAATTCTGGGTTCTGTATTGAAAAGGCGCCTCTTCCGGACGCCCTCCCTGACCACCTTCTCCGCCCCGCCCCGCCCCCACCTTCAGATCTCGAGGACCAAGCACAGCCTGGCCTGGAACGGATGCAGGCCCATTCCGGCAACTTGCCCCCAGCCCCAAGCCCCATCCTTGATAAGGAGCGACGAGGGGCGGCCGCCGGGGGTCGGGGGGGGCGGCTAGCGGCGGCTGAGCACGCCCCCGGGCCTGTCGCTCCCACCGTGCCCTCCTGCCGTCGAGGCTATGGGTAACTACCTGGCTGGGGCGGATTTCGTACGGGCCAGCCGGCCGAGCGGCACCCCGAGGGGACCCCAGAATTCAGCCGCAGAGACCCCGGGTACCCGCTGACAGTGGCTCCAAGCGGGTGACCTCCTTCCCAGCCGGACAAGGAGCGGCGTCGGGAAGACGTGCGACTGACCAGTCCCTCTCCGCCCTGCTGCGGGGTCGTCCCGCCACTTGTTGCGGCGGCTCGACTCGGGGCTAAGTGCTCCGGGCTCGAACTCCACGCCGGTTCGCTCGGATCAGGACCTGGGTCTGGCCCCAGCTCCGGCGCCGCAGGCGGCGGGACTCCGGCCGCATCCCCACTGGCGGGCACCATACATGTGTGCGCTGTCCGTTCGCAGCTCAGCTGTCAGTCATGAAGCCACGAGAAACGCGAACCGCGCCTCCGAGTACTTTAGGCCACGCTCGAGCGCCGTAGTTAGGAATGTACCAAAACTGCGGACGGGGAGTGCTGTCTGTTTCTCGCATGGCCGCGAGGGCCCTGGGACCCCAGCCACGCGCAGAGGTAGTTCGTCGCACCGAAAAGTGAAAACCGACGGCTCCGAAAACTGGCGGGGTGGGCTGGGGGCGGCTGCGGGCGGGCATGGCCACCCCCCCGCCATGGATGCGCCCGGGGCGGGGCGGGGCGGGGCCTGAGGCCGGAAAGGCGCCTGAAGCAGGACAGCAGCCGCTGAAAAGCTGTCGCCATGATCATCCCGGTTCGCTGCTTCACCTGCGGCAAAATCGTCGGCAACAAGTGGGAGGCCTACCTGGGGCTGCTGCAGGCCGAGTACACCGAGGGGTGAGGCGCTGGACTGGACGGGCGAGGGCCTGGTGTGCGGGGGGAAGCCTCCCTGGGTCTTCTGCCGGGCTGGGACGGAAGTGGGGGCCGAGGCCCGGGGCCGGGGTAGGGGGCCCAGCCTGCGGGGCCGGGGCCGAGGGCCGGGCAGGACGAGGAGTAGGGGTAACGCGGGTAGTGGTCGGGGCCCCGCTCCCCGGCTGTTTGGGGAAAGGAGGGAATTGGGTATAAAGCCAGCGGTGTTGCGGGCTTCTAGGCACCCCCGACCAGGCACGGTGCCTCTCCACCGCGGTTAAGCGTCCTCCCAGCCCACCTGCTATTCACCTCTTCTCTCAGCTGTGGGGCCCACCCCCGTGTCCTGCAAGCCCCCTAGTCTTTTCGGAGAGGACACCTTCCTGACCACATAGCTATCTATCATCATGAGGCTTTTGCCGTGTCGGTTTCTGTGCTTGACCCTTCGTCCGCAGTTGCTTAAGTCTGTTCCCCGCCAGTCTCGCTCTTGGCCGTGTGTGGACAGCCTGACTGTATTTGCCCCCGTCCCAGGCCTGTCAATGAGTCGTAGGCTCTCAGTGCAGGCGTCAGGGGGACAGGGAAGCTGTGGGCGGACTGGTGGGCTGCACAGGACCCCTTTCTGCAGTGCCACCTCCCAGTCTGGCCTCCATTTCTCAAGCCGCTATCTACACACATTGCGGCCCACAGTGGGAACATTTTCTGGAGGCCTTGAGGGAGAATGGGCTGGGTCCCAGGGAAGTAGGGACTGCAGCTGGCTTGTGTAACGGGCACAGTGACTCCCTGGAGAGGTGTCTCCCTCGCTGCCATGGGAGCAGAGCCGAGGGGAGAACCTGCCCCCGAGGGTGGGGCCAGGACCCTACGAACCACCACCTGCCCTGTGCGAACCACCACCTGCCCTCTGCTGCCCGCAGGGATGCCCTGGACGCCCTGGGCCTGAAGCGCTACTGCTGCCGCCGCATGCTGCTGGCCCACGTGGACCTGATCGAGAAGCTGCTCAACTATGCGCCCCTAGAGAAGTGACTGCTGGGGCCACAACTGTGGGGGGCGGGGGTGCAGGTGGAAGCCATGCCCACCCCCAGCTGTGTGGGCCCCCCCCCCCCGTCTCGTGCTCTGGAAGGAACCGTCCAGTAAAAGCCTTTGCAGAACCAGAGAGGTCCTGACACTTCGTCTGGCTTTCTGGGACCCACCGCCACCCATGTCCCTGTGCTCTGCCTCATGCCTAAGGCCTCTGGGGGTGAATGCGGGCACCTTACTGCCCTGGAGGAGGGAGAGCCATCCCAACAGCAGCCACTTGGCCAGGGTGTCCCCCTCTGGAGGGGGTCCTCTCACTACCCCGCAGAGACAGGCAGCCAAGGGCACTAGGGTGCCGGTACCCTCACCATGTTCTGGGTGCTTTTCAGGCCAATCACTGAGGTCCCCGCTTACTCTCTCCTAGGACGTGAAGAACCAGGTTTTCCGGGTCCTGAAGAGGGCCTGCTGTGCTTACAACTAGCCCTCCTGAACTGCCAGAAGCTCCCAGGCTCCACAGGGCTCAGCAGGCCACTCCCCTCACCCAAGTTTCTGCAGTCAGGAGGGGTGCACCTGGCCTCCCCTCAGCCTGGGACCCCCAGCAGGTCCCTGGTGGCCCCAAGGAGGCCCTGCTAGGGGTCAGGCCCAGCCAAGCTCCCAGTGCCCTGGGCACCAGCAGGGAGAGCCACAACCATGGGCAGAGCCCTCCATCCAGTGGGAGGCAGACGCACAGTCCGGAGGAGGTGAGGCTGCTTCTGGCCGGATGTCTGAGATTGGGGCCTGCCCCGGGTACACAGCCCAAGCACTGGGGACAGGAGCTGGGCATCCACTGGGGCAAAGAGGTCCAGTGGCCAAGCTCTGGCTCCCATCTGCAGCACACACCCGTCAGAGCCCAGGCCTGACCCCTTCTCTGCCAGTGCACAGCAGCACCCCGCTCCCCAGGCCTCTCCCTTGAGTCCTGCCAGCGCTCAGCTCACACCTGGCTGCCCTGGACCCTCCAGTGTCCTCCTTTGTCACCACCGTGGGCCATGGGTCTGTGCACCCTGCTGAACATGAGGGCTCTGAGGGCCAGTACCGTGTCACACTAACGCAGTGAGCCCACCTGTCTGTTCCACACGTTTATTGTGTACCTGCTATGTGGCAGGAGCAGCTATAGCACTTCTAATACAGCAGTGATTGACCCTCCAAACCTGGCCCCAGGGAAGGGGGGCAACAGTGAACATTGTGGCCTTTTAGTGGGTGGTGAGAGCAGTGGGGAGATGAAGCAGGCTCCGCAGAGCAGGCTGGGACCAGGGGATCCAGGAGGCACAAGACCCTGGGGACAGGGCTGGCTGGCTTGGCTTTTCCATGCGGGCAGGGGGCTGCGCTCCAACCAACCTGCTGACGGGCACACACAGCTCCTCAGCTGTAGCTGATCCATAACCCCTGCACCGCCCTCCAAGGCTTGCCCTGACCTCCATGTGGGGTGTGTCCAAGGGGCTGGGAGCACCCTAGGGTGGACCAGCCCAGCCCATTCGTTTCTACTCAACTTGCTGCCAAACCAGCCCCTCCAACTAAGCACAGGCATCAGGGCGCACCCCGAGGTGCCATAACCCCCCCCAGGGAAGTGGCCTGAGGGAATGGGGTACTTGGTTGTCAGGACCCCCACACAGGCAGAAGTGTCGCCCCACCCCCACTCAGTAGGGAACCCTGCCTGAAGCCTCAGGACTTTGGTGTGCAGCAAAAGGCACTTGAAGCTCCCTCTGGGGTGGGGGTCCCCAGAAGGCACAGTGGTGGGGACACGGGGACACAACCTCCCGGCAAAGCGGGAGGAGAGGGAAAGGCGCCCGGGACCCCGCGCCCGGGCCGTCAGTAGTGTCAGCTCAGTAGTCTGCTCTGCAGAAGCCATGGCGCCGGCAGCACAGGGCCAGGCCGGGGCAGGGTCAGTAGTGCTCCAGCTTCAGGCTCTTGTACAGGCAGCACGTGAAGATCATGCCAAACACCTGTGGCACAGACCTGGTGTGAGCAGGCCACCATGCCAGCCTTGGGACCCCCACCCACCAGGGCCCATTCTGCCCCAAGCCCGTACCTGCACACAGGCGATGCCGATGCCCACGGCCCCGATGACCCGAAGGTGCTCCTGGATGAAGGTCTCCAGCTTGGTGATGCAGCCGCCCTGGCAGGTGGGAGTGGGGGGCACTGAAGGCAAGCAAGTCCTCCAGCCCCCTCTGCTGCAGCCACAGGCCCCCTCCAGGGGGTGGGGAGACCAGGCCAGCGCCCAGCATTCCTCACAGGGAGCCTCAGGCCCGCCCACCTACCTCCACCTTGTAGATGTTGGAGGCATGATCCCGGTGACCACAGTGGGCCACCACGGTCTTGCAGCAGCTGTCTGGGACCACGCGGCCACCCGCCTCCCCGGAGCGGATCCACACGCTGTCCTGCCAGTCCTGGGAGTTATTGCTGCCGCAGCAGCGGAACTGCAGGGAGAGCACCGCAGGGCTGAGTCCCTGCCCCTCCGGGCCAGCCTGTGGCTCCCACAGGAGTCCCAGAAAGGCCCCTCCCTGAGCCACCCACCCACCTCCTGCTGCAGCTTGTCCACAGCGCTGGTCACGCCCTCGTGTCCTGGCTGGTGGTACCGCTTGGTCATGGTGTCCTTCAGGTTCTCCTTGAGCTCTGTGTTCAGCTTGGGGTGCGATGGTGAGAACTTCAGTCACAGTCTTAAGACCCTCCGAGTTGGGGCAGAATAGGGGCGGCGCAGATGCTGGGAGAGGGGGAGAGGGGGAGGGCTCCAAGGGAAGGGAGGGGCCACGCTCAAGCTCAGACGGGAGAGTCACCCAGGTGGCCACGGTGGGGCAGGGGCGGGGAGACAACTGCAGCTCCAAGGAGCACCCGCCTGCCCCCAGGAGCACCTACAGGGCAGCCCACTCCTGCCACTCAGCCCTCACCTCCAGGGCCTGATGGCACAGTGGTCAGCTCTGCAGCTTGGGGAGGAGGGTCCCTGTGTGTGCCCACGCCCCCGTGTGGCCTGCCCAGGCCCCTCACCTGCTGGTAGTAAACATAGGCAAGGACACCAGCAACAATCTCCAGCAGGAAGATGACGAGGAGCAGGATGAAGTACTGGGCGGGGGAAGGAGGCAGTGAGCAGGGACACAGACACCCCCATTCTTTGAGGGTTCCTAGGGTCCAGGCTCAACAGAGTCCCCACCCTCAGCTCCCAGGTGGCCACAGAGTGAGGAATCCAGACAGCAGGCAAGGGCTTCCTTCCAGAGCCGATGTCTCCCCTGGGGCTGGGGACTCACGGGAAGGCTGGGCGGGTGGGGCGCCCTCCCAGGTGGACAGAGCAGGGGCTATCCTGCAGTGTTGTACGCAGGTCCCATCAGTCCCTGCCTCCCCAGTCAGGGCCCCAGAGGCAGCCCCAGACAGCCAGGTGGGGAGCCCCCCCAGGCACCCCCACCCCCAGTGCCAGCCATGCCCTGCTGACCAGGCGCAGCAGGTTCCGCCGCTCTTTGAAGGTGGCACAGCAGCCCAGGAAACCAGTCACCATGACAACAACGCCAGCCACCACCAGGATGTAGGCTGTGGCCAGGTAGGTGCTTGAGGCCAGCAGGCTGATGTAGTCGCTCTTCAGGGCCAGCGTCCAGATGCCCACAGCCATGACGGCCAGGCCAGCCAGCTGTGGACAGTGCACAGTGGTCAGTTACCGCATGGGAGCCCCAGACCAGGACCCCTTTCAAGGAGCAGGGATGGGATGACAAGTGGAGGAGGGTTGGGGGAAGGCGGGCGCCGGCCCTCACCCAGAAGCAGCAGTTGAAGGTGAAGAGCAGGTACTTCAGGCAGACTGTGCCGCATGTCGACTTCTTCTCGTTGAACTCACCCATCTTGGAGCTGGGAGGCAGCGGAGGTCAGAGGGCTCACCCACCAGCACCTGACTGGGAGGACAGCCAGACCCCCAGTGGGCACAGGAGAGGACACCAATGCCCCAGCGACTGCTGGCCCTGCCCAGGCACCCTGGGAGAGCACCCATGGGAGCCAGGGCACTTTCCGGGCCAGCTAGCGGCTCAGGAGCCCCCACTCCCACTGCGACCAGCAAGCTACCCACTGCCTTGGAAGGTGAGAGGGCCTGGCTTCCACGACCAGACCCAGGGCATAGAGGGCACAGAGAACCCCCAACCATCATTGGCTGACTCCCTCCCACTGGCAGCGAGGGTAGGAAGCCCCAGCAGGCACCTAGTGGTGAGCTCTTGCAGGGCCCAGCCCCCAGCACTTCCAGGCCCCAAGTCACAGGCCGGCAGTAAGAACTCGGAAGAAGGGAGGAGGCCACCCAAAGGCAGACTAGCCTGCCCTTTACTTCACCACGTGGCCTTTCACATAGTCCCTCAGGCCTCCCTTCCTTCCAGCAAGAGTGGGAAGTAGGGACAGTGGACAGGCAGGCAGAGCTGGCAGACATGCCCACCCCCAGACCTGGGGTATCCTCATTACTGGAAAGGGGACAGTCACATTAACCCCAGTGAGAAGCGCAGCTCCAGGCCCTGCCCTCCTCAGAGGCACCCCAGCCAGGAAGGGCCAGCCTGCTCTGTTGTGAGGGGATGGTACCCGGGAGGGCGGGGCAGGGCTGTGGGACCCAGACAGCAGTGCCTGGGGCCACCTTTCCAGACTCGAGAACACCCACAGCTGGCCTCACACAGCCCCACCCAGCGCTCACCTGGCTGTCGGGAAGACTGGTGGGCAGAAGTTCCCCAGGGGGCTCTCTGGAAGAGCAGGGAGAGGTCACAGGTCTGACCCATGAAGGGTGGACAGGATCCTGCCACCCCTCCCAGAGGCTGCCCCAGGCGGTCGACCCAAGCCAGGTTTCCAGCGCTGGCAACGTCATTCCCAGCCGCAGAAAGGGGAGCGGCCTGGCCGGGTATTTTAGTCTGGGCCAGCAGGGGCAGGGAGGAGGACATTTCTGGACAGTCCGATCCTGAAACGAACCTCACGTCTTCTCCAAGCACCACACCCTAGGCCTCAATGCCAGACTTGTCACTGTCCCTCCCCCAACAAAGCAGCAAGAGGTGCAGCCTGGAAAGAAAACAGCGCGCAGACCCCAACCACGGAGCGGGAGGGGTGGAAGCCCTACACTCGGCACACGTGCCCCTGGGCCTGCTCTGAGGTCCCAGGCCTCCTGGGGAGGCGGATTTCGGACACAGACCCAGCCCCTGCGGCCGCGCACAGGCCACCCGGGAGGAGAGGCCCCTCTTTCCGGGAGAGCCTGGCGGATGTGAACCGCCAGGGAAAGGCCGGCCAGAAGCAGTTCCTGCGGCCGGGAACGAAGCTGCCCCACCCCAGTGCCCTGCAACTCAACCGGGCCCTCGGCAGCCCTCGTGCCAAGGAGAGGGACCAGGGACTAGGCTCCAGCCAGGCCCGGTGGGAATCCCGCGTCACCGCGATGAAGTCCCCATGGCGGCCCGCCCACTTACACAGGGTGGCGGGCCTGCGGAAGGAGGGAAGGAGGTCGGCGTCCAGGGACAAAGAGTGGGATGCTCAGTTGTGGCGCTTAGCCCAAAGGCTCCGCCACGCCTGTCTGGAGACTCGGGAGGCACCCCGCCCTCGCCCTGGGTCGCCCTCCAACCGCCCGGCCTCCTGAAGTCCGCTTCCCACCGGAAAGGGCCTCGCCGGACCGCCGAGTCCGCGCCCTTGAGGTCCTCGGCGCTCTCGGCCCCAGCGTTCCACCTGACCAAGCGGCGCACTCACCGGCCACACTTTCGAGTCTGGCGGGGGCGGAGGTTCCAGGCGCCGAGAACGCACGGCTGGCGGGAGGCTTCTCGGAGGTTCAGGGGCCGCCTTTGGCCCTCCCCGGCCCACAGGCCCCGCCCACAGCCGGCAAAACCCGCCCTGGCTTCCAAAGCACCTCCTACGGCCGACTAATTCTGCCACGGCTCGGGCTCGCCCGCGGTTGACAAACCTCGCCTCGGCCCCCAGGCTCTCAGGCCCACCCATGGCCAACAAACACCGCCCCAGCCCGCAGGTCCACCCACAGCCGACATCCTCGGCCTCGGGAGCCCCGCGGGCCCCGCCCACGGCCCGCAGGTCTGAACAGGTGCGCCTAGTTGGCAGGCGGGATTCCAGACGGTGTAGGAGGTAAGGGTCTCTACCAGGGCTTTGGAGGCCAGGGGAGCTGCAGCCCTGGGATCCCCACAACCTGGCCAGGGCCCACACCTTCGGGAGGCAGAGGAACTGGGCTAGGGGAATGGGAAGTGGGGAGGCCACCAACCCAGCCAAGGCCCTGGACTCTGTCCGAGACCCCCGTTGGCCTCCAGGCCTTAATCGTTCTCTCCTCCCAACCCAGGGACCACCCGGAGACTGCAGGGGTCAGCAGAACAGATGCTGACCTGGTGGGGGAAGGCCGAGGGCTCCTGTGAGATGCATTCAGTTTGGGGGGCATCCGGCCTGGCAGTGGTGGGAGGGCTTGAGGGAGCAAGTCCTGCTGACCCGCTGGACTGGGGATGGGAGAGTGGGGGAGAAGGAAGGGAGCTGCCCACCCTGCTAGCTCACCCCCAGCCCCAGGCAGGGCCTGGACCTGCACGTAGTAGGTCTAAGCACCTCTCCAGTGACAGGGACATGGACAGTGGCTGCACTCCTCATCACCCCCTGTCTGGGGCTGAACTGGCAGCTCCCAGCGCCGCCCCCCCCCTGCATTGGAGCATTGGAGGCCGCTCCGGGCCTCACCCAGGGCAGTCACACAGGGCTGACATGACTCAGGTGGTTGGCCCAGAGCCGTGTGAGGACTGGCATGGGGAAGGGATGGTCAGCTGAGTCCAGAGTGGGAGGAAACCCTTCCTGGCGCTCCCTGGGGAGATGTGGGCTTCGGCCTCCTTGTCCCTGCAGCCTGTGGGGCTTCAAGTTTTTATGGGCTGTGAGGGCTTGGGGTCTGACCAGAGACACAGGGACACCCACAGGCACAAAGAGGGACCCGCAGCCCCAGCACAGCAGGGCTGTGGACCTGTGCCACGCATGCACCCTGGACACCTGAAGTCTATAGCCCCCCACCCTCCTGCACACAGGAGGTCCCGGAGGTTGCGGTGCAGCCGGTGGAGTTTATTTGGAGGAGGAGATGGCTTCTGCTGGACAGAGATGGATTGGACAGGATGAAGACCAGAAAGGTGGCAGAGGGGGCCCTGATCGTCCTGGGTTAGTTCCTCCATGTCTGTAACCAGGCAGGCTGGACATCCCCATAGGGAGAGCCCACATCCTGATGGGCAGCTCCAGCCACGCCGAGTCACTTTCAAGGGTCGGCTTTTCCAGGTTAACACCTGGTGAGTCATGGGGGCGCTGGTCATCGGGCACTGGGAAGGTGGCCTGAGCCACGTCTGGGGGGTCGGGTCCCGTTGCTACAGCAGCAGCAGCAGCAGCAGGTAGGCCCCGGCAGGCGGGCAGAGGCCAGAGTCTTCCTGCGGCCACTGCCCAGCTGCTTGGTCTCACAGGCGTCCCTCTCGTCTCGTAGCCGCGTGTTCAGCTCCCTGGGGAAGAGAGTCCAAGCGTTCAGAGAGGTCTCAGGAGGCAGCATTTTAGGGTGGGTAATGGGGCCTCAGACCCTCCTCCCTCAGACCAGGAGAGACGTGCCTAGCTGGGCTACAGCATGAGGGAGAGAGGACAGACACAAGGAAGGACTCCCTCACAGGGAGGCAGGCAGCGTTCAGGGAGGTCGGGAAGCCCGCAGGTGCACGGAGCCCCATCCCTCGTGTGACCTCAGCATGACCGAACCTGAGGAGCTCCAGCTGTCGCAGGAGGCTGACCTTCTCTTTCTGCATGTTCCTCGAGACCGCAACCACATCTCTGCGGGTGGGAGGTGGTGAGCCGGATACGGGGAGACTCCTGGGGCGCTCCACGACCCCCTAGAGGGCCTTGACCCACGCAGACCCTGGGGGCGGGGCGGGGACTAGGGGAGCAGATGGAAGTGGCCCCCGCCCGAGACCCAAACACAGCTCCGGCTTCACCTCGCCCGTCGGTCTCATCCCCTCCTCGGCTCCCGCCCCCAAGGGCCCGCCCGAGCCCCACTCCCTGGGCACCGTAGGGCTTGCTCCTGGCGGCTCTGCGCGTCGCCCTCCAGGCTGCGGAGCTGCTGCTGAGCGGCCTCCAGCTGCGCCCGCAGGGCCTCGTTGGCTAGCCACAGCTGCGCGTTCTGCGCCTGCGCCTCCAGCTGCTCCGCGGCCCGGGTCTGTAGCTGCTGCTCCAGCTGGGGGTCGTGAGGAA
The DNA here is from genome assembly GCF_014824575.4 of Sturnira hondurensis. Lineage (NCBI taxonomy): Eukaryota > Metazoa > Chordata > Mammalia > Chiroptera > Phyllostomidae > Sturnira > Sturnira hondurensis. The sequence continues at coordinate 293,669 of NW_028097956.1, read as the reverse complement.
TAGAGGTTGCAGAGGGACCCCCTCCTCCCCGCGATGTCGGTTTGCCCCTGACTCCCCAGAGTTGCCAGGCTGGAGACCCAGGAAACCCGGGAGGGCAGGCAACGGTGGGGGGGAGGGAGTGGGTGGGGGCGCGGGGTGGGGGCGCGGGGCGCGGGCCCCGCCGCTCACCTCTCGCTGCCGCAGGCCCGCGCGCTCCAGCTCCTGCTCCCGGCTCTGCAGGTCCAGCTCCAGGTGGCCTCTCCGCTCCTCCCCGGGCAGGTCCTGAGACGCGCGAAGGGGCACTGAGCCTCCGCAGGCGGCCGTGGGGCAGGGACCAGGGGTTAGGACCAACTCCGAGGAGGCGGAGCCAGGGAGACGCGCGTGCCCGGGGTTGGGCCCGGGCCGAGCACCCACCTGACTCCGCAGGCGCTGGCGCTGTTGGCGGAGCTGCTGCTCAGTCTCCTCGTACAGACACCGCACCTCCCTCTCGTGCTCGCACTCCCGCCTTCGGGGGGCCCGGAGTGAGATGGTTAGCTGCTTGGAACCCACCAGCACTGGAGACCCCCGAACCGCGCCTACTGCCTTCCGGTGCCCCGCCCCGGCCCCAGGTCTCACCGTCGCAGCGCCTGCTCCAGGCCGTCTCGCTCTCGGGCCGCCTCCTCCAGGCAGGCGGACGCTCGAATCAGAACGTCCTCGAAGTATCCTAGTAGCTCGGGCCGCTCATGCTGCAGCCGCGTCCAGAGGGTCCGCGCCGCCCGCTGCCTGCAAGGGTGGGCAGGGGCTGAAGCCAGAGTGGGGTCGCCCCTGCAGCCCCAGACAAGCCAGGCGCGTTTGCCGCTTGCAGGGCCTCCCTCGTGGGGGTGCTTTCGCCCCAGCCAGGGCTCGGTTTTCTGTGCGCGGCTGGCCTGGCCACGAGGGGTCCTGTGTACGCAGCAGGGCTGTGCCCTGTGTTAGGAGGCTGTGTGCGAGGCGCAACCCCTCCTCCCTGCGGCCGGGACTGCAGCCTCCTAAAATGCAAATCCTGCGGGAAATCACGGCCAGGCTCCTTCTAGGGATTGGCAGCTGAGAGGGAACAGCGAGGCCAGACCCGGGCTGGGGACCCTGCCCAGAGCAGGCGAGGGCAAAGTGGATAGACAGCAGCCAGGAGAGGGAACCGGAGAATAGACCAACACGGACTCACTCGCTCAGGACCCGGGCCACCCCAAGCTGCTCCAGTGCAGAGAAGAATATCTCCTCCTCCTCCTCCTCCTCCAGGGAGACCTCGGTGCCTTGCACCTCTGACCAGCCAGACTCAAAGGTTTCCTCAGAAGCCAGAGAGGGCAGTGCACCCTGGGGTGACTCCACCCCCACAAACTTCCCTGTGGATATGAGAGAGAGAGAGATTATCAGGACTGTGGGTTACCACCCGAGCTCAGCCTCCACTTGCCTCCCCTGCAACACACCCACATATCCTGCCCTTTCTCAGAGCCCAGTTTCCTGTTTTTCTTCCTTATTCTGGTTTGATTCTAGGCCTGGGAATGGGAGGTGACAGCCGGGCTCAGGCCAGAAGGGACAGCTGGCTCCCAGCCAGCCCCACCTGGGTTCGGCATGGGAGAGAGGGTGGGGGAGCGGGAGGGTCAGCCCCACAGGGGCTGCAGCAGCTGGGGGCTTTCTGGGGGCCTTGCCTTGCAGCCAGTGGGCATGGACATCAGCGCCTGTCCCGGAGGGCGACGACGGAGAAGCCCCAGTCGCTGTGGGCCCCACAGAGCCCCACGAGTGCCAGGGGAGGGTCACTGGGCGAGGGCCAGGGTCGGGGGACAAGGAAGGGGCTCACCCAGGCCGAGGCAGAACTCTCGAGCAGTGAGGAAGCCTGCGCGTGCCTGGTCCAGACTTTCGAACACGGCCTCCAGCTGCTCCGGCGTGAGGGGCAGGTCACTCTGCAAGCCCTGGCCGGACAACGGTGCCGGGCTGAGCAGCTGAGGTCAGTCAGCCCTGGGCCGGCTGCCTCCTGGGCCTGGGGGCTCGCTCACCTGCAGGTCTTGCCGGGTGATGAAGCCCTTGGCCTCCTTGTCACACAGCAGGAACAGCTCCTGGGCCTGCGCCAGCATGGCTGCCCGGGGCCCCACGGGGCCCCCATCCTCCTCCCCCTCCTCTTCCTGGGCCTCCCCAGCCCTGGGCTTCCCCAGGCTGGCCATGACAGCCGGGGCTCGGCCCTTGGGTGCTGCAAAGCCAAGGAGGGGTCGAGGCTGAGCAGAGCTCAGATAACGAGGAGGGGGAGGCAGAGAGAGGGCGAGGGCTACGCTGGAGCCATGAGGACCCAGCGTTGAGCAGAGGAAGCCGGGACAAGGAACCGTGCAGGTCCAGAGAGGAGAGGCTGCAGGCACAGGGTTGGGGGGGGGCGCTGACTCAGGGCGCCCAGGGAGCTAGAGGCTGCGGGCCCAGGAGGCAGGCCAGGAGAGAGGACTGGTTGGGGAGAGAGGCAGTCTCAGTTTGGGGGGCAGCTACAGAAGATCTTGCGATGGACAGTGGAGAGGGGAGCTTCTGGCGAGTGAGGGCAGAGAGCCTGGGTGAGGGAGCGGTCACTGCGGGGGAGGTGAGGAGCCTCGGGTCAGGGACAAGGGCTGCGGGGCTGGACCGGGAGAGCACTCGGCCGGTCCTGCCTGACCCTTTTCTCAGCGCCCCCAACCCCAGCCTGGGCCTCCGGGCCCCGCCCCTTCCAGCTGACGGGCTGAGTAAGCCCCTCCCTCCAGGCCACAGCCCCTCCCACTGTCGGGCGCCAGGGTCCCAGGGGTGCAGGTGCGGGGGCCTGGCCTGGGACAGGGTGCCCTCCACGGCCCGTGTCAGTAATACCCCGGATTCTAGGCTCAGCAGCCCCTGCCACAGACGGCCCCCTCCGCGGCGCGGCCCGGAACTCCGCGGGCGCCCCCCTCGCCGAGGCGCCCCGCCCCCTTATCAGAGGCACCTGTCTTCGCACCACGCCCTGGTCCCGGATTTCCCAGCGCCAACCCCCGCGTGGCACACCCTCCCCCCACACCTGGGCCGGACGGGCTTCCCCCTCAGTTCGGGACTCTGGCTCTCTACCCGCCCTACTCCTGGGGAGCAGAGAACCCGCCCTACTCCAGGGAGGGCAGGTCTGAGGGAGGGCGACAGGAAGGGACATCGAGCCAGAGACCTCTCCCCGGCCGGCGGCCCCCCGGGACCGGAGGTCCATTCCAGCGGAAGCGGCGCTGCGGCCGGACGCGGGAAGCAGGGGGGAGAGCCGACCGCGCCCCGCCCGGAGGGTCCCCGGAGTCCCTGACCGCCACGCGCGCTCCCTGCCTCGGGGCAGCGGGGCCCGCCTGGCGCCTACCTGCGAGCCGCGCCGCAGCCGCACCTGCCGCGCACCTGGCCTCTCCTCCCGGAAAGGCGGGCACGGCGGGGGGTGGGGGGGGCGCAGGGCGAATCTGCGACTGCTGCCCTGCAGGCACCGAGACCCCGGCCTGGGCCGGCCCCGGGCGGGGCCCCGCTGCTGCCGCCCTGTCCCCGCCTCTCGGCCGGTCCCAGGCAGCGCGGCTCTGGCCTCACTCCCCACCCACCCTGGACCTGGCAGTCGCGTCTCTGTCCCGGCAGAGCCCCCGCGCACGGTGGCACGGGCATGACCCAGGTACCTGGGGACCCTTCCTGAGCAGGGCCAAGGTGAGGAGGGGGGCACTGCCTTGAGGATCACAATTCAAGACGCCAAAAAGCGTGTGTAGGAAAACGCCAGGCAGAAGACGGAGCGGAGCGCTTTAGGTGGTTATCTCTGGGAGTGGGCCGCTTTCCTTCCCTCCCTAAACTTTCCCAGTTCGGTTCCCCCCTGTTTACATAAGACACGCGTAGCTTACTGGAAAATGACGCTTAACAGCACAGAGGCCTGCGCCTGTGTGAGGGTGAGTGGTGGGTGGGGGTGGGAGGGCCTCGCCTCTGCCGGCCCCCCAAGCACTCCAGTTGGGGCGCAGCCCTGAATTGGGTCCCCTTGGGGCAGGGCTGAGGGAAGGAGCTGGGTGGAGTCCGCGTGTGCTCTTCCTGCTGCGGGAGAAAATTTCAACCTCCTACCCAGGCCCCCCCACCACTGCGGCCCCAGCCTGGCCCTGTACCCACCTGGAGGGCCTGGCCTCACCTCCTCCAGGGGCCTGGGATCCTGCTGAACTACAACAGGTCCGGAGATGGGACAAGACCTTGAGCCTAGGAGGGGGGCGGCCCCTGGCACACAGGAACACCGAGGACCTGCCCAGCCGGCTCGCCCAGTCCTACTACCAACCGTTATTGTTGGCTGGGGGCTGCCACCACAGCCACCCCACACCCAAGCAGGGCTGGGGGAGGCAGGTGGGGCTGAACTGGGCGAGACTAAGAGCCCTGGACAGCTAGCCAAGTGCCTGCTGATCCAGCACCCCTCACGCCCTGGGCCCTTTTGGTCACCAAGGAAGGCTGGCTGAATTCCCTGACTGCCCAGGGCAGAGGACACCTTCAGGAAACAACGTCTCTCCCAGAACAAGGTCCAGCCCCCGTCAGCTCAGGCTCGCCTTCATATCTGAGACCCTCCTACGAATCAGCAGGAGACTGGGCAGCCGGCACACACGGAGGGGGGCCGGGAACAAGGACACGGGTGCACCTGGCCAGGGAGGTTTGCGGTGGCCAGGGGAGGCCCAGCAGTTCACACAGGACCTTGGGCTGAGCGCCCCCAGTGGAGCAGGTGCCAGGTGCCCTTGGGATTGGCACCCTCCACACCGCGGAGAGCAGCCCCCACAGCACGTGGCCACGGAGCAGAGATGGGGGCACCGCCTTCTGTAAACAGGCCTTTGTTTTTCATTCAGCAAGGACCTTGGTCCCAAGTGTTTCCGCTGGCCGTTGGAAAGCTGCACCCAAGGGTCAGGCAGCCGGCCCCAGCGCCAGTGTAGGTGTCCTAGCCCAACGAGGGTGCTGCAGCCCGGGAGGCCCACGGGTGCCTTGGAGGGGAGCCCCCAGCCTGAGTGCCGGGCTCAAGGGGACCAGACCCCTGGAAGCCCAAACCTGAAGAGGCACCGACACTGGTCAGCTAGAGGGGTCACATACGAGGAGGACGCGGGGGCTGAGCACAGCCTTTATTACATCTGCTTCAGGAAAAATAAATAACGCTTCACACACCTTCTTCAGTAAAATGTGAACATTGCGGAGGGAGGAGCAGCTACAAAGTCCCCAGGAGCAGTAACCGCTGCCCCCCGAGGGGCCCCGGCCCTGCCCCCAGTGGACCTGGGGGGAAACTGAGGCACAGGTGAGGGGCCCTCTGGGGGGTGCTCCATACCCCCGAGGACTCAGTGCAGCTAGTGAGTGGTTGGTGGAGGTGTTGATAGCAAAGCCCTTCTCGCAGCCCCCAGGGTCCCCATTCCTCACTCCACCAGCAATGGAGGGGCCAGGGAGGATCTCAGCCAGCCCCAGGCGCCCCCCTCCCCGGGCCTCACGCAGTAGGGAAGCTGGGGGGCTCGGCCCTCAGCACTAGGACCCAGGGAGCTGGGAAGGCGCTCAGCAAGGGGGCAAGCCGGGAGGGTGCTGCGGAGGCGCAGGGCTGGGACAGGTGGGGGGGCGCATGCGCAGCGCATCCGGCGGGAAGGCCACGTTGGTGCAGAAGAGGCCGAGCAGCAGCTGGCGCTGGCACTCCTCCCACTTGGCCAGCGCGTCTGCCAGAGAGAGGTTGTTGCGCATCCAGCCCGGCAGCGCCTCGTAGTAGGCAGCACAGGACAGCGGCACGGAGGGCAGCGACTGGGCTCGGCGAAGCTCCATCTGCTCCGACAGCCTGCGGGCCGGAGCGCGGGCTTTAGTGCGGGAGGCTAGTGTGGTGAGGCTGTGACCACGTGCAAGTGGCCACGGGGGGCTCACCTGGAGGGCAGGTGGCTGCCCAGCTTCCTCTTGGCACGCATCATCAGGTACTGGCAGATGCTCCCTGTCTGCTCCTTCATCCACCGGATGTCCTCTGGGACGTCAGGCAGCCACTCCAGCAAGCTGGGGCGGGAGGCGTGGCCTCAGGGCTAGGGCCCCTGCCCCGTGCCCACACCCCCGCTCTTGGCTCTGTCTGTGCCTCCACACCTCCAAAGCACACCGCCCCCCCCGCACCCCTCTCCCCTGACCGGGGGACCGGCCCTCATGGGTGATCCCGAAGCTGGGTCCAGAGCTCCTCTCCCGCCTCCCGGGCCCGTACCGGATGGTAAAGGACACAGCACTCTCCAGGGGCAGAGTGTACGGCACCATCATAGCCGTGGCCAGACGCACGGGCAGCATGTTGGAGAGTGTGGTCAGCAGGTCCTTGGGCTCCACGCAGGCCTCCAGCAGCGCTGTGGGGGGGGTGCAGGAGGGAAGCTGGCCAACCCTGGGGGGAGGGCCCTCCTCACACATCCGCCCCACCGCTCACAGGGTGCCCCAAGGGGAGCAGGCCCCACAGCCCGGAAGGCAGCCGTGCACCCCCCTCCACGCACCCTCATTGAGCCGGGCAGGCAGATGCTCCAGGATGGGGTCCTCCCCCGGAGGCTGCAAGTGGCCCACTACTCGAGCCCGCTCTGCTGCCACCCCGTCCTCCCGCTCCTCCTGGTGGACAGGGGGGCGGGCAGAGGGCAGCGCCAGCAGGGGGTTGGGCCGGTTCAGCAGGCCTGGGTGGAGAGGACCAAACACCAGTGGTCAGCCCAGGGGAGGGAGGGGTGGGCACACAGAGCCCCACCCCAACCCCACGGGGGAGTGGGGCCTCGCCCCCACGCACCGTTTCTCCGCAGGAAGCGCAGGCCGTCCCGGTAGCCCTGCTTGCACATCTCCCGCAGCACCTGGGGTGAGAGCACGGGGTGTGGGAGCCGAGAGTAAGACGGGAGCCCTGCCCTGCCCCTGCGTCCCGGCGTCCCTGCCCACCACCAAGCCAGGAGATCTAGGTCTGACCCAGGCTGCCCCGAGGGGGAGATGCGGGCCCCAGGCTTCTTCCCCCGTCCTCAGAAGAGCTTGTCCAGATCCCCACCCCACGCCTGTCACTCAGGGAGGTCAGGTGGGCAGATGTTCCCCCCCCCCCCGTGGCCGTCGAGGGGAGGCCGTGGGGGCCTTGCCCCCCCGCCGCGGGGCTCACCAGGGGCTCGGGGGGGAACAGGGCCTTGGAGAGGCGGTAGAGGTTGCGCAGGTTGAACTGGATGCTCGTGTTGGTCACCCGGAGCTCATGGATGCTGGTGGAGCTGTCCTGTGGGCAGATGTCGCTCTCGCCCGAGAAGGGGGACACCGTGATGGTGTTCTTGAGCTCGTAGAGTGGCAAGTTGTCGGAGATGCCACCATCCACATAGCGCTGAGGTGGCAGGGACACTCAGTCACATGGCACAGGAACTGCAGGGTGAGCTGGCCCCCACAAGGTGGCCCCACCCAGTGGCTGTTTCGTTTGGGCCTTTTACCCACTAGGCACCGGACATGGGCCCCCCTGGGCACTGAGAGATAGCCAGATGGGGGCAGGGGACAGCTACAGGAAGTGTACATAGCCACAGGGCTGGCCTGGTTCTTGAGTAACTCTGGGGGAAATGAGGCAACAGGCAGAGGCAGGACCAAGGGGCAAGGGGAGAGACAGCTTCCGCCACCCCTGTCCCACAGCCCACAGCAGGCACCCGGACAGGTGCCCGGGGGCACTCACCACGCTGCGGAAGGTCGGGGGGATGAGGCCGCAGTACACGGGGATGAAGGTGCTACAGACGTTGGCCTGTGGGGCAGGGGCAGAGGTGGGGTGAGCGGGGCTCCTGGCTGCAGCTGTGCCCCCACACAACCCCACCAGAGCCCACCTGGATAAGCTCATCCTTGGAGTTGAAGTGGTATATGATGACGTTCTTGCCATCGGAGACACGGGTCAGGGAGATGCCCAGGCGCCCGCTGGCGCGCTCGTAGCTGTCATCAGGCAGGATTTTCACCAGGCAGCCACGGATGGTCTTCACCAGGTTGAAGGAAGGGTGCAGCGGGCCCAGGAACCGCTTCCGGGCTTCCTTAGACACCTCAATGATGTTGGCCCCAGCCTCACCTGGGCGGCAGGGCCAAGGGTCAGGGGCCAGCAGTCCAGGATCAGCACGCCCCCTATGGCTGCATGCCCAGGGTCCCAGGGCACACTGACTCATGGCACCCCACCCACCCTGGAGGAATCTCAGTGTCCACTGTGGGGGGCGGGCCCACAATCGGGACTTTCGCCACTCTGCGCCTGGAGAGAGGCAGGCTGCCACCCCTGAAACAGCAGACAGCGGGGCTGGCCAGCTGGGGCCAGGCCTGCCCTCTGCCCAGTGTTTCCCAACAGTCGGCTCTGACCCATGAGTCACCAGACCTGGCCTCCCGTGGCACTCAGCCCAGGAAGGGGGCCGGCAGAGGCTCAACTCTGACCAACCTCAGCCTTTACCCACTTGGCCAAATCAAGACCCGTAAAGCCCAGTGAGGCCCAGGGGTCCCACAGGCCCGGCAGCGGCATGAGGCTGGAAACAGAGGGGTCCCACACTCTTGGAAAGCACAACTGTGTCCCACTGCCCAGGTCAGGAGTGGGCAATGTAGGGCCAGTACCTGCCAAACTGGGGGCTCCAGCTGCCCAACACCGCACACGAGAAAGAGGTTTCTTGGGAGCGGGGTGGGGCAGGTGCTGTGGAGCCATGTCCTGCCCTGGCTACCAGAGACCTAGGTATGTCCTGAGGCCAGCATGGGGACCGAGAGCACCTGGGGGGACTGGGAGGGTCAGGGCCACAGTGGTGGATCCCCTTCCCAAGAATTAGGGCCAAGCTCCAACCTGCCCCTCTCAGGGCAAAGTCACAGGAAGGAGGCAGGAAGAACCTTGCACTGGCTCCTGCTGGAAGGGACACTGGTGACCCCTCTGTCACCTTGGCTGCCACAGGAGGCTGGGGACTGGGCGGCATTCCCAGGATCCCTGAGTACTCTCTGTGCTGTCAACACAGCTTGCAAGCGGCAGGCTGCATGTGAAAGCAGAGGGCTCCTTCCCACACACTCAGACGCTGCTCTCTGACTACGGGCTGGAGAGAAACACCTGCCACTCCGTGGGAGGGGCCGAAACAGAGGTGGGGAGCACAGCTGGGGACCCAGGCCCATAGGGGGTGGTGTGCAAGGAGGGAGAGTGGGAGAGAGCTTGCCATGGCTCAGGCCTGACCTGCCTGACTCCTGCTCCGGGGCCCTCTGGAGGCATCAGGTCACACTGCCCACACGTGCTCTAACAGGCCACCTCAAACCAGGCCCCAAGGCCAGGGCAGCCGGGAATGCCATAGCCCCAGGACACAGTGACCGCTAGCACCTAGTCCAGGCACCATGCCCGGGATGGGTGAAGCGTCAGTTTAGGCCCCTCCCCCTGGTCTTACCGTCCCACCCACGAGTTAGTTTCTCTTTCCAATGAGAAAGCCTCTGATTCCCCTGCCCGCCCCCAACTTCTGCTCCAGAGGCAGCCTCAGGCCCCAGAAACACGCTGGGCCAGGGTACCTTGGGAGCAAAACAAGCTAGTCCCCGCCCCCGGGCCCAGGATCGCGTCCACCGCCCAGGTCGGGATTGCGCCCAGGGCCTGAACCCGGCTTCCATGCCCTGGGCCGAGGGGCGTTGTGCGCATGAACATCCGCCCGGCCCCGCCCGCAGGCCCCGCTCACCCAAGCAGGCCCCAGTGACCAGTGCCGTGGCCGTGAGCGCCCCGGCCGAGGCGCCATAGATGTGAGTGGCGTTGGCTACCAGGAAGGGTGCGTGTTCGCGGAGGCAGGAGGCCACGCCAATGTGGTAGACGCCGAGGAAACCACAGCCCGCGAACGAGATGTTCCAAGTCGTCTCCCGGGGGAACGTGGCTTCCTTGGGAAACATTGCGACGGCCCGCCAGCCGGAGTAGCTTCACGGCGGCCGGCCTCGCTGTGCGCTGTTTGTTCGCCGCTCGCTCTGTGTCGGCCACCCCTCAGCGGTCGCTCTCGTTCGGGGTCCCGCCGGTGGAGGCGGCAAAGCTGCTCCCGGCAGCAAAGACGGTGTTTTTAGAAGTAGGTGGGCGGGGCCTAAGTGGGCGGGGCCAACACACGCGGCCCAATAGGAGCACGCGGGGAACGGCTGTGCCCTGCCCCCGAAGTCCCCGCCCCCAGACCTGGGACCCCTTCCACCGCTGTGGGGGCCGCTAGGCTCTGAACCTCAGACACCTGCGACCTGGCCAAAGATACAGCCTCCTGCCGCTCCCCAGCCCCACATCGTGGGCGGCGGGAGGGGATACACAGAGGCCTAAGCGTGTTGGGAGGAGCGAGGTCAGGCCCAGGTCCCCTGGAGTTTGGGAGCCTGGGAGCCTCTACAAGCCTGGCACTCGAGAGAGGAGGGCCTTGGTGTTTAGGCAGCCGCTGCATCCTCCCTCATGGTCCATCTACAATACCCACTTCCCAGACCAGGGACTCCCAGGACCCACCATTCATCCACAGACCGACCCATAAACATCCAGGACCGGGTGCGAATCAACCGAAAGAACTAACACCAGCTCCAGGGGCCACAACTGCAGTCCGCGCCTCAGCCCTGCTCCGCACACGCAGCCCCTCGCACCTGGGCACTAACCTGGGTTCTACCTGCGCCCTACCCTGGCTCCTCAGGTTGTGCTGTCTACTTGGGTATGACTCAGACTCTGCCCCACCCCTGCTAATTGCCCCAGCAGGTGGAGTACTGGGTGATGTCACGCTCCATCCCTGTTCCGCATTCTTTTGGATGGAGTGTGGAGGAGGCCTAGCCTGGTTGGGGTCCAGCGCCACCCTTGCACCTCATACTCGGGCTCATCTATGTTGGGGCCCAGGGGAGGCCATGTGTGCCTATCTTCTCAGAGTAGTCCCTCCCCGAGTGGGGCCTCAGCTCAGGGCCCAGCTAGTGCTGGGACTGTTGCCAGGCCCTGAAGTCAGAGCAGGGTCTCCCCAGGACGTGGTTATTTGGAGTCACGCTGTCCAGTCCTCAATCACTGTTTTGAGATGCCCACCGGCACTAAGGCCAGGGCAGAGCAGGGAAGAGTCAACCCAGCCCCAGACCTACTGGGGAAGGAGGGGAGCAGATGTTGATATAAATTTAAAATGAGGAAATGGGGGTGACAGGGTATGTGGATGCAGTCAACACAGGAAGGGCACAGGGACGCCCACCCAGGCTGCCACACACCATGTCCAAACAACCGAGGTGGAGGGACAGAGAAAAGAGGAATGGGCCTGGTGCTGGGATATGGGGAAGGTGGGGGGAGTCTTACTGAATGAACGAGTGACTCCGACTCACAAAGCCTCGGCCTCTCTGCACAGCCGCCCCCACCTGCCCCACGCCCCCGTGCCTTGGATGCAGGTACAGTGCAGAGGGTGCTGCCCCATCAGGACAGTCTGGGCTCCTGGGGACAGAGCCCCTGGGGATGCTGCTGGAGGCAGTAGGAATGGGGAGGCAGCAAAGGATGCGGCACAGTGGGGATGGCACAGAGCCCCAAAGGCAGCCTGTAAAGTCCAGGGGTTCACCAGAGTGAGCAAGAGGGGAGCTGGGCAGTGCAGGCCCAGCCAGGGAATGAAGGCCCTCCGTCAACCTGCTCCAAGGAGAGGCTGGGTCCTGGCGCTGCCTGCTTTCTTCGGACAACAGGGCCTTGGGGGTGGCACTGTCCCAGTGCAGCGAGGCCTCTGCCCTCATTTCCACACCAGGGTTGAACTGCTGTGAGTACACAGCCCTCCCTCCAGGCCCCTGGGACCATCAGCTCTGGATCCAGGAACAGGGCAGCCAGGTTTCCTGGAACCCCAGCTGGGGTGGGAGGAACCCCTGGCATCTGGTGCACAAGGGCTGTGCCAGGCTGGTTTGCCCCGACCCTCCACAGTGTCCTCTGGCCCAGACAGGGCCCTTCTCAACGTCTCACAGGAGCATTGAGAGCTCTGCCCTGGGCGCTGGGTCCACTTCTCTGTGTGACCTCCCAATACACACGCAACTTTCCTTCACAGCACATGCCACTGGACACGCACTAAGGCCTGTACTGTGATCTGAAGTCCCGAGACCCCATGTCCCACCTACCCAAGAGCATGGTCTCTACTTCCTCCCCCAAGGCCTAGGTCTCACTCTGAGTGCACTCCTCTGCCTTCCTTCTCTCACCCCCCATATGTTCATTACTCCCTGCCCCCAACCCCAGCTCCAGCCAATAGGGGAAGCCCTTCACACACAAGGTGCGCACACCCCGGCTGTTGCTGACCCAGAGTCCCAGGACGGGGCAGTCAAGTGCCTGCTGGGTGCCCTGGTTTTGGTGAGCAGAGGTGGCAGGCCCAGGAGGCTGCAAACAGCTGCAGGGCCACACTACAGGCCAGAGCCCACTGCGAAAGGACTCAGTGAGCACACCTATCCATAAGCCCTCAGAGTGACAGAGACCACCAACTGTTGCTCTGATTGACTTTAAAGGGAGACAGACAGATGTCGATTTGTTCCACATACCCGTGCACTCATAGATCCTCACATGTGCTGAGGAGGGATCAAACCCACACCCTTGGTGTACTGGGAAGCTCTGCCCAACTGACCTACCTATCGTTTCCAAAGGCTTCCCGGGTGTCCCCTGTAGGTGACACTGCCTGAAAAACCCAGAACCTGAAAAGCACTCAAGAAGGGGGCCTGGGTCCTCCCTGCACTCAAAGCTGGGCAACACCCAAGACCAGGAAGTACACCCTGTTCCACGTGCTGCTTTGCACCAGGCCCCTTCCTTGTGAGGCACCCTAAACCTCCTCCCCCCCACCCCGGGAGCCCCACACCTGCCCCGCACCGAGGCCAGGCTCTGACGCACACTCAGAGGCCCTCAAGAGGTACATAAAAAGGGTTTTATTTATGGGGACAAGACTCTAATCGAACAAGCCAAAGCCCATGTCGTCATCGGACTCCTCTGACTCCTCCTTCTTCTCGTCCTTCTTCTCCTCCGCTGTGGGGAAGGCCACAGTGGGTGAGCAAGGCCCTCAGGGCTGGCCAGACTCCCCGACACCCAGCACACCCACAGCAGCAGCTGCCTGAGCCCCCACTCACCTGCAGCTGGGGCAGAGCCAGCAGCAGGAGCTGCAGACCCTGGGGCGGCAGAGACAGCTACGGCCGCACCAGCGGGGACACTGGCCAACTTGCCGATACCTGAGAGACCGGGGGAGGGGAGGGAAGGGAGGTCAGGGTGACCACTCAGCCAGAAGGCCCCTTACAGAGTGAAGAGACGGTCTGCCCAGGAAACAAACTGGGTCCTGTCACCAAGGGCCAGTGCTGGGTCAGGGGTTGGGGTGGAGAGGAGGTGCGGCGGCTCTCACAAACTGGAGGCTCTGCCACACCCCTCCCCCACAACTCTGGATCCGGGAATTTGGTTTCCAGGAATTGATCCACAAGAAGCCGGGAGCTGAGCCATAGCCCCCACCCTGAGGTTAAGATGGACAAACATGTCTATAACCAGGCAGGGACCTAGTCTGCTGTCCGTGTCCAGGTGCTTATTCCCAGCACTGAGCTCAGAGGAGGCTGCTGGCTGGGCAGCCCAGGGACAGAACGGCTGCCCCAACAGTTCAACTTCCAATCAAGTCCCATCCACACCAGCCTGATGTCACCAGAAAGCAGTCTGCTCAGTGGAAGGAGCAGGAGCCTGTGGTCACCGGCAACCCACACCCCGGCAACCCACACCCCTTACACAGAGCACATGGCGAGTCTTGTTTACAAAGACCCGGTTCCCCTGGTTCCCCTACCATGGAGAAGGACAGCCAGGCCCGGGGAGCGAGGGCGACCCCTAGCGCCCCCTCCCTCCGAGTGTCTGGAGGCGCCCGCACGTGAGCCCACAGATGCTGTGCTCATTTCTCCGGGCGTGGCTCCTAGGGTGCTCTGGTCCACAAGCGAAGCCTGGCAGGCCACCGCTGACCCGCAGGGATTAGGATGGACCGTGCAAATGAGACCCCCGCCCCATCTCACCCTGGGCGATGACGTCTTCGATGTTCTTTCCGTTCAGCTCACTGATGACCTACGGTAGAAAGCCAAGACCAGCGGTCACGAGATCCCACCTGAGCTTCACCTTCTGGAGGCGGGGAAGGGCCCTGCATCCAGCACACGCACACTAGCTGCCACCCACACGTGGGTTCTTGAAGCTGAGCTACCAGTAGGCCCCACACCACCTAAATTTACACCCGCTCCCTGTCAAACTAACATTTTGAGTGGGGTGAAAACAAATGGCTTTGAAATAGACCTCCCTCTTCACGGTTCTTAGTCAATGACACTTAATTGAAGCAATTTAAGTCACACCGAAACTGCATTGAGCTACGAACACAATGCTGGCCGAGCTTTGCCCACACGTGCTTTTCCTTCTTTAGGGCTATATTAAGGCCCCCAAAAGGCGCACCCCCAAAAACTCCCAGAGAACAATCGGGTGACCCCTTGGTGCCGCATACCCGGTGGGTCGGGGTCCGGCGGGGCCCGTACCTTGTTGAGCCGGTCGTCGTCCGCCTCGATACCCACGCTGTCCAGGATCTTCTTGATGTCCTTGGCGCTGGGGGAGGAATTGCCCCCGAGGGCGGCCAGGAGATAGGAGGCAACGTAGCGCATCCTAAGAGACAGACAGGACCGTGGCGTGACCCGGGAGCCTCCGGCCCACACCCAAGCCCGGGCGCGGCCACAGAACTCGGACCGGCCCGCGGGCCCCCACCGAGGCCCACCCTGAGCCCTGCTCCGCGCCCTGCCAGCCCCCGAAAGCCTCCGCCCGGCCCGGGGCCTGCATGGGCCGCCCCACTCACTCGGCGGCGGCAAAGAGGCCTCACGCGTGCGACCGCGGCGGCGACAGGCAGGGAAAAGAAAGCGCAGGCGCGGGAGGCGGGGGTAATCCGCTACCCAGAAGCCTCCGAGGCCTACGCCCCGCGCGCCGTAATGGCGAGTACAAGTGACGTCACGACGCGCTGGGTCATTCAGGGCGAGGTCTTCCACCCCGTCCAGTCCAGGCACTCAGACGCTCCTTCAAAGGCCGGGATTGCCTTCATATACAGTGTGGGGCGAATGTACCCCGAAACCCCTGCGGCGGCAGAACGACGGGAGGCACGAGCCCGAATGGATAGTTTCTCCAGGGCTTCCTGAATGCCAGGAGGGGCACGCGGGGGGCGGGGGTGGGGGCCCAAACTCCCAACATGCAGTGCGGCCGCCACGTCCCGGACGCATCCCTTTGGAAAGCGGCCAAAGCAGCCGGCAAACTATAAGTCCCGTGGTGCACGGCTTCCGGAAGTGCAAGCGTGCTCCCCGCTGCGGGGGTTGCACGTAGGCACCACTGAGGCTGCGCAGACTCGGTCTCTTTGCTTCTGAGGGGTTAGTACCTCGCTGCAGGGGCGGAGGCGTATCCGGTTGGGTCGGCGGCTCTCTTGCCCAGACTGACCCAGTGAGGTGGACGAGTCGCTCATTACTCTCACGCCGCAGAACCAAGCCACCTGGGTCCAGTGGCTGCCGCTCCTCTGCGGTGCGCTGTGTCGGCCCGAAACAGGCCTCGGTGCGTGTAGACATCACGTATCATTCATTCACTGCCGTGTGTTAGGGACCCTGCTGCGGGCCTGCGTTCTGAGGGCGCAGACCCGGCCCACCTTTCATGCAACTTAAGTTCTAGTGCGACGACACGCAAAGTAAATAAACGAGGGTGTCCCAGGTCGAGACAGACCCCGAAGGGAGGAGATAGTGACTTTGAGCTGAAAGATGGGAAGGAGCTGGCCTTGCTAAAATCCAGAGCGAGCCCGAGGCCGAGGGCAGAGAGGCAAAGGACGGTCGCAGCAGCCAGCCCCTAACAGCAAAAGGGTGCCCTAGTGCGTGGTACGTCCAGCGCTCGTGTGTTAGCTGAACCACACAGTCGCCTGAGGCGGGCCCCTTTGCTTTGCCTCCACTTTATAGATGAGGTCAGGACGGAAGGGTTTGCTTAAGGTCTCAGAGCCGGCAAGGATGCCGCTTAATTGCAGTCAGTAGGGAGATGGCAGGATGTGATTGATTTTTTAAGTAGAAAATAGTATGTAAAATTTACCATTTAAATCAGGGGTGTCAAACTCGTTTTCCCCGGGGGCCACATCAGACTCACCGTAGCCTTCAAAGGGCTGAAATAATTTTAGGACTGTATAAATGTAACTATGCCTTAACTGTTAAGCAGTTGAAATTACATTTGGCCCTTTGGAGGCAACCGCGAGGCTGATGTGGCCCCTGGTGAAAATGAGTTTGACACCCCTGAATTAAATGATACAATTCATCGCTTCTCAGCCTTTTGGCTAAGATCAAGTGTAAATGATACAATTCAGTGGTTTTTAGTACATTTACATTGTTGTAAAACCCTCACCACTATCCTCTCCAGAACTTTTTCACCTCCCCAAACTGCACTCGATTAAACAGTTACCCCAATTCCCCCATCCCTAGCTCCTGGGGCTCATCATTTTGCTTCCTGTCTGTATGAATTTGACTCCTCTAGGGAAATCTTATGTGAGTGGAGTCATTCGGATCCCTCTGTGTCTTTAAAATTGTGTGTGTGTATGTGTGTGTATATATATATATATATATATATATATATATAATCTGCATTGTACTTTTCATTACCATTTAGTCCCCTTATACCCACCCTATTTCTGTCTTGTTTCATTCAGCGCAATGTCTTTAAGATTCATCCACATTGTTGCATGTCAGAATTTCTTTCCCTTCTTTTAAAGTTTTTATTTATTTATTGTTAGAGGAGAAAGAGAGGGAGAGAAACATCAATATGTGGTTGCCTCTTGCACGCCCCACACTGGGGACCTGACTCACAACCTAGGCCTGTGCCCTGACTGGGAATGGGACTGGCCACCCTGTGCCTCCCAGTCTGGTGCTCGATCCACTGACCCGCACCAGCCAGGGCGGTGCAACTGTGTTTTAATCCACTCATTTACCAACGTGCATGTGGACTGGTTCTAGCACTCAGCTGTTGTAAACAACACTGCTATGAACACTGGGGTGCACAGGTTGTTTTGAATTGGTGTTTCAGGGTCTTAGGGTATATTCTGAGCAGTGGGATGACTGGCACAAAAGGCAGTTCCATTTTTAGTTTTCTGAGGAAACTCCATACTGTTTGCCACAGTGGCTGCAGCAGTCTGCATTCCCACCCACAGTGCATAAGGGTTCCCTTTTCTCCACAACCTCACCAGCACTTGTTTATTGATTTGTTTATGATGGCCATTCTCACCAGTGTGGAGTGGTATTTCATTGTGGTTTTAATTTTCATCTCTCTGATGGCTAGTGATGCTGAATATCCTTTCCTAGGTCTCTGGGCCCTCTGTCTGTCCTCCCTGGAGAAGTGTCTGTTCAGGTCCTTTGCCCATTTTTTAAAATTGGATTTAAATGTATTGAGTTGTATGAGTTGTTTATGTATTTTGGAGATCAAACCTCATCCAATGTATCCTTGGCAAATATGTTCCCCTATATAGTCGGTTCTCTTTTCATTGTGATGATAGTAATAGTCTTCCTTTTTTTTAAAAAAAGATTTTATTTATCTTTAGAGGGGAAGGGAAGGAGAGAGGGAGAGAAATATCAATGTATGGTTGCCTCTCATGTGTCCCCTGCTGGAAACTGGCCTGCAACCCAGGCATGTGCCCTGAATGGGAATCAAACCGCAATCGTGTGGTTCCCAGACCCGTGCTCAATCCACTCAGCTACGCCAGCCAGGGCTAGCCTTCCTTTTTAAGGCTGCACATTCCTTTTCGGGTGGCTATGGGGAAGCCGGATGGCCAGGTAAGAGTTGGTGAGAATGGAGATCTGGTGCCTGCCCATCCTGGTGTGGGGGATGGTGGTAACGGGGAGGTGCACACAATATGACTTCTGTCTCTTTACAGAGCACCTACTGTTTTTTAGAGATTTTATTTATTTATCTTTAGAGGGGAAGGGAAGGAAAGAAGGAGAGAAATATCAATGCATGGTTGCCTCTCATGCATCCCCTGCTGGGAATTGGCCTGCAGCCCAGGCATGTGCCCTGACTGGGAATCGAACCACGATCCTCCAGTTCGCAGACCCGCGCTCAATCCACTGAGCTACGCCAGCCAGGGCTAGAGCACCTACCCTTGAGTGAAGGCGGGTGAAGGAGCACAGATGGGAGGCTCTGTGGTGTGAGTGTCTCAGTCCCAGCGTCAGTGGCATGGCCTTGGGCAAATTCCTCTCCTGGAGCCTCCACTTCCTCTCTGGTGAGATGAGAGCCCAGGCAGGAGGAGGCAACACTCCGGGAGGCCCCTGAAGTAGGGTCGGTGGAGCTGGGGCCCGGTCCCTACAGGGCCAGAGAGCACACCATTGGCGGGCAGGGGATGGACTCCCACAGCTCTGGCTTCTGGCAAGGGGTGGGTGTTAGACAGCAGATGCGGTCAGTTCCTCCCAAAGCCCCGAGATGGCACCAGCTCATTGACACACGGCCCAGAACGCACAGCCCCTGAGCAGAGCGAGCCTGGGGCCCACTCCTCGGAAAGCGCGGGAATCGCGGCGCGAAACGCGGGCTCCCCTGCGGGGCTGGCTGGACCGCACAGCCCGACACGGGCTCAGGAGGCTGGGGCAGCTGGGCGAGCGGCGAAACAGATGGGGTTGGCGTCCGCGTCTCCAAGGCTGCAAGCTGGTTGCCGGAAGGCGGGTTGGGGCGGGATCCTGAGGCCAGGACCCGGGGACCCCAGGGGCGGAGCCGGAGGGGGCGGTGCAGGGAGTCCTAGCCCGCCCGGAAGCGCGCCGGCGGCAGGGCGGGCGCGCAGGGCGCACGGAGCGGGCGACGAGTCCCGCGCCAGCCCGGAGGGAGCGTAGGTACTCTCAGTGGGGCCGGCGGGGCTGGGGGAGTGTGGCGTGCCTCTCCGGCCGGGACCGGCCCCGAGGCCGCCTGAGCCCCGAACGCGCGGTGCACCGCTCTCCGCTGCGGACGGAGGTGTGAAGCCGTAGCGGCGGGAAGAGCCCTCCTCCGAGTGTCAGGAAGTGGGTGCAGTGGTTCAGGCTCCAGGTCCCCTCTCTCACGTCTACTTCTCTGACACGCGTGGGCACGATCACCCATTGCCTGGGACACTGCCCCCCCGTGGGAGATGAGAGTTTTTCACCGGCCTATCAAAGCTGTTGAGCCTGAAGGTGGGAGGTGGGACTGGACTCTTACCCTGGGGGGTGTGGGGACAGCCAGAACGACCTGCCAGCTCTGGAGTCCCTTCTCCAAATTTCCAAAATGAGGGTGGGAAACCTCCCACCTCCCTCCTCCTCCGCAGCAGCCCCCCCGCTTCCCTCCCTGCTCTAGGGGCCTCATTCTGCAGCCCCAGGTCACCTGTGATCTGCCCAGCCCAGGCGCTGGGATCTGGGGGCTGGCTGGCCCCGCCCAGAGAAGCCCCCTAGCCAAGTACCAGTCCCCCTGACAGGGAGGAGGGTCCACTCCTTGCCCTCTTCTCATCCCAACAGTGCAGCCTCACTGGGTCCTGCCTGAGCAGGCTGCCTGGCAGGCCGGGACATGCCTGGCCCCCGAGGCCTGCTGGTGGGCGATGGCTGCAGTGGAGGAGGAGCTGGAGCCGCAGGTGTCTGCTGCAGGAGATGCTGCAGACACTGTGGATGCGGGTCCTGGGGCGCCCCTTCTTCTGCCTGGGAACCGGCTGAGCTTGGACCTGCACCCTTGGGGCTGCCGCCGGCTGCTGCACCTGTGTGCCCAGAGGACCCCTCAGCTGCAGGAGGTGGAGTTCCTGCAGCTAAGTGGCCACGAAGACCCTCAGCTGCTGGAGGCCACCCTGGCTAGGGTGCCAGAGAGCCTGCCGTACCTCCGGTCCCTGGTCATCAAAGGTGAGCCCCACCTAGTCCCAGCCCTGTCCCACCCCCATCTCCAGCTGCTGCCTGTGCTTCTCATCCTCAGAGCCCAGCCCCAGCCCCAGCCCCATCACTGTTCTCTGCGCAGCTGAACCCAGCCCTCTTTCTGCAGCCAGTGCTGGCTGAGTTCCCAGGCCCTGAAGCTGCCCGGTGGGGTCCCGCAGCAGACTCCAGTGTGCAGTCATTCCCGGGGCGGGGCAGGGTGCTGGCTGTCCACCCACATGAGCCTTCGGTCTGGGTCCCTGCCTCTCTCTGCCAGCCCGGGTCGGGCAGACCCGGGCCTCGGGGCCTCCCAGTATGCAGCTCCTTCCCCGCGTCCCTGGCAGGCAGGGCCACGCTGGGACCTAGGGCTGAGGGCCACATCACCTCCCACCTTCCCAGGTGGGCAACACTGGGACGAACAGGGTGCCTGCGCTCGGGGCTCTCTGACCACACTGCCCGCCAGCCTGAGTGGCCTGGCTCGCCTGGTCCACCTGGATCTGAGCTTCAACAGCCTGGAGACGCTGCCTGCCTGCGTCCCCCAGATGAGGGGCCTGGACGCCCTGCTGCTCTCTCACAACTGCCTCTCAGAGCTCCCCGCGACTCTGGGGGCCCTCTCCGCCCTCACCTTCCTTTCTGCGACCCACAACCGCCTGCCAACGCTGCCCCCCGCGCTGGGAGCCCTGTGTGCCCTGCAGCGCCTCGATCTCTCTGAGAATCTCCTGGACACTCTGCCTGCGGAGATCGGAAGCCTGCTCAGCCTCGAGGAGCTCAATCTGGCCTCCAACCGGCTGCAGAGCCTCCCGGCCTCCCTTGGTGAGCACCAGTCAGTCCTCCTCCCCAGCTCACGGGAGGGACTTGCCGGGGAGTGCCCCTCAGCCACTGACCGGCCTCCACTCACATGGGCCCCCCACATCCTCCGCAGGGCCCCTGCCCACATGGGCTTGGCCTGCCTTTGGGCCTCCACTCCTCCAGGGGGGCCGTTCTTTGCCACCCACTGCCCTGGCATTCGGGGCTCCCTACTCAGGGAGCAGTGACTGAAAGGGCTTCTTGGGAGGCCCCGGCCTGCGTGTCCCGGCCTGGCCTGGTGCTCTGGGGTGGGGGTGGCCCTGAGTGGTCCTCTGCTGGCCCTAAGTGGGCGCCTGCCCACAGCGGAGCTGCGTTCCTTGCGATTCCTCGTTCTGCACAGCAACCTTCTGGCCTCAGTGCCGGCTGGCCTGGCCCACCTCCCACTTCTTGCCCGGCTGGACCTGAGGGACAACCAGCTCCGGGACGTGCCCCCCGAGCTGCTAGACGCCCCCTTTGTGCGCCTGCAGGGGAACCCCCTGGGTGAGCCCCTGCCAGACTGCTGCAGCCCCCCAGGTAGGTTTGCTGCTGGGGGGGAACAGGCCACAGTCAGGACACAGGAACTGTCATCCTGCTGACAACTCGTCTGTCCTTCCACAGGGTCACCTGTGACCCCGGAAATGCGCAGGCTATTCCTGACTTCGGATTTCGACAGGTGTGGGGTTGCGGAGGGGTGAGGCTGGAGGAGCCTCAGGCCACCTGTCCACGCCAGACACCTCACCCGTGCTCGGGGGCCCTCTGCAGTCCCCGGGGGGTGCCAGGCGCAGACCTGCGGGCCCCTCTGTGTCTGACCTGATGCCCGCCCTGTCCTCTCTCAGCTTCCCCGTGACCCCGCACGGCTGCTCCGTGACCCTGGCCTGTGGCGTCCGCCTGCAGTTCCCAGCTGGGGCCACCGCTCGCTCTGTCACCATCCGCTATCGCCTGTGGCTGCCGGAGCCGCGCCTCGTCCCCCTGGGCCCCCATGACTCCCTGCTCAGTGGTGTCCTGGAGCTGCAGCCCCACGGGGTGGCCTTCCAGCAGGCACGGCCAGAGCGGGTTGGGGCAGGTGCAGAGGCCCCCCCCCGCCCCCCCAGGCCCGGAGCTGACCCCGCCCTTGCCCAGCAGGAGGTGGGCCTGTGGCTGCTGTTTGTGCCCCCGAAGTTCCGGCGCTGCCGGGAGGTGGTAGTGAGGACCCGGAGCCATGACAACTGGAGTGACCTGGAGACCCACCTGGAAGAAGAAACCCCAAAGGTGAGGGCCCTTCAGGCCCCCCGGGGCAGTGGCTCTGCCTGGGGCTCTACCCTGACTCCGACTCCCCTCTGACCCCACCCCCTATGCCCAGCGGCTCTGGGCCCACTGCCAGGTGCCCCACTTCTCCTGGTTCCTCGTGGTCTCACGCCCCGTGTGCAGTGCCTGCCTGGTGCCACCAGAGGGGACGTTGCTGTGGTCCTCGGGGCATCCTGGGGTCAAGGTCACATTCCCTCCTGGAGCCACCGAGGAGCCTCGTCAGGTCTGCATGCAGGTACAGGCCGGACAGTGGGCAGGGGTGGCAGGTGGTGCCTCAGAGCACAGGCAAGTGTTCAGGTGGCCTGTCCACCCAGGTGGTGCGGACAGTGGGCCGAGAGCTTCGGGCCCTGCTGGAGGAGCCTGAGGCAGCCGCGAGTCCCCTGCTGTGCCTCTCCCAGAGCGGCCCCTCCAGCTTCCTCCGGCCTGTCACTGTGCAGCTCCCTCTGCCCCCTGGCGTCACAGGTGAGTGGCTGGGGGGGTGGTGCTCAGAGGCGCAGCCCCGCAGAGAGGCCTCAGCCTGTGGCCCCGCCCTCCTAGGCCTGAGTCTGGACCGCACCCGCCTGCACCTGCTCTACCGGGCCCCACCGGCGGCCACCTGGGACGACATCACAGCTCAGGTGGTGTTGGAGCTCACCCACCTCTATGCTCGCTTCCAGGTCACACACTTCTCCTGGTCAGTGTCCCTCCAGCTTCCTCTGCCCCTCCTTGGCCCCCTCTACCGTGTGCACGGCCCCCCCTGACCCCAGCCCTCTCAGGTACTGGCTCTGGTACACCACCAAGGCCTGCGTGGGGGGCCTGGCACAGAAGGCCTGGCAGCGGCTGCGGCTGCACCGTGTGAACCTCATCGCGCTGCAGAGGCGCCGGGACCCCGAGCAGGTCCTGCTGCAGTGCCTGCCCCGCAACAAGGTGGGGCTGGAGGCCGGGAGGGCGTGCGCGGGGGGGGGGGGCCTGCTGGGTGTTGGGCTCTGAGCTGGCGGGGGCCCCCCAGGTGGATGCCACCCTGCGGCGACTGCTGGAGCGGTACCGGGGCCCCGAGCCCTCTGACACCGTGGAGATGTTCGAAGGCGAGAAATTCTTTGCTGCCTTTGAGAGAGGCATCGACGTGGATGCCGGTAGGGCCCTGCCCCTGGAGGGGGGCCCTGGGGCCTGCCCCCCGACCCCCCGCTGAGCCTGCCCGCCCCCCCCTCCAGACCGCCCAGACTGCGTGCAGGGCAGAGTGTGCTTCGTGTTCTACTCACACCTGAAGAACGTGAAGGAGGTGTATGTGACCACCACCCTGGACCGGCAGGCTCAGGCCGTGAGGGGCCAGGTGGGTCGACGGGCAGGGCCCTTGGGCTGCCTGCCGTGGAGGCCAGGGCACCGACGCCGTCTCACCCGCCCAGGTGTCCTTCTATCGGGGAGCCGTGCCCGAGGAGGTGCCTGAGGAAGCCGAGGCAGCCCGGCTGAGGAAGGGCACAGACGCCCTGTGGATGGCCACGCTGCCCATCAAGCTGCCGGTGAGGCCCAGGGCAGGTGGGTGACAGGGCTGGGCGGTAGGGGTGGAGCCGGGGCAGAGGCCCAGGCTCGCTGCACCTACCCCTCCCGCAGAGACTGCACAGGCCTGAGGGCCCACCACCACCGGGGGCCGGCCTCGCCCTGGCCCCTCTGAACCTGGGGGATGCAGAGACGGGCTTCCTGACCCAGAGCAACCTGCTGAACCTGGCCGGGCGCCTGGGCCCAGACTGGCCGGCTGTGGCCCTGCACCTGGGCCTGTCCTACCAGGAGCTGCAGCGCATCCGACATGAGTTCCGGTGGGTTCCTTTGAGCCTCCTGCTCAGGCCTGGGCCCCCGCTGCCTGGGAGGGTCTGTGTGGAGGTAGGCTGAAGTTCCCTCGGGGCAGGTGGGGCAGGGCAGACAGGTAGGAAAGGGGCGGTCTGGCCACACATGGCCCGGGGAACAGGAAACCTGCCCTGGGAGGGTGAGCCAGCCCCTGAGTGTGGCGGGTGGCCCTGGGCTGGGCCTCCCGGTCACAGAGCCCCTTCTCCCCAGGTCTGACCTGGACGGGCAGATCCGCCACATGCTCTTCTCCTGGGCTGAGCGCCAGGCCGGACAGCCAGGCGCCGTGGGGCTTCTCGTGCAGGCCCTGGAGCAGAGCGACCGGAGGGATGTGGCCGAAGAGGTGCGGGCTATCTTGGAGCTTGGCCGCCACAAGTACCAGGATGGCATTCGTCGCACAGGCCTGGCCCCCAGGGACCTGGCCCCACCTGGGCCTTCCACCCCACAGTCCCTGGAGCCTGCCCAGGCCTAGACAGACCCTGCCGGCCTGGGGCTGGCCAACCCTGTGCCCTGGCTGGTGCTCCAAGGTCCCCACTTTTAAGCCTTCCCCGTGTGTGGGGACA
The DNA here is from genome assembly GCF_014824575.4 of Sturnira hondurensis. NCBI lineage: Eukaryota > Metazoa > Chordata > Mammalia > Chiroptera > Phyllostomidae > Sturnira > Sturnira hondurensis. Next base: position 269,478 of record NW_028097956.1, on the reverse strand, counting down.
GTGCCCTGTGTGTAACAAACATGTCTCCGTTCTGGCTGCTGTCTCAGAGCTGGTTTGTTTGTTGGGTGGAGCTCAGAGGCTCCTTCAGGGAAAAGCCCTTGCACACTTCCCTCCCTGCTCCTCCCCTCGTGTGTGCCCAGCACCTCCTGTTGGTCCTGGTCTTCGGTGAGGGAGAGGAGCCCCGGCTACAAAGTAGCATCTGTAGCATCTTGGATACAAAGTCACCTGTGTGCACCGCTGCGCGTCTGCCCGGTTGCCTGGTACATCCACGTCCCCTCCGAGCTCTGTGAGGCCTGATCGCCTCTCCCGTAGCACTCACTCCCTGGTCCACGCGCCGCCGGCCACCCACTGGCCAACGGGGCTCATCCTCCGGTCCCCGCCCACACAGGGGCACCAGGGGGTACCGAGGGGTGGGTCAGGGCGTGGCTAGCGCAGCTTGTGGCCCAGGCGGGAGCAGTGGCCGCGCCCGGCCGGGAGGGGGAGCCGGAGCCCGTGTGCTGCCGCAGACTTGGGGGGTGGAGCACGCGCGCGGCGGCGCGGACGCACTTTGGCAGCCCGGCGCGGCGTCAGGGAGGCGAGCGCGGCGGCAGCGGCGGCGGCGGCGGAGCGGTGAGTGCCCAGCGACCGCCCCCTTGCCCTGAGCGGATCCGGCTGCTGGGTGAGGGGCGCGGAAGACGCCCGGGGAGGTGACAGCTGCCCAAGCCAGGTGGTTCTGGTGGGCCCCCGGCAGGCGATGCTTGGATCCGCTGCCACCCGGGTGGGGGAGGCTGCTCTCGGCCCAGGTGGTGGCGGGCGCGCTCCCCACGCACACGTGTCCCCGTGGGGTGGTTGCTCCGCAGGGCCAAAGCTCTGGGCACGCAGGCCCAGTGGAGGGGGGGGTGGCACACGTGGGAATCTGCCGGACGTGTGTGGACACGTGCGAGGCTGGAGTCGCCATCGCCTGGCGAGGGACACAGCATGGCGGTCTGGGGCCGGTTCGGACCTGTCCAGCGGGACAGACGGTGAACCGCCCCCGGACCGGACGGGCGGAGCGCACAGTCCCAAAACTGCCTCAGGGGGGAGGGACAGGTGCAGATGTAAGGGGGACCGTCTGACCTTCTTGAGGGTCGGTGAGCTCAGGGCTTCACTTGTGGGAGATTTACTTCGGGGGTCTGGAAACAGAAGAATGGTCCGCAGCTTGCTTGCCGTCCTTTACCTGGTTGGGGAGACCGGTGGCCAGTCGCGTCGCCAGCCCTGGGCCTGGCTGGGGCTTCCATGGCAACGTGGGGTGCTGGGCAGGGCCCTCCACAGCTGCCTCATAAAGCATGAGCGGGAGGGAACCCCCAAATGCAGACCACAAAAGGGGGGTTCCCAGTGCATGGGAGCCCTCTCCAGTCGTCCAAGACAGAGCCCCGACCCCCACTCTCCCTGCCCACCCTGCAGCCTGAGACGCTGGACCCCTGTGCTGTCTTCTCAGGCCAGGGGTCTGCGGGCCTCTGGACATGCCTCTCCCCACCTTAGGTGGTCTCTCTGACTTCTGGGATCCCCATCACTGGGTGTCCTGGCCCCAGACCGGAGGTGGGGTCTGGGCTTGCCCAGGAGGGAGGGCTCACTGTGCCCCCAGCAAGCAGGGTGAGGCCTGGGAGCTGGGGTGCTTGACCCCTCACACCAGAGGGTCTGGGGCAGCAGAGAGCTGCCCATGGCCAGTCTGCCCCTGGGGGTGGGGGGGGGAGAGGACAGGGTGAAATTCAGAGGTCAGACTCTTCTTTCCGGGCTGGGGTGCAAGAAGCAGGTCACAGGGTCTTGGCCCTGAGTGTGTGTGATGGGGGTGGGGTGGGGTGGGGTACAGTTGGGGGCTTGGCAGGGCAGTGGACCCCGGGAGTACCTGTTCCCATGACCTCTGGACCTGAAGGTGAGCAGGCCTGTGCGTGGCAGCCAGTGGCCTCTGAGACCCAGTCACTCCTTCCCCGGCCTTTCCTCTGTTCCAGTGCCAGGTCTCCCCGAAATGCACCTCCCCAGCAGCACACAGGTCCCACAGACACTCATGGGCTCAGACGCCCTCCCCGTACCCACTCCCCAGCAGAGGCCCCGTCCTCGGGGAACCAGGACCCTAGCTGGAGCCAGCCTGCAAACTGCAGACAGGAGCCCACAGGGCATCCCAGGTCTCGGAGGCCAGGGGCTGGCATCCCCGAGGGCCGAGGGCCTGGCTGGGCTGGGTCAGCCCATGGCAGACCCTGCCTCCCAGAAGCTGTCACGCCCATTCTCACCCCAGCTGGGCTTGAGCTCCGGCAGCCGCAGGGAGCCCCAGCACTCGCCCGCCCGCCCTCCCTCCCTCCCTCCCTCGGTGAAAGAGAAAGTCCCTCCCCCAGCCCACCCTCCCCGCCCGGAGGCCAATCCGAGTGGCTGGCACATCCCTCAGCCACTAGATCTCCTCTGAGAGCCGGAGGCTGCGGTCTCGGAGGTTCAGAGAGAGGGTTCCGCGCCTCCGGTGAGCAGACGGCCCAAGCCTCCGGTGAGCAGAGGGGGCCAACCGGATGGGGCAGTTGAGCCGAGGCGGGGACAGTGTGGGGGCGGAGGTCGTGCTGGGTGGTCTGGGCCAGCCTGACCTGGGAGAGCTATGGTGAAGGTCGCCCGTGCCGAGAGGGACCCCGGGGTGAGCTAGCCAGAGAGTGGGTGGCAGCTCTGTGGGTGCAAGCCAGTGACAGGTGGACTCTGGGTGGCCCCCACAGCTCAGTATTTTTGGATGTGCCCCCATGATCGGCTCCTTGATCCCCTCCATGATCGGTTGGCTACGGCTTGTGAGCCCAGCCTCCAGGGAGAGGGGTCCCCTCTGCCTCCAGCCTAGAGCGGATGGTGGAGACGAACCACAGGGAGCCTTGGAGGGTGAGCTGGCCTCCTCCCAGCCGCCTCTGCCCTTCGCCCAACACACCCCTGGAACCTCCAGAGGTCGTGGTCGGTGGGGTCTTGTGTGTGTGTCTGGGAGTGCAATTCCTGGGACAGCTGCAGAGGGGGGTGGGGGCAGGTCCGAGTGGGGGTGAGCAGGGTGCTGTCCTGGGGAAGGGGTGTGCGGGGGTCCAGTGTGGAGGCCCCTTTGCTCGGGGATGGGCGGTCACTGCAGCCCAGTCCCGGATTGAGGTGACTGACCCAGCTGGCAGACTGTTCCTTTTCTGCCAGCCCCTGCCCCCCCACCCCCCACCTGGCCCTTTAAAGATGGCACTCTGCATGCACGTGAGCATGAGTGTGAGCAGGGTGCGGGGAGGACGCCGCCATGGGGGGCCCTCAAGGGGACTCCGCGTGGCCGGCACCTCCCCCACAGCCGCACCTCCGGGACAGGCTGATGCTCTGGCCTGGGTGGTGGGCAGGCACGTAGTGCCCCTCCCGAGACTTGGGGGGGCTTTGGGGGAGCCTGTTCCTCTACTGAGCCTGAATGGTCCACCCTCCCCCACTGATTCTAGTCCCCTCTTCCTTCCAGGACAGAAGGTGCTTTTGAAATTCCCGGCAGGTGGCGGACCACCCTCCCCACCCTGTCCCACCCTGTCCCACCCTCCCCTTCCACCTGCACCAGCCGGCCTCTGCTGCCCTCCGGCCTGGGTGCGCCCAGCTACATGGCTGACAAGCAGATCAGGTCAGACTGCGACCCTGCCCTGGCCTGGCCCCACCTGCCCTTGGCCCCTGCCCTGAAGCCGCGGAGTGCGAGGTGCTGACTCTGCCTCTGCCCACACAGTCTGCCAGCCAAGCTCATCAATGGCGGCATCGCGGGGCTGATCGGGGTCACCTGCGTGTTCCCCATTGACCTGGCCAAGACGAGGCTGCAGAACCAGCGGGATGGCCAGCGCGTGTACAGCAGCATGTGAGTGTGCCCGGCAGGGGATGCAGGGCACGTGGGGTGGGAGCGGGGCAGGCTCCGACCTCTGAGCGCTGCCCCTGTGCACCGCCCTTAGCAAGAGCCACTGAAGGAGGGAAGGCCTCGGGGCACCCCGGCCTGGGCGGGGGTGGGGCCCTTGCCCCCCTGGGATGGCCCCCACCTCACCCCGCCCGTGGCCACAGGTCCGACTGCCTCATCAAGACCATCCGCTCAGAGGGTTACTTCGGCATGTACCGAGGTGAGGCTCTGCACCGGGCAGGGCTGGCAGCGACTGCCATCAAAGAGGCTGGGGGGCAGGTGGGAAGGCGGGGCAGGTCCACAGGTGTGTGGACGTGTCAGTGTGGACGTGCCCCGTGGGAGCTGGCTGCCCCCCACAGGGGAGCCATCGGCCAGCCCAGGCCCGGGTGCTAGGGCGGGATCTCTGGGGAGGGGCGGTCCTCAGTGCCCCACCCTTCCTGGGCAGCCCTGGTCCCTCACTTGCCGCCCGTGCCCAGGGCGGCAGGACACTGGGCCCTTGCCACAGGGGTTGCAGCCCCTCCCCTGCCTTCTGGGACAGGCAGGCCCCCCCCCGCCCCCCATCTCTCTGGAAGTCTGGGAGGGGGTGGAGCGTGACGGGAAGCTGCTTAGATAGTCCCCAAGCCCGGATTTGCCCAGATGCTGAGCAGCCCTGATCCCTGCCTGCCAAGAGGGACTCGCCTCCCCCGTGCACCCCCACTCAGCCCACCCGGCTGGACACAGCCTTGTGCACTGGCGCCTCCTCACCCAGTGCCCCCACCGTTGTGAGTCCTTTCTGTCCCCCAGGGGAGGGCCCCTCTGGGGGCCCACCCCGGAGACCCACTCGGGGAGGGTGAGCAGAGTGCCTGGAGGCTGTGATGCCCCTGTCCTGGCCTGGGCCCCGCCCCACCTGGCACCAATGTGGGTGAGAGGGCAGGAGGCTGTGGCCAAGGATTGGCGGGGCAGAGCCATGCCCGCCAGGAAGCCAGTGCTGGCCGAGAGCCTCCCCCGCGCTGATCCTCCAGGCCCCTCCCGCCGCGTGCCCCACAGGAGCTGCCGTGAACCTGACCCTTGTCACGCCGGAGAAGGCCATCAAGCTGGCAGCCAACGACTTCTTCCGCTATCAGCTCTCCAAGGATGGGTGAGGGGTTTGGCCCTGGCAGCTTGTAGGGGGAGGGGTCTGTGCCTCCACACCAAGGGCAAAGGCTCTGCCCCCCATCACCTTGACCTTGCAGGACCTCCCTTTCCTGCTGCTGCTCCTCTTCCATCCTTGTCCTTGTGCTCTGTCCTTCCTGCACTGCCCCCCCCAACCCCTGGCCCTGGGAGCAGTGAGGCAGACGCTGACTCCAGGCACCCCCCCGCCCCCCCCCCGCCCCATCCTTGGCCCTGGGCCACCCCTCACAGGCTGGGGCTGGCGGCACCATAGGCAGGGCTGAAAGGGTAGCCCCTTGGGGCACTGGAGTCCCCGCGGCTCCTGTTTGTCTTTGCTGGAGTGCGGCCCTGCTGTCCCCCGCCCTGCTAGGCAGCCACCAGTCTGTTGGGCTCAGCACCCTGGCTGCGGGGCCTGGTGGGGCATCCAAGGCTGGAGGGTGCTGCGCCCCCCAGGGCCGCCTCTGCCTCCACTGCCCCCCCCCAGGCGCTCCCTGGGCAGCGGGGGCCTCTGACTCCCACGCCCTCTGCCGCAGGCAGAAGCTGACCCTGTTTAAGGAGATGCTGGCGGGCTGTGGGGCCGGCACCTGCCAGGTGATCGTGACCACGCCCATGGAGATGCTGAAGATCCAGCTTCAGGACGCGGGCCGCATCGGTGAGGGGGTAGGGGGCGGGTGGTGGCCTGACCCTGTCCCCTACCCCGACCTCAGACTCGGAGGGAGAGACAGCAGGCCTGTTCCCTTTCTCCCCAGCTGCCCAGAAAAAGCTACTGGCTGCCCAGGCTCAGTTCTCAACACAGGGTGGCGCCCAGCCCTCGGTGGAGGCCCCCGCCTCCCCCCGGCCCACAGCCACCCAGCTTACTCGTGACCTGCTCCGGACCCATGGCATTGCCGGCCTCTACAAGGGCCTGGGGGCCACCCTGCTCAGGTGGGGGGTCAGGAGGGCAGGAGGAGGGAGGAGGGTGGAAGGAGGCCCGCCCACCCACACCTCCCGGTCACCACCGCCCCCCCAACAGGGACGTCCCCTTCTCCATCGTCTACTTCCCCCTCTTCGCCAACCTGAACCAGCTGGGCCAGCCGGCCTCTGGGGAGAAGTCCCCCTTCTACGTGTCCTTCCTGGCAGGCTGTGTGGCCGGGAGTGCGGCCGCCGTGGCTGTCAACCCCTGCGATGGTCAGTGCACCGGCCAGATCCAGCTGGGTGTGGGGGCTTCGGGGTGGGGGTGGAGGTGTGCAGACCCCCACGCTGACCTCACGCCTCCCTGTAGTTGTGAAGACGCGGCTCCAGTCCCTGCAGCGCGGGGTCCACGAAGACACCTACTCGGGGTTCCTGGACTGCGCCAGGTGGGAGAGGCCCCTCGGAGGTGGGTGCTGGGGAGGCAGCGCCAGCTCTGACTCCCCCGCTTCTCCACAGGAAGATACTGCGGAACGAGGGCCCCTCGGCCTTCCTGAAGGGCGCCTACTGCCGCGCCCTGGTCATCGCCCCCCTGTTCGGCATCGCGCAGGTGGTCTACTTCCTGGGCATCGCGGAGACCCTGCTGGAGCTGCTGCAGCACCCCCAGCCCTGAGCCCGCACCGAGCAGGACCAGAGCGGGGCTGAGGCTGGGCCGGCTGTTCAGGGCCCAGCGGGAGGAGTCTCCCCTGCTCCTCCCACACGGATGGCGGAGGTGGAGGAGGGTGCAGGGCCCACCCACTCGGACCCAGGGGCCTGCCTGCACAACTGCTGGGATCAATGTATCATTTACCTGGAAAACAGAAATCTCGACATTCCTGGAGCCAGCCCGGCCCCAGCTTCAGCCTGGCCTGCACGCCCCAGGGACAGAGCCGGTCTCTGAGCTGGGGGCTCCCAGGTGTGGGCTGGGCAAGATGGGCCCTCCCCTCCAGGCTGCCGGCCTGTCCCCAGGCACAGCCCCTCGTCCACAAGGGGGACCCTGCACAAACCTATTTATTAACTTGCTGAGCACAAGTGGCTCTGTCCAGCCTCCGTCCATCCGTCCGTCCAGCCTCCCCGCTGCTGCTCCTCTTGCCTTGGCCCGCCTTGCAGGAGAGTCGTCGGGGTCTCCTGCCCCCCATCTTGAGCCAGGAATCCCAAGCTGACTCCCAGGGAACCCCCCCACCCCAGGCTGGGGGCCCAGAGCGTCTGCCTGTGCAAGTGGTGTGTGGAGCTGGTCGTCGTGGCCTTCAGCTGGCCTGACTCCTCTCATAGGGGGCCAGGGCTGCTGCCCTCCTTCCCATGTGGCCAGGCAGCCTGTGTGTGTGTGTGTGTGTGTGTGAGAGAGAGAGAGAGAGCGCCAGTGCACATGCGCACCCTAGGCTCCCCACTGACCCTGTCCAGAAATGTTTCTTCGGTCTGGCTCCTTTTCTGAGGCCCTGCACCCCAGGCCTGACATTAGTCAGGGGGAAGGACAAGCATCAAGACCCCTGTGGAGCCTGAGGCCACCTACTCTGCCTGCAGGGGGGCAGGGCCAGGAGCCGCCCCTTCAGGGCCCACCCCGCTCTCGGGCCTCTGCACAGAGCTCCTGCCCGCACTCCGCCCTCTGGATCGCCAGGCCCATCCGTGTGAACCGTGTGAACCGTGTGAACCGAGGCAGGCTCCAGCTGCCCTGCTGCCCCCCGCCACGTGATTGTGTTGGTGACTGGTCCTGATGTGTTGGTGCTGTGTCCCCGTCCCAGGCCTCCCCAAGGAGGCCCTTTCCCAGCGACACTACCTGGGGGCTAAGGCTTAGCCCCTAGCTCACGGTTGTCCCCATCACATCTGTACCCTGGAAGCTGCTGCTGCTGCTTACAGATTTATATTTTTTTCCTTTGGAGAAGTTTGAAGAAGTGACTTTTTGCGTCTTGTCGTGTAAGAAGAGAAATAAATATTCTAAGTAGAAGCCTGCTTTGTGAGACTCCCTTAAGAGCCTGGGGGGGGGGGGTGCCAGAGGGGAGCGCTGTGCCCACTGCCTGCACTGCAGAGATCTGGGGGGAACCACTCTGGACTCCCGCGCGTTCTGGGCGGGGCTGCGCAAGGGCAGCGGGAGACCCTTGCGGCCTGACCTAAACCATCCTAGGGGCTAAAATCGGAGCTGGAATCAGGTCCCAGACCGCCCTGCAGTCGGAGCGCATGCGCTGCAGGAGGGAGGGTGGAGCCTGCGCCTGTGCAGTCCCACCCCCACGGCCTGCGCAGAAGCACTGCATTGTGGGAAACTCCCGGACTTGCATCTGCAGCCACCGCCCGCTGCTGCGACCCGTGGAGAGCGCGCAGCGCGGAGCTGGGAGCCCCGGGAGCAGCAGCGTAAGGCAACCGGGGTTCCTTGGCCTGGGGCTGGGGCAGGATAGGGGCTCTGGGGCCCGCCGGGCACCGCTGCGGTTCCCTGCCTTGAAGGTCATCACTCTCGTGGGCACAGCAGCCCTGGGGTGGGGGAAGGAGCTGCCGGGTGACGTTGGTGCGAGCTAAAAATAACCGAGAGCAAGTGGGGGAAGCAGACCACCTGCCCTTTGCAAACCAGTCCCAGTTGCCGGGTGCCCCTCCTGAACAGCAGGGGGGCGCGGCTGAGGCTCTCTGGGAAGTGGAGCAGTAGCCAGGCCCTCGCTGGGATACCCCCATCGTGCTGTGACCTTCAGGCGACCTTCTGTGTGCTTAGTGTCCCTGGCCCGGGTGAGGAACCTGCGCAGCCACGGCCCCCTCTCTCTGGCACTGCAGGTGGGGTTTCCCCCCTCCCAGGGGAGAGGCGGACAGGCGGTGTCTAGGTCTGCAGGGAGGGCGGACTCCGGCCCAGGGTGGGTAGGAGCCCAGTCTGCCCTCCTTCACCCCACCCTGGACTTTAAGGATGGGGCCAGGCCTTCCCTACAGCCGGGACTCCCATCCTCTGCCCAGCCCAGAACCTGAGGCTGGCGGACAGGGCATGTGCCCACCCCAGCCTAACTCAGGGACCCTTCTGCCCATAGAGGCAGGTGCGGCCTCTGGCCCAGGAAGGGCACCCTGCCCTTGAGCTGGGGCAGGTGAGGCCAGTGCTGGGGGTGGGCGCCAGGGTAGACACCCTGCCGGGAAGCACAGGCCAGCCACTGCCCTCCTGGCTTCCAGCCTTCTGGGGAGACACCTCAGGTGTTTTACATTCAGGTCCTGGTGGCCTTGGGCCCAGGTTCCTGCCCTGCCCTGCCCCCCTCCACTTGGACACAGCCCCCTCTGGGGAGGATACGCAGTTGGCTCTGCCCAGGCCCACCCTGGCTATGGTCCATCTCCCCTGACCGAACGCCCTTCTCTGGGCTGGGCGGGCTCTCGTTCCCATCAGGGCCTCCCTACCTGGGGCCAGTGTGTCACGGGCACAGTGCAAGTGAAGGCAAGACCGTGTTGTAGACAAGGAAATGGTGGCCTCTGGTCGGTCTCATCCCCTTTCCCCTGCCCACGTGGAGCCCACGGCCCCTGCCTGTGTGGCTGGGGTTTCTCAGGCAGTGACTGCAGACCGGTGGAGGCTGGGCCCTGGAGGAGGGGAACTCAGCAGGAGGGCTGGGCAGTGTCTCTGTGGGGACCAGTGGGGGCTGGACAGGAGCCCCTCCCTCGGTCTCTCTCCAGGTCCATGTAACGCCCAGGGGTGAGTGTCCTGAGCTGCTGTGGTCCAGCCAGCACCCGCCCACACGCCCCACGAAGCCTGCTGGCACAGCCATCATGGAGTCGAGAGGGAAGTCAACCAGCAGCCCCAAGCCCGAAACCAAAGTGGTCCAGGCTGCTGCTGAGGTCAGAGGTCCCCCAGCTGCAGACGGGAAAGCCCCCTCGGCCAAGCCCGGGAAGAAGGAGGCCCAGGAGAAGCAGGAGCCACCGGCGGCCCCCACCCCACCACCTACCAAGAAGACCTCGGCCAAGGCAGACCCTGCCCTTCTCAACAACCACAGCAACCTGAAGCCAGCCCCTGTGGCCTCCGGCAGCCCCCATTCATCCCCAGAGCCCAAGGGCCCTGGAGATGGGGCTGAGGAGGACCAGGCCCCCAGTGGGGGCCCCGAGGGCCGTGGTCCCTGCCCCTTCGAGAACTTGACCCCCTTGCTGGTGGCTGGGGGCATGGCTGTGGCAGCCGCTGCCCTGATTCTAGGTGTGGTCTTCCTGGTCCGGAAAAAATGAGGGCTGGCACCCAGGCAGAGGCCCAGCCACACCCTGTACAGACCTTGTGCATGCAGATCCACTCACAGCTAGCTATCTGTCCTACGTGAGAAACATACATACCCACGCCCCACAGACGCGCAGAGGGAGAGACGGACAGCACCCTGGCCGTGGAAGTCCAGCCCCCTTGGCTGGCCCCCAGCGCACCCTGCCACCTGCCAGGCAGAAGCAGCTGGGGCTCCAGGGTCGCTGAGCAGCACAGGGCGGAGCTTCGACATCAGGCAGAGGGCTCAGGGCCGGGGTACCTGGGGGCAGTGGGCAGGCTGGACCCTGAGGGTGGCCCCCCCCCAACCACTGGTCACTTTGCCAGCCTGTCCTGAGGGGCCTCAGTGGTCCTGCGGGCTTCCTGGTAGCAGTTTTGTGACGAGCCCCCAGGGCAGGAGGGAACCCCGAGGCTGATGTGTCCAGGGTGGACTCTGCCCTGGGCCCAGCAGTTCAGGGACATTAAAGGGTGTGGCTGGTTCACTTTCCCCTCTCCTGCTCTTTGGGTGCAGCTGGGGGTGGGGAGTGGGGGTCTGTCTGGGTGGGCCTGCCAGGGACTGACCCGAGGCTTCCACGCCGCCTCCGCCTGCCCCCACCCGAGCCGGGCAGACAGACAGACCGCCAAGGACAGTCTCTGGAGGGGCTCCCTGGTCTACCTTCCAGCTTGTGCCTGAGGGAGGTCCGCAGGCTGGGGGCAGCTGACAGGCAGGTGTGGGGGAGGTGCGGGTGTGGATATCGAGGACCTGCCCTGCAGCTGTGTCTGCCTTGCCCCCAAAGAAGCCCCCAGACATCTCTCCTGCCTCACCCAGTGTCCTTTAAGTCCAACAAGCGTATAAATGCAATAATGGGTAGAGTAGAACCTCTTGGTGACTGTCACCCAGGTCCACTGCCTGCCATGCTGCAGTGGGACCAGAGCATCTGGTCCCCGAGTGGCCCTCGGCGTGGTGGCGGTGGGCGGGGTGGGATGCAGACGTGCCCTTGCTGGCCAGCCGGCCACGTGGACCCTGGGCCTGAGTGGAGGCCGAGTCAACAATAAACTCTCGTCTGAAGGCTGGGCTGGCGTCCTCACCTGCACACCCCCTGGTCCTCCCCTGCCACCTCCATGCCCTTGACCCTGGTGGCCTCTCCTCACTGCTCCACCCCAGGCAGCCACAGCCAGGCCTTTCTGCCGCCTGACCAAGATGGACACCCCCTCAGGCCCAGGCTGCTGGCCACAGTGCACAGGGCGGGGAGGGGGACCTCGTTCCTCAGGCTGGCCTCTCCCGCTGAGGCAGGGAAGGGGCCTCCACACCTCTCTCTTCAGCGAGCTCCCCGTCCCGGGGCGTGGGGCACAGAGGAGCTGCAGCCAGGGGTGGGGAGGTTTCCTCCTGTCACCCGCTGGGAGCTGTGGGCAGGCTGTCGGGGCCTGGGCTGGGGGAGCAAGACCGCCAGACCCCACAAGCTTTGCTGTGGGCTTTTCTTTTATTAAAAAAAGAGATTTACTTATTTTGGGAGAGAGGGGAAGGGAAGGAGAAAGAGGGAGAGAAACATCAGTGTGTGGTTGCCTCTCACCCCTTACTGGGGACCCACAACCCAGGCCTGTGCCCTGACTGGGAAGCAACTGACAACCCTTTGGTTTGCAGGCTGGCGCTCAGTCAACTCACTGAGCGGCCCCCGCCAGGCCTGCTGCCACGCCCCGAACCCTTCTCTGCCACGTGACTGGGGCACACCTTCCCCTTCAGAGCCCCCTTTCAGAGTGGCACACCCCGTCGGACCCAGACCAAGTCCTGAACATCCACAGCAGACCCAACCCCTCGCCCAGGCAGCCCCTGCAGTGGCCTCCCACCCACCACTGTGCCCACCTGCTCCTGCTACCCTGAGCCTCAGCCAAACCACGGTGCGGGCTGTCCTGCCTCCCCTCCTCCCAAGCCCCAGGGCTGTCACTCAGCCCAGCTGGAGTCACCTGCCATCACCTACAGTCCAGTTCCCTCTCCCATTATCTATTCCACAACCTCAAAAACCAAACAACCGACCGACAGCCCGACCCTTCTAGGAGACCTGGGAGGCGGGGTGCTGCCCGTCCAAAGAGCACTGTGACTTCCCACCCACGAGGCCACCTCCTCCTCCTTCCCGACCCTGTGAACATGTGCTGAGGCTGTCGCAGATCCTTTGCGACTTCGGGCACAACCACAGCAGCCACCAGAGTCCCTGGAATGGCCTTTGTGCCCTGTGTCTTCTGTGTGTGGGTGTCGTGCACACGCTGAAAACTTTCTATACGTTGATTTTAGAGAGAGGGAGGGAGGAGAGAGGCATCGATTTGCTTCATTCAAACACCCATTGTTCACTCCTTGTAGGGACTGGAACCTACAACCTCAGCGCATCGGGACGGCGCTCCAACCAACTGAGCCACCCGGCCAGGGCCACATGCTCTTTAATTTAGCCTTTTAAACACACAGCTCAGCGGCACTGCATGCCTTCATACGATTGTGCAGCCACCACCGCTGCTGCCATTTCCAGAGCTCTCCTCGTTCTGCCAAACTGAAACTGTGCCTCCAAATACCCCCCCTCCCCCCCCTCACCGTCCTCTCTGTCTGTACATCTGACTCTTCCAGGGGCCTCACAGGTGGGAGCCTGGCCTCACACAGTATAACGAGCCCAGGTCTTCTCCACGTGGGAGCAGGTCTCGGGAGTGCCTACCTCTTTAGGGCTGAATGCTGCTTCGCTGTGTGTGGGGACCACACTTTGTGCCTGTCCTCCGTCTGTGGACACGGGGCTGCTCCCACCTCTGTGCCGCGGTGCCTTGCATCGCGGTGGGCGAGACACGTGTCTCAGGTGCACACCTGGACATGGGGCCGAGGGCCCTGCGCTGTGCCTGACCTGGCTGCCTGCCTGGAGCCCAGGGGTCAGCCCTGGGGACACCGCATGAGACGAAGGACGTGGGGTCTTGCCAGTCTGCGTGGGGACGGCCGTCCTCTCGGTTTCCTCCTTTGCACCGACCAGGCTCCTCTTCCCAGGGGTCTGGGACACCTGGGGTTTGCCTCCTGCTTCTCCCTGCTGGTGCTGTCTGCCCCTTCTCCTTGGAAGGGGTGGCTGCTCTAACTCACGGGCAGCACTTCCCCGCAGGCCGTGTGCATGAAGCTGCTGCGGCACCGGAGATGCCTCCTCTCCCGGCCGGCTCGCCCTGCCCTCCGCCCTCACTGCGGGAGCTCTGAGTCTGTCCTGCGCCACTGTGTTCCTTGGACCGTGGAGCTCCCCGAGGCTTGGCTGGCTGTTCCCGTTGAGTACTCTCATCACAGGCTCACGTCTGGGCCTGCAATCCATCTGGACGCCAGGTTGTGTGTGTGGAGATCAGTTATTCCCCTTCCACAGGCAGGTCGGCTGGTCCGGCCTCGGGAAAGTGGATGATCCCAAGGCCACATTGTGTTGTGCCTGTGGCTTTGTCCTATACACTCAGGTCCTGGCATCTCCTCGTGGGCACGGTTGAATCAGTGAGCCGAGGCCCTGGCCCTGATGCTCAGCCTGTGTCACCGACTCCCTCAACTTCAGAAATGGGGGGCCTGTCTGACATGAAAAACTCTCAAGGGCCCCCAAGTTTCTTTTAAATTATTTTTACTACAGAACAACTTTAAAGTTATAAAGAAAACAACAGACACAAAAAGGTTCAGGGTATAAAAACTGCATGCAGTAAATGAGGACAGGCTAACGAGGACCCCAAGCGCAGACCTGCTCACCCCCACCAGGGCTCCGTGTGGGCTCCCGGAGACCTCTGCTCTTGGCCTTCGCATTCTGAGCACTGGTGCCTTAGGTCCCTGTCCCCACGTTGCTGTCATGTCACGGGTGGGCTCTGAAGGGCATGGGCATCCTGTTCAGGGGTGAAGAGGGTGCATTTGTGGGGGCCACTTTGTCTTCCTTTCTAGCACCCTTGTCCCCAACAGTGTGCAACTCCTCTGGGGACCCCACACTGGAGTGCACTCATCACGTCTGGGGGACCCCACCCTTCCCCAGATACAGGCACGGGCTGGTGGTGCTTCAGAACCTCTCTGCCCCAGGGGCAGAGGTGGCGGGCGACTCACTGCACCAGACGCTCACCCTGGCTGCCAGGCCAGGCCTCTGACTCCCAGGTCTCCAGCTGCCCCCACCCAACGCGCTCCCCAATCTCACACCTGGTCCCAGGGCTGGGCAGATGGAGGCTCCCTGCATCCCAGTGACGGGTCATGGTGCCCTTGGACACCTCAGTCTGGCGTCTGGCCAGGTGTGTTCAGGAAAGGGCGGCATCTCCAGGGAAGCAGTGACTGACACTGGAGGTCCAGTGGCACTGACTGCCACAAGGGGCTGCACCGTCACAGGCTTGCCCACCCAGGGAGCTGGTGGCACCCTCACACACACTGACCGGGGTGGAGGCCATGTACACACGGGTGACGCCCACACAGGAGACCTGGACTGCGGCGAGACCCCAGGTGCAGGTGCACACGCTGGCCTCGCCACAGGTACTGCTGGCCTGGCTTCCTCCGCCATCCCCTTCCTTGGAGACAGAGAAAGGACTTAATGAGTCCCCATGAGGGAGGAGGCAGGCTTCTAGAGGCCCCAGCAGGAGGATCGCACCTGCGGCTCAGCCAGCCAGCTCTAGGGACACCCCAGGGGGGCGTGGGTGGGGCTGGGCCAGTAGGGGCACCCTGGAGTCCCCGTCCAGCTCCTGGGTCGCACACCCATGGCCTCGCATGGTGGGAGGTGGGGAGTGGGTCCCTCCCTAGATCCAGGAAGCTCTCCATTGGCTAGGCCCAGTCTGTGGTCTGACCGCAGGCCTCCTGGTCTCCACCCACCCAACACAGGCACCAGCTTCCCACCTGTCCCTATGCCGGTGCCCTGCCGATGCCCAGAGTCCCCAGCTGCTGTTTCACCCGGTGTGGGAGGGTCCCGCAGTAGGTGACGGCAAGGTGCTCCTGTGTTGAGGGGGGGTGGGGGTGGTCAGGGCCCCAGGAAGCGTGGGGCTGAACTGGGCAGAGGGCAGAGCCAGGGCTGGGGAGGCGGGGGCACCCGTGGGAGGTGCCACAGCCTAGACTCGTCCGCCCCCTTAGGTAGTAGCGCCCGCCCACGACAGAAGTTTCCTGTCAGCAGAGGCTGGCGGGACCTCAGGAAGCCTTACTGCTGCCCCTACACACTGACAGCAGCGGGGGCCTCCCTTCCCTCCAGTCCAGGCTTCAGGAGCGCCGGCCGCCCCTGCGACAGCCTGTGATGAAACCGCTTCCGATGCGGCCCCACAGCCCGGTCGACCTTCCTGACCTAACTCGGCAACCCCTGTCTCTGGAAGGGACACCCCCTCTTCCAGGGGCTCCGCGGGACCCCCGTGAGCCTGGATAGCCTGTCTCCCCTCAGCCGCCTGCCCCCCCCTCCGGGGACACCCGCACAACCCCTGGCCTGGAGCCCCAAGTCTCAGCGGGCTCCTCCCCCATCAGACGTGCTGCCTGCAGGGCCTCTCCTCTCACGCCTGGAAGGCACTGGGATTTCCTTCCGTGAACCCACGGCGCAGCCCCCACCCCAGGAGCCCCACGGGGTCGGCGCCGTCTCCGCCTCCCGGGGCGGCTCCGGGGCTCGCGGGTTCAATTGCTGAGTCCACAGGGAGGGGTCCTCGTCCACGGCACAGGCGTTTTCTCTCCGGGTTCACCTCCCCCGGCGCCCGCAGGAAGCGCCCGTTGCCTGAGAGAGGACGAGAGAAGAGGCAGGAATTGTTGCCAAACGCAACCAGGGGCGGGCGGGGAACGGCCCACAGGGCGCTCCTGCAGCCCCGAGGGCCAGCTCACAGGTGCCCCGGTGCTTCCGCCGGGGGCGCCGGGGACCCTGCAGGGCGGGGCGGCAGGACTGCGCCTGCGCCCGCCGCGCTCCAGGCCCCGCCCCCGGCCTCCGCGGCACGTGACCGGCGTTTTCCCCCGTCAGGCGCGCGCGCGCGCGCGCGTACATTTATCCCGACTGCGGTAGAGCCCATGGCGTCCGAGCGTCTCCCCAGCAGGCCTGCCTGCCTCCTCGTGGCCAGCGGCGCCGCGGAGGGTGAGAGTCGCGCGGAGGGGCCCCGGCGCAGAGAGTGGGGCAAACACCCCGGAGTCGGGGGTCGCTCTCTAAGGGACAGGGGAGGCCGGGGCGCGGTGAGGGGCAATGGATGTCCCCAGGACATGGGGGCTTCGAAAGGCGGGGGGTCAGATAGCCTTGGCGCTGGCACACACCGAGGAGGACGAGGGATTGGAGAGGGGCCGTTTTGGGGGGCGGGGAGCCTCGGCCCTGCCAAGTGGCAAAGGGGCCGGCAGAGGCGGACGTGAGGGTCACGGGGTCAGGTCTTACCAGCGCCGGCTCGTGTTTCGGGGCCTGTGGGTGCAGAGACGTTGTGAGCAGAGGGCACCTGGTGCTGTTCTGAACACTTCCAGGTGCTTACCCGGTCCCGGAGGGAAGTGATGAGCCGTAGGTCATATGGGGGCAGGTGGGGGACCAGGGCTGGGACCTGGGGTGTCTGGAGCCTGGTCTGCTCGATTTCTTTACTTGCTTAAATGGGATCGGGAGACAGGACTGCAGGTCCTGGGGTCACGGTGTGCTGAGCCCAGGGGTCCCCCTAGGGGCCCTGAGGGGTATGTGCCCAGAAAGAGGGCAGGAGGGGCCAGCCGGGGTCAACCCACACCCCCACCCTCACCCCCATGGGGCGTTCAGGGGCAGGCGGAGCCATTGAGAGTGGGGTTCAGTCCTGGGGAGACAGGTTGGTGGTTACCTCCAAAGGCGGCTGGTTAGAGCGGGGGCGATAAGGGGATCGCACTGGCCTGGCTGTGCCAGGAGCAGGGGGTGTGGAGGACGTGGGGAGGGCGCAACTCTGGAAAGACCCCTTGGCTCTGTGGGCAAGACCAGTGGGCCCTGCACAGTCCCTTCTGGGAGCCCTGGGATGAAGTAGGTGGGAGGCTGGGGTGCAGGAGCAGGGTTCGGAGGAACTGGGAAGGCAGCATCCCAAAAGGTCGAGGGTGATTTAGGAAGGCTGTTTTGCTCCATATGTGAACTTCTTACAAAGAACACATGTTGATTCGGAAGTGCGGATAAAAAGAAATGAGGTTTAGGGGTTGGTCTCAGGTTAAGCATGGAGGAGGAAGGGTGTGGATCAAGCCTCTTTAGAAGTGGCCATCCCTGGTGGGCACGCAGCCCTTAGCAGCTGCCCATCCCGACTGGGCGTGGTGGGAGAGGGCAGGGAGCCCTCGTGAGGAAGGGGCTAAGACAGTGTCCTGGCCCCTGGGGAGGGGGTGTGCACCCCGCTTCCTGTGACAGGAGCCATGACCTCCGTGGACGGGAGCTGTGCTCCCTGCTGTCCTCCCAGCCAAGCACGATGGGAGTGGTACTGTCACCCTTCCCTGGCCTGACACGGGAGCTCAGTCTCTGCTGGTTAGTGAGCAGCTGAGCCGAGTGTGAGGGAACCACACACTGGGTCTGCCTTCCTGAACGGCCTCCAGGGGCAGGCCGGGGAGAGAGCTTCTGGGGGATGAGGGTTGGCAGGGCCCTGGGGTGGGTGGGGAGGGGCCTAGAGACACCCTGGGGGGTCTGGGCAGCCTCTTGGGCGAGAGGGGCTGTCTGGACCGGTGCTCACCCTCAGCTGCCTCTTGCAGGAGTGTCAGCCCAGTCCTTCCATCACTGCTTCACACTGGCCAGCGCCGCCTTCAACCTGCAGGTGGCCACCCCTGGGGTGAGTCCCGCCACAGCCCCCTACCTGTCTTTCTGGGGCGAGGCAGGAGCAGGTTGTTGCTCCTGGACAAGTGGTAAGCCCACTGCTGCCGTGATCCCAGGGGACTGGACTGCACTGAGGGGCCAGGGCCCCACCAGCATTGTCAAACGCGGGGTCCAGCAGTGGCCAGGGAGACCTGGTCAGCATGGGTCGGTGTCTGCACCGGAGAGCAAGGGAGGCGCAGGCTCTGCCGGGAGGGTGTGCAGCCCTGTGATGGCATGGGGCCTGGGATCATGGCAGCGAGGTCACGTTTGTCATTTTGCTCGTTTCCAGTGTCACCCCTGGGGTGGATGGGGCAGTTGCTCCTTCCTGCTCTATGGGCAGGGGACTGCAGACCGGCAAGGGGCAGGTGGGCTTGAGACGGGTGGAGCTCAGGGTGTGTTGAGCCCTAGTGAGGGGGCTGGGCTGTTGGGTACCTTTGTCCCTGAGGGGCTGCCGTCCATCCCCATCCCCCATCAGAGTTCCTGAGCATCCCTGTTAGCTAGCAGGGGATGTCCTGGCTGACCTTTGGCCTTGGGGCTCGGCAGGGGAAGACCATGGATTTTGTGGATGTGAACGAGAACAGTGCGCGTTGGGTGCGGGACTTCCGCCTCAAGGCCTACGCCAGTCCTGCCAAGCTTGAGTCCATCGACGGTGAGGGCCCAAGACCTTGGAGGGTCGGGTGTGTGGGGTTTCAGGTGGGTTTGTGGTCCCCAGAGCTCCCTCCCTCTGCTCCTGGAGCTCTCTGGGGCTTGCTGACAAGCACTGTGGCAGCCATGGCCACCTTCTGTCCTGTCTCCTGGGCCCAGAGCCCTCCCCCAGCCCCCCCCCCCCCACTCCATCTCGGAGGATAAGTGGTAGGCGCTTGGAGGTGCAGGGGGCAGGATGGTGCATGGGCTTTGGGGACCTTGGCTGGGTTAGGGAAAGTGACAAAGGGGGGCACCTGGTGGCAGGAGCAGAGGACTGACTGGCCTGTGTTCCCCCCCAGGTGCCCGGTACCATGCCCTCCTGATCCCCAGCTGTCCAGGGGCCCTGGCCGACCTGGCCAGTAGCGGGTCGCTGGCCCGCATCCTGCAGCACTTTCGCTCCGAGAGCAGTAGGTGGCCTCTGGGCCTGGGAATGGGTGGGAGGGTATTGTGCCCACAGGACTGGGCTGCAGGAGATGCCTGCCTTGCGGGGTGGGCGGCGGCAGTCCTGGGGTGCAGGGTTCGGGTCCTACAGGGGAAATGTCGGTCACTGCGGGTGTAAAGAGTTTCGGCCATCTGACCTGAGAGGGGACAAGTTTGCTCAGCTGTTGCACACGTGAGGGTGGGGCACCCACCCTGTCCTTTGGTTGGCACCCCTGTGGGCCCTCTGCCTGGCCCCCTCGGTCCTTCCGAGGAAGTGGGCAGGGTGTTTGCTCTCTTCCTGGTGGGGAAGTGTAGTGTCCAGGCTCGGGGCCACAGCCAGTGGGGGCTGGGAGAAAGGCTGCTCTGTGGGGCTCTGGCCTGACACCCCGGCCAGCCCCTGGCTCTGATGAGCGTGTCTGCTGGGTGGGGCGGGACGCTCGTTGGGCACCAGCGGACAAAAACCCAGGCTCCACACAGCGTTCTTTGTCGGGGAGAAATGGCCTCTGTCCCAGCAGTTCCAGGACAGGCAGCCGTTGTTCCCAGGCACCTCGGCCGTGGGAACGTACTTGTGCCAGGCAGCCTTCTGGGTGGGAGGCTCGGAGCCAAGGCGGGCGTGGGGGGCGCTGCCCCTCGGGGCCTGGAGGGGCCGACTCCCCCTGCAGCCAGGAGAAGGGACGTTTCCAGGTGGGCTGCCACTGACCGCGGGGACCGCTGTGAGCGCTGTGCCTCCAGGCATTTGCTGTTGGAGGTGGAATGGGGCCTGGAGTAGCACAGGCTGTCCTGGGGGCAGTGGGGGCAGAGTGTTCCTGGTGGAGGGGGGACCTCCTGACTCCTCGCTGGGCCGGTGTCTGAGCAGTGCCTTTGGAGGCAGGGGGTGGGGGGAGGGGTCGGGGCCAGGCTGGCGCCTTGGACCTCAGCCCCTGCCCCGTCTGCTGCTTTCAGAGCCCATCTGTGCGGTCGGCCACGGTGTCGCCGCCCTGTGCTGCGCCACCAATGAGGACAGGTCCTGGGTGTTCCAAGGCTACAGCGTGACAGGGGTGAGTGCCTCACGGGGTTCCAGGTGGCAGTTGGACCTGACAGCACCAGCATGTCAGGGACCCTGTGGGACTACAGCCACCACTGGCAAGGGTGACAGTTGTCCAGATGGCACCCGGTTGGCATTCCAGGTTGGCCGTCCCCTTCCTCCCCTCCCCCCCTCCCCGCTGATGTCCGGGGAGGCCCATTCAGCTGTGGGTGAGCACAGAGATGGCCTGCAGGGTCCCTGCAGCCTGGGCTGGCTGAGTTGCCTGTGGACATGGGGAAGCGCAGGGTCGGGTCCAGCCTGCGTTTGTACCTGACAGGGACTCAGGCCTCCGTTTGGGTGCTAGGTGGATGGGCAGCCAGGACCGATTCTGCAGTCACGGGCTGGGAGCCTCAGCGGGTAGGGGCAGGCCCCCATGAGGACTGCAGAATGGAGCGTGGGCAGCCCCTCAGAGCTCCTGCGGCCATGACCCCCACCCCATACGCCACATGGCTCTGTGTCCCGCCCCCAGCCCTTCCACTCACGGGGGGGGGGGTGTTAATTCATTCTGGTCTCCCATGTGCCTCGATGCTGTGTGCCAGGGGTGACAGCCTCGTGCCCCCCCCCCACGGGCTTGTCACCCTGGAAGCCCCATGGGGCACGCACTGTCCCCCCGCTGCCCCTTGCCCTGGTTGGGTCTGCTTGACTCGAGGCGGCACCCCTCTCTGCAGCCCTCCGTGTACGAGCTCGTCAGGGCCCCAGGCTTCGCCCGCCTGTCTCTGGTCGTGGAGGACTTTGTGAAGGACGCAGGCGCCAGCTTCAGTGGTGAGCTGGGTGGGTGTGGGCAGGGGCCGGCAGGGGCCGCACCAGCTGGGCCACCCTCCTGGAGTCAAGTGCTCCGCAGACCTCGGTGGCCAGCCGCTCTGAAACCCCGGCAGGCTGGCCTCCCTGCTGACCACAGGGCCTCAGGGGGCTCACAGCCCCAACAGTGCGGGTGGGAGTCTGGGGCCACATCTGCACGTGGCCTTGCCTGAGGCCTGTGCCCTCCGGGTCTCCCGCAGCCAGTGAGCCTGATGCAGTGCACGTCGTGCTGGACCGCCACCTTGTCACGGGCCAGAACACGCAGTCCACGGTCCCTGCCGTGCAGAACCTGCTGTTTCTCTGTGGCAGCCGGTGAGGGGCCGCGGGCCGTGGTGGGAGTGGGTGGGCCCCTGGCTGTGACTGGCCCTTTCGCCCGCCATGTTCCCTGTGCCGTATGGTGCTGGTGCCTGAGCCCTGACCTGGCCTTTCTCCCGCAGGAAGTGACGTGCAGGTGCCCACGGAGCCACCACCTCCAGGCGGTTCAGGTGTCCCCAGAGGCAGCTAGATGCCTCCGGCCCGCAGGGACCCTGCCTCCACGCTCACCCAAGGGACTCTGTACTCCAGTCAGGCGTGTCGGGGCTGTGGAGGCCTCCAGGGGTCAGCCCAAGGGGTGTCAGTCCAGGCCAGCTGGGGCCTGGACTCCATGTGGTCAGGCCCCGGAGGGCCAGGGCCTCCTAAGGTAGTCACAGCCCCCCTGCTCTCCCCGGGCTGGCAGTGAGTGTGTCTCCCTTTGCCTCCTCACCCAGGTGGGGCAGGGACAGGTGGGACACCAGCAGCTGTTCCTGGGTGGTGGGGGCCCTGCCCCGCTGGCTCCTGCCCCCAGCCCTGTGTGTGCTGTGGGCTGTGTGAGGAGGGGCCAGCTGGCTGGAACTGGCTCAGCACTTTTGACTTGGGTCAAAGGTGAAGGGAAATGAATCTTGTGGTCACAGCTCCTGGCCCCCAGACCTGCCCTGATCTGAGTGCTTGTGTGTGGTTTTGGACTGTGGCAGTGGCCCCAAGTGGGGCCTGGGCACCGCGCTCTGGACATCGGGAGAGATGCTGCCCACTTCCCAGCACCCCACAGGCTCTGGCGACAGCACTCTGCACGCCCCAAGGGCTCGGGCTGGACACCACGGGCCGGGGCTGTGCCTGGAGAGGGGCCACTCGGGGCCTGGACAGGCCTTCACCGAAGCTGCCCGCTGGCTGTCTCCCAGCACAGCCTGACCGTCTGACCACCTACCGCGGGTCCCTCCCCCCAGGGGACCTGGCTGGGCCGGCCACCCCCACACATACACTGCCGGCCTGCTGGGTCTGCTGCATTCGGCGCCTCTGGGCTCAACTGCCACCCAGCGTCCCCTAGGCAAGCAGATCTGGCACCTGACCCATCAGCCTGCTGGACCCCCACGTAGTGAGGGCTCTTTGCACGAACACCTACAAAACCGCCTCAGGGCGTTGTCTGTGACCCACAGAGTCGGTGACACCTGCTGAAGTCTGATGGGCCACGTCTACTCCAAGCTCAGGGCTCCGGGGCAGGCTGAGGGGGCAGAGGAGAGAGTTCCCCACATGCCTGGCGGCATTGGGAACAGACCCCCCAAATCTACCCTATAGAAACAGTGCAGGCGCACCCCAGCAGCGTTCTTGGGAGTGAATGAACCCAAGCTGTAGCTCTGTGAACAGAGTGGGGGGGGGGGCACATGGACACGGTGTCTCCCTTACCAGGTGTTGGGGGCGGGTCTCCCAAAGCCGGTGCTGTAACTGTCCTGTCAGACCCATGCGCAGACCTGTGGGGGCTGGGAGGTGCCCAGCAGAGGTGGGGCTGGCAGCCTCCTTAGCGTCCTGGCAGGGCTGAGCCAGGTGGGTACCGAAGGTGGCCCAGCCCACAGTGGAGCCTGGGGTCGCTGTGGGGAGGAGGAGCCCAGACCGGCTCCAGAAGAAAAAGCTGCCCCAGGGCAGGGAGGGCCCAGGGTTCTCTGCTGACCCTCACGTGTGCCCAGGCATCTCAGCAGGTCATTCCCTGGCACCTGCTTCTGCCCACAGACTGGGAAGGGCTTGCCCAGACTCCCAAACCAGGAAGCAGGGCATGTCACCCCACCCGCACCCCAGAGTACCCTTGTACATCTGGTGCTGTCGCCTGCCCTGTACCCTGGGGGTGGGGATGGAGAGCCGCCTGTGCGCTCACCCAGCACCGCCCAGCCCTTCCCAGTGTAGCACTGGTGTAAAGTCTAAAGGAAGCTGCCCTTGCTTCAAGGTTCAGGGGCCCGTGCTGCCGTGCTGCTTCCACGAGGTGGCGCTAGGGGCCTAGCCAGGAACCCGGTAGAAAAGCAGCGGGCCCCCAACAGCCTGTCCCAGTGGTCAGGCAGCACATGCCAAAAGCGTGGGGTTGGCTGCCTGTGTCATGTGAGGGGCCAGGCCCCAGCTGAAGTGTGGGGCAGCTGGTGTAGGGGGACGAGGTGGGGAAATGAAGCCACAGAAAATTTGACTGTTTAATGCATTAAGTGAAAGTTTTGCATAAAATCAGAAGTCTATGATCTGTCTCTGCTCCAATCAGTAGAAAAATGCAAGATTCATCACCAGGCTCGTGTAAATTGGACCCAGACTCCAAGTCGGGTCACCTGTGACCCAGCCTCAGGCTACTTTCCGTTCTCTGTGCTGAACATCCGCTCCTGGAAACGAAGGTGACAGGGACCAGGTGACACATCGGGCCGCCCTGGGCAGGCCCACGGGGCAGCCCCGCCTGGCCCCGGCCCCGCACTCACCGCCAGCACCCGCTCCAGCTTCACGGCATCGGCAGCGAACTTGCGGATCCCGTCGGAGAGCTTCTCCACGGCCATCTGGTCCTCGTTGTGCAGCCAGCGGAAGGCCCGCTCGTCCAGGTGCATCTTCTCCAGGCCACTGGCCTGGGCTGGGAGGGGCAGGGAGCATGGCCTCCACGTCTGCCGCTCCCTGCTCTCCCAGCCAGGGCTCAGGGCGGCCCAGTGCCCTTCCCAGCCCTCCACCCGGCCCGGGGGACCCAGGAGTGGGCGGCCCAGAGTGGCGGGGGACCCACCTGCTTTGACCGAGAGCATGGGCGCCAGCTTGCTGCTGTCCTTGAGCAGCTCCCCCAGGAGCTTGGGGGAGATGGTGAGGAAGTCGCAGCCCGCCAGAGCCTTGATTTCGCCCGTGTTGCGGAAGGAGGCGCCCATGACGATGGTCTTGTAGCCAAACTTCTTGTAGTAGTTGTAGATCTTGGTGACACTTACCACCCCTGCAGGAGGTGGCCCAGGCAGAGTGGCTACCACAGCCCTTCAGGCCCCGCCTCCACCCCTCAGAGGGCTACTCACCAGGGTCCTCCAGGGGCTCGTAGACTTTCTTGTCTGTGTTGGCCACGTGCCAATCGAGGATGCGCCCCACGAAGGGGGAGATGAGTGTCACCCCTGCTTCGGCGCAGGCCACAGCCTGGGCGAAGGAGAAGAGCAGCGTCATGTTGCAGTGGATGCCGTGCTGCTCCTCCAGCTCCCTGTGGGGCAAGCGCAGGCCAGGTGTGGGTTCCCGTCCCGCGCACACGGCGTCCCGCGCACACGGCGTCCCGCGCACAGGGCGTGCCCCGGTTCTCTGTGGCAGCGAGCTCTGGGCAGCTGGAAGTTTCTCCATCAAACCCACACCACCAACAGGAACAGAGGCAAGAGCCCCCTGGGGCCAGACGCCACAGTGCTGTCCTGCCGTCCCACATGGAGCCACAGCCCCCTCCCCTCTTACCTTTCCCAGGCCACCCCTCCATCCACTGTGACATCTTGGGCTGAGCCCTGAGTACAGGGCAAGGACCAGGCCCTGTCACGTGGCTGGGGGTGGGGCTTCAGAAGGGTCTCTGCCATGTGGCCGCCCCAGGGTGGCTAAAAGCTGGCGCCCACGTGGGGAGCAGGCAGACAGTTCAAGTGCACTCCCCAGGGGCAGGCACTGAATGACTGGATGCCCCTTGGCCTTGGGCCCTCGGCTGCACCCAGACGTCAGGGCAGGGTCACCCGTGAGCCCCTCAGGCAGGAACAGCCACGTGTGTGCACAGGGAAGAACACACACGCACACAGTGCGCACACAATGAACATTTGCCTGGGAAGGAACGCAGCCCAGACCCGCCACAGTGGGCTGTGTCCCGCACTCGTGCCAACTGAGGCCATGGGAGTCCATCTGTGCAAATGCCTGGAACAGGCGGGGGGAGTGGAGGAGTGGCCGCTGACGGGGTGGGGCAGACACAGGGCCCCCCACAACAGCACCCTGGGGAGACCCGAGGGCCGCACTCTAGTCCTCCCACCGCCCCTTCCCGCTCAGGGGTGTGTGCTCGGCCTGAAAGGTCTGCTTCCCTGCACTGTGAGTGTGCCTGATAAGGACGAGGTTGGTGACACATCTGTGGGTCTCTCACGGGACACTTGCTTCTAAGCGTCAGCGAACAGGACCTCGGGGCTCTGGCCCCTGGAACAGGGGGACACTCACTTTCCAGCCTGGATCCCCTCCCAGGTAGATGAGAGCTTGATCAGAACCCGGTCCTTGCTGATCCCGGCATCCTTGTAGAGCTCAATGAGACGCCTGGCCCGGGCCACCATGGCGTCCTTGTCAAAGGAGAGCCTGTAAAAGCCAGGGGTCCGCAGTGAGGAGCAGCCTCACCTCGAGACACCTGCCAAGGACGCGCAAGCCGGCAGCGGGTGCCTTGGCTCGGGTCAGCTTCCTCAGAGGGGTGCAGGCAGGGCTGGGCTGGGTGCAAACCACTGCCCAGGGTGCACTGCGCTGGTGGGGGCCACAGACACAACAGCTGGCCCCACCCGGCCCCACCACACACCCTTACCTCGCATCTACCTCCGTGGACACGCGGCCCGGAATCTTCTTCAGTATCTCTGCCCCAAAGAGCACGTAAAGTTTATCGATGGCATTTTGGATCTGCTCCTCTTGTGCCCTGAAATTCAAAGGGAAAACGCGGGCAGCAGCCGTCAGGTCCAGTCCTAAGGACTCTACAGAACAGATTCCCACATTCCTTTTGAGAGCCCTCTGGTGCCACCTTTTGGTCACGGGAACCCCGCGTGGCACAGAGCCCCAGCTTGACTGTCCCTCGTGCGCAGCTTGGTGTGCGTGAAGCAGTCACAGTGTGCTGCAGCCGCCGCCCCGTCACCTCCAGAACCGCCTTCGTCCCCAGCAGAACTGCCCCGTCCTTGAGCACGTGGGGAAACCCCGTGGAGCTGCCCGGGCATCCTTGCTGGCCCAGTGCACAGAGAGTCTCGGGCCAGCGCGCCACCGCGAGAGCCATGGGGCAGCTGACGAGGGCAGAGGGCATGTGAGTGCGAAGACGCACCTCGTTGCTAATGCCAGGAGCGCCAAGGGCTTCTGCCATAATGGGGCGAGGACCAAATGTGGGGGAAGGGAAAACAAAACTGCCTGGGGGGAGTGTGTGGTGGAGGGAGGGCACACCCAGAGGGCAGAGCAGGCCTGATACCCCCAGGCCACCTGCATGTCCCAGCCAGGGGCCGCTGTTCCCTAAGGACACCGTTCTCACCCGGATGAAAATGTAAAATGACCCCTCAGAAAGGCACATTTATGGAGACCAACACAGGCATAGTGGCCTGGGGAAGGGGGCAGGACGAAGCACAGGTGGGCACCAGGGACACTCCAGGACTGGACTATGGCCGTGGCTGCGTCCAGCATAAATCACCACGAGAAACTGGACTGTGCAACGAAGAGGGTGGACTTTACTCCAATAAAGCTGTTAAAAGACATCAGTAATAAAGACACCCAATGACAGAGGGCAGGTCAGTGGCCACCAGGGTTGGGGTCCTGATGGGGACAGGAGCCAGGGGCTTCGGGCATGCCGGGCTTGAGAGAGCCTGCGCACCCGGCTCCGAGCTGCATGTCTGCTTCTCGCAAGTCCCGCTCCAGTAGAGTCGATAAAAACAAGCGTACAAGACAACTTTCCTGAGGGGAGGACATCCGAGAACTGACAGTCAGTGAGGGAGTCAAGCCCCTCAGTGGCCCAGCTGCACTCCTGGCACTTACCCACCCAGCCTCTTGCCGTAGGCGATGGCCTCCTCCACCAGCTCCTGGTAGGCGGGCATCTGCGCAGCTGCCAGGATCAGGGACGGGTTGGTGGTGGCATCCTGGGGCTTGTACTCATCGATGGCTGGAGGGAGAGTTTGGAAAGCANTCCGAGAACTGAGTCAGTGAGGGAGTCAAGCCCCTCAGTGGCCCAGCTGCACTCCTGGCACTTACCCACCCAGCCTCTTGCCGTAGGCGATGGCCTCCTCCACCAGCTCCTGGTAGGCGGGCATCTGCGCAGCTGCCAGGATCAGGGACGGGTTGGTGGTGGCATCCTGGGGCTTGTACTCATCGATGGCTGGAGGGAGAGTTTGGAAAGCAGGAAAGTAAGTGGAGGCTCGCTTCCACCCTGGAGTCTGTCGGGCCCCCTCGACGCCCTGAGCACAGAGGCAGAGTCCAGAGTGCTGTCCTGCAAACTGTGGGGTTGTTGCTTCGGTTCCCCATCAGGGCACATGCCTGGGTTGCGGGCCGGACTGGGGGCATGTGAGAGGCAACCGAGATGTTTCTCACATTCATGTGTCTCTCTTTCTCCCTCCTTCCTCCTCTCTAAAAACTAAATAACTGCCCTGGCTGGTGTAGCTCAGTGGATTGAGTGCGGGCCTGTGAGCCAGACGATCGTGGTTCAATTCCCAGTCAGGGCACATGCCTGGGTTGCAGGCCAGTTCCCAGCGGGGGACACATGGGAGGCAACCATACACTGATGTTTCTCTCCCTCTCTCCTTCCCTTCCCCTCTAAAAATAAGTGAATAAAATCTTTAAAAAATAAGTAAAGTCTGCAAGAAATAAAAGTGTCTCCCGAGCCAGGGTACACCCACCCTGCCCACACACGTCCCTCCCTGCCCTGGGAGGCTGACCAAGGGGCAGCTGTTTGCACTACGGAGGCTCCACCAGCAACACCAGGGCCAGAGATGGAGGGTCCCTGCGGGGGCAGGGGCAGGCCGCCGAGAGTGGTCAGCACAGCAGAGTGCACGTCCAGCTTCCATGCAGTGCCAGTGTGAGTGACCAGACTCAGTGACGGAAAACTGCTGGCTTTCCTCCTTAAGCCACTCTCTCCTTAACACGCCCATTCTTAGGAAACCAAGCTGAGTTCCCGGGAACCCGCAGGGCCAGCCTGCAGCCTCACTGGCCGGCCGTCTAAGTAGGACACGGGCGTGCAGAGCGGCCAGAGGAGGTACGGCTGCAGCAAGTTTACTGGGCAGATTAGTTTTTTTTTTTAAGGTTTTATTCACAAATTTCTGAAAGGAGGGGAAGGGAGGGAGAAACACCAAAGTGTACAAGAAACAGTGATCAGTTGCCTGTCGTGTGCACCCAACCAGGGCCGCAACTCAGCTTGCACCCCCACCGGAGATCAAACCGCCAACCTCTCCTTCCGCAGGCCGGCACTCAACCCACTGAGCCACACAGGCCAGGGCCACAGGAGTATTTTCAAAATGCCCTTTGATGACAGGACCGCAGAGATGGAGACGAGATTAGGTGCTGGCAGGACCTGGGAGGGGCAGCTGTGTCCCAACTGTGCCCACAAGAATCTGGAGTGTCATAAACCTGCCACAGAGCAGCCCCTCACCGCGCAGGCTGACACTGGCAGCCACTGAGCCAGGCCCACAGCCCATTAACAATCGGTGCCAAGCGCCTGGGCCTGATCACGCCATGGTCACAGGATGCCACCACCGCCGGGGGTTGGGCCAGTGATTCTTGGGCCTCTGTGGACTAATATCGCAACTTCTTTCAAAATAGCAAGTTAGGAAAACAGTGCTCTGCGGCGGTGCTTACGACACAGGCGTGTGTGAACCCTGGCCAGTGCACTGAAGACGGGCCTGAATTCCTCCTTGGGTAGAATCAAGCCTTCATAGAGCTGACTTAAAACTAGGGGATGGAGCTGGGACTCAACGATGGGTGTCAGGTGCAGGGAAGGCAAAACTGGGAGGGGCCTGTTCTGGGTGAAGCAGCCCTGGCTTTGGTTGTATTTGCAAAGAGACCTTTGATCTGCACATTACGAAAGAAAGAACCTTCATGAATGCCCACTAAACCAAAGGCCCCCAACTACCTGCTAACGTTCATGGATAGACAGCATCAACTAATGTATTTTTATAATGTCAACACCTGGGTTTAGGTATCTCTAAAGAGAGAAAAGTGAAACAGCAAGCCTTTCCCAGAAGGTGGAACCAAAAACCTGCAGAAACAGCACAGACCCCAGCTGCCCCTGGGCCAGAGCCCACACACACTCAGGCTGGGAAAGGGCCACCAGTGTCCAACTGGGGTCGTTGCCTCAAGGTCCAGCTGACCCGGTCAGGGTTCAGATGAACCAGGCTTCATCTCCAGATGAAGAGGAGACCGAGGTCCCTGGCCTGGGGCTCCAGACCCCCTGGACGCCCCCCCTCGTCAGAGGATTAAGGTACAAGGCCAGCAAGCCCATAGGCTGGCCCCAGGCTGATCGCCAAACATGCTTATTCACGCTAGTGAGCTCTGCTAGATAAAAGCAACCCTCTTAAGAAAACAAAACGTTCTTACTCAGTACTACCAAAGAGGGGTGACACCCACTTTCTCAAATCACCATGAGAAAGCAGAAAAGAGAGGAGGCACTTCCGCGCTGGGAGCCCTGGGCGCTCAAGCCCAGAAGGCACTAGCTCCCTGGAAATCTAAATTCCTCAGGCAGAACGGAGCTGCGTCCCAGTCGGCGAGACGGGCTGGAGGCTCCCGACGGGCCGCGGAGTCCTCCACGCTCGAGGGGGAAGAATGAATCACACCAGAAGTCTAAACTGGCACAGCACTTATTGTGCCCGTCGCCCCGGGCTCCTGCCGAGCTCCGCGGCCCCGTGGCCCGCACCCGGCCGCAGCGGGTCGCCCTGCACCCGAGGCGGGATGTGGCGTGGGCGCCCGGCCGGATCAAAGCACAAGGGTGAGCCCGGCACCCAGTCGGGTCCTGCTCAGCAGTCGATCCTCGCTGGGTTCACCTTCCACCCTCCCGGATCCCCTGCCTTCGCGACCCGACGCCCTCTGGCTAGAGCGCCGTCCCGCAGGGCTGCGGGGGCGCCCTCGGCTCGGGAGCGTGGCTCGGCCTGCGCGCCCACGCCCCGAGGGCCATTCTCCTGTCCCGTGCCCGGGCCGTCCGCCCCGACGCCGGCCCCGAGCTCCCCGAGTTCCCTCCGCGAGTGCGGGACTGCAGAGCAGCGGAGCCCGAAGTGCACCATATCTTCGTCCATGACCCACCGCCGCACGGCCTATCCCGGCGACCACACTCGGGGCCCCTCGCGGCTCACCGTGAAAGTCGCCCGTGTCGGCCACCACGGTGGTGAACTGCTTGAGCTGGTCCAGCGCGTTCTCCATCCTCTGCCGCTTCACCGGGGAGCCCGACATGGCGAAACAGCGGCGGCAACGCGGAGACCCACAATACCCCGCGGCCCAGCCCCGGCCGCTAGCCAATCAGGAGCGGTGCGCGTGGTGGGCGAGGCCCCATCAAGAAGAAGCCCTGCCCCTGAGATAGAGGCCCCGCCCCCAAACAAGGCCCCGCCCCCGGCGGCTGGTTCAGAAGTCCCGGGGGCCCCGCGATCGCTGGTGAAATGGGGCACGATGCGTCCAGGGCAGCGAGGCAGCCCGGGGCCGGCGTGTCCAGTGCGCGCACTGAGCCTGCAGCTGGGGTAGGAGCCCCCCCCGGAGAGGCGCGCCCCTCGCGGTGCCCCGCACCCCCCCAAAGGGAGAGCCCGGTGGTTTCTGCCCTGTGCAAAACGCTGAGCGCAGTACCAAGAGCAGCGAGCGGCGGCACGGAGTCCCAGAGCGGCCTGGAGACTTCAGCCCTCTGTCTGGGCCTCTGCCTGAGCGCTGTCCGACGGGACCCCCCGCCCTTGGGCCCTAGGAGACGAAAAGGGCCTTTGTTCCCTGACTGCGGCTGTGCCAGGCAGCTGCTCCCACGGGCAAAGGGTGGGCGCTGGGCGGCGGAGGGAGCTGGGGTGCGGGCCTAGGCTTGAGTCGCTGCCTACCTCAACCTACGCCCCTCGGGCCTGGCTGCCCCTCCAGGCCCGCCCTGGGGTCAGTGGCGCCTGGTGCCTGGGAAGGGGCTAGGAGTGGTGAGGCAACAGGGAGACTAGGCCTGTGTTTTCACTGTCTCCTGCAGATCCGGAGCCACAAGGATGGGGCCGGCACCCCCGGCCTTGGGTTCTGAGATCCGCACTAAGTAGCACTAAGTTCACAATTGGTCCCCAGGGCCTTGTGCCCTAGTCAGATGTAGGAAATAAAACTGCTGTTGACTTGGAGTTCTTCATATTTTCAGTCAGGCACGTACTTCTGGCAGGTGCCCAGGAGAGGGGAGGTAAAGGTCAGGGAGGAACTGGGGTTTCCGGGACTCAAGGGCCTTGGGTGTGGCCTGTGTGGACCTCAGTGCTGGCCTTGCCAGGACAGCCGCATTGGAGGGAGAAGGCCGCCAGGTGGAGACAGTGTGAAGATCTCTGAGCTTTGGGGGTTTGCTATGCAGGGAGCAGGGCTGGTGTTGTGGGGAGAAATGACCGCAGGTTTGTGCTGGCGGCAGGAGAGGAGAAGGGCGTTCTCAGCCAGGCTCTTGGTAGACAAGGGCTGGGATACAGGGCACTCCTGTAAGGGTGGCCTGTGTCACCAGTGGAGGTTGACTGGAGGGACAAGCAGCAGATCTGGATGTGGCCACAGGCAGGGCAGGCGGGCAGAGCCTCTGCTGACCGCCTCACTCCTTCCGGGATGTCTGAGGAAGCAAGTCCAGCCGCTGAGAGGGGAGGGGGCAGGAGGGACAGAGAGGTAGGCTGGCACCTGGGAGAGGGCTGGGCACAGGCCAGTGACTCGTGGCCGACCTGGGCATGGCCACTGGGTTCGGCCACCTGCTCCTCCTGCTCCCCTGGGTGTATGTGGGAGGGGTGATGGGGTGTGGCCCGGAGTTGGACAAGTCAGAGGCCACCGTGATGGGGAAGCTGAGCTGGGCAGGTGTGTAGGTCCTGGGGCAAGTGTTTCCAGGAGGAGTTGAGTCACCTGAACAAGTGCAGGACAAAGGGTGTGAAGGGCTGACTGTGTGGACACCACGAACAGCCTGAGCTGCTCCCACGGACCCTGTTAGCTTAAAGTCTTGGCCAGCCCTGGTTGGGCAGCTCAGTAGGCTGGACCATCGTCCCATAACCAAAAGGGTTGCAGGTTCGATTCCAGTTCAGAGCACATGCCCAGGGTGCAGTTTTGATCCCTGGTTGGGGTGTGTGCAGAAGGCAACCAGTTGATGTTTCTCTCTCTCTCCCTCTCTGTCTAGAATCAGTGAAAAATACACTTAAAAAAATTCAGGTCCCAGGCAGTCTCCATCACCCCCCTTTGATGGCGCTCTTTCCCTGAACTTGGCCTTTTTGTCCCTCGGTGGCAGGAGCGGCCTCTTCTGGGTGTCATCTCTCCCACCAGAGGGCACAGCTCTTGCCTGCGGTTAACAAGAAGCAGGTGCAGAGCTCAGTAAAAAGAATTCAAAACAGAATGTGATCAACAGAGAGACCGAGCCCATGTGACAAACTTAAACCAGGACTCAAGCCTGTAGACAGTGAAACAACGGCCACTATGATCTTGGGAAGATGGAAGGCTAAATTTTTATTTATTCTTACTGACAAGAGAAGAGACCCACGCACGGAATTGGCTGCAGAAGTGTAGTCCACACAGAGGACGGTCACTCAGCCGTAAAAGAGGAAGGGCGTTCCGGCCCCGCCCCCACCACAGCGTGGATGGGCCTGGAGGACGCTGTGCTGAGTGGATGAGCCAGACACACGAGGACAGACCCTGCGCGGCTCACTCGCAGGAGGTCCCTGGAGGAGCCAGACTCACACAGACAGAAAGTAGGACGGTGGGTGCCGGGGGCTGGCGGGGGGAGGGGTAGGGAGTGAGTGCTTCATGGGGACAGAGTGTCAGTGGGGAAGCTGGGAAGTTCTGGAGATGACGGTGGGCTGCACAGCAGTGGGAGTGTGTTCCTGAGAACACACTGCACACTGAGACATGGGCGAGGCGGCAGAGTCGATGTGTATTCCTTCACAACTGCGCACCAGGGTTTGGGAGCGGCCAGCCCGTCGGCTCCAGCTCGGTCTGAAGCCGCAGCACCTAGAGCCTCCCCAGGTCCTCCCCACCTGCACCCCGGAGGGCCCAGCTCAGGGCCGCGTGGGTGGTCCGACCATGTCTGGTTTTGTCCTGTTTAAAGGTACGCACAGCGACTGCGAGCAGCATCCTGGAGAACCGCGGTGGCTGCGGGGGAGCCGGCGGGGCGGGCACGGCAGGGGTCCCTGGCACTTGGTTCCCACGCAGACTGGAGGGAGAGTGCCGGCTGTTGGCAGAGCTGGGCTGGCCCCTCATGTCCCCCTTCCTTGCTTAGCATTCACTCTCTGCAGCGCGAAGCCGCAGCCCCTCACGGCTCTCCTAAGGCCTTTGCGCACGTTCTTGTAAAATGTATTGTTTCCAGTGTTAGGTTTTTCTTTCTCATGACCGTGTATTCTAATTCACGGAACTTGTGGGTGCTCTTTCCACTCGTCTGCAGTGCCTGCCTTCCGCGTGGCTCTCCCAGCTCAGGCTCTCTCATCCCCACACCCATACCCCACCCTGGTGGACGCCAGGGAGGGCTCTGGGGTCACACAGCACGGGAGCAGGGCTGCTGAGGGGATGACACTGGTGACTAAGCCCAGCCTAGCTCAGAGGTACCCTGGCCTCGTACCTCCCAACATGGGGCATCCGACAGCTTCCTACTTTTGCTGGTCTGATAGGCCGCAAAGGCTTTCCTTTGTTTTTCTCTGACACCCGGGTCTGAACACCTGCCCAAGGACTGGGGGGCCTGTGGGGTCCCCTGCAAGTCCCAGGCCCTGCTGACCTGCAGGAGCTGCCACCGTAGACGCCACAGCAGTGTGAATCAGACTTGGGGCCTTGGGACACCATTGTGCACTTCAGAGTCGTGGAGGCCCCACAGGATGTGGTCTCAGGGTTGCCTCTGCCCATGTGCACTGTTGTGAGAAGCAAACTGAAAATTCAAGGACACGCACCAACTCATCCCTTTCACAAGGACAGTGATGGGCCACCGCCCAAAAGCACCTGCGTCCCCTGGCTGGCTGCCACCAGGAAGAAGGGTCTCAAATGCCCTCTTGTTTGGGGACCGTCCTGAAAGCAGTGGCCCCAGGCCTGTAGGTAGAGACCTGAGCCTGCCCGGTGACTCTGAACTCACGTCCGCCCTTTGATGCCCAAGCACTGAACAAACCAGACGTCTCCAACTGGCCCACTCCTACTCAAGCCCCCAAAAGACCTGCTTCATCCAGGCCCCGAGCCGCACCCCCCCCCGGCCTTTCCCACCCAGCTAAGACCCTCACGGGGGTGAGCCCACGTAACACTATGCTCTAGTGACTGGGTGGCATTCTGGAGACCTGGCAGTTGACATGGGATGAGCTTATTTCTGTAAGAAATTCTTTTTAAAAATTCTTTTTAAAACAGTGAGATTAGCGGCACGAACCCTATCCCAAGGGTCCCCCCTCCTCTGGCCCATGAGGACAAGGACATCTGGCCCCACCCAGAGGGGGGC
Source organism: Sturnira hondurensis (assembly GCF_014824575.4). Taxonomy (NCBI): domain Eukaryota; kingdom Metazoa; phylum Chordata; class Mammalia; order Chiroptera; family Phyllostomidae; genus Sturnira; species Sturnira hondurensis. Next base: position 235,146 of record NW_028097956.1, on the reverse strand, counting down.
CATGCTTACCCCGAGGGAGGGGCTAAGCCTGGTGGGGACAGTGGAGTGGTCTTGTCGGGCACCTGTGACCTCCTGGAGGTGCCCGACTAGTGGGTCTGTGGGTCCAGAGGGAGGGATGTCGCTCCCGTTTCCTCTGGGGCTCCGTCTCCCTGTCTGCAGGCTCCTGCCTGGCTCCAAGGGCAGGCCTGGGAGAAGGGCTGAGGTGATCAGGTTTCAGCTGTGGCCCAGAGGGCACCAGACACCCGCCAGTCCCCTTGACCGAGCCCTGTTGGACAGACCTGGCCCAGGGTGGCCTGTCCCATCTATGCTGGGCTTTCCAGGCCTGGGGACTGGTCCTGTCTCACGGGTCCACCAGCCCAGGGGCAGCCCACCGAGCCCAACCTGCCCTCTGCACCCGAGCTCACTCAGACACCCCTGCCCAGCAGACAGAGGTCCCAAGGCTGGGCCCTTTGGATACACTGAACCAGGGTTGGTCCGTCCACTCTTGTGCAGCTGGGTAGGTCAAGACACTGGGGAACCACATAGATGCTAGCGTGTGCCCCCTGGCGGCCAGGTAAGGCAGCTCACAGAGTCGCCAGCAGAGGGCGCCAGCGGCCTCCAAAGGTGGGGCACAGGCCGGGTGGTCTGGGGCCTGTAGATGCAGCATCAGGACCTCTGCGCCCTCAGGGACCACCAGGGACCACTCTGCTGCGGCACCCACGGCAGCCCAGCTGACTGTCAGCGCTGTCCAGCCACCCAGCAGCCTCTTCCTTCCCCCGCCCCCACCCCATCCTCGGCTTAGTTCTCCAAGTCAAACCCTCCCTTGCTCCTCGGCCGCACCCCTCCACTCCCACCCCCCTTGGGTGACAGTCTTCTGGCCTTCCCGAAACCCCCAACCTCCTGGGATGGTGCCCACGCCCCCTCTGACAGGTGGGGAGGGGAGGGGAGGGGAGGGGAGGGGAGGGGAGGGGGGGAGGGCCCCCCCACTGCCCCACCTGGGCTCCGGAGTCAGCCGTCTTACTTGGGGTCTCAACTGCCACCCTGGCCACCACCTGCCCCCGCCCAACTGCCCTCACAAAGGGTGCGACTCCAGGTCGGCTGCAGGGCCCACAGCCCACCTCCAGCCCCAGCTCCAGGAGACAGACAGACAGCCACGAGGAGACAACTGGTTTAATGTCACAACCTTTGAGCTTGGCTCTCTCTCAGCCCTGGGTTGTGACCTGCAGAGTCTGGGGTCCCTCACAGGGCGAGGCTGGCCTGACACTTGGTCAAAGACAGTTCCTTTCCTTGGGCTCTGTCTGGGGGGGGGGGGCGGGGAGGAGGCTGGGGTGTCCAAGGTCAGTGCTTAGATGAATCCAGTCCATGCTTGCTCCTTGAAAAAGCGGAGGGAGCCCAGCAGGTACCTCCAGGCCACCCCCCGGGGGGCAGTGCATGGGGTGGGAGCTGTGGGCACTAACCGGGGCAACAGGCACCAGCCTGGTCAGCCTCGAGCCCAGGGCAGCTGCCCTTTGAGCCCACAGTGCACCTGGGGCTGTGAGGATAAGGGGGTTCGGGCGGGTGTGAAGTGAGCATCTCGGAGGCAGGACAGGGACAGATTCACAAGCGCCAGGAAGAGGCCAGAGGAAAGGGGTTCTATGGCCTTGGGGAGAGGCATGGGGAGCACTGGGAGGGGGCCCAGACTGGGTCTGGTCGCAGTGGGCAGGTGGGTGAGGGGCTGGCACGGCCAGGCGGCAAGTTTGGCTGAGGTGGGCCTTGGAGCAGGCAGGTGAGTGTGGACTGGGCCGTCACTGAGCCTGAGGTCAGGCCCTGTGCCATGAGGCAAGTGAGCTAACCCCCAGCCAGGGGCAGGGCCCGCAGCTGGCACCACATTCCCTCTGTGTCCAGGGCAAGAAGTCCACACACGTGGGAAACTAACACTCCATGCACTGGGGCGGCTGCCCCAGGCTCTGCCCCTGCCAGGTGGCAGCGCAGCTGGCGGGACCAGGTTAGCTGTCATCTTCCACCCTCCTCTGGTTCTTGGAATGAAACTTGTTCATGAGTTCCTCCAGCTCCGATCCGCCTTGCTGCTTCTAGGAACGGGAGTGGGGCGGTCTCAGCCTAGGGCCGTGGAGCAGTGGGGGGAGGGAGGTGCAGGAGGCGTGCCCTGGCTCACCTCCAGGACCGCCTTCTGCACGGTGAGCTGGCTGTACACGCGGCTGCCCTCCTCCCCGCACACCTTCTTCAGCTCGTCTTTGTTGAGCGAGAAGAGCTGGGCGCCGGTCAGGATGCCCAGACTGTCCACGATCCTGTGGGGCAGGTGGGTGTGAGCAAAGCGGGCCCTGGTGTGGGCGTGGCAGCCACCTGCCTGACCTCCGCGCGGCCGGCTCACCGCGCACTGAAGGCCTTGGCTTCCAGCCAGGCGCGGACCTCCATGGGCCCCGACTCGTAGGTGAGGGGCAGGCGCACGGGCTGGCTGCGCTCCACGCGGAAGTGCCGCTGCGGCTGTGCCTTGAAGTGGCTGATCTTCTTGAGGAGCTCGTCATTGACTTCGTCCATGTGGTGGATCAGCTCTGAGGAGCCAGCGGCTCAGGCCCTGCCGGCTGGCCCGGGTGCCCCGCCCCGCCCCGCCCCGCCGCCCCCGCTCCAGCCCTCCCCCGCCCCGCCCCCTCACCCTCTTTGTTTCCTGCGAAGCTCGGAGGCAGCTTGTGCGTTGGGCTGGCAGGACCCCAGTATTTCAGACCAGCCTGCAGGTCGGGGAGAGCAGGGAGCAGGACCACCAGCGTCACTCACCGCCCCCACGGGGCTGGAGTGGGGAGAGGGTGAGGAACCCCTCCCGCTTTCCCTCCCAGGACCGGAGCCAGGCCCCCACCCCGCCCCCAGGCAGGCTCCAGCACAGCCTCTTTTCCTGTCACTCGCTACAGCCGCCACAGGGCAGAGCCCCACAGCAAGGCCGCGCGCCCCCATCACCTGCTCCGGGGGCGCGCCCACTTCCTCCGGCCGGACCTGGTCCAGGATGTTGTGCGGCACGTAGCCTGCCTGGCCGCTGCGGCTGCGAAGCTTCCACCATTGGTGGCTGTCTTCCAGCACCTGGGGGCGCAGCACTCCTGGTCAACAGGTGCGCACCCCCCTGCGCACCCCCGCCCCTCTGACCACCGGCACCAGTGTGGGACGCTGGGACCACCAGCATGCACCCCACCCCCCACAGATGGCCCAGAGACAGCTTTAGCATCTCTCCCCTGAGCCTCCCGAGCCCTATGGGAACCATCACCACCCACTCCAGGCGCCCCTGGCCCAGGGTAACCTTCCTGCTGGCGATTGGGACCCACATCCCTACAGCACCCTGAGCCAGGGGCCCCCAGCTTGGCTGTAGACAGAGGTCCACCGATTCACTCGCTCGCCTCTCCTCCCCCAGGGGGCGGCCTAGATTTGGCATTGGCACCGGATCCCGACGGGGGCTCCAGGGGTGGGCATGAGTGTCAAGCCCCTGGAGGGTTGGCGGGACCCTGGTCCTTGCCCCCTCTAATGCCTCCATGGGAGGGAGCCCCTCATCCAGTATCTGCTAGGGGAGGGGGCTGGGGCCCTGGAACCAGATTGAAAAACAGGGGCAGACAAGCCAGGGCCCAGGGCTATGAGTTTGCCCCCCCCCCCCCCGGCCCCTGCAGGAGTCAGGCACTCACCTCCAGGACCTCACCCTTGAGCACGGACAGCTCATTGGCATTTCGGGCTGTGAAGTCGTAGAGGACCTTGACATACTTGGCCATGGCTGATGCGGGTTCTGGTTCGTAGCCCCTGAGTGGAGCAGGAGGGGCTGAACTGGGGTCTCCTGGACCTCGGACCCCACTGGGGGGAGCCGCTTCCCAGGCACTCAGCTGCCTTCTGCTCCACTCTCCAAGGTCGCAGTGGAGAGCGCGTCCGCAGCTTGTCATGGGGAATGGAAACTGTGGCAGCCGCAGAGCGTCCGGGCCCCGCATGGAGGGGGGGGGCAGGCAGCAGGCAGTGAGGGGGGGCTGACAGGACCGAGTGCGTTGGGCACAGCAAGGCTGGCACCCACCCAGGATACCTTGGGGGTCTCCAGGCCCAGCCCCCAAGAGCCAAACAATGGGGTCACATCCGTCCCTGGAAAACAGCCGACCACGGAGGGAAGGCCGGACATTTGCAGAGCCGTGGCCCCTTGACGTAGCAGAGAGTGCACCAGAGCCCCGGGGGGGGGCTGCCTGTGGGCACCCTGACCTCAGCCGAGAGCAGCTGGTGGCTGCCACCCAGCCCAGCCCTCTGGCCGGACCTGGCGGCTGGGGTGTCTGCCCCAGCCCCCCGTCTGGACTGGCCAGAGGGGGCCAGCCACATCAGAGGAAAATTCTCCTTACAGGGGCCCTTGTGAAAACCCGGCTTTGGGACCCTCCCCTCCTGCAGCTGAGTCCTGGGGTGTGGCAGGGTGGCCTGCTCCCCGGGCTGACCCCAAGTGAGGGGTGAGCACACGCCCTGGGGCTGCAGGACGTGGTCCTGAGTGAGGTGTGGGGCAGGCGTGGGGGGAGCCCATTGTGGCCCAGACCCACTGTCTCCCCGTCTGGCTCCCAGGTCGGGCCTAAATCCACTCCAGCATGGGGACAGGGGCCGGTGAACCCCTCGAGCTCAGCGGCTTCGTCAGTGCTCGGTCACTTTCTGGCCACAGCTCCAGGACGCACAGGTGCACTCAGAGAAGCTACATGAGGGTGGTGAGTTCAGGGGTGGGGCTCACCTGGGAGCATGTGTGGAGCTGACCGGGGGGAGGACGTCTCCAGGGGCTGTGGGCTCAGGTACGAGGCTGTGCTTCGGGGAGTTTCGAAAGGATGACCGGCTGGCCGGAGTCTGCTGTGGGGACCGGGACACCTGGGCTAGGTGTGGGGCGGGGGCAGGTGGCAGGCAGGGCGGGTGGGGCGGGTGGAGGGGGACTGAGGAGGCAAGGGTGGGCATCTGACCTCGTCACCAGGGGCGGAGGCCGGCCCCTCCACCTCCCACGGGGCCTCCTGCAGCACGTCCAGGGGCGGCTCCCAGCCGCTGTGGAACTTGGGCACATACAGTGTCACCTGCGGCTCCCGAGGCCACTCGGCGCTGAGGTGGGAGATTCAGGGTGAGCCAGAGCCGGCCCCACCCAGAAACCCCAGCCCTCCTTGCCCGAAGCTGTACCGAGGACGTGTCCAGGTCTCCCCCAGCGAGTCCCACAGCCCCATCTCCTTGGGAACTAGGTGGCCCCGCAGGAAGCTCACGGCTTCTCGGGAGAGCAGGGGGCTGAAGACGGAGCGCGCGATGTCTGGGCCACCACAGGTGCTGACGATCTGGGGCATGAGACGGTTCAGAGCGGGTCCTACCCCTGCCCCCGCCCCGCCCCACCCCGCAGCACCCCAGGCCAGCTGCACCCCTCGGCGGCGGCACGTGCTCCCCCCACCCTCAGCCGGGCAGCCCCGCCCCCCCCACCCCCGACCCCAGGCACCAGATCCAGAGGCCCGAAGAGGAAGTGGACGAGCTCCGCGGCGCTGGGGTTCTGGATGTGCTTCTGCAGCTTGGCCTGGGGGCCGGAGAGGGCGCTGGTGAGCAACTGGCGGACACATCGGGTGGGGGGCCGCGCCGCGGGGGACTGGGGACGCGGACCCGGGCCCCCACCCTCAGTATCGGCGCAGAGGGCAGGGCTGCCGGACTCACCAGCAGGTTGATGGCCAGCTTGGTTTTCTGGAAACAGTCCACAAACTCGGCCTCGGAGGGGGGCCGGGCCCGCAGCGTGAGGACCCCCTCTGCAACAGGGGGGCGGGCGGGCGGGGCGGCGGCCGTGAGCCCGGCTGGCCCCATCACTGCGCCCTATCACTGCACCGGTGGGTCGGCCTGCACCTGGTGCAGCCCGCCCCCTTCCGGTCCTGTCCTGCCCCCTGTCCCACCCCCCACCCCCGCCCTCTCCCAGCCCCCCAGCACCTGCTGGCCCCTTCTTCCCCTTCTTCTTTCCCTTCTTGCGCTGGTTCAGCTGCTTGAAAGCCTCGGCCGCCTTCTGCAGCCGCGCCACGAACCATTCGATGTCATCCAGGGCACAGTTGAGGATTTGCTGGGGTCAGAGCAAGAGCAGGGGTCAGCTGGGCGCCCCGCAAACCCACGTGATGCCCCTTGGCCCCTGGCCCGGGGGAGGGGCGGGTGCAGCCCGTGGGGGGGGGCACTATCAGGCTGAGACCCACCGTCTCCTTCTCTATTTTCTGAGCCAATACGGCCCGTGGAGGCTCCTCATCCTCCGACTCCTGACGGTAGAAGCCTGGATAGGGGAAGGGGGTGGGGGTGGGGGGAGGCAGAGCTGCTGCTGACTGAGCCCCCCAGGGGACAGCATCAGCTTTCAGCCCTGCGCCCTCGGCCCACCTGGCTGGCTCACGCGGTTCTTGGGGGGAGAAGCATCCTGGGCGTAGTGGTGGAAGGGCACGGGGGCGGGGTCCTGGCGGGGAGGCAGCACCGTCTGCCGCTGCCGGAGCTTCTCCTGGTGGCCCCTGCAGTGGGGACGAGGGTGCTCAGCGGCTGTGCCCTCCTGGGGGCGGCCCCTGCCCGCTCCCCTCCCAATCCCACACCCACTTCAAAGTCTGGGGCCGCATCTTCTTCCCCAGGCGGCAGTCGGCCAACGCGCTCTCGATGTCCTCGTGCACCAGCTCTGCCTGCGGGGACGGGCGTCAAGCTGGCTCGCCCCGCCCCCGCGCAGCCCGACGCCCCTGCTCACGGCTGTGCCGCTCACCTCCACCTCGTCGCAGTGGAAAAAGTGGATGTCGGGCTTGTTCTGCTCCGAGTCCTGGCACACGAGCAGCAGCACGGAGGGGTAGCGCAGCTGGTTCAGCACCGTCTGGCTGTGCCGCACGGTGGGCAGCGGGAAGTTCTCAAGCTCCTCCTGCAGGGCCATGTGGGGGTGCAGGGGCGCTAAGACGTGGGCTGGACCAGCCGCGGGCAGGGGGTGACCCAGCACAGGGACTCTGCCGCGGACACAGGTACAGAGAGGGGACGTGGTCCAGGTGTGGACACAGACACGGACCGCACGGGGCAGAGGCCACAGCTCCTGCACACGACCCCCTCGCCCAGCCAGGCCCAGCTGGTGCAGCCAGTGTCCAGGCTCCACAGAGGCAGGTGGGCCCAGGGTGCCTGGCTCCCTGGACTCTGGGCCGCCCGCCCTACTGGCCTGCCCTGCACCCTTGTCCTGCCCCTGCCCAGAGGCCCTGGGGCCTTCTTCGCCCCTGCTGCTGCCCCACCTGGGACTCCATGTCCAGCAGCCGCAGCGACTTGTCATTGACCTGCAGCAGCATCTCCTGCGTCCAGATCTTCTCCTTGGAGCTCAGCTGCACCAGCTTCCGGATGGCGTCATCCACCGAGACGATGGCCTCGCTCTTGTCCATGATGAATGTGGCCAGGTGCTGGGGGTGCCGGGGGCGGGGGTCACCCTGGGCTGCTTGTGCCAGGGCCCAGGTCCCAGGGGCAGAAGGGGCAGAAGGGGCAGAACGACCCCCCAGGGCGTCTCTCCTGCCCTGTGATCCCCACCCATCCCGCCTCTGGCCTCCTGGCAGGCTCACCGCAGGGCCTCCGCATTGGCTGTCCCTCCCCCTCCCTCTCCCCCCCCCCAGACAGCGCCCTCCCATCTACAGCATGGCTCTGCCGCCTCACCATACTCCTGACCTGCCTCATGTTTTATTTATTGTGAGCCAACCTCATCTGTGTGTGACGTCCTTTGTGCTCTCTGCGTGAGGGCAGGGATTTGGGCTGCTGGGTCCCCAGGGCCAGGACCGTGCCCGCACACAGGAGGCCCTTGGTGCGTATGCAGGGAACGAGTGAGCTTTCTGGCCGCAGCCCTGGGGACCCTTGACCAGCCCAGCGCACCTCTCCCCACCCTGGCTCTCCCAGCCTGGCTGCCCGAGAGTCGGGCCACACTCGGGAAACCAGGCCGCACTAACAGACTCGGGCGTCAGCGCCCAGCTGTAGGGCAGGCTCCCTGAACGCAATGCAAGGAAGTGCCGGTGATCTCGGAGAGCCCTAGAAAGGGCTTGGGGCAGGGGCGGGGTGCGGGGGGCGGGGGGTGTGTGGCTCGAAAGCAAGGAAGACAGTCCAGGTGCTCAGGGGCAAAAGCCAATACATTTGACTTAATGAAAATGTAACTATTTCTTCCGCGACAGAACACCATATGAAAAGTAAAAAGGCGCAGGTAAACAGAGGCGGTGACGGCTCATTGTCTTAATACATCCAGAGGCCGACACGCACAGCGGTGGCTCCCGCTTTGTTCCGAGCTCTCCTGCGTGAAGTATAATAATGAAGGGCACCAACGTAAATGCATAACTAAGTAAGTAGAAGATTATCATCTCAATAACAAAACCGGCAAAAGATGTGCACAGAGGGCCTGAAGGAAAATACATTCAAGCAGCGTTATTCCAGGAAGTTGCAAAGGGGCTCACCGAATGAAAGATTTGCAGGTGGAAACTCTGAGACCGTTACTGCAGGAATAAGTTGCCCCTGAATTTTCTACCTCGTCTACGGACCAGTGCTAACGAGCCCCGTGGGCTGGGATGTGGGGCTGTGGGAGCCCTCCATGGGGGAGAGGCTGGTGTGGGGGCTGCTCCCTGCAGACCCACAAGGGACAGCGCAGGCTGGACTCGGCTACGCGCCCGCCGGCGGGTGACATGGGGAAGTGCGCGGAAACACACGCTGTCGGCCAAACACAGAATCACCAAGCCAAAAAATACCGTGCGGCTGGGCCCAAAACATGTCAGTGAATTTCTCTTTCTTTCGTTTTTGAAGACTTTACGTATTTACTTTTAGAGACAGAGGAAGGGAGGGAGAAAGAGAGGGAGAGAAGCATCCATGTGTGGTTGCCTCTTGTGCACCCCCTACTGGGGACCTGGCCCACTACCCAGGCATGTGTCCTGACCAGGAATTGAACCAGCAACCATTTATTTGGTTTGCAGACCGGTGTTCAATCCAAAGGATGCCCGCCCACCCCGGCCAGGGCTCAAGTCAGTAAATTTCGAGTGAGTAGAACCATACAGGGTCTCTGACTGTAGTGGAGTACAAGCAGAAACCACTCACAAAAACATGACTGGAACACCCCAAATTATTGCAAATGAAGCAACATGCTTCTCAGTAACCCATGGGTCACGCAGACACAAGGAAAATCAGGAAGCACAGGTGACCCCTGGACAATGTGGGGGTTAGGGGTGCCAGCCTCCGTGCATTAAAAAATCCAAGTATAACTTTTGACTCCCCCCAAAGGTGACTACTCACAGTTCACTATGAATGGGAACCCTCGCTGATAACCGTGGGTTACCACATGTTTTGTGTGTCTTACTGTCTTTCTCCAATCAATAAACACAGGAAATTATATACCAATATCTCTAGTAAACATGAATGCAAAAAAACCCTGTAACCAAACGTTAGCGAATTAGCACCTCCACACAGAAAAACTATAAAACTGTAACACACCACGAATAAGTGAGGTTTACCCCAGAAACGCAAGGCTGGTTCAACGGAAAAACAAAAACAAAAAGCAAAACACAATCACTGTCATTCAGAAAAGGTGCTACTGAGACTCAACCGCCTCCCGCGCCGAGCGGCCTCAGCGCACAGAGCAGAGCTCCTCTGTTCAGAAGGGCGGCGACAGGCCCTCGGCCCTGCAGGCCGGGACGCGAGGCCGGGTGGGGGGGGGGCTGCTCCGTGTGTCCCTGTGGTCCTGGCCAGGGCCACCAAGAATGGTAAAGTGGCTGAAAGAGGACATCGAGCATGGAGGACGGACACACAGAACACCCAGTGACTCCACCAGCGGAACCCTGGGAAAAAAATCAAGGCATTCCGCCTGGACTCGGGACACTTGGTCACAGCGCAGAAATTCAATTGTTTCTCTACAGGCTACCACCAGACCATCAGAAAATGAAATTGAAAAAAAAAAGAATACCATTTATAACAGCACAGAAAAACCAAATACCTAAGGAGTATTTCAACCAAAGCTACGCAAGAACTCCCCAGGGAAAAAAGCCAAGCAGGATCCGAGAGGCGCTAGGGTCAGCGCACGGGCCCAGAAAGTCCCCGGTGGGGACCCACGCAGTGAAGGGGCTGACTGGGGGCCAGTCGGAACCCTAACAGGCTTTTGGGGGTGGGAGAACTAGACAATTTGATTCCGCAACCCAAACACAGGTCTGCAGAACTGAGAACAGGCAGGAGAACCTTGAAGAGAAAGAACACAGTTGGAGAACTCACACCGCCCGACTTCGAGGCCGGTGAAACCGGGTCAAACAATGTCCCCCAGAGAGTCCAGGAGTCGGCTCGTCCGGACCCAACCCACCCGTGTCTGACAAAAGCGCCACAGTGGGGGAGGAACGCCCTCTCAACAGGGCTCCGCGTTCCTACGAGGGACACCAGCCTCGGGTCCCCTGCCCCAGAGTGAGCCTGGCATCCACACCACACCCGAAGTGACTTTGAAATGACTCACAGACCCACACGTGCCAGCCTAGGTATGAAGCACCTAGAAAATGCAGGAAGACGCCTCCAGCGCCAGGGGCCAGGCAGTGACAGTAACATTTCTGTTCAGCCAGAGTTACGCTTGCGAATCCACAGGCCACGCTGGCAGACGGCCTGGCTGGTCTGCACGCCCAGCGTGCGGACAGGACGCTGCCAGCTGCCAGGGCCGGCGCCTGTGGACGGCAGTGGGCCGCTGGAGCGTTCCGGCAGCCCAGTGCTGGGAGGAGGAGCCTTGCCCCCCCTTCCCGCTTTCTCCAAGTAAGTCTACAAAGCAGAACGAGGGCAGTTACAAGTCGCATGATTCTGTTTGTGGGGGACACGCAGAAAGACAGAGTGGTGGTGACCGGGAGCAGAGCAGTGTGCTGCCGAGGCGGGGCTGGGACAGAGGAAGGCCGCCTCGGGCACGGAGCCCTTCTGGGACCTGCAGGGCTCCATTCCTGGTGGCCGCCACACGGTGTGAGGCCACACTGCATGCTCTCCATCCTCAACATCAGTGGTTCTGATGTCAGTTTAGGAAAATCCCTCCTTGCCAGGCTGGGTGTGACCCGGCCTCCACCTCTCACCCTCTCTCCGTGCCTCAGTTTCCTCGCCTGGGAGGAGCGGGCAAACCCTGCTGATGCCCCAGCCTCGCTGGCTACAGGGAGGGCAGGGTAGTGCCCCTGGGGGGGTCCTTCCACAGGCCAGCTTGGACCAAAGTCCAGGAGCAGGGCCTGGAGGCCCGGTGGCACAGGCGGTTCCTCACCAAGGAGGGCAAAGTCCCCTCCCCTGGGGATGTGGCACAGCTGCCTGAGGACGGGGACGAAACTGACCTGCCCACCATCCATGCCCTGACCTTGGACACTGAGCAGTGGTCACCAGCCCTGCGGCACAGAACGGCCCAGCCGGCCCAGGCGGGTGGGGAGGGTGTGTCACTCGACACAGCCCAGTTCGAGAGCCCAAGGAAGTCCCAGCGTCTCTGTCGATCCATCACATAGACGAGGAACCTGGGGCTCAGGAAGCAGTGACTTGCCTGACCTCTGTGGGCGGGGAGGGCCCTCTGGGGAGGGAAGCACTTGCCTTCCTGGTCCAGACCCCCCAACTTCCCAGTCCAGGGGCCTCCCACCTAAGCTGCCCACAACAGGAAGGCCACTTAAAAAGCCTGTTTCCTAAGGCGTGAGAGTGAATTTGAACTGACCTCAGAGAACACCCCCTGCATCAGCAGAGGGTCCGTCCCCAGAGCAGCGACCAGCCTCCACTCGCCCCAAGCCTTCCCTGCACCTGCTCACACAGGGTGTCCCTGCTCCGTCTCCTCCCTCAAGCTCGCCCCTCGTGTTGGCGCCAGGGCGCTGCCCTCCTTCCCACTGGGCCTTCCCACCCGAGGGCTGCCAGACAGGACCCAGGGCACAGACGCCCCCGGGCTGCGCCGGCCATCGGCACCTTGTCTGCCTGACACCGACCCAGAGCTCCCTGTACCCCCAGACTGTGAGCCCCCAGAGCTGGAGGGCGCCCCCACGGTGGCTGAGCCCAGGTCAGGTGCGGGGTGGCCCACTTCTCCCAGGGCCTCGGTGTCCCCAACCAGGGGCCCAGGAGCAGCAAGGGTGGGCGCTGGGCAGGATGGGGTGCCCCACCCCGGGCGCGGCCTCACCTGGACGTGGTACTGGGAGGTCTCGTGCATGATGACGTTGGAGTTGGAGTACTTCTTCCTCTGTTCTGAACGGGACACGCCAGTCACTCGCCCACCCCAGAGGGCAGGCCCCAGGGTCCCTGGTCCACGTGGGCTGAACCCCCGGGCTGGGCCACAGGGAGGGCGGTGGAGTAGACCTGAGGGGCTCTGCTCTGTGGGTCCCCTGTAGCCACCGGGGGGGGGGGGGCTTGAGGTCCCGGCAGGAGGAGGACCTCCCTCTGTCCCAAGGACTGCTCAGACGGGTGGTGTGGCATCTGCGGTCAGGGTCTGTTGTGGTGGGGGTGCAAAGGGCCACCCCACCTTCCAGGGGAAGGGGTCGGGCCAGGGCCTTCCCCACCCTGGCTGCCAGCTAACACCTCCTTGCCCTCTTTGGGGCTCCTGGCTCTCCATACTGGGCACCCTGTCCGTGGGCATAAATGAGCTGGTGCCTCTGGGGCAGAACTAGGGTGCACCTGGGGGAGGGGCCAGCTGGGGGGGTGGCCTTCCTGGAGCTGACACCTGGCGCTCAGTGCCCATCCGATCGGGTTGCAGCGAGGAGCTTGGCTGAATCAATATCGATGGCCCTGAATTATTAGTAAAGGCCTCTCCCCTTACCGCCATGGGGGAGGGGGCTGGGGCCTGGAGGACCGGGGCCCCCGAGCCGCCTCTGGGTGCCTGGGGCCACCCTGCACCCCCCCCTTAGTGGGAGCCCAGCAGAGCATTACAGAACGGGGGTGGGGGGAGGCAGACCCTCCCTCCTCAAACCTCACTCACCGAACAGGTCCTTGGCACTCATCTTGGCCATGGTGTCAGACCGGCCTAGGCTGCCGCTGTGGGGAGGGGACCAGTAAGGGTGGGGCCAGCTACACCTCCCGGGGCTGCCGGTGGTTGCTGAGTGAGGGGCGAGCTGGGTGGGTGGGGACTCACTTGGCAGGGCCAGGGCAGCAGCTCAGAGACCCTGACTGGCTCATGGCGTCCTCAGTGGCAGCGGAGGGCGGACCTCAGTGTGGCCCGAGTCCAGGGCCGCGTGCCTGGCTCACACCTGAGTAGATGGAGAGCAGCACTGATACCTCCCGGGGCTGGGCCTCCTCCCTGCTGCTCCCCGGCCCTGGGGCTGGGGCCCTGACCGGCTGTCCAGATTCCTGGGACCACCTGTCTCTGCCCCATGTCCCGGCGGGCCGCCACCACAGCCCTGCCGCACCCCAGACCCTTGGTCCTCCACATGGACACCCCAGGATGGGCCAGCAGAGGGGTCCCACCCCCAGAGGCCGTCTGGGGTGGGGCTCTGCAAAGGGTCCTGGGGGCCTTGGAGGGGAGTTGGGGTGGGAGCGCCTTTCTGCAGAGGGAATGGCGTTGTGAGAGCCCTGAGACGGGACGGGGCCAGACCAGGGGACCCTAGAGAAAGTCAAGAGGAGGACCCCCCGGGGCATGGGCAGAGCCTGGTTCCCAGTGGTCCGTGCCCAGTGGGGGTGTCTGTGCCCACGTCGTCCTCCTGTTAAAGGTCACTGGAGAGAAGTCTCCATGTTTGGGGCTCTCAGGGGTCTGCCAGAGTCGTGGCCACACACCAGGGGCGCTGGTGTCCAGGGCAGGGTGTGGCCCAGGATGTTCTGGTTTGACTAGGTCCTTCCTACAGGAAGGCCGCCCCGGGGGCCTCAGGCCACTGCCTCCCACCTGCCTCTCCTGGGAGGGGTCGGGGAGGGACTTGGCCAGATTCCTCTGCCCATCGCCCAAGAATGCCCGGAATGCCCGTGACCTCAGTGGGTGAGCCCGAATATTTGCTTAATGGGATTCCTGGCGGGCTGAGCCAAGGGCGCTGGGCACGTGTGTCCAGGGACACGCACCTGGGTGAAATGTAGGCCTGCAGGCACACAGGCACACACAGGCCAGGATGGGCCCCTCCCCTTGGGAGCCCAGGCTGGGCCCCAGTGGCCTGCAGCTCCAGGGGCCAGGTGGGGGCGTTAGGACCAGCGGGGAGGTGGGCGTAGGCACTGCATCTGCTTCAGGGAGCAGGTGGGGTCCTATGGGGGGAGGGCTTCTTCAGGGGGCGGGGGCGCGGGTGCCATGCGACCCCAGGGGCCAGCCCAGGCTGCACTTCTGTTTATGGCAGTCATTTTCCGGGTGCGAACGGCACACTGGTAACAGAGTAGAGGGGTGGAGGCCCCAGCAGGGCAGGGAGGGCGGAAGGACAGGCTCCAGGTTCAAACTCCAGCCCTGTAGCCCAGTGACCTTGGGGAGGAGTCAGCCTAAGGCCCAGGGGAGCCAGGTGGGGCTCTGAAACGGGGAGACCCTCTTAGGCTCAGGTTTGCCCAGGCCTGGGAGCTTCGGGTGAGGAAGGGGCCTGCCCTCCGGGGTGGGGAGGGGTAAGCCTGGAAAGGAGGGTTGGGGGCTGCAGATGCTCAGGGTGCACTAAGGAGGCAGGAGCCAGCAGGCTGAAGCGGCAGGGCCGGCAGCAGCTCTGAGCCATCCAGGCGGGGCACTAGGCAGGGACCAGGAGAGGCCTGGGCAGGGCCCGGGTAGAGAGAGAGAGAGAGAGAGAGAGAGTGAGTGTGTGTGTGTGTACAGAGTCAGGGCAGGGGAGGTGCCACCAGCTGGGCCCTGCCCCAGCGACTAGGCCTGGGGTGGGAGCACAGACAGTCGTGAAGAGCCCTGCCTAGCCCCCTCCGCTGCCACCAGGCACAGCCCCAGGCACAGGGATGCCTCCACCACCCTGGCCCAGGGAGGGGGCCTGACTGAGAGCCAGAGGCTGGGTGCCCATGGCCTCTGCATGGCCCCCCCCTGCTCTGCCCCGCCCCCAGCCGCCTCCTCCCTGAAACTCCCACACCCTGACCGTGACCGGGAGTCTGACCCTGGCCCGAGGTTCCCTGGCCCTGGATCCCCACCCCCCCGACACCCAGGAAATGCCTCCTGCTGTCTGACCCACAGGGAGCCCCGGCCAATCTCAACAGTCTTCCCCGGTGGAGGCCTGTCCGGGAACGGCAGTGGGGTCTTCCAGAACCGGAAGAACTCTGTTCACTGGTGGACCGGGCTCCCCGCACCGAGCCCAAGGGCTGGCATGAGGCCGGCTGGCTGACTCAGTGCCCTGGCTTAAAAATGTCCCGGCGCTGTGGCTTAAAAATGTCCCCGCGCCCCAGCGCCGCCCGGGACTGGACGGGGCCGGTCGGGTCGCAGCGGGATGGGCTCCTGGCCATGAGCCCAGCGCAGCCCCTCGACCCCCAACCAATGCCTCTCCCTGCGGCCCGGCCCGGCAGATCCGACCGCAGACCCGGGCTGAGCCCCGCATGGCACCGCCTCCTGAGTTGAGGTCCGGGCCGCCCGCCGTCGGTGTGCACGCCTTTCGAGTCTCCCCCGCCGAAGGCGCCTGACCCAGGCCGGGACCCCGCGGGGCGCTCACCTGCTGCTCCTGGCGCCGGGTCCCCACGGCCGCTTGTCTGTCCCCTTGTCTGTCTGCGCCCAGCTCCGCAGGCAGGAGGACGCACAGCGGGGCTGGGCCTGGCTGGACGGGGGCGGAGCCGCCAGGAGGAACCTGAGCGGCAGGTTAGAACCTGGGCGACGCGGCGCGGGGGCGGGGGCGGGGCGGCGACATCCATGCTCCGCCTGCGGCTCCAGACCCGCCCGCAAGGGGCTCCCCGCGGGGCGTCCCTGCCCCTCTCCGGTGGCTGGGGCTCCGACCTCAGCCCTGGGGCCTGGCGCCCAGGCATGGACCGGCAGGTCCTGGAACCCCTTCCGCGCTGGGACGCGAGCTCTGAGGTTCTGAGGCCTTCCCGGGGCCGCTGAGCTAGGCCCCGTCGGGGGTGGTTGGGGTGCCAAGTGAGGTCAGACTCCAGCCCCAGGTGCCCAGAAGGGGTTCACTTTGACCCCCGGCTCAGGCGCAGAGTCCCTCCTTCAGTCACCCCTCTAGTCTCGGGGAGCGCTAGGCCAGGCTGCAGTCTGTGCGTTTCTCAGAGTGGGGGCTCCTTTCTTCACAATCCGAGAGCCCCCGAAGCCTCTCTTCTGTGACCCCGAGCCCAGCCTGGGCACCCCTGAGGGTTGGGGGAGTCTGAAGGAAGGCTGGCGATGCCCGGGTCCAGGGAGACCCCATGGAGTGCTCCGCGCAGGGCCATCCTCCTTTACAACGGACTCCCAGGAGGCCCCGCTCCCCCAGGGAAGAAGGGTCAGAGAGCAGGCGCAGGTGGAGATGGGCCCCGCAGGCTATATGTGGGACCCCGAGGCCCTGGCTATTTTTCCTAGGCTGGGGGCGCAGGAAAGGGAGTCCCAGAAGGGCAAGGCATTGGCTGGCACAGAGAGCTTCCCCGGAGCCCCTGGGAGGCACGCCCCCCTGCCCTGGGTGCCAGGACCCCAAGGAGGGGTCTCCAAGGCCTCACAGGGCGCCCATGGAAGGGTGCAGGAAGTGGCCTTCGTCCTGGCTTCCTGGTTTTCTCCCTGCTGCCGAGCAACCGGAGGGAAGGCCCCGCCTGCCTTCACCTTCCCGAGGCGGAGCCTGTGTGGGCGCACGTGCCGAAGGGAGCGCCTTCTGAGCACTGTCTTCAGGTGAGGAGCCCCGCCCACAAGGAGGCCTCAGGGGGCCTCGCGTGTCAGCGGGGCGTAGGCCACCTGGAGTCTTCGTCCTGAAACTCTGTGGCCAAAGGGAGGGGAGCACTGAGGGCACAGCCCAGATCCTTGGGTCTGGGGTCTCCCAGCCTGCGGGCCAGGGCCCCCGGGGCGGGAGGCGGGGCTCCAAGTCGCCCTGGCAGCATCACAGGCCGTGGGGAAGCAGGCGCCCTCTTCCGGGGCTGCAGACATTGGGGCCCAAGCCAGGGGTCCTGCTCACCCCAACCAAGGGCCAGACTTGGTGTTGCCCCTGCCCCTCGCTGAGGCCAGTCCCCCTCAAGGCCCAGGACAAGCCTGGAGGAGGGAAAGCCCGGCCCCTCAGCCTCTGGGGAAACTGCTCTGGGTGGCCAGACAGGAGGTGAGGCCTGCCCAGCACACTGGCCTTTGTGCTGAGGGGACACAAGACCTGGGAGAGGCAGGTGGCCTTAATGAAGAAAAACTCAGGGAGGTATAAACACTTCTTTATTTTAAAATACAGTGTAGAAAAAACAAGTCCATTTGAACACATCACTCCAAACAGGAAACATGTAACAGGAACAGACGAAGGAAAGTTACGAGAAAGGTTCAGCTCACAGGAGACCTGGATTCTCCCCGCACCGAGTACAGCCGTGAATGAGGCCCTAACGACCCAACCGGGACCTCTCAGCCCTGAGTCGCCAACCCCAGGGCAGGGAGAGCTGCTCCACCGCCCCCAGGTGCCCAATGGGCAGTCCCTGGGGCGGGGCTGTGGCTGCTGAGGAGGAGCCCCACCCCAGAGCCCGCCAGCCCCACTGCCTGCTTTCTTTTGGAGCTGTCTGCCCGAGCAGCGGAAGACCCCAGCCCCCTGCCCCACCCACACAGCCATTCCCCACCGTGGGGACGTGGACATTCAGGGACGCAGGGGTCCTGGCTGGACGGCCAGCGTCTGGACATACCCTCAAGGAAGAGAGCGGTGGACACCACAGGAAGCTGCTTCTCCTGGGAGGTGACAGGGCCAAGCCCACTGGCCCCCTGCTGGCTTGGGGCCACCCCAAGGGTTGTCTCTGGCCACAGCTGTTCCCAACACCTTACCCCACACTTTGTTCTGTCCTGGTCCTGCCCCCAACACGACTCACAAACCACCCAAACCACCGGCCTCCCTCACACAGGGCTGATCAATGAGGAAGGGCCCTGTCGCTGTGCCACGGGGCGGGGACCTCGGGGATGCCCAGGAGTGCTCCTGTCCGGGGCATCCTGGGGGCCGCATGTCACCTGTCTAACCAAGGAAGGCGGCGATGGCCACCACCTGCAGGATGGCCTCCAGGCTGTGGATGGCCAGGAGCGTGGCACTGAGGACCAAGTCTGCCCACAGCACCAGGGTCTGCCAGCGCAGGAAGTAGACGGACAGCAGGGCACTGGCCCCCGTGAGGACCAGGCTTGCAGCCAGCGGCCCCTCAGCCTCCGTCAGGTTGCCCCTGGTGCCTGGAGAGCAGAACAGACACAGTGAGAGCCAGGCTGTGGGCGCCGCTCGGGACCCAGCAGTGGAGCGTGTCTGGGGGCGAGGCTGCAGGCCAAGGGGCAGCACACAGGCCCGCAGCCTCAGGATGTCCAGTGAGAGCCTGCCCCCAGGACTCAGAGTGTCTGAAGGCGAACTGCACAACGGCAGAGCTCTGGGTGCAGACCAACTGCAGCTCTGACCTCACCCCGGTCTCTGGGTCAGTGGTGAGGGGTGGGGGGGTCTGGCTCCCTGAAAGTCACCCAGGTGCGCTCTGACTCCTTTCCTAATTCCAAGTGGACCAAGGAGACTTTGTTTTAAAATTTCCAAAAGTATTTTACTCTCGGGGCTAAGGCCGGTCTGGAAATTCAGCACGTGTTTCACAGATGGGTCAGTCATGGACCATGCACATCCCAGATGCTGAGAGCTGACCGCATGTGCCTGGTCGCTTGGGAGGGGTGGGAGGGGCGGGAGGGGCAGATGCCCGGCAGTTCTGTTGCTACTCACTGCCCGCCCTTGGCACAGCCTTGGTCTGTGACAGGGGACCCTGAGGCCCAGGGCACTCAGCAGGAGGGCTGAGACATCAGTGCTCTCATGGCTGGCCGGGATGTGCCAGGACCCTGGTGCACCGGCAGAACACGCGGTGATTGCTGTGCCAGTGCACGTGTGCCTGCCGTGGACATGCTGGACAGATGGGGCTGGAAGCCCTGCCCCCCTGAGGTCAAATGGGGGTGGGCAGAGGGCAAAGGGCACGCTGTACTTCTGTTTGGGGCCTCCCATGCCTCCTGGCCTGCGGTCCTGGTGGGGATGGCCCAGATCCCACCCAGACTGAGCGGAGGGCAGCCCGGAAGGTGAGTGTCTTGGCTCCAAGGACAGTGCTGTTACCCAGCAGCTCTGCTTCTGACAGGAAGCCTCTCTCCCAGCAGACTGCACCTACTGTCTCCTGAACAAAGCTTCTCAACAAACTACTTAATACTTAATGATGCTGTAAGGCGAGGCCTGCGGGCAACTGGTGGAGCACTTAAACCCAGCGTCTCAGAGCCACACTAGCCACACTAGCAATCCTCCTGCTTGGAGGATCCCAACAGGTACAGTTTTTACAGTCAGCCAACTCACCGAGGTACACCCGGGGTGCTTCCAGAGTCCCCATCAGCAAGAGCAGGGCCAGGTCAAGAGCCAGGTGATCCTGAGGGTAACTGAACACCTGGCCTGCAGACGTGAGCAACAGGGCAGAGCTCTGGTTACAGCCGGGGCAGCAGCAGTGACGGCTCCGCCCGCCCCGCGCCGCCCGCGCCCCCAACTTACTTTTATACCCGACCATCAGGAGCGTGGCCAGGACGTGCAGGGCGGAGCAGGCCCCACCCAGGCACAGCAGCATCTGCAGGGGCGCCGAGGAGAGCTGGGGCGCGTTAAGGACTCAGTCGGCAGCCGGGCTGCCCCATGCGCCCACCCGGGCCGGGCAAGGGAGCCGCTGGACCAGGACTTCAGCCACAGCCAACACCCAGGTGCAGCTTAGGTGCTCTCGAGGGCCCTGGAGTCTGTCCTGTGGGGCACCCATGGATATGACCCCTGGTGTCACAGGGGGGTGGCGGCCCGGACCTCTTTTCACAGGGACACCCTGGCCCAGAGGCCGGGTGCTAGGCATGGCAACCCCTCAGCCACTGCAGGCTGGGCAGCCTCAGCACCCCGACCGAGGCCCTGGTGACAAAATATAGAGGAAAAGGGGGATTCCGGTTTTTTCAAGTAAAATACACTTCTCTTCTTTGGGGGAGCAGTTAAATACCCACCACCTACTCTCCTGACCTCTGCACACCTGGCCCTTGTTCGTGCCGCAGGGGGCCTTTGAACCCTGCACGCGAGCGACTCTCCCTCCTGGGCCCTGGCGACCCCACCAAGGGCTCGGGCGCTGGGCAAGCAGGAGGGGTCGGGGCCAGCGCGCTCCGCTAGGAGACGACACCGACTCCATCGCTCCCGTTGGCAAGTGGGACTGTGCCCGGAGCTGGTAGAAAAGGGGGTCAGGGTTCCGGGCCGCCGAGAGCGGGAGCAGCAGCAGCAGCAGCAAGAGGATACGGCCGCGGAGGGGGCACTCCCTGCAAGAGAAGCGGCGGGCGGTGAGGCCGGCGGCCCCCGCGAGTCGCTCAGCCGGCCTCGGGACCATGGACGCGACCGACACCGGCCTCGGCCTCCTTAGGTCGCAAGGAGGAAGGGAAGCCCACGGCTGCCTGGACGCTAAGCGGCCCTTCTCCCCAGGCCCTGCAGGGTCGCCAAGCAGAGCCGCCCATGAGAACAGGCTCCGTCCCTGAGGCCCGCACACGTGCCCGGTTCTCGCGCCTGCACTGGCACCCGTGCCCACCCCGTGGCCCACAGCATGGGGTAGGGTCGCCAAGCCCGGGCTGTCCACGCCACCGGCATGAAGAGGGACGGCCTCCGGGAACCCAGGCTGCTCGAGAAGACCGACGGGCAGGAGTCCCCGCTGAGACGCCACGGCGAAACGCCGGGCCGGGGCCAGTCCAGCTGCAGCGAGAACCCACTCCTCCCCGGATAACCCGCGCCCAGGCACGGGCCCCAGACCCGAAGGCTCCCAGCGAGGGATCGCCGCGCCCCTCACCTCGCCGTCCTGCCGCCATCTTAGCCCCGCCCCACCCCCCTCCCCAGTCCGCCGCGTTCCCGGCAGCCTCTCGGCCCCGCGCCGCTCGCGTCCCTTCGGCCATTTTCGCCTCTGATCCCGAAGGGGCCCGACCGTGCCGCTTATAGAGAGTTGATTCCGAGTCGCGGCTGAGACTCGATTAGCCAGTCCGGCTGCGCTCGGGCGCTTTCGGAAAGGAGGGGGAGGGGAGCCGGGGATGGGCGGGCCCAGACTCGGGCGCGTTCGGCTCCGTTCGGTTCCGCTCGGAAGAACTCGGCTCTCGCTCGCGGCCGGGCGGGCGGAGCTTGTGGCGCGAGGCTCCCTAGCTTAGGCCAAACTGTGTGGGTGAGCTTCGGCGAGCTTCGGGCCCACGGTCGGCCACCTTGTGGGCCGGAGACTACGGCGGCCGCGGCCTCCTAGGCGCCAAGGAAGGCCGGCGCAGAGCCGCTCGGAAACGCTCGTGTGGCCTCGTACCAATTCGGACAGCCTCGGCTCCGTACTTCGGGCCTCTTCGGCCCTCCTCGGTTCCGGACTCTTGGCCGTCGGCTTGGCTCGACTGGGCCACTTCGTGCCGGTTCGGCTTCTCCTCGGACGTCCTCGGCTCGGCTCGGCACACGGCTTTGAGCGGCCTCGACTCGGCTGGGCTCGGCTGGGCTCGGCTCGGTTCGGGCGGCCTTCCTCGGGCGGCGCGCTTCGGGCTCCATCCCGGCCTTCGGGCGGCCCCGGCCAGCGCCTTCGGGCGGGCTCGGCGGAGTCCGGATGGAGGACTCGGACTCCGCCGCCAAGCAGCTGGGCCTGGCCGAGGCGGCAGCGGTGGCGGCCGCGGCCGCTGTGGCGGCGGCGGCCGCGGCCGCGGCGGGGAGTGAGGCCGAGGAGCCCGTGCTCAGCAGGGACGAGGACTCGGAGGAAGACGGTGACTCGGAGGCGGAGCGCGAGACGCGGCGGGTGACGGCCGTGGCGGTGATGGCCGCAGAGCCCAGGCACATGGACATGGGCACCGAGACTCTTCCCGGCCCCGACGAGGCTGCTGCGGCCGCCGCCTTTGCAGGCAAGTGCCTCGGGCCCGCGTCCTCCCGCACCTGACCTGCGCGCACCTGCCACGCACACACCTGCCCTGCTCACACCTGCCCCCTATACACCCCCTGCACACAGCTGAACGACCAGCCCACACCTGTCCCTGCATACCTGCACCTGAACCCCCTGCATCTGCCCTGCGTGCGCCTAGAACGACCACCCCGCACCTCTGCACACACCCGCTGCACTTGCTTCGCTTACACCTGCCCCGTACACACCCCCTGCACCACACACCTACCCTGTACAAGCCCCATGACCAGTCCACCCATCCTCCCAGAGAACCTGCCCCACACCTACCCTGTGTGCCCTGTTGTTACTGCACGTCTGCTGTGTGTGTGCATGCACACCTGCTTCCTCAGTCCCTTTTCCTTGTGACAGCACTCTGCACTTTTTCCAGAACCTTCTCAGCACCTGTCCCTTGCCCTACCTGTCTTATACCTCTGTCCTGGGTGCATGTGACACCATGGGGTGGGGGGTGGGGTCAGACACGGATCCTGTTCTGGAGGAGCTGGAGGGTGCCCTTGGGGAGCGTGCTGTGGTTGTGCCACAGCCGAGGCGCTGTCCCCCGAGGTGCTTCGCAGCCTTCAGAGCTGGACAGCGGCTGCCTGGTCCCCGTGTGTGTGGTCCCCCTGTGTGTGTTCCCCTGTGTGTGTTCCTGGCATGTGTGGCCCTTGTGTGTGTGCGAGGGTAGGTCTGCTTCACACTCACTCAGGTGTTCATTTAGCGCCATGGGGGCTGGGTGGGCCCAGCACCCGTGCTCTGCGTGTGGTTGGTTTGGGGTCCATGGAAAAGCAGGGAAAGTGTTTTGTTCTCATCGGCGGACTCTGGAGTAACATCAGGATTCTGGACCGTGAAGTTTTTCTTCAGGCTGTCATCCTTTCCACATGTGTTTTTCCAACTGCGGAAACGTGGTGTCATGTATCGTGACGTCAGGAAGGTGTCTTGACGTCACTTTTTTCTGCAAAACTTTATGGTCGTGTGTATGCACTGAAGCGGTAGCACTCTCTGCTGCTCACTGCACAGGTCCGGGGGGCCCAGTGCCCTTGGTGGCGTCTCCTTGGGGTGTGTGGTCCCCATGTGTGTTCCTGGTGTGTCTGGCAGAGCTGCTTGTGTGGTCTTCAGACTCGGTCTCCTGGGCCCATGGGCTCTGGGGGACAGCTGCAGGCGGCTGGGCGGTGGGCAGGACAGGGATGAGCTGTCTGGGCCCGTTGGTGAGTGCGGGTTGGTGGAACGTATGGATGTCTTTGGGGGTGTGTGGTTGACCACCTCCTGCATGCCGGACGGCCCTGGGCACGGGGTGTCCTGGAGTGCCCCTGGGAGGCCCTGTCCTCCTTGGAGGAGCTCTCCAGGGCCGGTGCCTGAGCTGAAGGGCGAGGTCGGCGGGAGGGGCAGAGCACAGGCTAGGGAAGGCTTGGGGGAGCCCCTGGCTGAGTGGTGGGATGGGGAAGTGTGGGGCGGGTGGGTGCAGCACACCTGTGTGAGGGCTGATGCTGCAGAGGCTCAGGGACACCTGGGGGTGTTTGTGGAGATGCAGGGGAGGGGTGGGGTCCCAGAGGGATGGGCTGGGATGTAGGAGCAAGTGAGGGCACCTGTCTGGCTGGTGGCTATTGCAGGATGTGCTGGTTTTCTCTCGGAAGCTGGGGCGGCTGGCAGAGGCTAGGGACCCTGGACAGGCCCAGCGGGTGGAGGGAGGGGCCCCCAGGGGCCTCTCACTGCAGTAGGAGGCTCTTCCCTGGCGGGACGGGATTGGTCAGACAGTGGTCTGGCAGTGCCGGTGAGGCCTCTGTGGGAAGGGTTGGGGGTGCAGACTCCTGCCTCCTGTGGGCCCCAAGGGCGCACTGAGCCGGGCTCCGTGTTGCAGAGGTGACCACTGTGACCGTGGCCAACGTGGGCGCCTCGGCAGACAACGTCTTCACCACATCGGTGGCCAACGCCGCCTCGCTGTCAGGACACGTTCTGGTAAGCTGTTGTGCCAGCAGTGCAGGACCTGCTTCTCTGCCCCAGTCTGGCCTCTGCACTTGGCCGTGCCCTGGCAGGGGAGCTGGAGCTGAGGAGCACCCTGCCCGTGAAGTGTGGGCAGGTGGAGGGACCCGTCTGAGTCCTGGGGTCAGGGGACAGCGTTTCTGCCCTCCTGGCCAGAAGGACGCGCAGGGTCCTTGGGGTGGAAGCATCCTTCCAGGCGGGTCCTGTCCTGCCCACTGTCCTAGTCACGCAAGGTTTGGAGGCCCCCCCCGCCCCACCCCCACTAGTCACAGCCTGCTCCGCCCCAGAGGCCACCCACTCCTTCACCATGAAGGCAAGTCCCCTTCCCAGTGGCATTGCGCCCAGTCAGAGCCCACCTGACACTGCCATTGCCTGTTTTTCTCACAGCTGGGGCCTTCTGTGACTTGGGGGACAGCTTGGTCCCCGGGCAGCAGGTGCCAGCGCTGGGCGGTCCCCAGAAAGGGCGGTTTCCCGGGGCCTTTGCCTCAACAGTCAGGGTTCTCTGAGCCTCAGTCACACTCCCGGGACTTCAGGCACCTGTTGGCCAAGTCACTGGCATCGGATGGGCCCCAAGCAGAGCCCCTGCTCTGGGCAGGGGACGGCCGTGAGGGCCCGTGCAGGTGCGAGCAGCTCGGCCCATTTCCATGGGGGCCGGGCGTGCAGGCTGACGGCCAGGCCCCTCCTCCTGGCAGCAGGTGTCCCCACACCTCAGGGGGCCGGGGCAGCCGAGTTGGGCACTTGTGTATGGCACCGTCTGTGGGCTCCAAGGATGGACCGGAACCTGCGGGTGGAAGAGGACGACAGGGAGGGGCCCCGCCTGCCGCCTCCGAGGTGCTTTGTGATTCAGGCGGGAGCCCTGGAGACACCCAGCTGTGCCCTGACCCAGGTCCCCAAGTGCAGGCCAGGCACGCACACTCGTGGGTGGGGTGGGGTCCCTGCTGCTCTCCCTGACTGGGGGGCGGGGTTTGCAGATGCCAGGCGGCTCTCACTGGCCTTGGTGGGTTTTACCCTCTCAACCTAACAGCATTCGACCACCTTGGACCACTGGGTTTGGGCTGGTGCCTGGAGGCCCTGCATCCCCCTCGGTTGCCCAAGTGGGCGGGCCGGCAGCAGGGCAGGGCTGGCCCACAGGGGCCGGTGAGTCTCGGACAGATGTGACACCGCCGTGCGGTTGGGCAGCCCTGCCCTCTGGGGGTGCGAGCAGAGGTCCTTGGATGGGACACGGTGTGGGAAGGGGATCCCGGGCCAGGCTTCTGGGAGACCCTCCCTCGAGACCTGTGCCCATGGACATTCAGGCCCTCCTGCTGCCAGGGTTTCATGGGGCGCGTTGATTCTGTGGCTTTGACACAACCTCGAGCATTTGCTCAGGGCCACAGACTGGTGCTGTCCCTTCCCAGGGAAGAGACGTCTTTGGAAGAGACCGGGGAGTGTGGCAGGCATCCCCTGGTTGGCAGGAGCTTGGCCCACTGCGCCAGGTGACCTGCCCGCGGCCCCGGAGAGAGAGGATGTAACGGACGGGGCGCTCTCCCCTCCAGTCTGGCAGGACTGCTCTGCAGATCGGAGACAGCCTGAACGCTGAGAAGGCCACACTGATCGTCGTGCACACCGATGGGAGCATCGTGGAGACTGCGGGGCTGAAGGGGCCTGCTGCTCCGCTCACCCCAGGTAGGGTGTGCCTGGCTCCCTGCCCCAGCGGGTCGTGTCCCAGGGCACATCTCAGGTTTGGAACAGCACGTGTTCTGCAGAGTCAGCAGGGAAGGGGGGCTTCAGGGCTGAGACAGAACTCCCCGGAATGGAAGGGGGCCTGCTGGGGGCGCTGGAGCTCCCACTGTGCTAGACCAGCTGGGGTCACTGTACTTTCTGGCGTCTTCTGGTGCTTTCAAGGCCTGTCACTGTCCAACGCTTTCTTTGCCAGGTCCTCAGTCCCCTCCAACACCCCTGGCTCCTGGCCAAGAGAAGGCGGGGAGCAGGTACAACTGGGACCCATCGGCGTATGACAGCGAGCTGCCCGTGCGCTGCCGGAATGTCAGCGGCACCTTGTACAAGAGCAGGCTGGGCTCAGGTAGGACGCTGCCTTCGAGTGGGAGACCCCTGCCGCCTCCTGCCCACCCTCCCCTGCCTGCCGGGGCCCCGTGGGCCAGTGAAGGACACAGGCGATGCCACGGGCTCCTTGGGGAGGGCTGGGGGACCCTACGGGCAAACAGAACGTGCAATGACCCTGGCGGGGGTGGGGGGCAGCTTGCGTCCCCGGCTCAGCACCGTGGCCTGCAGGCAGTGGGTCCGGGACGCAGGTGGCTGCTGTGAGTGCAGTGTGCTGCAGATCCAGCAGGTCTGCCCCAGCCTGCGGGGCCGGCAGTGGGGGCAGGCGAGGCGCCACAGGCCTGGACGGGAGCAGGAACGGACGGCTGCCCTTGCTGTCCCAGGCGGCCGGGGCCGGTGCATCAAACAGGGGGAAAACTGGTACAGCCCCACGGAGTTCGAAGCCATGGCCGGGAGAGCCAGCAGCAAGGACTGGAAGCGGAGCATCCGCTACGCCGGCAGGCCGCTGCAGTGCCTCATCCAGGTGCCGCACCTGTGCCTCTGGGACCCGGGGCAGGGCAGCCTCGGGGCCCCGCTGGACTCCCACTGAGTGCCAGTCCCGTGGGCAGGTCACTTGCCCTCTGTGCCTCTCAGCCTCCTGATGCAAAGAGGGCGGTGGTGGCGTTGCCCGCTCAGTGGCGGGAGGACTGGCGAGGGAGGCAGGTGCCCTGGGTTTCTGGAAACTCCCCCCTGAGAGGAGGCTTCTGGGCGGCCTCTGCAGCTTAACCTCCGGGGAGTGGGTTGGGGAGGGGCGCCCCAGAACGTACCAGAAGGAGAGGGTTCTCCCCTGCCACCAGCCAAGGCATGTGGGGAAGGGAGCACAGGAAGAAAGGCTCGGGAGTGGCAGGCTCGCCCTTCTGCACGGACCGTGCCCAGAGCCAGCATGGCGCCTCCTTGCCCCAGGACGGGATCCTGAACCCTCACGCTGCCTCCTGCACCTGCGCCGCCTGCTGCGACGACATGACCTTGGTGAGCGGCCGGGGGTCGAGTACCTGGCGGGGCCCTCGGTGCCTCTCTGTCTGGGCACTCTCTTCATGGCTACTGGGGTCGTCTGTCCCCATGTCCCTGGCTCCCCTTTGGACCATCCAGGGGTTGCCACCAGTTTCCTGTACAAACCCAGTTTTCACCTTTGGCCGTGTGGTGTGGGTGGTTGGAGTGCCTCCTGCAAGCTGAGGGTTCGATTCCCAGTCAGGGCGCGTGTCTGGGTTGCAGGGTCTCTGTCCTCTGTCAGGGCACGTGGGAGAGGTGGCTGATCCGTGTTTCTCTCCCTCCCTCTCTCCCTCCCTTCCCCTCTCTAAGCTCAACCAGCAGGTCCTCGGGTGAGGACAAAATAGCTCTGTTTCCACACATAACTAGTGGCTGATACCCCAGCTGGGGCACGCGGGTGGCCCCTCAGTGGTTGGGGTACGCTGGCGGAAGTGTCCTGGGAAATGGAAGGCTCCTGTGATGTCACCTGTTGACCCCAAAACAGACCCTTTCTATTAAAAATTTTACTTATTTATTTTTAGAGATGGGAAGGGAGAGAGAAAGTGAGAGAAACATCCATGTGTGGTTGCCTCTCGTGTGCCCCTTACTGGAGACCTGGCCCCCAACCCAGGCCTGTACCCTGACTGGGAATCGAACTGGTGACCGTTTGGTTCACAGGCTGGCACTTAATCCACTGAGCCACACCAGTCTAAGCCAGATACTTTTTTTAATGACAGTATCTCATCAGGTCAGGAGTGTCAATAAAGATGTGGAAATTGAAAAGGGGAATCGGATGGAAATTCTAGAACTGAAAGCAAACTTCCTGCCTGGGGCCCCTAGACGTGCCCCCAGCAGCTTGCAGCCAGGGAAGGGTGTGGTCCTTTCTGGCCCTTAGGGACAATCAGCCAGACGGTCCTCCCTGAGGACCAGGGGCCTCTGCCCTGGGAGCTGTCTGCTGCCTTCCCTGTTCTCCTCTTTTTGGTCCCCAGGGCTTTCTCGTTCAGTGACAGCCCCGTGCCTCTTCCTTCCTGTTGGGCACAAGTGTCTGCTGCTCCTTCTGGGTGGCAGTTTTCCTCTCTCCCCGTCTCTTGGTCCCCATGTGTTTTCTGGCTTCTGGGAACTCCTCAGCACTCGACACGTCGACGACGCTCCCCCTGGTTCCCAGCACTGTTCCCCACACGTTCTCTGGGAAAGTGCCTTTTCTGTCATTGTAGAGAACTTGGGGCCTAAAGGGAGGGGGGCTCTGAGGCAGCTTGCCTCTCCCTGGCTTCTGGGACAACCGAGATGCCCCACTGAACGCGTGGACGGTGTGAGGGCCACGTCCGCACACAGTGTCTCCGTGTCACTGTGCTTTCCCCCAGAGCGGTCCCGTCCGGCTCTTTGTCCCCTACAAACGGCGCAAGAAGGAAAATGAGCTGCCCGCAGCCCCGGGGAAGAAGGAGGCCGCCAAGAACATCACGCTGCTCCCGGCCACCGCCGCCACCACCTGTGAGTCCCCACGGCAGGGCTCTCCTTCCCTCAGCGTGCCCGCTGCTGTCACCCCTCAGTGTCCCCTGTGGGTCCCCGTTTAACAGGTCACGCCTGTCAGTGCCCTCCACGCCCCTGCTCTGCCCTGCCCACACCTCGGGGACAGGCCCAGTCATCGCCCCCGAGGCAGCCAGGGTCCCCGGTCTCTTACGAGTCCTTGCAGATGTGACAGCAGCATGTGCAGTGTCCTCCTCGGGCCTCGGGCTCCTGCTGGGCCCCTGCCAGGTGGTGAAAAGTGCTTCTGGTTTTCCAGTCACTGTGACCCCCTCAGGACAGATCACTACCTCGGGCGCACTGACCTTCGACCGAGCGTCCACTGTGGAAGCCACTGCGGTCATCTCGGAGAGTCCGGCGCAGGGCGACGTCTTTGCAGGAGCCACAGGCGAGTCATGTCTGCCCCTGCCTCGCCCCTGCCAAGCTGGGCGGGCTCGGTGGGTGGTCTGGCTCCCAGAGGGTCTCAGCCAGGGCAGGGAGCCAAGCAGGCGTGAGCAGGGGTGGGGTGGGGCGGGCAGGGGTGGGGTCAAGGATCTGTTCGGCCCTCGACCTGAGAAGCTCCCCAGTTCCAACCTTGCTGGGCACCAGCGCTGCCGGGTGGGGACGGGGCGCCCCGCATGTGGTGCGCGTGTTCCAGCAGCCGCACTGGGGGGCGGGGCAGGGGCCTGGCCATGGCAATGACTGTTGTGCTGTGTTCCCCCCAGTACGTCCCACATTCTGCCACTCACACGATTCAGACCCACGCATCTTGGGAAGGCCCCGCTTGGCGGAGGCACCCCTGGGACGGCTTTCCTTCTGGGAAGCTGGGGACCCTGAGTGATCTCCCGGCTGTGCCACCAGCGGCGGGGTCACCAGGCCACCCTTCCTCTTTCTCACCGACAGTGCAAGAAGCAGGCGTGCAGCCCCCGTGCAGGGCCGGCCACGCGGAGCCCCACTACCCGGGGTTCCAGGACAGCTGTCAGGTCGCGCCCTTCCCAGAAGCTGCGCTGCCAACCGCTCATCCCAAAATAGGTCAGTGTGGAAGAGCTGCTTGCGCACATGGGTGGCTGTCCTTGGCGTTACTCCCCTCGAAGGACGTTCTCGGTGGAGGAGGGGTGTTTCATTCTCTCTGTGGGTGCCATGGATTGGGGCCGTGCCCACGGCAGTGTGTCAGCGCCACCTGTGAGGACATGGCTACACCCGGTCACCGTGGGGTGTGCGGGGTCTCAGCACCCCGAGGAGGTGGCGGCCCTGCCAGGCCTGCCAGGAAGGCCGCCGATCTGTCCCCAGGAGGAGCTGGCGCTGTCCTCGATGTTTCCTTTCAGGCTCCACACACATTTCTGCCTTCCTTTGAGGGGAGCGATGCCTCCACACTCACAGTGGGGCCTCCCCACGTGGTGTGTGTCTCACAGCTGCAGACGAGGCTGCAGTTTCAGAAACTAGTGACCACAGTGTTGCTTGCTTGTTCCATTCTCTCCTTCCCAATTTAAACTCTGCCCCACTTAGGTTATGCTGCTCCTGCCCCTCGCCCCACGGTGCCACGGGTTCCCTGGGCTGGGCCTGGTGCCAGAGGGTGCCCCTGGGCTGGGCTGGGGCTGGTGGGGGCCGGCTCCTATGTGGTCAGCGTGGGCCCCCCTGGGCTGCCTCCTCATTCATTTCTTCCTTTCAGTGTGGCCTTGTCGTCACCTGTTTTATTCTCTGGCTTGTAACCTGTTTCTGTCATTATTTTGTCCCAGATTGTCCCAAATTGGGCTTACTATCCTCGAGCACTTCCCTACCTTCTGGCACAGGCAGGGGTGGGAGCTTTGGGTCAGGTCTTCAGTCCCACCGGGAGCCCTAGTCCTCTCAGCGGGACGGCGTTGGGAAGCCCACGTCTGGCCGGGCTCGCGCCGGCCCCAGCGGGCACCACGTCCAGGGACCTCACTCATGCTGGCTCCAAACGGGGCGGGGCATGTTGACACCAGGACACAGGCTCTGGCCACAGACCAGGGCTTTTCCCTGGAAGGCCCACATAGTGGCCCCCACCCCCTCCGAGTGGCCTGCGCTGCTGCTGGGGTGCCCCTGCTCCCAGGCCGGTGTTGAGCCCCCACTTCCTGCCCAGACCACAGAAACCGCGGGCTCCCGCACTTCCTCCTTCCATCTTTGTAACTTCCGTCTCTGGCTGAGAAACCGTGGTCGGGGTGCCCAGACTTCTGCTGCTGCAGAGTCCACCCGGCAGGCCCCTGGGCTCCCTCTGACCACTCACCTTCTACACCGTGGAGGTGACATCAGTCAAGGGTAGTGTGCACCCCTGTGTGGAGCGCTCTCAGTCACATGGGCGCGGTCACATGCTCACCACCAGAGTGCAGCAGCCCATCAGCGCACGCCAGGCCCTGACCCCGTCTGGGTTCCGTTCACGAGATTGTTGCAGAGCCACATTCTCACCAGTTCACTGTCCTCTCGGCGGGTCCTGCGGCGGCTTGTGGCCACGCTGCCCGAGCGCCTTTTGCCCGGGGCTTGTGTCTAGCGTCCCTATATTGGGCACACTTTAGAGCAGGCCTGAGACATTCATGGCTGCCCACCATTCCGCCCCCTGCCAGTGCTGGATGGGCGTGCCCATCGGGGGCGCCAAGTCGCCAGGAGCCGTGCTAATGCGGGCTTTGTCTCTCAACGTTGCAGTGCTGACCTCCCTGCCCGCCCTGGCGGTCCCACCCTCCAACCCCACCAAAGCCGTCTCTCCCTCGGTGGTCAATGGCCTGGAGATGTCGGAGCCACGGAGCTGGCTGTACCTGGAAGAGATGGTCAACTCCTTGCTCAGCACAGCCCAGCAGCTGAAGACGCTGTTTGAACAAGCCAAGCAGGCCAGCTCCTACCGAGAGGCCGCCGCGGCCCAGGCCCGGGTGCAGGCGGACACTGAGCGGAAGGAGGTAACGGGAGCTCAGGCGGAACCTCGGGGTCCCCGTGACTAGGGTGCAGGTGTGGCCAGCACCAATGCGCCAGGCACTGGTCAGGGTCAGAATGGTGTGCTGAGCTGTGTGGTGCCACTGTGTTCCATGTCCAGCGTGGGAGACGCTGGGAGCCGTGGGGTGGGGCTGACATGTACGGCAGTGGCGGGGCACTGCTGGCTCCTCGGGAAATTTTCTGAACGGGACGCTGGCGCGGTGCACGTGTCTGAGCATCCTCTCTCACAGACAGCGTGCGCTTGGGTTTGCAAGCAGAAGTCAAAGTGATTTCCTTTTTAAAAAATCTTTTCTAAAGTTTATTGATTTTGGAGACAGAGATATTGACTTGTTGTTACACTTACTGATGCAGTCCTTGGCTGATTTTCTTTTAAAGATTTTATTTATTTTTAGAGGGGAAGGGAGGGAGAAAGAGAGGTAGAGAAACATCAATGTGTGGTTGCCTCTCATGCGCCCCCAACTGGGGATCCAGCCCTCAACCCAGGCACGTGCCCCGACTGGGAATTGAACCTGCGACCCTTTGGTTCGAAGGCCAGCACTTAATCCACTGAGCCACGCCAGCCAGGGCTTTTGGCTGATTCTCGTGTGGCCCTGACTGGGATCGAAACTACCACCGTGGTGTATTAGGACAGCTCTCCAACCAACTGAGCTACCCAGCCAGGGCTCAAATTTTCTGCCAAATCTATATAAGAATAATTTTTCACTTATTTCTACTTCTCATAGATCAAAAGAAAGAAGAGCTTTTAAGGTTCTTAATTTTCTAAATGGCTTCTTAATATCCCCAGTAGGGGGCGCCTGAGAGACAACCATCCTTTGATGTTTCTCTGCCCCTCTTTCTCCCTCCCTTCCCCTCTCTAAAAATAAATAAATAAAATCTTTAAAATACATATATATAATTCCAAACTAATACCTACTCGGTGCTGAATTTTATGGGAAAGAGAAGAAGCTTAAGGACCACCAAGAGAGATCACCATTTACTTGAACAACGTGGGCCTGACCGTGCGCCCGGAGAGCAGGCCTCGGCCTCTGTGCTGTGCAGGGGGTGGGTTTCCAAGCCAGGAACCGAGACTCGGTGCCAGTCCTCGCCCTGTGGGTGGACGCCCACCGCCGGCAGACCACCGCCAGCCTGTCCGATGTTCAGGGCCGACCACCGTAAAGCCGAGATTTATAAATAACATGAGGGAAGGAGCAGCTGTGGGGGCTCTGCCGACGGAGAAATGAAACCGAACCGACAGCGGCTTCAGCCCCTGGGGGTGGCTGCCAAAGGCACCTGACTCAGCCCTGGAGAAGTGAAACCGCCAGCCGCACACACAGGGCCCGTGAATGGGGCAGGCTCTGCTTCTTTCAGCGGAACTGCCTTTTGGCCAGTTAGTTATTACATGGGGACATTTGGGGCAAGGTGCTCCGAGGGAAAATACCAGCCATGGTCCCGACACCCACACGACCCCAGCCTGTGCCCGGGACCCCAGGAGACACCTCCCGCCCGCGCCCACTCTGAGGAAGCCTGCCAGTCCCCACGTTCAGGGAGAACCCCGTGTGGGCCTTTCCTACGCCGGGCAGCAGGCCGAGGGTCCGCACAGCTGTTCTGTGTGTTCCGTCTCTGCCATGTCCCCAGCTGTCACCTGGGGGGGCCTCTTTTCCTTCAGTTCACGGAATGTTTCCATCACGTCCTCAGCGGACCCAGCCCCATTTTCCTCTCTCCACCTGTCCATCATTCCCAGGGGTCAGACTTGGTGCTGTGTTGTTGGAGAGCCTTTGGGGCTCAGTGTGTGGGCGGGTGTCGGGTGGGTTCCCAGCTGGTCCCTTCCCCACCTCTTGGGGGCAGCCTGTGCCAGCCCCTGCGTCTGCGGTGCGTGGCTTTCCTGGGGTCTAGGGAGACCCTGGGACGGCAGCCCTCACCCCTCACGTGCTGCGGCTCTCCACCAGGCCGAGTCCCCTGTCAGCGCCCCAGGGCTCCCGGCCTTCCGAGGACCGTTTCTGTGTCTCTGAGTGGTCATCTGCGCAGGCCCACCTGGCGTGGGCAGCTCTGGTACAGCCAGGGCGGCGGCCTGAGCATGCCTCCCATGTGAGTGCAGCCTGTGTACAGGCGGGCGTGGGGCTGTGCTGTTGGGCTGCTGCTTGTTTGCCATTTGATTGCTGCACCGATTTTCTTCAAGATGTTTCATTTACTTCTGGAGAGCCGGCAAGGGAGGGGGCGGGGCGTCCACGTGTGGGTGCCTCTCGCTGCCCCCGCCAGGCATCTGGCCCACAGCTCAGGCGGGTGCCCTGACTTGGAGCCCCGCCGGCGACCTTCTGCTCTGGGGGGCAGTGCTCCGCCCACTGAGCCCGGTGGGTCAGGGCTCTGATCACACACTTCAGACACATCCCTAACACGCAAGATGAAAGCTCATGGATGTGTTTTCTTCGTGGAAGTGTGATTCACACCATAAAATTCATCCTTTTAAAGTGTGTGATGCCGCAGCTCTCAGTGAGCTCACAAACTTGTGCACCCATCACGCGGTCTGCTCACAGAACGCTCCATCACCCCCAGGCACCGGCAGACAGCGGGTCTGCAGGTCCCGGCCGTGGCCTCTGCTCTGGCGTCTCTCGCTCAGCACCACAAGACCCGGCCTCTGCACGCAGCGGCCAGAGCCTCGAGCCTCCACGCAGCTGTGTGACGGCCCGGTGTCAAAGCGCCCCAGGGTTTCACGGGTGGCGCCGGCTTGTTCCTGCTCTGAAGACACCGTCACGTCTCTTGGGCAGGCTGGGGCCTGTGGGCCACGCAGTGGCCGTATGTCTGTCTACTTATCAGGGTGCTGCCAGCCCGCTTTCCGTGTGGCCGCACCAGGGCGTCCCCATCTGCAGGGCATGCGGGCGTCCTGGCTCCCCGCACCACCTGCTGCCGCCTGTGCTACGGCTCCGCCGACCTGGGGGCCCTCTCCTCCAGGAGCACGACACTGAGCATCTTCGACGGCGCCCACAGCCGTGCGTGGGCCTTCAGGGCGGGGTCTCCTCAGATCCTGTGTGTGCTTTACATCGAGGAAAAGTCGGTATGATGTAGCAGTTGAGGTTGTTCATTGCTTCCACAGAGACCACTGGTCACCTGTTAGATGGCAGGGGCTGTTCAGATGAACAGGCCTTGGTGGCTTTTGTAATTCCCCCCAATCCAGAGATCTGGGGATAATTTTAAAGGGTGGGGAGGGGACATGAGGTGTAGACCCCCTGTGGGCTGGTTCCCTCATGCCCCTCAGCCCAGGTGTGCAGGGTACACTGGCCAGCTGCCCGGCTGTTCGTCTGCGTGCCCGTCTGCAGGCTCCTTCAGCTCAGGGAAGCCTTCACACAGCTGCCCTGGGGTGTCTGGGAACGAAAAGGAAGGACCTTCTGCTGCGTCTTCTGACTCAGGTTGCAGGTGGAAGCATATTGGGAGCAGGCCCTGGGTTCTTATTAGAATGGCCCCTGAATTGTGGGGGGCAGAGCCGAGTTCCACCCCCCACCCCACCCCCCGACACAGGCCAGACAGGCCAGCTCCCCCGAAATCTGAAGTTCTTGCTGCTGAGGAAACGAAAGGGAAACGTTCCCTGCTGTTAGTTCCGCGTTTTCTGCACTCACCCTTGACCTCTCTCTCCACCAGGTTTACGGTTTAGGAGGAGGTTCCCCCACCCCCTGGAGCATGCCTGGAGAGTGGAGGGTAGGCGGCAGGAATGTGGGCGCTGCTGCAGGTGCAGCCCTGCTGAGCCAGCGCCCGTCAGCTGCTGTCGTTCTCACGGAACAGCCCCAGCTCAGCCACCTCCCTTCTCAGAAGGCCCAGAGCTGAGTCCTGTGACAGTGGCAGGTGGTGGGCCACCACGGCAGGAGGGTGCTGGTCGGCCAGGGATGCGGATGTGGCAATGTTGGAGGTCCCTGAGCAGAAGGCCTGGCTTGGCGTTTCATTTGTAATTTGATGCATTTCTCAGAAAGAAATGTGGCAGGAAATCCCTTCTCCCTGAAATCCCCTGCGGGGAGGCTGCCCCGCCCCCGCCGGGGCGCCCAAGCCTGTGGAGTGGCCTTGCCACCTCCTCTCCACCCTGGACGCGTGGGGCCTTTCTGTACTGTCTGCGGTTGCAGACGAAGGCCACGTTGTGCCGGTGGCCAGCCGGCAAGGGGGGTCAGGCGGGGGTGATGATGACGCCCCGAGGAGACTGGCCTAGGGGTGGTGCGCACACGGCACAGCATGCGATGGTGCCTCAGAACTGCGCCGCCGCAGCCTGCGTGTTTCATTAACCAGGGTCAAATGAAATCCAATAAAACAGAAAAATCCAATAAAACAGAAAAAGAATCATCAAAAGCTGAGCACATCAGCCAGGGGAGGCCGGCGAGTCGTGACGGTCCTCATCCGTGTGATGCCGCCCAGCACACACATGTGGACGCGTGGGCTCGCCGTCCACCTGCCGTGGCGCCGGCCCCTCGGGCATCCTGGCAAACCGTGCGCGCACCCGCCACACTCAGCGCCGCGCGTCCTCTCCAGCTCCGGGGCGGGTCTGGGCTCTGCGGCCGGGTGGGCCTCAGCGCCTGGACGCTCGGTTCGTGTGGAGTGAGGGCTGTCGGGTGACAGTGGATGACTTGGAGGCGCCCTCTCCAGCAGCCTCCGGGGACCGGGGTCTCTGACCTGAGCGGTGTCCGAGGGGGGAGACTCCTGCCGTGTCCCCCGAGCACCGGGGCAGCAGTGACCCGGGACGCAGGCGCGGCACCGTGGGAAGGGTGCTTGAGGTCCCCGCGTTTCCCACGCACGTGTGGAGGAGTTTCTGCCGCGCGACCAGGGCGTCGGCCCGCATGAGAGCGGCTTTCCACGCCGCGGCCCCGGAGGACAAGAGGGCGCATTTGAACGGCCTGTCTTCAGCGCCGCAGAGCTTTGGGGTCGCAGAGGCAAAGCTGGCAGCTGAGGGCGGGCGACGCTGTACCCCGCCCCCCACGAGGCTCCTCCCGAAGCGGCTGGGCAGCCGCAGGGTCAGCAGACCTGCGCCCGCGCCCGGCTCCTGCGCAGACCGCCCTACACGCCTGGGGCCGGATCTTGTTTTCTCCTGGGGCATCTCGTCCCCAGAAGTCGGGCCCCTCGGGTTTCGTGGGACGACCCCGTCTTCTGAAGGGAGCGCACACTGCGTGGCTTTCTGAGTGGGAAGTGTTACTTGTGGAGAGCGTGGCTCGTGGTGAGCACAGCGTCCTGCAGAGAAGGCAGCTGCAGTCGGAACGAAGCCCAGAGCTGCCGGCTGGCTGCGGGGCGCAGGTTCGGGGCTGCGGCCGCGTGGCCGGAACAGGACAGGGGCCACCCGAACCCTGCGTGCTGTGCCCGCGCTCGTCCCCGCCTCTGGGGTGGACAGCGAGGCTGCCATCTGCACGTGTCACCGAGGCTGTGTCGCCGGGGTCTGCCAGGGACAGCACGCTGTCGGCCTCAGTCGGCCGCAGAGAAAGGCTCCAGTCCCGTCGTTTAAGGAAACAAAATGCACATTTCCTTGAACCGATGGGCAGAGGGCTCGGAGTGGGGGTTGGGGAACGGCGTGTGGGCTGCTTGGCACGCGCTGACCGCAGTCCGGATGTGTCCTCCTGGCCGCTTGGGCCAACGCGCCCCCGACGGCTTTGGGAATTCTGTCCCAGGCTTGGCTCTGTGCACATGGTGGGAAGGAGGCCAGCGTTTCTGGAGGTGACAGGCACCTGCAGCAGGCGGCGCTGGCGGTGGCACAGGGGCTCGGGTCAGGGCCCGCCACCTGCGCCGCGCTGACAGCTCTGTCCTTGCAGCAGTGCTGTGCCAACTGCGGCCGCGAGGCGCTGAGCGAGTGCACCGGCTGCCACAAGGTGAACTACTGCTCCACCTTCTGCCAGCGCAAGGTAGGGCCCCGGGCGCCTGCGCCCCGTTCCCGCGCGGTGCGGCGGTGGGGGGGGGGAGCGGGGCCCTGCTCACCCTGCCCTTTGACCTCGGGGTTGGCGCCCCCAGCCCGGGAGGCCTCACAGTCATGGGAGTGGGTTTTTCTGGGAGCCGGAGGGCCACCTGCCTCAGGGGTTTGGGACTTTCCACAGCCGGGGAGGCAGCGGGGGGGGGGGGGGGCCTCTCCCCGCAGGGCTTCACCAGCAGCAGTCGGAGCCCTGTCCACTCTCAGCAGAAACCCTCAGGGGCCGGCGACCGAGAGGACCAGGCAGGGCAGCCCTGCAGTCCTGGAGCTAACCAGCCGGCTTCCCGATTGGGAGCCCTCGTCCGGGCTGCACGCACTTGTTTCTGTGCTTCCAGGGACGCCTGTTCCATCATGTCACTGTGCCACACCCTCCCCTCCCCCTGTGCCCAGGTCCCTGGCCATCCAGCCTCCTGAGAGCCCTGGTCCAGGCTGAGGGGGCCGCCATGGTGCTCAGCACCCCATCCCTCCTGGAAACAGGCTATGGCATCCCCTGTCCCCAGCCACCTGTGGGCCGCAGCTACCAGCCTGGGAGCGTGGCAGCGCCCACTGTGTTTTCTGTTTTCCACAATTACACGTGGCCTTGTGGGCAGCAGCACCTGGTGCAGCTTGATCCCTGAGAGGCC
This sequence comes from Sturnira hondurensis, assembly GCF_014824575.4. Taxonomy (NCBI): domain Eukaryota; kingdom Metazoa; phylum Chordata; class Mammalia; order Chiroptera; family Phyllostomidae; genus Sturnira; species Sturnira hondurensis. The sequence continues at coordinate 197,331 of NW_028097956.1, read as the reverse complement.
CCTCCCGGCCGCCGGCCTGTGAGCCGGTCCCGCAGGCACCAGGCAGCACGGCCAGGCCTGAGTGAGGGGCCCAGGGGTGGGCACGCTGCCGCTGAGCTGGCAGCTCCCGGTGACATGGGCGTGTCCTTCCCGGCAGGACTGGAAGGACCACCAGCACATGTGTGGCCAGGCAGCAGCTGTCACGGTGCAGGGGGACGAGGTCCACGTCGCCGAGAGCGTGATAGAGAAAGTCGCCGTGTGAGGGCCCACTGGGCCCCCTCTCTGCGGTGGGGCAGGGCTGTCGCCCACCCGGGACCCCAGGGGGCTGCGGGGGACATTGAGAACGTGAGGAAACTTGCTGGCCAAGTTACGAACGGACTGGAAGGGGTCTGTGCCCTACGGAACCTCGGCTGCCCTGGGGCCTGGGGGGGCACCACAGAGGACGGGCTGCCCCACAGGTGTGTTGTGTTTGTAACACGGGGGTACGTACATGTGTCTCAATAAAGGCGATGTCCCTGCCCCACCCAGGTGCCGTCCTCACCCCAGCTTCCCGGGCGTGGGAGGCGATGTGCTGCCTCGGCTCCCGGCTCGGGTCCTGTGGGACTGCGGCAGCTGGGCACCTGCAGTGTTTTCCCGCCCACCTGTCACCTGAGGAGCCGGAGCAGAGGCAGGAGCTGGAGGGCGGGCTGCCCCCTGTGCCGGTCCCTCAGGCCTCCAAGCACTCATCCAGTCCTGGGAGTGACTGGCTCCTTGTGGCCACGACGCAGGGACAGCCTGTGTGTGACCTGGTCCCTTTCGCTCAAGTGACACCTGAGAATTCTGGACCCAGCTGGGGACTTGGCCCAGAACCTAGGCATGTACCCCAACTGGTGATCTGGGGATCCATTCGTCTTGGGGGATGGGGGCAGCCTGAGCAAGAGGGGCGGCTTGGGTGGCCCTGCCTCCTGGGCCCTGGGTGGCGGCTCCCACTGAGGATGGCTGCATGCCCTGGGGGGAGGGGTGTCTGCCTCCGTGGGGTCAGCTCCGCCGTGTGTTCCAGAGACTGGTGGGGGCCACCTCCGCTGGTCCTTGGTCTGGGAGGGGCCTGGCCGACCACTGATCCCAGCCCCAGTGCCTGCAGGGTGACTTGTCCACTGTCTCCCGCCAAGAAAGGAGACAGCAGCCGAGGGCCCAGGGGCTGGGAGGGGGCTGGGGGCCTTGCAGCTGGTGCCCAGGAGTGGAAGGGGGCTGTGGAGAAGGGTGGGAGCCACTGTGGGGAGCCCCAGAGCCGAGGTGGCCTTCCTGCCTCACCCTGAGCCAGGAGCCAGTTTTGGGGGCCCAGCCTCTGGGCTTCCTTGGAAGGAAGGGGTTAACTGGCCTCATGGGGGGTCTCTAGGGGCCTGGGCTCCACTTGGGCAGAGTCACCCCCACCTTGGCTCCCTCCCCACCCACCCGCACCCACTCAGACGGAACCTTCTGCATGGGTATTTAGGGCGGAATCCGTTTGGTAGTTTGCACAGAACCGCTCCTCCCCCTGGGGGTGGCCGTCGCCCCCTGAGGGAGGCGGGGTAGGGGCATTGACTCAGCAGCGGCAGCGGCACAGGGCCTTGCGGAAGACTCCGCGGAACTCCGCATTGAAGGCGGTGTAGATCACCGGGTTCAGAGCACTGTTGAGGTAGCCCAGCCAGGTGACGGCGCTGACCAGCCGTGGGGGCACCGTGCAGGTGGGACACAGCGCCCGCGTGATGTGCACAACGAAGAAGGGTGTCCAGCAGACCAGGAACACCCCTATGGTGGCGGAGAGGGAGGAGTGAGCCAGGGCCCAGCGCACCCCGGCCGGGCGCCGCCACCCTCCTCTCCGCAGGCGGGCAGGTACCTACCGACCACCACAGGCAGGACCCTCATGGCCTTGCGCTCCCGGCCAGGGATCTCGGCGCGCCTCCTCAGGGCCAGTGGCAGGGGCTGGGCCGTTGCAGCGGCGGGGGGTCCTGCGGCGGGGGGTCCTGCGGCGGGGGTCGGCGGGCCAGGGCCGCTGGGCCGGCGGGGCGCACGGCAGTGCAGTTTAGTGCGGCGCTCAGCCTGCCAGCGCCGCAGGCCCCGGAATGTGGCCCCGTAGAGCAGCAGCATGAGCGGGCAGGGCACGAAGAAGGAGCACACGGACGAGTAGACCACGTAGTCCCGGTCCTCCAGGCGGCACACGGTGGGGTCGCGGCCGTGCGCGTCGTTGAGTCCAAACAGCACGGGTGCAGCCACCGCAGCCGACAGCAGCCACGTGGCGCCGATGAGCAGGAGCTGACGCCCGCCCCGGCCCTGGCGGTTGTAGGTCAGGGGCACGGCCACGGCCACGAACCTGCAGGGAGCGGCGCAGTGAGGGCGGTGGCACCCGAGGCGCAATGGGCGGGGCCGGGGGCGGGGCGGGGTTGTGGGGGTTGCGTCCAAGGAGGGTGGCCCACCTGTCCACGCTGATGGCGCACAGGTTGAAGATGGAGGCCGTACACAGCATGACGTCCATGGCCATGAGCGCATCGCAGAGGCCGGGGCTCAGCCGCCACACGCCACCCTGGACCTGGGCCGCAGGGGCCGTGCAGGACAGCAACAGAAGACTTGAGACTCAAGCCCTGAGACCTGGCTGCCCCAGCTGGGCTCAGGCCAGCAGCCCACCGCCCCACTCCCAGGCCTCCTCCTGTCAGAGCTGGGATGGCCTGGGGGCAGTGGGGGCGTGATGGCCTGAGGACCCTGATCTCTGGTGATGTGGGGTGCAGGGTGCCAAGAGTCCCTGCTACACCCTCTCCTCCCCAGAGCACAGCTGAGAGCCAGCCCTTCTGCTCAAACTCCATCCCTGCCCAGGGACTTTGGACAGGTGGCTGCGAGGGGGACAATGGTTCATCCGTTCATAGTCACCCAGAGGGGAAATGAGATGAGTACACAGGCCTCGGCCCCGTGACCCACGCCCGGAGCAGACAGCTGCCCCCCTTATAAATCCCCTCCGGCTGATTTGGGACGATTAGGAGCTTACGACTGTCACTGTGACGTCCGTCTGCTGCTCCGGGGCAGGGCACAGAAGGTCATGGGTGTCCTTGTCCCGCCAGCCTCTGCCCCAGCCCCACCTGACTCAACCACTGTGACCACTTTGGAAAAACCAAGCCTCCCCTCCCCCACAGTTCAGGGCACGGTGTCCCCAGCCCAGCGCTAAGCAGCTTTTCTCTGCCCCGACCTCTGCGAAGACAGGCCTGGCAGGACCCACCTGAGCACCAGACTTGATCTGGAGAGGAGGCTCCTGGCCCCTGTTCTCCTCAGGGGCTCTGGACCCCACAGCTGCCCCTCCCCTGAGCTTTGCTGTCTCCCCCACCTCCCTTCCCTCCCTCTGCCCTTCACTGCCGCCCCCACCCCCGACTGTTGGCTGCCTCTGTGCAAGTGCAGGTGCGTGTTCCTGGTCACACGTGGCTGGGGCCTGGGCAGCCGTGTGTGCGTCCCTGTGTCCCGGGGAGCCAGTGGGGGTGAGCCTGAATCCGCCTGCGTGTCCAGCTGGCTGCCCTGGGGAGCGGACCCAGCTCAGGGGGGTGGGTAGGTGGACTGCCCAAGTCGCCTCTTTGTGGGGCCCCTGGCTTGAGGGACAGAGGCATCTCAGGTAACAGGAAGGGGCAGAAGGGAGGGGCCGAAGAAGATGAGCAGACAGACAGCAGGGCGGGCAGATGGATCGGAGATGGGAGTGGGGTGGGCTCCGAGGGGCCACAGGAGCAGCGCCCAGCCTGCTGGGGCTGGGTCGGCTGTGTCCCTGCGGCCACGGCGGGGGGGGGGGGGGCGCCCACCTCGGAGTACACGAAGAACGGCAGCACGAGCAGAGCGAGGAGCAGGTCCGCGGCCGCCAGGCTCACCACGAAGTAGTTGGTGGGAGTCCGCAGGGCGCGCTCGGCCGCCACGCTCACGCACACCAGCGAGTTCCCCGCGAGCACCGAGCCGATGAGCAGCACGCCCCCCACCAGTGCCGCCGCAGCCCCCGGCCCCGCCAGCCCCGCCGGTGACCCTGCACCTCTGTCCACGACAGGCCCGCGCCCCGCCATCAGCTCCCCAGCATCCGCGGCGCTGCGATTNGCGGCCACGGGGGGGGGGGGGGCGCCCACCTCGGAGTACACGAAGAACGGCAGCACGAGCAGAGCGAGGAGCAGGTCCGCGGCCGCCAGGCTCGCCACGAAGTAGTTGGTGGGAGTCCGCAGGGCGCGCTCGGCCGCCACGCTCACGCACACTAGCGAGTTCCCCGCGAGCACCGAGCCGATGAGCAGCACGCCCCCCACCAGTGCCGCCGCAGCCCCCGGCCCCGCCAGCCCCGCCGGTGACCCTGCACCTCTGTCCACGACAGGCCCGCGCCCCGCCATCAGCTCCCCAGCATCCGCGGCGCTGCGATTCCCCATGGCGCCCCGGCCCTGTGCGCCCCGGCGGGCGCTCAGCACCGCGGACAGCGCCCAGGTCGCAACCTCAGGAACCCCGCCCCTCGGGCACGCCCCAGTCGGGCCTTGGTCCCGCTCGATCCGCCCCAGCTGGACGGGCCCCGGGGCGCTCCGGGGCGCACCCTGTATTTGCCCATCTTGGACTTTGGCGCGGAGGGGACCGCCCGGCAGAACAATGAAACAGCCAAGGGAGATGCGAGGTGAGCGGGGCGGTTGGCAGGGGCGGCCTGGCTCCCGGTTGGTGGGGGTGTCCTGCGTCTGCGCCCAGAGAAAGTCAGAGATGGAAGGTGGGCCGGACCACGCCCCAAGGCGCCCGAGCACCCACGCCAGCGCGGAGATCCCCGGGTTCCCACATGCGCCCAGGTGGGTCTTCTCCTTCCAGGGACACTCCTGGAGGCACCTCAAGGCGTTGACTGGGCCGGTTCTCACTCCACCCTGTTCATGTGGTGTGGGAAGACTTACTTCTCGGCCGGCCCTCCAGAGTTGTCGCCAGGAGCCCTGGCTCCCTGCAGGCCCTCAGTTCTCAGACACCACCCCTGTGGGCCCCGGAGGACCCCTGGTGCCTGAGGCACAAGGACCACCCTACCCCTTCCTCATAGACCCCTAGGAGCCCACCCCTGCACGCCCTGGTGTGTCCCCCACAACCACTGCAGACTGCGTCCCACTCCAGGAAGCAGCCTCTGCCTGGTGCCTGGGACCACCCTGAGCCGCTGCCCAACCCTCCATCCTCCAGGGGGACCGCTGAATGGTTCAACACCCCTGTCCACTCCATCACCCTGGAGGCTGTGACCCTGAGCAAGCATGTGCCCCGCCCCGCCCCCCCAGGCTGGGATAGGGACCCTGGAAATGGTGCCAACCCCTCAGCTTCCCACCGCCTCCCTCGAGGTGACCTGAGTCGGGGCTCAGTGGGCTGGTCGCAGAGAAAAGCAAAGCCCTAGGGAGAACCTCCCTGAGCCTGGGTCCCTCATGCATGCAGGTGAGGCCGCCCCGTGCAGCTGCCAGGGCTCTGCGGGCCCCGGGGTTTGGGCACCACAGGCACGCTGGCTCCACCGCACAAGACAGGGACCCCTCCCTTCCCCCCACTGTCTGGGGTGCGTTTCGTGGCAGGGGATGCACTTTCCCTGAAGTGCTGGAGTGAGCTCCCGGAGCGAGGCCAGGGCCCGGGCTCTCCTTTGCTGGGCAGACTTTAACCATGAAGTCAGCTGTCTCCCGAGGGACCGGTCCGTGTCACGTGGGTTTCCGCAGTCGGGCCTGGCACCGTGCATAGCGTCCCCCGCCATCTTCACAGCCGCAAGTTCTCTGGTGACGACGCCCCGGCAGCCCTTTCATCACGGTGTTTGTACGTTGTGTCTTCAACTCTCGGTCAGTCTTGCTAGATGCTCATCAACTTTGTGGGTCTTTTCAAAGAAACAGCTTGTGGTTTTACGGGTTTTTCCATTAGTTGTGTGGGTTTGTGTTCAGTTTCCTCGGTCTCTGCTGTGGATGGCTTCCCTTCTTCTGCTTCCTTTGTGCTCAATGTGCCCTTTCCCTAGTCTCCTTTGTTTGCTTTAANCCCCGCCATCTTCACAGCCGCAAGGTCTCTGGTGACGACGCCCCGGCGGCCCTTTCATCACGGTGTTTGTACGTTGTGTCTTCAACTCTCCGTCAGTCTTGCTAGATGCTCATCAACTTTGTGGGTCTTTTCAAAGAAACAGCTTGTGGTTTTACGGGTTTTTCCATTAGTTGTGTGGGTTTGTGTTCAGTTTCCTCGGTCTCTGCTGTGGATGGCTTCCCTTCTTCTGCTTCCTTTGTGCTCAATGTGCCCTTTCCCTAGTCTCCTTTGTTTGCTTTAAGAGAGAGAGGAAGGGAAGTGATGGACTGCTTGCCATACTGGCCCTGACCAGGGGCGGAACCTGCAACCCAGGCCTGTGCCCCAGGTGAGAGCCAAGCCCGCGCCATTTTGGTCCGGGGGACGGCACTCCAACCCACTGAGCCGCACTGCTCAGGGCCCTTCCCTAGTTTCTTAGGGCCACTTACTTCAGGCACCCCTCTTCCAACACAAGCTTTCAGGCTACAGATCCCCCTTGGAATCCCCCTCGGACACATCCCACAGGTCTCGGTGTTTTCAAGTATGTTCAGGTGGAAACACCCCCCACTTACCCTGAGTAACATGGGTTACTTAGAACGATGCTGTTTAATTTCCAAATGCAGCCCCGCCTATCCCAGAACCCTTGATCTAAACCTCATGCCTCTTTGAAAACTAACTCAAGATGAATCACAGATTTGAATACGAACCTAAAACTATAAAACTTTTGGAAGAAAACCTTTGTGACCAGGACTTAAGCAAAGAGATTTTTAGATGTGGTACCAAAAAACCTGATTTACGGCCCTGGCTGGTGTGGCTCAGCGGGCAGGCTAGCGAACCACAGGGTCACCGGTTCAATTCCCAGTCAGGACACATGCCTGGGTTTCGAGCCAGGTCCCCAGTAGGGGGCACTCAAGAGGCAACCACACATGGATGTTTCTCTCCCTCTCTTTCTCCTTTCCTTCCCCTCTCTCTACAAATTTTTTTTTTAAAGCATGGTTTACAATTTTTTTAAAAAAACAGATAAATGGGACTTCCTTAAAATTAAAAACTTCCAGCCACAGAAGAGAACAAAAAATCCTAGCAAATTAGCTGTATACAAAATACATAAAGGACTTTCAAAATTCAAGAGGAGTGAGCCCTGGCCCAATGGCTTTGTTGGTCGGAGTGTCGTTCAGTGAGCCAGAAAGGTTACAAGTTCAATCCCTGGTCAGGGCACATACCTAGGTTTTGGGTGCAGTGCCCAGTCGGGGCACAGATGCAAGGCAACTTTCTCTCTCTCTCTCCCCTCCCCCTCTCCTCTCTCCAAAATCAATAAACAGAGATTCTTTTGACTTGTGGCCAAGATGGAGGTGTAGGTGGACACACGGTGCCTCCTCGCACAACCAAAAGAAGGACAACAACAAATTTAAAAACCAAAACCAACCAGAACTGACAGAAAATCGAACTGTCAACCAAGGAGTTAAAAAAGAAACACTTACCCAGCCGGGCAGCCGGGCGGAGAGGGCTTGTGGTCAGGGAGGCAGCGGGTTGCAGACCAGGTGGTCCCACATTTAGATAAATGGGGAGGGACACCTGGGGAGCGAGACAGACCCACAACCCAGGATCCCAGCACAGGGAAATAAAGCCTCAAACCTCTGACTGAAAACACCCGTGGGGGTGGAGGCGGCAGCGGGAGGAACTCCCAGGCTCACAGCAGATTTCACTGGAGAGACCCACAGGGTCCTAGAATGTACACAAGCCCACCCACCCGGGAATCAGCACCAGAAGGGCCCAGTTTGCTTGGGGAAAGCGGGGGAAGTGACTGAAATCCGGCAGAGAGTGGAGCAAGTGCCATTGTTCCCTCTCGGACCCTCCCCAGTACAGCGTGACGACGCAGCCACGTGGGTTGGCCTGCCCTGGTGAACACCTAAGGCTCCGCCCCTTACTACATGCGCAGACAAAAAAAAGAAAGAAAGAAAAAAGAAAATGGCCCAAATGAAAGAACAGATCAAAGCTCCAGCAAAAACAGAACTAAGCAATGTAGAGACAGCCATCCTATCAGAAGCACAGTTTAAAACATTAGTGATCAGGATGCTTGCAGAATTGGTTGAGGATGGTCACAAACTACATGAAAAAATGAAGGCTACGCTAAGTGAAATAAAGGAAAATGTACAGGGAACCAACAGTGACAGGAAGGAAACTGGGACTCAAATCAACAGTGTGGACCAGAAGGAAGATGGAAACATCCAGCCAGAAAAGAATGAAGAAACAAGAATTCAAGAAAATGAGGAGAGGCTTAGGCACCTATGGGACAACTTTAAACGTTCCAACATCCGAATCACAAGTGTGCTAGAAGAAGAGCAAGAAATTGGAAACTTATTTGAAAAAAATAATGAAGGAGAACTTCCCCAGCCTGGCAAAGGAAATAGACTTCCAGGAAGTCCAGGAAGCTCAGAGAGTCCCAAAGGAGGTGGACCCAAGGAGGAACACACCAAGGCCCATCATAATTACATTAGCCAAGATTAAAGATAAGCAGAGAATCTTAAAAACAGCAAGAGAAAAGGAGATGGTTACCTACAAAGGAGTTTCTCTCAGCTGATTTCTCAAAAGAAACCTTACAGGCAAGAAGGGGCTAGAAAGAAGTATTCCAAGTCATGAAAGACAAGGACCTCCATCCAAGATGACTCTATCCAGCAAAGCTTTCATTTAGAATGGAAGGGCAGATAGAGTGCTTCCCAGATAAGGTCAAGTTCGAGGAGTTCATCATCACCAAGCCCTTATTATATGAAATGTTATAAGCCCTTCTAAGAAAAAGAAGATAAAAATATGAACAGTAAAATGACAACAAACTCACAGTTATTAACAACTGAACCTAAAACAAAAACAAAAAAACAAATAAGCAAACAAGTAGAACAGGAACAGAGCCACAGAAATGGAGAGCACATGGAGGGTTACCAGCAGGGGAGTGGGAGGGGGACAGAGGGGGGAGAAGGTACGGAGAATAAGTAGCATAGACGGTGGGTAGAAAACAGACAGGGGGAGGCTAAGAATAGTACAGGAAATGGAGAAGCCAAAGAACTTGTATGTAGGACCCATGGACATGAACTAAGGGGGGGAGGAATGTGGGTGGGAGGAGGTGTGCAGGGCGGAGGGGAGTGAAGGGGAGTGAAGGGGGGAAATGGGACAACTGTAATAGTATAATCAATAAAAATATCTTAAAAATAAAATAGAATCAATAAACATGTCCTTGGTTGAGGATTAAAAAACCAACAAACTCAACAGTAATGACATCACGAGAGAGAACTCCAGATCAAAATTCCTTAGGGATCCAGACACAGAACCCCTCAACAAGCCTGAGCCAGCCGTACCCAGCAGCCTTTGTTAAAGGGCGGGCGCCGCGCCCCGGGGAGACGGGCAGGGGCCGACCCCACCAACAAACCCGGTCAGGGGTGTGTGGCGCCTGAACAGAGCAGAGGGGAAGCCCATTACACTGTCTCCGTGGGAGCAGAACACGCGTTTGACAAAATCCAACACTTCCATGTAAAAATAAGCTCGATAAGCGAAGACTAGAAAGCGACTCCCTCAATGTAATAAAGGTCACGTGTGGAGAACACGTGTAACACGTGGCCGACGTCACACAGGGATGAGACGGGGGGCTTCCCTCCAAGGTCAGGGGCAGACAGGGCAGCCCCTTCTCGGCACTTTAGTTGGCCTGGCCCTGAGCGTTCTAGTCCCAGCGGGAGGCAGGAAAGCAAGGAAAGGCGTCCACAGTTGGCAAGGAGAAAGCAAAGCAGTTTCTGCTTGCAGGTGTTCCCGTGTGTAGACGATCGGAAAAGCCACGAACCCTGTCAGAACTAATAACCAAGTTCAGCAAAGTTGCAGAATATCAGTGAACATGTAAAAGTTAGTTACATTACTGTGCATTAGAAATGAATAATCAAAAAATCAAGTTAAGAAAATTATTCAGCCCTGACTGGCGTGGCTCAGTGGATTGAATACTGGCCTTCGAACCAAGGGGTTGTTGGTTCGATTCCCAGTCAGGGCACAGGCCTGGGTTTGCAGGCCAGGTCCCCAGTAGGGGGCGCTCAGGAGGCAACCACACGTTGATGTTTCTCTTCCTCTCTTTCTACTTCCCTTCTCCTCTCTTTAAAAATAAATAAATCAAATCTTCAAAAGATTTTTTTTTGGAAAAAAATCATTCATTGCATCGAAAAGAACAAAATAACAGGGATGCGTTTAACCAAGGAGGTGAAAGACCCGGGGCCTGAAGGCCACACAGCGCTGCTGGGAGAGCGTAAAGAAGACCTGGCCAAGGGGCTCAGTGTTCACGGGCCCACTGGCCAGACGTTTCCTTGCCCCGTGGGCTCGGAAGTTGAACGCTCACTGTCAAACCCCTAACAACTTGTTTTTTTAATGGAACAGCTGGTCCCACAGTCCGTAGCAAATGGTGAGGAACTCACATAACCAATGAATCTGGGGAAAGACGAGCCGGAGCCCCTCCCACGCCAGGAGCACCTCGAGCCCCAGGTCTGTGTCCGGGACCCACGAGACTGCGGCTGGGAGGCAGGGCGCTGGCGGTTCCTCCACGGGCCTCTTAAGCAGGAGGCAAAACCCTCAGATACACGGATGTGTAGCCTTGTTAATGTTCAGACTTGTCTCCCTGAGCCCACAGCCGTGCCCACCAGGCCCCCACTCGGGAAGGCCTCTCCAAAGCGGAGGGGTGGGGCCTCAGCCCCAAGCCCCACAGAGGCCTGTGCCCCAACCCTGCACCCCCCCAAGCTGGGCTCTTGCCTGCTGGGATTCAACAACTCAGCTTTCCTGATCAACAGGGGCCCTTGGGGGGGTCTCGTCAGCGGCCGGGGGCCTTCGGCGGACAGTCCTTATCTCTTCAAGATGTACAGTGTGTCCTTACAGACGAAATCATACAATTTCCGCCATCTGCTCCAAAATCAATTTTGAAAAAAACAGAGAGGAAGTAGATGGGGTCGATACGCCTGGTCATAAACTGCTGAAGCTGAGTTCGTGATGCGGTTTCTTCTACTCCTGTAGGTTGGAAATTCTCCGTCACACTACGCAAGTGGGTTTTCTCTCTCTAGTCCTAAGCGGGGTGCCGCTAAGGTCACAACAAGGTCAGCAGGCTACCGTGTGGCCAGGCTCATGCCCCGAAAGCGTCCCTGGCGGTCCCCAGGACCGTGGCTGCCAGGAGGCAGGAAGGGCGCAGCGGTCACCGGGAGCGGAAAAAGCCTTCTCTCCCGTGTCCACCTGCCACAGCCTGGTCTGGAACGAAGGGTAGATAAGACTAACTTGAACCCACGCTTAAATCTTGGCTAGAGCGGAGAAGGCGTGGAGCGTATCTGCTGAGCTTTGCTCACTCAGAGAGGGAAGCAGTGAACTAAATCCTCGGCTGTGTGGAGGTTTCCTTCCCACATTCTACGCTGGAGAAATGAAGTGTCTTGTGCGTAGAACCCGGGACGCTGAACTGGCATCACTAGGACCCTGGACGGAGCGGTCTGGTCTCAAGAACTGTTGACAGAGGTGGACCCGGCGGCGGCCATCCTGGGCAGCCCTGGGACCGGGGCTGGCTCGCCATCGCCTGTGGGCTACACGGCAGGGTGTCCTTGTAGTCTGTCTACTGGTTCCAAGTACTGTCCCCCTGGGAGGGGAGGGGAGGGGAGGGCTGCACGGAACTCCGCAGGCCATCTCTTTCTGGGTCCCAGTTGCCCAGTGGGGCATGGAAAAGCCTGGACGCACCATTGTACTGCCCACGCTTCTGCACGGCCGCGTGTTGGTGAGGACACAGGAAAACCTCAGCAGCAGGGACCGTGGGTGACAGCCCTTCCTGGTGAGATGAAGGCAGTCACAGAATCCAAGTGACCGGTACGCACAGGACACAGCCTCTCCCTGGCCTCAGCCCTCCACCTGTGTCTCTTGGTAGTGACTGCCTGCGACCTCATGCAGGTGTGGCCCAGGTTGCCTTGGCTTTGGGTGTGACCGCAGAGGGGCACCTGGAGGCAGTTCTCTCAGGGAGACAGAGCGTCCTGTTCCTTGACAACTGTAGTGCCTACATGCATCTATCCATCTGCCAAAATTCAGTTTTTACTGTATATGGACTTCCCTGTAAACTGACTTTTAAAGCCAGTCTTGCCATAGGTGAATCGCTTTAAAAATAGGAAGATGTTGCTTGGCTGGTGAGGCTCAGTGGATTGAGTGATGACCTGCGAACCAAGGGTCGCTGCTTCGATTCCCAGTCAGGGCACAGGCCTGGGTTTCGGGCCAGGTCCTCAGTAGGGGGCCCAGGAGAGGCAACCACACACTGATGTTTCTCTCCCTCCCTCCCCCTCTCTCTGAAAATAAGTCAACAAAATAGTTAAAAGATTTGTCTGTTTACTTGAGCTAAGAAGGTCAACCAGTTAAGTTGGTACCAGGAACGTTTCCATGAATGTGTGGAATTAGTCAATGGTGTAAAAATTTAGAATTTAATCTGCCAAGTTTGTGCAAGACCAAGTCCCAGCAGCTGTTTACAAATGCACGTAAGAAAGCAGCAGGGAGGCCCCACGTCACACCCCGTGGAATGACTCGAGTCCGGAGCCTGGACACCGGCAGGCGCTAGGGGACCCGGAGCGGCAGGAAGCTCACCCACTGCGGCCGGGAATGCAGACCGGCAGCCCCTGAGGGAGACGGAACCCAACTCACTCTGGCACCCAGCCACCGTGCCCCTTGGCACTGACCCAGAGGGGCTGAACGCCGACGCCCATGCCCGCACAAAAACCTGCACACGGTGTTTACGGCAGCAGCTTCCTAACCGCAAAACTGGGAAGGGACCAGACGCCCTTCGGGAGGTGATGGGTGGCCAAGCTGTGGTCCACCCAGACGGCGGACTATGAACTCAGGGCGGAAAAGAAACGAGCTACGGGGTCATGAACAGCGTGGAGGAAACGTAAACGCATATTCCTGAGTGAGAGGAGCCACCCTGAAAAGGCTGCAGAGGGTCCGATGCCACCTCCACGATGCTCTGGAAAAGGCAAAACTATGGAAAAGTAAAAAGCTCTGTGGTTGCTGACCTGGGGGAGGGCAGGGGGGAGCAGGTGGAGCCCAGAGGGTTCCGGGGCCTGGGACCACTCCGAGTGAGGCGGTATCGTGGACACGGGTGGAGTCACATGTGCCCAAAGCCAGAGGGACCCTCGTGCCAGCCACGGGCTTAGTCGTGTGCCGATTGGGGTCCATCCGCCGCGCGCTGCGGCGCCGGCCCGAAGTGCAGGGCCCAGGGGAGGCCGCGGGCGGGGCTCCGTCCTTCGAGTCAGATGTCCGCCTAAAGCGGCTCTTACAGAAGTCCGCTGATTGTATTAAAACGTCTGTGGAGTTTAACGCGACCACTACTAGTTCACGGCTTCATTTACCAGCTCAGTCCCCCACCGGTTAAGCCCCAGGGACCCAGCTGCCCCCGCTTCCTCCCAGTCTTCCGGCGTCTCCACCGCAGATCGCCCCGCGCACGACCCGCTGACCTGGGGTCGCCGCACCTGGCGTCCAGCCGGGACCCCCGCCCCGAGCCCACCTCGGAGGCTCTGAGGCCTTGCACAGGCGGTTCCCGCGCGCCTCCCCCGCCCGCCCCAGCCCGCCTTGGGGCGCCAACTCGGCGGGACGACAGATGGGGGGGCGGCCCCGACCTTCCCGCGGATCGATGGCGCGCGGCCTGGGCTGCGCGGGGCGGAGGCGCTGCTGACGCCCCCGGCCCGCCCCGCACCCGGGCGCCGCTATAAGGGCCGCGCGGGGCTGAAGCCGCGGCAGCAGCGCTCAGCACCCCTGGCGCGCCCACCATGGCCCCCCGGGCCCTGCTGCTGCTGCTGCTGCTGCTGACGCCGCTGCTCCGGGGCTGCGCCGCGCGCCCCGCGCCCCGCAGGTGAGCTGCACCGCTCCCGCCCACCCTCGCGGCCCCGCGTCCGCCGCAGTCCCCGCCTGGCCCTCACGCGCCCGCCGCCCCGCCGCCCCCTCCGTAGGGCCCCGCGACACTCAGACGGGACGTTCACCAGCGAGCTCAGTCGCCTGCGGGAGAGCGCAGGGCTGCAGCGGCTGCTCCAGGGCCTGGTGGGGAAGCGCAGGTGAGCGCGGCTGTGCCTGCGGCGGGGGCGCACGGAGGGGACAGTCTGGCATGCGGGTGCCCCTCGCCTCAGCAGTATCCACCCCCAACTCCAGGACTCATTCTAATTTGGGGTGGGGGGCAGTGAGCAGGACACAGAGAACCGCACGTCCTGGTCCGAGTCCTCTGGGGGCCCCGTCTGCCTGCTGTGGTCCAACACGCCGGCCCTGACGGCCTGGTGAGCAGCCCCCTGGGGTGCCCCTCAGAGCTCCTTCCCCAGACCCTTCCCCGAGTCCCCTGGGGTCAGAGGGAGGCACCCTGGCCAGGGCCAGGAACTGGACAGCCGTGGCCCAGGGGCCTGGAGAGTGAAACTGGGCCGGTTGGGGAGGTGGGTGGGCCTCCGTCTTCCGGCCCCAGCCCCTGACCTGGCTCTCTCCACAGGGTGCCTCCGGGGGTCCCCCTAGACCAGGCCTGGTCTCCCTGGCTGCCTCAAGGACTGGGAGCCAAGGTCATGGTTCCAGACCTGGCTGTGTCTGCTGAGCCCCCCAGGAGTCCCTGAGGACGCAGCAGCCCCCCTCCATGGACCAGGGGAGCCTGGGTGGGAGGCAGGTGGGGTTGCCCTTGGCACCAATAAAGGAAGAATTCAGACCCAGGCCTGATGAGCTCCCTGCATGCGTCGCCCTGGTACCACTGAGGCAGCCGGACAGTCGGAGGGAGAGGGGCCGTCCACGGCGTTCACCCACGGGCACGCCCAGCTGCCCTTTAAACTGGGAAGCCAGCGGGAGCCTCCCCTTCCCAGTCCCTTATCTCTGGCATCAGGGCCACCTCCCCAGGGCCCCGCCCGCACCCCCATCACCCACTCCGGGGCTCTGAGGGGGGGTGAGCCTGAGGAGGTGAGGAGGCCCAGGATGGGCGGAAGCTGGGGAGGGGACATCCAGGAGCCCTGGCTCCCCGTCTAGGCCGCATGGTCTTGGACAGCAGGGTGACCAGCTGAGGCCCGGCCACCGAGGACGCCGCAGGGGGTGCCGGGGGCTGCAGGGGTCACAGCACAGGGATGGCAGCAGCTTGGGGACGGTGCTCAGCACCCCCACCCGACCCACCGGGCAGCCTCTCCTTGGGTGCTGGGCTTGGGCCAGGCTAGGGCAGTTGGGGGCCAGCATCACCTCACTCCTGCACCAGAGCCCTTGGGAGCCCAGGAGCCCAGGGTCCCCCGAAGCCCCATCATTGTCGTGAATGTGCCACCTCCACCTGGAGGGAGCTGGCTTGCTTCTGGCGCTGGTGGGCGAGTCCCCAGGACACAAGCAGCCAGTTCTTCTAGACAGGGATGGGGGTGTGGGGAGAGCAGGCTGCCGGAGGGGAACCCAGGGTCCAAGCCCCAGGCGCTGCCTTCCGAGTTACCCTGAGATGACTCTGCCAGGAGCAGAGGGGGGCTGGTGTGGGGGCAGCAGGACACACCGGAGCCAGAGCCGGCCCCCCCCAGCCCTCTCTTTCTGGCCCTGAAGGGCCCCCGAGACCGGCGGCACCACCCACCCCCGGGCTCAGGGTGCGCCGAGCGTTTTCTGAGCCCCTTTCTGCCTCAGGTCTTGGCACCTGAGGGCTGAGCCCAGTGGGCCCTTGCACTTGATCCGGCTCCCGTCCCGTAACCACAGGCCGGGTGCTTGGCCCGCGGCCTGCGGGAGCCCCCTTGCTGGAGGCCAGTCCGACGTAAACGGTCATAAAGTAAGGCGGTGCCGGCAGGGGCGAAGGTCGGCAGGCAGAGGCAGCAAAGGCCTGCTGCCGGGAGGCCCGGAAGACGGTCAGACACCAGGCGGGCTGCGACCCTCCCGGACGCCCCGAGATGGGGGCTTGGGCCCTGCTGCTGGGGGCTTGGGCCCTGCTGCTGCCGCTGCTCCCAGACGCTGCCCAGGCGCAGGCGCAGGGTGTGTGGCTGGGGTGGGTGGGTCGGGCAGTCGGAGGAGGTAGGGAGG
Organism: Sturnira hondurensis; assembly: GCF_014824575.4. Classification (NCBI taxonomy): domain Eukaryota; kingdom Metazoa; phylum Chordata; class Mammalia; order Chiroptera; family Phyllostomidae; genus Sturnira; species Sturnira hondurensis. The sequence continues at coordinate 181,341 of NW_028097956.1, read as the reverse complement.
CACTGACCGCTCCCTTCCCCCGACACTCTCCAGCCTGCTCTGTGAGCCCGAATGTCTTCGAAATCGAGGAGAACACAAAGCTCACCGGTCCCCTGGCGAACATCTCCGTCCCCGAGGGCCAGCAGGTGACCCTCGGATCCTCGTCCACCCCCTTCGCGTTCCGGATCCAGGGGACCCAGCTGTTTCTCAATGTGACTCCTGACTATGAGGTGCGGATGGCAGGCCTGGGGCGGCGCCTGGGGGCTAGAGGGGGCTGACCCTCCGTGGGACCCGTGTGCAGAAGGGCCCTGTGCCCCAGGCAGCAGCCCTTCTCGGGCCCCAAGGCCGGGTCCAGGGCAGGCCGGAGGGGACTGGGGCCCTTGGAGGACAAAGCTGCCTGGGACCCCGACGCCCTCTGGACTCGACATGGACGCCGGGCCCTGGGTGGGCACCTGTCCCTCCCTCAGCCTCTGTCTCCCTCACCCGTGAGCCTGGCCAGTGCTGCAGCCAGCTGGGCAGGGGACCCCTGACACTTGTCCCCCCCACAGGAGAACACAGTGCTGGAGGCACACCTCGAGTGCAGAAGAGGGAACATTCTGGTGAGCCCGACCCTGTGCGCCCTGGGGGATCCCTCACCCTGTGCTGTCAGAGTCCCTCCCCAGTGACTTCACCGAACACACTTCTCAAGTGTCAAGTGTCGCCCTGAGCTGGCAACACCCACACACCCTCCAGCTAGACTGCCCTGAGAGGAGGCCCCACTGTCCCCGTTCCCCTTCCCCATCTCCTTCTGTAAGCAAAGCCGCTGGCTCTGCCCGAAGCTAGAGCCCCGATGTCCACCCCCACGCGCGTCTTGGCCACCAGCATCTCCTTTCTGGAACCTTCCAACGGCTCCACTAACTTCGCCCTCGGTCTCGCCCTCACTGAGGGTCTGCCCAGAACTCCCGGCTGCTTTCTCACTCAGAGTCAAAGCCAAGTGTGTTACTGGGGGGAGCACTCGGACCCCTCACGTCCAATTCCCTGGTGCAGAGCCAGCCCTCACCCACACACCTCGAGTCCCGAGGTGTCTTCAACGGGGGGGGGGGGGGAACAGCAGAGGCACAGAAGTGTGGCCGCCCCCCTCACTGTGCCTTGGCCCAGCCGTGAGCCACGCCCCTTTGGTTCCTGAGCCCTCAGCACCCCAGCAGACAGCACCTTGCCCCTCCCACAAGTCCCAGGGCGTCTCCAAAGATGAGTTCACTTCTGGCGCAAGGGAGGTCCCTGTGGTCTCACCTGACGAAAGTGGGCTCTTGGTGCCCCAGCACCCTGGGCGGTGCCCACTGCCCCAGAGTCACAGACTTGGTCACAGCCGCCCACCAGGGCGGGGAGGGGGGCCTCTGGGCTGGTGTCTCCCCGAGTCTCTCCACCCAGGGCCCCCTTTCCCTCCTCTTTTCCTGAGGTTCACGTGGCAAGATGGGGGCTTGTCCGGCACCGCCCTCACCTGCAGTTCACGGGTGGGCCCTCAGCAGGCGCTGTTCCTCTCCAATGTCCTGCAGGCCGCTCTGCCCCCGTGACCCTGCCGGAGCAGACAGCTTGGTCCTGCAACTGAGCAGGGCCACCAGAGCGGCGCGGGGGGGCCGTGGGGAGGAGGCTGACCACCCCCGTCCCCCCAGGTGGCCCAGCAGAAGGTGCTTGTCCTTGTGCTGGATGTCAATGACAACCCGCCCAGGTTCCCCTTCGAGGTCTTGGTCGAGCTGGTGTCGGAGGTGAGTGTTCGTTCGCGGTGCAGTGGGCCGGGGGGCCTAGCCCCAGGGACGGGTCCATGGGGTCAGGGGTGTGGCCAGACCAACCCCCCTCCATCCCCCAGGACACTAAAGTGAACACCACTGTCATCCCTGAGACGAAGCTGCAGGCCACGGACCTGGACAAAGATGACATCTTGTTCTACACCCTCCAGGAAGTGACCCCGGTCAGCAACGCCATCCCCTGCCCCACCCCCACCCCAACTCGGGGCGCCCCATCATCTCTGCACCCTCCTAGGTCTCAGCTCAGCCCCATCTCTCCAGGGTGCCGGTGACTTATTCTCCTTGGTGGGTGTGAACCTCCCTGCTGTGCGGCTGGACCAGCCACTGGACTTCGACAGGCATCAGAACATGACCTTGCAGCTGCTGGTGCGGGTGAGCAAGCCGCAGCCCTCGAGCCGAGTCCGGCCCCTGGAGTCCCTGCCGGAGTTGCCCCAGCCCCCCAGGCTAATAGTCAGGGCCCTGGGGTTGCAGGACACTCAGGAGGAGGACGCAGTGCCTAGCCACACGGCCACGGCCACCCTGGTCCTGGAGGTGCAGCCCGCCGACCTGCGGCCACCCTGGTTCCTGCCTTGCGTCTACGAAGACTCTCACTTCTGCCTCTCAGCCCAGTACCGGGGGGCCGTGCCCACAGGCCACAGACTGGTACTGGGGCCTTTTCTGGGCAGTGCCACGTCCAGAGCTGGGGGAGGCTCATGGTGGGCACTGAGGGTGGGGCCTGGGTGCCGTGGGGCCGTGTGTGGCTGGGGTTTTTAAAGGAACGTGAGTGCTGCTTTGCAGACCGATCTCACCAGCCCCGTGCTCCTGAGTGGGGAGCAGACCCCCCGGATTCCCGTGAGGCGGGCGGGGGGGCTGCAGGGGGCTAAGACACTGGGGAATGGGCGGGGCTCCGGGGGCTGCCTGTCCCTTCTCCCAACACCCGCGCCAGAGAGCAGGGGTCCAGACCTTCACCCGTGAGCTGCCCCATCCCCCGTGGTGCCGCCTTCTGAGACATTCAGTGTTCAGAACCGTCCAATGTCCTTGGACAAAGCAACTCATCCCAATGAGTCCAAAGGAGCGTGAGGGAATCCTGGCTGGACAGCAGGCCTGCCGGACGCTCAGGCCACCCAAGAGGGGCCTCACGCCAGCCTGCGGACCCCCTTTTCTCTGGGTCCCCACAGCCATCCCCCCTCATCCTGCGGCCTGGGCCCATCTATGCCGTGGATGGGGACTGGGGCATCAACCAGCGAATCATCTACAGCCTCGTGAGAAGTGAGTGGGGGGCCAGCCCAGCCCCTCCTGCATGACCCTCAGGCCCCAGGCCACCCCCACTGTGGGCAAGGAGACCCCAGGGTACCGGCCACTCGGGCAGAGCCAGCTGGGACCCTGGGCCAAACCCTCCTGCCACCCTCCCAGGACAGGGGAACGAAGACGGCACTTTTGTCATCAGTGCTGATTCGGGCAACCTCACCATGACCAAGAGCATCTCCAGTCCCCAGACCTTCATTTTGCTGGTCAAGGTGTGTCCCCTGGCCAGATCTCTAAGAACCCTTCCCAAGCCTCAGGCTGCAGGGTTCTCCCTTGAAGGATCCACTGGTCACGGCTGCCTCCCTCCCACCAGGGCGAGCAGGAGGACCACGCCCGCTACTCGATGACCCAGGTCACCGTGGAGGCCCGTGACGCCTCGGGGAGCCCGCCTCACTTCCCTCAGAACCTGTACCGTGGCACCGTGTCTCTGGGCTCTGGTGTGGGCGTGGTGGTCAAGGATGCAGCTGCCCCCTCCCAGCCTCTGCGGATCTGGGCCCAGGACCCGGAGTTCCCAGTAGGCACCGCCTGGCCCCCCCGTGTGGAATAGGTTGGGGGTCACAGGGGCAGCCTGGGCCCGGGGCCCACTGGGGCTGTCTCTGTGTAGGACCTCAACTCGGCCATCACGTACCGAGTCACCAACAACTCCAACTTCCGAATGAATGGAGAGGAGGTGCTGACGGCCACCCAGCTGGTGCAGGCTGGGATCTTCTATGCAGAGGTGGGGACAGGCAGCATCTCCCAGGGACGGGGCTTAAAGAGGGACCTAAGAGGGACAAGCCCCATCCTGCCCCAGGTGGAGGCCACCAACACAGTGACATCGGGCACAGAGGCTACAGTCCTGGAGGTCGAAGTCATTGAGCTGCAGCCCACCACGACAGGTGGGCCTCCTGGGCCTGGGCAAGCCTCAGGGAGGGCCTTTTGTCTCGGCATGCCAGGGACAGAGGCAAACCCCTCTGTGTCCCTGGTCCCCAGGCCCTCCTGGCTCCCCAACACCTACAGATGCTGGAAGAACAACCCGGCCCATGAGCAGCTCCACTTCGGAAGCCCCCAGGCCCCCCGGGCCTTCCCAGGGAACCCCCACGACCATCCCTGGGGGGTCCGCTGGCCCACGCCCTCCCACAGGCACAACCCTGAGGCCACCCACCTTGTCCACACCTGGGGGACCCTCCACTGAGAGAACGAGCACCTCCCCCTCGCCCAGTGGGAGCTCAACACAGATGTCAAACCCAGGTACCTCTCAGATGGCACCCCGTGGGCCCAGAGGATGCTCCCCCCCCCGGGGGCAGCGCCCCCCTGGCCTGAAGCCACCCGCCTGCTCTTTGACATGTGACACTGGGTGGCCTTGAAGTCATGGCAGAGCAGGGTCCCTGCTGACTATGAAGTCCGGGGGGTGGCGTGCCCTGGTCTGGGGGAGACAGGTCCTGGGGGGCCCAATAAGGTATATTGGGAGTGCATGGAGAGTGGGCCAGAGGCCAGATTTGGGGTGCAATGAAGCCCACAGTTCCCAGACCACCCATGCCACTAGCCCTGGCCCTGCCCTCACCTCCCATCCTGTGGTGTCAGACACCTGCCCCAGCCCGTTCATTCCCCTCCCTCCCTGCAATGTCCTGGGGAGCACAGAAGCGCTGGGACTGGTGGAAGCTTTGGCGGGGTCCCTCCAGGTGGCAGCCCCACGGACCGGCGCTTCTCCGTGAGGGAGATGGCGGCCCTGGGCGGGGTGCTGGGCGCGCTGCTGCTGCTGGCCATCATTGCGCTGGCGGTCCTGATCCGCAAGCACTACGGGCCCCGACTGCAGTGCTGCTCCAGCAAAGCGCCGGTGAGGCCTTGGCCGTGGGGACGGGGTGGGGCAGGGACGGAAGTGAAGGCGCAGAGGTGGGATGTAAGGGCGAGGACAGAGTGGTGGCAAGGTGGTGGGGCGGAGGCTGCAGGTGGGAGGCCCGGAGCCAGCGGGGCTGGAGGGCAGGGGTGAGGAGGGTGGGGAGGGCCTGGGGGGGGTGGGGGCAGAGAGCAGCAGAGGGCTGGGGGCCATCTCTGTCCAAGCTCGGAGGTCCCTGTGGACGCCCTGACCCCCTGCTCCTCCCCAGGAGCCCCAGGGCTTTGACAACAAGGCCTTCCTCGAGGACCACAGTGAGGCTAGCTGGGCGCCCGCCCCCAGCACCCTGGCCAAGGTCCCGGCCGAGGTCCCGGCCGAGGTCTCGTCCGAGGTCTCGCCCGAGGTCTCGCCCGAGCCTCCGAAGCTGGAGCCGATGTTGTCCATGTTGCCCGCCCCTGCGCCCTCCAGCCCCATCCCCGAGTCCCCCGCGGTGGCCCGGGACGAGGGCGGACCCGCGGGCGTGCGGTCCATCCTGACCAAGGAGCGGCGGCCGGAGGGAGGCTACAAGGCCGTATGGTTCGGCGAGAACATCGGGGCGGAAGCCGACGTGGTGGTGCTGAACGCGCCCACCTCGGACGCGGACCGTGCCAGCGACTCGGGCAGCCAGGGTAGTGGCGACGAAGGTGACGGAGCCTCGGTCCCGGACCCGTCCCCCTTCCAGTCCATCGACGACTCCACCTACATCTAGCGCCCCCAGCGGAGCAGGATCCCAGCGGCTGCCCCGCCCCCACCCTCCCCTCCCCTCCCCCCCCGCACCCCGAACCGCGCTTCGCTGAATAAAGTGACTGTTCCGAATCTCGAATCTCCGAGACGCTCGCGAGTCAGGGTGGGCGGGGGGATCCCTCCCCTGGGCGTTGGGGCACCGATTCCCGTAAACCACCTGCCGCAGGGCTTCCTGAGCCGGCCTCAGTTGGCGCGGAGGTTCCTCTCCCGGGGCAACCGGGGCGGAGGAGGGCGCCTGCCCTGGGGCCCCCTCCCGACCAGACGCGGACATTCTGGGCCTGGGGGAGGCTCAGGAGCGCCCTCGCTGGGCACTCGTAGTGCACGGCGCCGGGACCTTCCGGGGGCACAGCCTGCGTCCCTGTGGGGGCCAGTGAGGGCAGGAAACACCTAGGCGCCCGGACGGTGGCCTGCGGAGAGGGGTGGGACGCCGCCCAGTGTGACGGGAGTCAGGAGCAGGGATCAGACCATGGGCGGTGGGGGGCCGGCGGGACCAGGCACACCTGCCGCCCCTCCGCGAGGCCCACGCCACTGACCGCAGCCGGCGTGCGCGCCCTCACCGGAGAGCCTGGACACGCCCCGGGGCTCACACCACGCGCACCCCGCATCCCGCCCGGCACAGACCGCCGCAACACGTGACCCCCTCAGCAGCACCTGACACCCTCGGCTCCACTTCGGCTCCGCAGCGCCCCGCCCCCGCCCCGCCCCCTGGTCGTCCCAGCATAAAAACGCCGGCTCCCGGCTTCTCTGCGAAGCCAAACTTCCCGCGCCGGCGGCTCCGGTCCCAGGTACGCACGATCCCTGCCCACGCGGAGCCAGAGAGGCAGCTCCTGGTTCAAGGCGGAGGCGGCGAGGGTCGCTGGCACGGGCGGGGGGTGGTGGGTGGTTGGGACGGGGACGCGCTAGCCTCGCGTGGGGTGGAGGGTTAGGTTTCGTTTTCCCGCGATTCGCGGCTTCGCGGTTTCACTTTCCCGGTGCCAGGCCCTCCAGTGGCTTCCCATCCTGTCTGCAGGGCCCGACCTGCGCATCCCCCAGGTCAGGACTCTGGCTCAACATCTGTGACTTCACGTGTGCGCCCAGCCACATCTGTACTCACACCCATCGCCACCTTTGCCGAGAAATCCACACCTGGGCAACGTCGTGGCTGTAAGCCCTCGACCCGCATCTGTGACCCCAACGCCTGTAACGACTGGGCCACCCTGTGACACCTGGCTGCGCTTCTGTGGCGGCCCCAGAGCTACCCCCGCCCCGCCGGTGGGACCAGCTGACTACCATGGCTGCGGACCCCAAGAGGTGAGAGCGGGCTGCCTGCCCGCGCCGGGCCAGCCCAGTGTGCCCGGTGCCCCGACCCACTGGCTGCTCCATCCGCAGGGGGGCCCCGCGGGTGCTCTTCGCAGACTGGCTTCTTGGTGAGGTCAGCAGCGGCCGCTATGAGGGGCTGCGGTGGCTGGACGCGGCCCGCACGTTCTTCCGCGTACCCTGGAAGCACTTCGCCCGCAAGGACCTGGGCGAGGCAGATTCCCGTATCTTCAAGGTGGGACCCCACCCAGCCCAGGATGGGAGGGTCGGCTGGGCCCGTGCCCCCAGGCCCACACCCTCCGTTTCCCTCCCCAGGCCTGGGCCGTGGCCCGTGGCAGGTGGCCGCCCAGCAGAGGCGCAGGAGACCCTCCAGCTGCTGCTGAGGGCTTGCTCCGGGCCAGCTGGAAGACCAACTTCCGCTGTGCCCTGGACAGCACGAAGCGTTTCGTGATGCTGCAAGACAACTCAGGAGACCCCACCGACCCGCACAAGGTGTTTGCTCTCCGATCTGCCCAGGGCCTAAGAGGTGAGCAGCGGGGAAGCTGAAGGTCAGGGCAGAGGGCGGCGCCGTGTGGAGTGCTGGGGCGTTGTGCCTTCCAGGGGAACCTACTGGGCTCCGTGGTTCTAGACACTGATGCAGGAAAGGATGGTACCAGGTGGGAGGGGCATGCTGGGGAGGGAGCTGATGGGGCCTGTTGGGACTGGGGGAGGGGACATGGGTCAGCTTTGGTGTCTCAGGTTCCCTCGCTGCCCCCACCCCACTTCTCCCTCAGAGGGTCCAGGCACCAACCAGGGGGAGGACAAGGACCTTGAAGACACCCCACCCAGGAGGGTAAGGCTGCCCTGCCCTCCCCGCTCCTGGGAGGGCGCTGCCCCCTCGCTGGGCTGCGGGCTGCTTATGCTGGCACTACCCCCCTGCAGGATGGGTTGCCTGGGCGGAGCCTGGCAGGAGGTGCCACGGAGAGTCTGGGGCCCAGACCAGCCAGCCTAAGCCCCCTGCCCTGCACCCCGTGCCCTCTCCCGGGCCCAGCGGACCACTCGGAGGACCTCCTGCTTCAGGCCCTCCAGCAGAGCTGCCTGGAGGACCAGCTGATGGAAGCTGTGCGGCGGGTAGACCCGGGCCCTCCAGAGGCTTCTGGTGAGGGGCTGTGTCAGACAGGGGTGCTCTGCCCTGGAGGGGTCTGTGCGAGGGGAAGGGAAGAAGGGCGGGTGCTGGCCAGGCTGAGACAGTGCAGTGATCCTGGTCCTTGTGCCTAGGTCCAGAGCTCCCCACTGAGATGTACTTTCCATGGGCTGTGGAGGGGGCCCGTAGCCCCAGGTCACAGCTCCAGGCCCAGATGACAGGTGAGAGGAGCCGGGGATGCGTATGTGGAGGGGGAGGGGTTGGGAAGCCAGGTGCCAGCTCAGGCCTTCCTCCCACCACAGCCCCAGAGACCTGGCAGCTCCCTCTGGAGGTGGAGCCGTGCACCGAACCCACCCTGAGCGCCTGCACCCAGATGGGGGGGGCCCCCTGCTCAGCACTGCAGCCCCACACAGAGCCTGGCTCGGGGGCCCTGCACGTGACCATCCTGTACAAGGGCCGGACAGTGCTGCAGCAGGTGGTCGGGCGCCCAAGCTGCGTGCTCCTGTACGGGCCACCGGACCCCGTGGCTCAGGCCCTGGCGCCACAGCTGGTGGCCTTCCCCAGCCCAGCGGAGCTCCCGGACCAGAAGCAGCTGCAGTACACGGAGAAGCTGCTGCAGCACGTGGCCCCGGGCCTGCAGCTCGACCTTCGGGGGTCTGAGCTGTGGGCCCGGCGTGGGGGCAAGTGCAAGGTCTACTGGGAGGTGGGCAGCCCCCTGGGCTCAGACAGCCCCTCTAGCCCCGCCCGCCTGCTGCAGAGGAACTGCGACACCCTCATCTTCGACTTTGGCACCTTCTTCAGAGGTCAGTGATGCGCCATCCTGGGGTTGATGTCCTCCCCACACCGCCCCGCCCCGCCCCTCACCAGAGCCACATCCTGCAGAGCTGGTGGAGTTCCGGGCTCGCCGGCGCCAGGGATCCCCACACTACACCATCTACCTGGGCTTTGGACAGGACCTGTCGGCCGGGAGGCCCAAGGAGAGGAGCCTGGTCCTGGTGAAGGTGAGGTGCAGGCCCCAGGCAGGGGAGGCCAGCTGCCCTAGTCCGCCCCGGCTCACTGTGCCCCCCCCCCCCCCCCCGCTGGAGCCCTGGCTGTGCCGCATGCACCTGGAGGGCGCCCAGCGCGAAGGTGCATCCTCCCTGGACAGCAGCAGCCTCGATCTCTGCCTGTCCAGTTTCAACAGTCTGTTTGAGGACCTGGAGCACTTCCTGATGGAGGTGGAGCAGGCGGCCTAGGGCAGCCCCCCCAGTGTAATAAAAAGGACCACGAATTGGTGCTGGCCTCCTGTTCTGGGGGAGCTCGGGGCAGGGTTATCTTCACAACGAAGAGACTCAGGCCACACACTTCAGAACTACGGGAGAGACTGGCCGTGCTGGGGCACCTGGGGCCTCCCCAGTGGCTGGTGTCCCTGGCCTTCAGAACCTGCGCACGGTGCTCTGCCTGCTGGAGGTGGCAGCACCGACCAGACACTGCAGCTGTAGCTGACAGGCCATCACCAGCAAAGATAGTGGGGTCACCTAAGTGAGACACAGGCAGCCCTTCTGCCCGTCAAGGTCCCCACTTTGGCAAAGGGCGCACTGTTCAGGCACTAAACCAGCTGACAAGTTTCTGAAGATAATTTGTTTTTGATAAATTAGAACACAATGAAACAGTGTATCTATAATATACATAAAAAAGTCCAATTTAAGTTGAACAGGACAGGTGCACAGACCACATGTGGCCACAGGAACCCTGAACACAGTGCTGGTGTCCCCAGAGTCTTCTGCTTTTGCCACTCCCAACAGCACTTCTGGGGACCCGGACGGCAGCCCCTAGGGCGCCGCGGATGGTGTGGCCTCAGCTCTCGGCGCCCTGGGCCGCAGGGTCCTCGCCGGCCTCCGGCCTCCGGCGCCTCCGCATGTGCCTGTACTTGCCCACATAGGCCTTCACCAAGTTTCCCACCTTCACGGGGTTAATCTCCCCGCTCTTGCTGTGGCAGATCTGGGGTGAGGGGAGGCACAATTACTCAGAGGCACTTTAGGGCCACCGAGGGTCCCACCAAGATGGCCAGACACCTCAGAGTGCCGCTGTCCTCTGCAGCAGCCTCGTTCACAAGTAACCAGGGCACTATCCGTCGTCCCCCCCCCTGCTCCAACCCCCTGGCGGTCTGCCTCAGTGGGATGGCACGGCCCTACCAGCCACCCACCTTCTGAACGGCCTTCCGGAGGATGTCCTTATACTCATCTTTGGTCACCTCCCTCTTCTGGTAGAAGGGCTTGATGGCCAGCTTCACCTCCTCCACTGCCCGCTCTTGCATGTGCAGCTTCTTCATGTACTAGGGGTGAGGACACACATGTGAGCGGCATGCACACAGAGGCCTAGAGGGCTCTTTGGTGACACAGTGCTTCCCACTGTCCTGCCTGGGCCACCCTGGAGGAAGGAGGGGCAGAACTCACCTCTTCATTCTTGGCCTTCTCTGTGGCTGGCCGGGGAGTGGCTGACCTCTCCTCTGAGTTGTTGGTGTCAGTGGTGTGCCCAGCCGGCTCTGAGGCTGTGGTCAGGCCGATGGGCACTAGCACTGGGGCCGGGCTTGGGGCCACCCCACAGCCAGCCGGGGGAAGGCTGCCCTGCAGGGTGAACTGGACCGCAGGCTGGCTGGCTGGTGCGTAGGGCAGAACACTTGCTGGCAGAGCCAGGGCGGGAAGCAGGTTGGGGCTATAAACCTGGGCACAGACACAGCCCGCTGGGTGCGGCTCCACGCTGGTGGCGCCCCCCATACCCCCTTGTGCACCATGAAGAGCCTCGGCGGGAAGGGCTGGTGCTGGGAGGCTGCCAGCCCGCACGGCCCGAGGGCAAGGTCACTCCCTCCAGCCCGCACCCACCTGAGACAGGTCAGCGTCGGGGAAGGCAGGCTCCGGAAGCCTGTGGCCAGGAGGCAGCTCAGGGAAGGCTGCCTGCCGGGTGTCCACCACAAGGCCCCCATCTTCAGGTCCCCAGGACTCTTCCTGGGGCTGCTGGGGCCTGTGAAGGGCCAGCCCTGCGGGCAACACAGGGTAGGTGAGTGCCTGCGGCCACGGCACTGGGGAAGGCCACTTCCTGGCCAGAAAGTTCCAGAGAAACATGCAGCAAGGACCACAGGTTGGGCCACAGCCGCCCCTGACCAGGGCCTGCAAGGCCAGTGCGACCAAACAAGCTCCCAGGGAGGTCCCAGGCCACCCGACAGGCTGTGGGGGCACCCCACTCACGCAGGCCTCTGTCCTCGGCCAGGGTGCTGCCTGCTGCCCCCTGCAGGTTCCAGGTGACCCTCTTCACTGGGGCTTTAGTCCGCAGCACAGCCATCTGACAGGGGCCTTCCTCCTGCCCCACCAGCGCCCCGCCTGTGGCCTGGCCTCCCAGGGAGCCAGGTGTCACGGCCATGGCCTGGTCCTGCCGAAAGGAGGCCTTCTCCTGGGGACCCTCTGCCCAGGGTGGGGGCTGCGCAGTATCTTCACTGCAGACTGGCGGCACCTCCCTCCTGAGTTCAGCCCCCGCCAGACTGGCGCCCGGCTGCGGGCCAGGGGTGGGCAGGCTGAGGCAGGGCAGGGCGCCCCGCTCCGGGGAGGAGTCGGTGCTCTCTGGGGAAGGCGGGGAGCTCATGTCGTCCAGCTGCGAGAGAACACCTTCACTCGAGAAGTCTTCGAAGACGTGTCCCGCCTCCACAGAGTCCCCATAGTCCAGGTCCTCGGGCGGACACTCAGCCGGCACCTCTGGGACCAGGGGGGCCTGTGAGGGGGGCTGGGGGGCCTCGGCCCCTTCTGGCCAGGCCCCCTCCCTTGGCAGCCTGGCTGGGTGCTCCCGGCCTAGCCCCAGCTCCTGGGGCGGGGGCGGTGAAGCCTCCTTCGCAGGCAACTTCCTCTCCGGGGAGTGGGGCCAAGGCCTCTTCTCTCGGGAACGCGGCTGCCGATGCTCCCGGGACCTGTGCTCCGTGCTGGGGGACCTGGGGGACCTAGACCTGTGCCTCCTCCTCTCCCGGGAGCCCCGTGCGTGTCGGGGCCTCTCACGGCTCCTTCCCCTGGGGGGGTGGAGCCTCCAGGCCCTCTCTAGGCTGCTGGGGGAAGAGCACCCCCTCCCCTGAGACCTAGACCCTGACCGCCGCTTCTTCTTCCTCCGACTCTCACGGTGTTCGTGGGAGGAGCTGCCGGGGCTGCCAGAACGGGACCTGGATCTCCGCCGGCCGCGGCCCCAGGAGTCCCGCTTCCTCTCCCTGCTCTTGTCCTTGACCTTCTTCCGCCTGGCTCGCTCGAGGCTGCTGGAACGGTCGCTGGAAGACCTCCGAGCCCTGACCTTGGGCCGGTGCTTCTTGGGGTGGTCCTCGCCCACCAGTGGTGACACGGACCTGGAGCTCCCGTCCCCAGAGCCTGAGCGGGTCCTCCTGTGCTCCAGGGCGGCAACCTGCTTCCTCTCGTCCTTCTTCCCGCCACGGGAGCTGGAAGTGGAGCGGGAGCGGGACCGCAGCTCCACGACCCTGTGGGTGGTCAGTGGCGGTGGGGCAGCCGGCTCTGTCACGGTCACGCAAGTCACCATCCGCTCTTCAGAGCCAAAGAAGGTGCTGCGGGACGGCTGGTCCTCGTCCTCCCAGGGCTCCAGCCGGTATGGGGATGGTCTCTGAGCCCGGGGGGCTGAGCCCGGGCCCCCGGCAGACCCCTCCTCCTCTTCGCCCAGCTCCTCAGTAGGCCCCTCACCCCGGAGCTTGCGTGCGCTGGCCGAAGGCCCCCAGGAGGGCTCGGGCTCCATCCCAAAGGCGGTCTCCACTGTGTAGGAGGTGACGCAGCGCACGGTCTGCGAGGGCGGAGTCCTGGGGCTGCCGACGGAGATGGTGCGGGTGATCTCCGAGGGCCGGAGGCCGGAGCCCCGGTGCTCGGGGCTGCTGCCTGCGGAGCTGGAGTCAGAGCCTGTGGGGTTGAAGGGGTCGTAGATCTCACTCTTGAGCTGCTTTGTCTTCCTGAGGGAGAAGAGGGGCGAGGGGTTCTCCTTCCGCTGCACCTTGTTCTCAACAGGCCGGAACGTGTGGCAGAAGCCGGGGTGGGCGAGTCTGCCGGCATGTGCCGTGTTCCCCGGAATGTTGATCCTGAAGCTCTCGAAGGTGGAGCTGCTGCCCTTGCCCCTGGAGGGTCCCAGTGGGGTGGGGGACTGGGCGCCGCCCCCAGAGTGCACACTGGGCTCCTGGGAGCCCCTGCCACGGGGCTCGCCCTCAGCCCGGGCGCCGAGGCCAGGCTGCCCAGGGCCCTCCCTGCCCGTTAGCCTGCTGATGCAGGAGCTGGGGATCTCAACAGGCTGCTCGCCCGTGGGGGCTGGGGCCGAGTCCGCCCGCCCACCGCCGTCCCTTCTTATCTTTGGTATCCGGGGGAGCTCAGAGATGTCTGCTCTCCTGGGAGCTGGTTTTGGGGCCTGTCCTGGCACTGTGCTCTTGGCCAGCAAGTCATAGCCACCGTTTGAGATCTTAGATGTGAACCTAAGAGGCACAGCGTGCTTGCCACTGCCGCCGCCTGCGTGGCGGTGGTCGGGCCGTTTCAGGCCCAGACTGCTCGAGTTCCACAGGTGCTGGGCCTGGCCCAACCGCGGGGTCTCCGAGGGGTCCAGTCTCACTGCAGCTCCTGGTGTGAGCACAGGAACGGGGGAGGGGGCTGGCCTGCCTTGGCAGTGCGACCCCAGGCTTCCCAGGCACCCTGGGCTTGGTGCCGGGGGCTGCAGGCCATCCCTGGGCCCAGGGCCTTCTCCCTCTCGGGACACGCCAGCTGAGGTCCTCGGAAAAGAGATGGGTGCTGAGAGACAGAAAGTGGACAGCTGTCAGGCCCTGCCCCTCTTCAGGAGTTCAAAGACTTGTTCAATCTCCACCCAAGGGCCTTTGTTTTTAAGGGTGCGTTTTCAGTCCCACCCGCCTGCTGTGCGGGCAGACGGCCCCACCAGCAGGTGCAGGGTGGTATTCTCGCCTGGGCCCAGCCCTCCCACGGGGGGGCGGGGGGGGGGTTGGGAGTACGCCCCCGCCCCCACCCCACCCATCAGTGGATGCCCAGTCCCATAGCCAGACTGGCCGCTACCCCCTCCAACCTGCACGAACAGAGTAAAGGGGCTCCAGGGCCGAGAACACAGGCGGCCACAGGCGGCCAAGGGGCCTGAGGCTCCATCACCCTCTAAACCATGTGCCTGTCACCTCTGCTCGGAGCACGGTGAAAAACTAACCGAGAAAAAGACCCGGGACGTGGCCCCTTCCTCTACATTTCCTAAGCGGAAAGCGCACACGTGTCTCCGGGGCAAGTGCCCCGGCGTCCGGCGTGGAGGCCGCCTCACCAGAGCGCCTGGCGCTGAGCGAGCCGTCCCGGTGGATGGTGACATCGGCGCCGTCCATCATCAGCAGGCTCTGGCTGGACAAGATGCTGCCCAGCAGGTCTGGGACAGGTGCCTCGTCCACCTCAGGCTCGGGCACCGCAGCAGGGACGCTCCTCCTGCAGCACAGACGGCCCTGCTGCTGTGGCCTCCATGCCCCAGCCCCATACGGGACAGGGGGAGTCCCACCCAGCAGCTCCCACGCAGGGAAAACGGTGGGCGGGGTGTGATCAGCGAATGGCACGAGAGGCCAGCACGGGCAGGTGGGCACCTCCTGACTTTGTGGCTTCAGGGACCCTTCTTCCCCAAAGACCCGGCCAACAGCGCACAGCAGCCTGCCCAGTGTAGCTGGCCAGCGGGCTCCACACACAGGCTGGGGCTGCCTGGTCGCCCCCACGCTGTTGCCCCCCACCAGGGAGCCCAGAGGTGAGGACTTGGGGGCAGGCTTGAGTCTTGGGGGCAGGGCACCACCCAGAACCGCACCCCTCGCTGCCCGACCCCAACACACCTGGAGAGCCCCATGGAGACAGGCCTGGCCACGGGCTGGTGGGACCGCAGGGCTGAGCGGGAGAGAACCCTCCTCTTGGTGCTTAGCGGGGAAGCAGGGCTGGCAGATGGCTCCTCACTGCTGCAGGGGGGGGTCCAAAGGGAGCAGGAGACCCGTGCCCAAAGGGCCCTTGTTCAACAGTGCCCAGCGGTACTGGCCAGGCCGGCCTCACACTCCTCTGCGTGGGGATGAGCATACGTGACCCCGACACACACCACCCGCCTGGGAAGGGCTGGGCTGGGAAGCATCTTCCTCGTCTCCCAAGTGGGGGGCGTGCCCACCGCCCACCTGAGGGAGGGAGGGAGCTGACAGCGCGCCCTCTGACTCTGCAGGTGCACCTGTCCCCTGGCAGTCACCTGTCAACAGGGTCCAGCTCAGAGGGATCTCCAAACAGAGAGAGGGGGGCAACCCCGATGTCTGCACGCATCAACCCCAGGGAGGGGTCCGCAGGCTTGTACACGGATGGGATGCAGGCCCCGCGGGTGGGCCCCCGGAGGCCCAGGGCCCGCGCAATGCGACAACGGGCTGTGCCTTCACCCTGACCACAGGAAACAAGCCGTCAGCGGAACTGAGGTCTGTGGCGAGCAAACTGCGGCCGTGCCCACCAGGGCCAGTGCCACTGGCTTCACCCCCAGAGCGGACGCTGCCAGACATGGAAGAGATGGGTCATCCACTTGGTGACCAATGTGACTGCCACCTGAGCAGCGGACACCACAGGCAGCACCCCCAGCACAGTGGTCCTGGGGAGCCCCAGCAGGCAGCCCGCACACTGCCCCCACTCTGGAGGGTGTCAGCCTTCGACTGACACCCAAACCTTCCGTTTCAAACTGAAATGCCTCTTCACGCCAGGCTGCACTGCCTGAGTTCACAACCACGAGTGCAGAGCCACACAGAGGTGAGGAGAACACGTGGCATCTGCGTTCACACGCCACAACACGCCCAGGTCCGCTCCGGGGCTGCACAGCGGTGACCCAGACACACGGGAGAGCGGCTCTTACAGGCCCTACGACCGGGGACTGGGCCCCCAGGGACGCCGTCGGGGTGAGACAGCGCTGTCCCTCAACCTGCCCCGGCGGCCCCTGCATCAGGGGACAGTCAGCAAGCCCCCGGACAAGTCAGGGGCCTGGCCTGGCCCCTGCCCCCCTCAGGTGTGAGGACTTGGGTTCCAGGACTGCCGCATGGCCCGTCAGGGCACCCGGACCCACCCCAGGTACTGGAGGGGCGTCTAGTGCGTCAGCAAAACACACAGAAGAGGAGCCACCGCAGGGCCCCCCACCTGCTGCCCTGCTACAGGGGAAACTGGCCTCACCTTTATCTTCTTCCCTTTTCTCTTCCTCACGCGGCCCTGGCGTCTCCTGGACCTCGTCCCGGAGCTCCTGCCTCTGGTGGCCGGGCGGGACCTCCTTCCCCTCACTTTGTTCCGTCTCCCTACGAAGAGGACATCGAGGGTCTGTGCCCCACTGTGCGTGCCCTCGGCGTCCCCTCCAGGGTGCGGCCACACTCTGCGGGACCCGGCCTGAGGACGACCATGTACAGGCATGGGGTCTTCAGTGGAAAAACAAGCCACAGATAAAAACCCCGCTGCCCAAACACAGCAAGGGCAGTACAACTCGAGCCCACTGCACTGTGTGTGCCCGCCTGAGAACCGGCACAGACGTCAGAGTAACTGAGTCGGAAAGAAGACCAAGTTAGAAGAATCAAACACTGACAGCCCAGCGCGGTGGTGAGGGACGAGGTTCTGAGGGGACGCCGTTCTGCCCACTGAGGGGTCCACAGAGAACTCTGCTGAGACTGGAGAACATGCGACTTCACGTGCATTTCCAGAGAGACACACCCTAACCCTGACCCTAGACTGCAAATGCAGCCGGGGTGCAGTCCTCACCAGCCACCTGGGGATTGCCACGGCCCGGCTCAGGGGATGGGCCAGCTGTCTGTGGGCCCGAACCCCCCGCACAGGGGCTCCGGGGAAGAGCGTGGGGCTGGCCCCACACGATGTCAGAGCCCACGCTGTCCCCACCCTGTGAGCTCACAAAGGTGCGGAACCCGTCCTGGTCCCACTGAGGAGCCGCCGTGCAGTGAGGTGGCCCTCAGGTCTGAGGAGCGGAGAGCCATGAGGCTGGAGCAGGTCAGTCCCCGTCACGATCCCAGTGTGTCCATGGATGGAGCTCTGATGCACCCTCACCCCCACCCCGGCAACTAGCTCACACAAGCCAATGAAACCCAACTCACACCCGGCCCTGTTTATCCAAATAAACTTGTTTAGATTCTGTGACAGCCCTGACCGGTGTGGCTCAGTGGGTTGAGTGTCATCCCTCAAACCAAAAGTCACCGGTTCAATTCTTGGTCAGGACACACGCCTGGGTTGCAGGCTGGTCCCTGCTTGGGGGTGTGCGAGAGGCAACTGATCGATGTTTCTCTCCCTGTCTTTCTGTCTTCCTTCCCCTCTATCTAAAAATAAATACGTACGTACATACAGAAGATAGTAGGTGCTCAAAAATTAAAAAAAAAAGAATAAAACCTTAAGAAAAATAAAATAAAATGAGATTGTAAGACATTTCCAACCCTTGTAGAACCTCCACCGCCGAGTGGCTGCCACCTTGGGGTTCGAAACAATTAGTGTTTGTTTTCACAAGTACCCCTCCGTTGTTGTAATTGTGGGTTTTAAAAAAAGGGGGTGTGCAGGGTGGAGGGGGGAATGGGACAACTGTAACGGCATAATCAATAAAATATATTAAAAAGAGACTCCCTCTCTTAGGAACATAAAGCAAGGCGGTGGCAGACAGAGACAATGCCGAGAAGGATGTGGCCGGAGGAAGGGCTGGGAGCAGAGCAGAGAGGGCCGCCCGGCCAGGAACGGGGCTCACAGGCCATCTCGGCAGCAAACCCCCCCCCACGCCGCCCGCCTCCGTGCACAGGCGCGAGTCCCGTCTGCAGCAGCTTCGCTGGCAAAGTGAACAGACAAAACAAAACAAAGGACGTGCCCCCCAGAGCCCCCCTTCCCCTCCGCACAGGTGAGGAGGGGCCAGCCTGGGCGGGCAGCGGCCGGAGTTTCACCCGGAGACTGCTCTCCGGCCACTGGGGGGCGCTAGCGGGTGGCCCGCGTCAGGACTGGGAGGTCTCCAGCCCACCGAAAAGGCCGAGGCTGCAAACAGCAGGAGGGCGAGCCCCACAGTGCCAGCTGCAACTCAGGTGTTGGTGTGGCCCCAGGACCAACGTCCTGCTTTGTCCACTGGAAAGACCACAACACCAAGCAATGGCTAGCAGGGCTCAGCCCATCCAAGCTCCCGCCCCTCCGGGGAGGGCACACAGGCAGCACGGCCACAGCCCCCACACCCGGGCTTACTGGCTTTCTTCCTGCGTCTGGTGGGGACCCGCGGGGTCACGGGGCGCTGATACACGGCGGTGCTCAGACCAGAGGCCACGGCTTCGATGGTCTCGTCCAGCAGAGGGGACACCAGGTACCGCGGGACATGCTGCGTAGCAGGAGGGGTAGGACTGGTGGGCAGGGGGCTGCCAGGCTCGAGCCCACACACCCGCCCCAGCCAGTGCCCCTGTGGGACAGACACGCACAGAGCCCCCGCCTGACCCCTCAGCTGGCATCGCCCGCCCTCTTGCTTCTAAGAGACCGAGTATAGGGGCTTCCCAAGGACAGGGGCCCAGCAGCACCTGTCTGGGCGAGAGGGAGACCCCCGCAAGACACAGGGGCAGGGCCAGTGCAGGGGGAGGAGGGCCAGGTAGGCTCGTGGAGCAAACAGGGCTCCGGAGCGGCGCAGCGGGGAGGCCGCAAAGCCAGGCAACTGTGCACGCCAAGCCACACAGGGCACAGGGGGCGGGGGCACAGGACATCGGGAAGAACTTCAGGAGTCTGCTCTGGGACCCGGTGGTGGCAGAGGCGTTTGTGGCCAGGGTGCCAGGCCCAGTGACCCGTCTCCTCCCCCAACCTGGTTGCACGTGCCGTGGGCAGACACTGGCGGCAAGGGACTGCTTGCCCTGAGGCCCCGTGTGGACCCCCAGACTCGGGTGGGGCGGGGGAGCCCACCTGGGTGTTCTGGGCCGTGGACATGCGGTTCCGGTCCACAGCGGCGCGAACGCGCTCGCTCTGCCGAGTCCGAGCAATGGCCCGAGTCCGCCCCGAGCGAGGCCGCAGCCGGCTGGGGGTGGGCACCACGTCCACCAGGAGCAGGGAGACCTCCTCCTCGGTCACAGAGTCCGCGTCTTGGGAGAAAAGAGGCCCTGGGCTGCTGTGCAGTCGGGACCCCGCCCCACCCAGGACCTGCCCCACCCCACGGAGACCCCAACCGGCCCACTCCGGGCAGCAGGGTGGCCCAAGGCGGCAGGACTACCTGTGGGAGGGGCGGCAGCTCCAGGGACAGCACATTCCGGACAGAACCACTCATCCACCGGCACCTCCTGCAGAGGGGGGTCCAGACACTCCATGTGGTACCTGTGGGGCAAAGGGTCTATCAGACAAGGGCCCTGGCCTCCCAGCCGAAAGCAGGGGCACCAGAGAGCAGGCACCCAGACACGCCCAAGACCTGAATGCTGCCTACGTCTGGGGGTGACTGGGGCGACGTGAGCTGGTGGAGCCGTCCCAGGATCCCAGTAGGGCTTGGCCCTGCTCTCCTGACCAGGCGCCAGGGGCCAGCGCAGGGGCCACCACTGCCCGGGACAGGGACCCAACCGCCCAGCAGCACACCCCCTGTCCACTGCGGGCACAGGGCCCACAGCCCTGCCAGCTCAGAGACCACCGCTCCCACGAGACAAAGAACTCCTGCCCGCCCCTTGGGGACAAACCCTGCCACATGGTCCTAGAGGTTCTGAGGTGTCCTGTCCCCTGGTGAATAAACTTTTCAACTTTAAAATCTTCAGAATTGACTGGTGCCTTGTCCCCTGCGGCAGTGAGAGAAGCTGGTGCTCTGTGTCCACAGGGGGCCTGTGGTTCTGTTTTTGAATGAGCCCCGGACGTGCCAGCTCCAAGCTAAAGGTGTGACTGTGGGAGCCCTCTGCGGACCACTCGCTGATGTCTGGGGGAGTCTGGGAGCCTGGGAGCCACAGCTCAGGCTGTGGGCAGGGCAGACTGGCAGGGTTGGTCTGTCGAACACTGAAAACACGTAACAGTAAAACCAACACACTCGACTTACGCTTTTACTTTAAAGTACTGAGAAAAAGTAAGGAAAGTGTAAAAATCCCCAGACGTTACCGTTGCAGTCACGAGGGTAAAAAACGGATCTCGGTGTGAAAGAACAGTGAAGAATTACAGCCTGGATTCAGAAGCTCAGGGACAGACCTCGGCTTCTCGACTAAAAGCTCTAATGACCTCTGCCGGGGCCGCCGGGGCCACAGAGGCCACCGGAAGGCACCGTTGGCAGCAGCAGCAGAGGTGGGGAGCGGGGGGAGCAGCAAAGACAGGGCTGGTGTGCAGGGCCTCGCGGGCCCATCTTCTCCTGCCAGCACACGCCATGTCCAGGGATCCCAGACCCTCCTTCGGAGAAAGGACATGTGTGAGCCTCTGGGAGCACGAAGCCACCCCTGGGTCCCCTGTCCCCAGGACACCCCATCACTCAGCTGCCTGCTCACACTCCATCAACAGACCACCCAGTGCTCGGCGAGCCGGCCTGCGCTGAGGGACCCCCAAAGGCAAAGATCCTCAGGTTTGGTGAACTGTCACAGAACCCAGCTCCAAGCTAAGCTCGTGAGAAAGGCGGGGGGGGGGGGGGGGGGGNGGGGGCGGGGCAAGGCATCCAGAGGGTGGGGGCGGAGCCTGAGGCAGGGCACCCTGGGGCAGACGGGGGCACCCAGGGCATGGCCTCCTGCTTCACAGCCCGAGCCCCAAAACTGCCGCGAGAGAAAGTTCTAGATCCACCCGCCTCCTTGCATCCTTTCACTAGGAGCCGGGGTCTGTGCCCCCAAAGCAACAGTTTTCAGAGGCACCTCACAGCAGACAAGTTCCCCAGCTGTGCAGGGAACCCTGCGGCAGTGTGAGGGGCTGTCCCAGAACCCCACCAGCCCCCCAGGCCGTGGTCTCCTGGCCCTCTCCAGTGTGTGGACACGGGATGCACGCCTCTGTGGACGGCCTCAGTCCACTTCTGGAGACAGGTGGAGGGACAAGCAGCGACAACAAGAGGGCCTGTTGGCTGCCGACCGAGACAGAACCCGTGGCACAGGTGGCAGCTGCCCACCAGTGGACAAGTGTGTGGCCTCTCACGGGGGCCACGAGGTGCAGCTCACTTGCTCACTTCCGGTGTGGCAGGGCCCCGGGGCACCTCTGCCTCTCGGGCTCCAGGATGGCTGTGCAGGGTGGCTGGCAGGCCCCACGCTTACCCAGCATCGCAGCTGTCACAGAGGAGCAGGCGGTCCTCCCGGTCACTGCGGCCACACACCTCACAGAAGGTCGGGTCCTCCTCCTCCTCCTCCCTGGCCCGTGCATTCTCCACCGGGATCTGCAGGCAGAAGGCACGCTGTCCACATGGCATACAGAGCCCAACCCAGAGCCTAGGCGGCCAGACTGCTTGCGGCTGAGCCCCATCAGCTTCCTAAGACCTCGGCGTGACTGCAGACTGGCCCAGAGGCTTGGGGTTAACAGGCGTAGGGTGACTTTAACAGGTGATTGGTGACCACCCCCAGGTCATTCCCGGGGAAGAAAAAAACTGACCCACCAGGACGAGGCCCTCGCAGAGGAGGCCGTGGGGACGGCAGGGCCCAAGGCTGCAGGGAGCCCAGCCCCACGCCCGCTGGCAACTGTGGGAACAGGAAGGCAGCAGCGCTGACCTCTGGACAACTGTCACGCAACCAAAGACACAGAAACACGGCTCCACATGCTACCGGTAACAGCTGTGCACCGAGAACCCTTCTCCCTCCCAGGTGTTCTCAGGGGCACAGTTCCTTAGCTGTAGCCCCATCACCTGCAAGGTCTGTGGACACGGCACACGCGCCCAGCACCAGAGCCCCAGCCAAGGGACGCTTCCCACAGTGGTCCACAACGCCCAGGGGACACGCCGGGACACGCCTGTGTCTGCCCTCTGGGGCCCCACAGGGACCTGGGGACCCTGCACTCGGCGCTGCCATGCAGCCCCGTCCACCTCAACCAGGAGTCTCGTGGACTCCGACCCCAGCACCTCCTGCCCCACACACTTCACTGGTAGAGAGCCAGGCAGCCTCGGCCCAGGCCTTGATGCAGGGCAGAACGCCTGCATCAGCAGAACCAAAGCTGCTGCCTGCAGCTCGGGCCTGCAAACACCCCAAGAGGACTCAGGCCTGGCAGTGATATGCTGGTGACGAGGCCCAGTCGGGCCCTGGCAGCTGTGTGCTCCTTGAAAACCACAGCAGGTCTGTGGCTCTGAGACACGCATGGCCTCGCCGGTCTAGGGCTCCTATCCCCGGCCCGTCTCCAGCAGTCTCGCTAATGCCTGTCACTGCCGTCAGAACATGTGTGGAGGCTCCTCCAAAAAGCAGGACAGGAGTCCAAAACCTGGTCCCCAGAGAACCGGCCTCCTCCCCAGGCCTGGGCTGCCCTTGAGCTGCCCTCTCTCCATGGCTGCCGGGACTCAGGAACAGCTCTGGGGTGCAGAGGCGGTGCGTGGGTGTGGAGAGGAGGCCCGGGAAACTGCCCCCAACAGCACCCACGATGCCCCCCGCCTCCCCCCAGAACGCAAGCACATAGCCGCGGGCAGGGAAGCACCTCCAGCCCCCAGCTCCCCGTGCACACCTGCAAGTGCCGTTTGGTGGACCCCTGGCCAGCATGTGAGCGGTACTCACTCGTGTCGGGGAAGCAGCTGTGAAAGCATGTCTCCCCACAACACGGGCCGTGTAGTGAACGGGGTAGTGGGGGCCCTGCCCAGTGACCACACTCACCTTCTTCAGGACTTTTCCACCAAACTGGGCTCGAATGCAAATGCAGCTAAACAGGGCTCGGTCCACTGGACAGGAGTTGGCATTCTGCGAGACAGAGGAACCCGTCAGCGCTGTGTGCATCACTCCCACTGGGAGCAGCGGAACCCATCAAACGCCTGTGTGCTGGAAACCGAACGCTTCCCACGTGCCCGGCCCCGCGCTGAGCTGTGCGGCGCCACCGTGAGGCAGAAACAGGAAGTGCTTCCTGGCGGCACACACACAGCACCCCCAGGGGCTGGCAGGGGCCTGGCCCCAGGGCCTCCACCTGTTTAAAGCCTTTGCCAGGGTCTCCACAAGACTGCCGGACGCCTCTCAGTGAACTCCGAGGGTTTCGCTCCTCAGTTCCACTGCAAATGTCTACTTGTCGCGTCTCAGCGCATCCCACAGGACCCCTTTGCTTTCAATCACCTCCCTGGGCATGGGTGCACGACCAAGTGCACTCACTTCACTGTGGGGTCTGGGACACACCCCGAGCAGCCACCACCCGAGCCCCTGCCCTTCGCCCAGGACCGGGGCACCTCTGACCCAGCCCGGCGCCCGTGGGGGTGACGGGGCGTCGCCTGCTCCCAGCCCCAGGGTGCTCACCGCAGGCGGACCGGTCAACCCACAGCAGCAGGGAAGCCCCAGGGCTGCTCTCCTTCCGTGGGAGCCGGGGCAGCTGTGCCATGCTGCCACCTCCTGGTGCCCTGTGACATGTGTCCCGTGACCCCCGAGGTCTGTCGGGCTCACTGTCCATTTGTCGCCCTCTCCCTTGACTGTCCCTGAGCCTTGGGAGCAGGGCACAGCCTGCCTGTACCCGAAGGCCACATGGACACCACGGGGGACACCTCCGTCCCAGGCCCCACACATGAACTGCACAGGGACACTCCCAAGCTGCTGGGGATGCGGGGAGCACAGCTGGGCACTGAGGCCCCACCGCCCCTGCCNGTCTGTCGGGCTCACTGTCCATTTGTCGCCCTCTCCCTTGACTGTCCCTGAGCCTTGGGAGCAGGGCCTCCCTCGCCTGCGCCCTCTCACTCCCGGTCGGGAGGCCCCTCGCGCCCTGCAGGCTGCCCGATCTGTCACACACGGCCTTACAGAAGAGCCCCCGCCCTGCAACCTGAAGTACCACTGTCTGTGGCACCCACGTCTCCAGGCCCACCATGTCCTGCGGCCCAGTTTCTGTCCCCGCACCCATTCCAAGAAGCGTCTTCCCCTCAGCTGATGAGCCATCCATTCCGGGAGGAGGCCGCTCCTGGGAGGGGAGGGGAGCCTGGGCCCCCAGGGGACCCTCTGCGGGGACCCTCGGAAGGTGGCCCTTCCTCACCGGCTCCCAACTCTCAGAAGAGCTCCCGGGCTGTCTTTTTGGACTCGCTTCTGAGCAACTAAATCCTTGCTGACCTGGCAGCCAGCCCCCAAGGACCCAGTGCCCCAGCAGCACCCACAGGGAGTGTGCCCTAGGGGGGCAGGGGCCCACTCCTGCCCCTCCAGGCAAGGGAAGATGTTGCCTGAGCAGAGCCCCCGGCGCCAACCCTGACCTGGGCTGCAGACCCGGGGCCACACTCGGGGCCACATGCCAGAGGCAAGGAAACACCTGAGGACACAGCCTGCCTGTACCCGAAGGCCACATGGACACCACGGGGGACACCTCCGTCCCAGGCCCCACACATGAACTGCACAGGGACACTCCCAAGCTGCTGGGGATGCGGGGAGCACAGCTGGGCACTGAGGCCCCACCGCCCCTGCCAGCTCCCACGATGCCGCCCAGCTCCGTGACTTCTGTGCCTGTGACGATGGGGTAGAAAGGAGAAAGGCAGAGGGGCAGTTCCTGAGGACAGTGGTCACCAGGGGGAGGGGGACAATGTGACTTCTCATTGTATGTGTCTACATCTTCAAGTTTTTCAGAAAAAGAACTTTAGAATGTGGGAGGTACCGCTTCCCGAGTCCACTGTGAAACACAGGCCTGTCTTTCGCAGGTGCCCTCAATGTGCTGCAGGCCCACCCGTCCCTGCAGGTCGTCCTGGGCACCGCTGCCATCTGCTCTCTGCGCCACACACGCCCCAGACTGAGACCAAAGTGTGCAGCCCTGCAGCCCCAACTCCTGCCCGCAGCACAGCCAGGCCCAGCAGGCCAGCCCCGGGTGCTCGCTGTCCCTGCTGTGCAGAAGGAGCCTCAGAGAGAGGGCCACCTCACCTTCGACCACTCCACGATGCAGTCCAGGCAGAAGTGGTGGGAGCAAGTCTCCGGCGTCCCCACAGCCTGGCCCCTGAATGTGTTGAGACAAATCGGGCAGCTCTCAGAGTCGTCATCAGAATGCCACTCGCCACCGGCCTCCAGCGGCCCCTGGGTGCTTGCTGCTGCCACTATCTCCACATCGTCGTCATCGTCATCAGTGGTGGCGCCTTCTGAACCTCGAAAGAGGACACGTGACCTCGTGAGCTGAGCGGTGGAGCCAGTGGCAGCAGCCACACTCAGCAGAGCAAGTCCCCACACTCCTCACTCAAGGGACAGCCCTGTCCGGCAGCCCCACCAAGCCTGACTTTCACAGGGCACCTCACCTAAAGCTGCTTCCAAGCTAAGGGCACACGGCAATGGATGAGCAGCCGCAGCAGCAAAAGACCCCGTCCTTGAGCAGAAGCAGACCCCAAGGGGCAGGGCAGCCAGGGCCAGACCACACCTCCCACAACCAGGTTAACTGGCCAGGCCAGCGGCCCCTGACCCCAATAGTGGCACCCACTCCTGACTCCTCCTCCAAACGCAGTCCCTACTTCCTTTCTCCACAGGAAGACAGCACAGGTGCAGAACCAGACAACTCGGCAGCCAGAGGCTCTGAGGCTGGGGCCACATCAGCAGAAGCACCAGGAGATGCTTCCAGCTGAACATGGCACCGTCACTTTGTTTTCCGTCCTCCCCAAACTCCTCTAAACAAAAGACACAGGTGCACACGGAGAGAGAACACACCTGTCCCAGAAGCGCCAGTCCAGTCCCTGGGAACACGGGTGGGACCAGAGCCCAGCGCCACAGCCTGGGCCCTGCTGTGCTGTGGCAGAGAAGCTACCAGGCGGCCCCGCCTTGTCGGGCGGGCTCTCCAGCAGTGCCGCTCACGGCCTGAGGCACGGCAGCTGGAGACCCACCGCCCTAGGGAGCTCAGGGCGATCCCTGCCCACTTGCCAGCCAGAAGACTGCAGCCCCACAGCAGGAGGGCGACAGCCCTGGGGGACTGCCTTCGGCCTCAGGTGGGAACCACAGCCCCAGGACACCTTGATGTCCGTGGGTAAGACTGAGCGGAGGACCAGCTGCCCGCACCTGGACCAAGACAGTGAGTTGCTCTTGGCTCCCACATCTGTAGCCATTTGTTACGTGGCAAGAGAAAACAAATAGAATGGGTTGTCCACAAAATTCTGGAAGATAAAAGTGGAAAGCAAGGCGACAAGTCGCTCTGTTCAGCTTCTCTCCTTTACTCATGGCCGGAGAGACAGCAGCAGGTGGAGGCCGGAGGCGCTGACCCTTCCGATGGAGCTCTGCACACTCAAGAGCTGAAGGGAAGGCAGAGGCCCAGCCACCTGAGGGCCAGCAGACCCTCTGCAGCACCTGGGACCACAGAGCAATACTCTGAGCCTTGCTGGCAGTGATGGCCAAGAGCAGGTGCACATGGGTTCTCGAGGCCTTGAGCACCTATCCCCCCACCCCCTTTCTCAGGTACTGCAGCACACAGGCCCCCACTGACGAGGGGCCAGCCTGGCTTGGCAGCTGCTGGTGGGCTGGAGCCCCAGTGCAGATGAGGGCAGGGTCTCCAAGCAGAGCACAGCGCCCACACCAGAAGGAGACGGAGTGAACTGGGGACAGGGGTCAAGGCTGATGGGAAGGGCTGCGCCCTAAGCAGACCAGACGCGAGTCACAGACACCCGTGCACACACCTGCAGGGCTGGGAGGGGCCGGGAGGGGTCCTACCACCTCCTCTTCTGTGGTTAGAGCCCCACCGACAACAACGCCCAACGCTGGAAGCTCAGCACAGTGCAGCACAAGTGATTTCCGCAACTAACACCAGGCAGGAGAAGCAGCAGGCCGGGCAGGAGTTCCCGTGGGTAGGGGGCCTGGCAAGTACTGGCCCTCTGGCACCCGACTGCACCCGACTGCCTGAGACTGGTCCTGGAGCAACCCGGGGTGCTCAGGAGAGTCTTCCAGACCCTGAGCCTCCCCTGCCCGTGGCACTCCTCACCCTCTGCATGCCAGGGCACCTTCCCCCCCTGCATGCATGGCTCTGGGCCAACCCTCCCCCCACAGCACTCGGCCCCCAGCCCCTACCCCCCCCCGCCCTTCAGACCCCGGCTGAGGCCTGGCTGTCTCGGGAACCTTCCCTCTCCACCCAGGTCCACCCCGAGTTCTCCCCCTTCCTGCGACCACCACTCACCCCTCTCCTGGCACCGCAACGGCTCCATCATGCCACTGTCTGTGCTGCCAGCGGGGGGCTCAGGATCAGCGAGGACCCCAGACGAGCTCCCACCCTCCCTCCGGCCCCTGACTCTGGATCGAACAGGCCCTCAAACATTTGCGTGAGGAGTGAACGGGCAGCACTTCACACACATCCACACCAGCGCCTGCGCCCGAGACCTGCGGCAGGGAGGCCTGCCGCCCCCCACAGCCTCGGGAAGCACGTGCGAGAGCCACGTCCCTGACCTGCACCCTCAGGCCGGGGTCTCGTGCCCCTGTTCAGAACTCAAACCTAACTGGAACAGCATGTCACCCACATACTCAGCCACAAACTCACACTGACAGACGCGGTGCCAATCCCGTTCCTTCATCAGCACTGTCCCAGACGCGAGGGGTTCCCTTCCTGGAACATTCTAATGCCAACAGCCACAGGAGCCCGAGGGCCTGTGACGACGGACGGCAGCAGGCCCCGCAGGGATGTGTGAGAGCCCAACTCCCATCTCGCGGCAGAGGGCCGAGCGTGCCCTCCTTCAGGGAGGTGACCAGAGCTGGACGGGGACCTTGCAGGCTGTGCCACAGCCAGGGTGGCTGGAAGGCACCACAGACCCACCCAGAGCTGAGCAGCCTGGCCCTCACATGGCACCATCACCCTTTCCAGCCACGGCACCCACACTGAAGTTCAAGGGCACATGCAGACATCAACCAACAGAGACGGGCTGGGAATTCCTCCTAGAGGCGTGTCCTGCACGTGTCTGCCCCCTCGGGTGTCCTGGGCAACAGAGCACGAGGGCGCACCGGCCAGAGCCGCTGAGTGGACCTGCCAGGGCCCGGGCCCGCAGGGCTGCCTCTCCCCGGAAATGGCCTGCCCCCACCGCTCTATGCTCCTGCCCACTGAACCCACTGTCCTCACCAGAGAACAGACCTGGTGTATCGTGTCATCAAACCAGAAGGAAGTATTCCAACAGAGTGAGGCATCGCCCCCCATGGTCGCCAACTACATGCTGCAGGGGACAGTCCCATGAGACCTGTTCTGCCAAGAAGCCTCACACCAGCTTTGCCTGCAGCCCCTCAGCTGGCTGGTGCAAGGAGGACAACGATGTCACTGAGAACTTTTTAGAACCAGTTGTCCCCTAACAGCAAGAAGGGACACTGGGCAGCTGCTCCCGTGGCAGCACTCTCACCAGATCCGTCGTTCAGGTCCCCCTCCTCGTCCTCTGCGTCAGTGCTGTCACTGAGCTCACTGCCTGCGTCCTCCTCGGAGTCCCCGCTGTCACCGTCCCCGCTCTCTCCTGGATGAGACAGGCAGACACCCAGGCCAGGGCAGTCAGCACCAAGGCCCGGAGGTGGGCAGAGGGAGGAGCCTCGGGGGAGCGGCGGGTGGCGGGCGGGGGGCAGGGGACCGGGGAATAGCGCACATACAGGAGAAGCAGAGCCTTCTGCTCTATTACATCTGTGTTGCTTCCATTAACAAGAAAGCAAAAGAATGCACCACTTCTACAACTTAAAAGCAAAAGGGTTTTGAAGACTGAAAGATACAGACACCATCTACGGAACCCAGCTCTCCCAGGGCCAGCACCCTGGTGGGGCCAGCGGGCCTTGAGCCCCCATACTTGGCTTGTGTGGGGGCGGGGGACACTCACCAGTACCGCCAGCCAGGGCAGCAGCACTGAGTGGCAGGTGTGCATCTGGCCCTGGGCTGCAGCCCGCAAGCTCGTCTAGGCTGTCGTCGTCCATCACTGGACATGGGGGTTCAATCTGAAAGAGACCAGAGGCGAGTGACCACCCGTGCTGCCAGACTGCAGAGCCCCTCAGAAAGAAAGGCAGTCACTCCTAGCCCATCTCACCGGTGACTGACACACATCCACCTGTAGGCTAGGGAGGCCAAGCTCTGACAGGTGACACACACGAAGCCACACAACGCTCTGCACACAAAGGAAGACTGCATCTTAGCTACTCGGCAATGTCCAGTCAGATCTGCACTCATAACAGACCTGGTTCAGCCTGGAGCTGGCAGGTTTCATTAGAATGCAGTGGTTTTTCAGGAGCTGAGGCAAAGCAGGGCTTCCAAGAGGGAAAGGTCACCAGGAAGGCCTGGGTGACAAGCAGGGCACTCTCCTGAGAGGTCCCTCTCCACCAAGGCTGGCCACCCTGGCCTCCGCTCACCTGATGCCCACTGGGGGGCTGTGTGCAACATCCACCCCCAAAACACCCTGGAGAGCACAAGGCCACAGGGCGCAGAGGTCAGGCTCTGCCTCCCAGCAGTCATGCCCACCCTGTCCTGGGTTTCTGATCTCCAACTGGGGACACCTGTCCTATCTATTCTGCAAGGCCACTGCACAGACAGCGGAAGACCTAGACAAATGACCTCATTTGTCTGCACCAGGGCCTCCAAGCCTGGTCCTCGTAAGGGTCCTTTCTTACTGGTGCCCCTCACCCATGCCCCAGTGTTACTGGTACCCGGAAACAGTGAGTTTATTGGGGCTTTTGTGGGGTTGCTAACTCACCAACCCGGTGCTCTCAAGTGAAGGAAACCAGACCCAGCCCCACTTGACCTAGGGTCCATGGCCCCAGTGCTCTGCGCCTCAGCATCGCTGCAGGGTCCTGCCCGTCCTGTACCCATGCCCAGGCCACACTCCTGCTGGGGATGCACAACCCACCGACGTGACAGGGCCGCTGCCCAACCACGAGCACGGCAGCTGTCCTGGAGGTGCAACGGGTGCACCGCCCAGGTAAGTCCTGTAACTCTCCGGCCACAGCTGGGACTGCTCCCACTGGACACAACGTAACCCTGGGACACCTGCCCCTACCGCACGCAGCACGGTGTCCTCTCTGCAGAAACGCAGCGGGTGTGCACGCACACGCAAGCCTGCCATGGGCCATGGAGGCTTCAGACACCAGGAATTGCAGGTCCCGAGGCTGCCTGGGCAACAGCAGTGTCCTCCCCAAGACTGCGCTCCCATCCACAAGGGCGAAGTTAGGGACAAATACCCCTGGCTCGTCCCCTGCTACGCTGAGACCAGCAACCACCTGTAAGGGGCAGTGGCAGGGCCTGCCTCAGAGGACACTAAGGCCACGATGGGGTCTGGCACAGGACGTTTGCCAGAAATGCCAGCTTGGGAATGTAGCTGAACCCAGAGTGCCTGCGCCTGGGGGCCAAGTCTGCAGGCTGAGCAGCCCTTCAGCACAGCTGCTGAGGATCACCGAAGTCGTCCTCGCCTCCCTGAACCAGGGTGAGGGAGCCCAGGCACTGAGGATGCACGCCCTTCCTGGGCCACCATACAACAGCCTGCCCCGGCAGCACCCAAGAAAGCACACAGGCGGCCTCCGAAAGTACTTTTTAGAACTAGTGCCTGTGCCAACACCAGGAAAAGACCAGTCAGGGCGCCCTCCAGCACACAGCTCCACCACACCTGCGCAGGCAGACTTGCAGCCCGACTCTGCCTGGAACCTAGTCCCTCTCACCTGCAGGCTGCCTTTGGGGTGGTGGTGGCACTTAGGGGTCTCCTGCTCAGCCTCCAGATCTGGGGGAACTAAGGGCGAACTAATTAAAGCTGAAAGAACTTTCCCTCTCTTCAAATTGAGGGACCCAAAGCACCCACAATTCCAACCACTGCTAAGGAATCGGCTCTGGTGCAGCGGCTGCAGCGTGCCAGGCCCAGGGCCAGCCTGCCGGCCCACTTGGTTCACTGTCTGCCACAGCGGCTGCAAGACTGAAACCAAAGGGCTGCAGACATCAGAAAGCTGGGACAGGCAGGAGGTCTGCTGAGGGCAAACGCCAGACCCTCCCACCAGGGCTCCGCCACTGGGCAGGTGCAGGGAGCGCGCCAGATGGGGCCAGCGACTGTTATCCTGACTCAGTCTTCTCGCGGTAGGTCCAGGGAGAGGGAAGGCGTGCCAAATCCCAAGTCAAACGGCACCTGAGCCTCAAGCTCTGTCCCGGAGACCACTGGCCGCATTGTGGCTCACCAGGCAGGTTACCTACCATTCGGCCGCTGTACGAACCAGTCGCTGCGTGGCAAGGGCAAGCTACTCAACCCCTCTGAGCTCAAGGCTGCCGTAAGTCCACCTGATTTAATGACCAGAAATCCACCCCTCACCCACACGGGCCTGTACAAACGCGGACGAAGCAATGTGCACAGAGAGCTAGAAACGACTCAGCGAAAGGTCACACCTCGCTCACACAGGGGAGGCAACAGCGCGAGGGGCGGGGTGTCACGGCAAAAGCGGGTGAGCTCCCCGGAGCAGGAACAGGAAGGCGGCCATTCCGGAAACGCGCCCGCGGGCCGAGGGACCTCCCCAGCCTCGGCACGAGGCCTCCGCACGCTGGCTCGGAGTCCCTACGGCCGCCGCCCGCGCGCCCGCCTGGAGCCAGCGCAGCGCAGGCCTCGCTCCGCCGGGCAGGCCACAGACAAAGCGCGCGACGCCTGGAGGTGGCCCGGGCGAGCGGGACGCGACGGGGACCCCGGGCCGGCGGAGACCCCGCACGTACCCGGGAACCTCGTGCCCCGCCGGCGGTTCCAAGGCGCTCGTCGCCGCTCAAGCAAGAGCAACGACTAGGCCCTGCTGCTGCTGCCGCCGTGCGCTCCTCGACCCGGAAGTGCACTGAGCCGGCTTCCGGGACTCTTCAGCCCCGCCTGTTGGCGGGAACCACTGGGATGAGGAGAGGAAGAGAGGCCTGAAGCGGAGGACGACGCCGTTCCCCGCGGTCCGGAGTATGGAGGCGCTGGGAACACTGTTCCGTCCCGGACGAAAATGCAGCAGACCGGTGTTCTGAGGGAATTTGTGGTGTCTCAACCCCCCGCCGGTGTGCTGTACAAGGTCGTCCCCCCGCGCGGAGCTGGTGCAGTCCGACCCTCCGCCCGCCGCCCAGGGCGAATGGGAGCGGCCTTGGGGCACACCTGGGCCCCGCCCCGCGCCCAGCCCAGCCCCACCCCCGAGGGCGAGGCCCCGCCCCCGAGCGCTCGCGGCCCTTAGACGGCCGGAGAGCCCCTGGAGAGCGGCCCGAGGGTGGGCTTGGGAGCTGCAGCTTAAGGCCGTCCGTTCACTCGTGGACCAAGTAGCGATGTGGGCGGCTTCTCCAAAAGCGGGGCGCCGCGAGTCCCGCGCGGTCCACATCCAGAGCTCAGGGAATCGCATAGCGTGTGACCAGCTGACTAGTACTGCGATAGATAAGCGGGGTGGGAACCGGGCGCACGTGGGTGATGAGGACGGACCTAGCAAAGACCGAAGGCTGAGAGCGCGGACAGGAGCAGCGCGGACAGCAGAAGGGAGCCGGCGGGGCTGGGCCAGCGCGGGCCGTGGCCAGAGGGCCCGCGGTGAGCGCCTGGATCCGGGGCGCTGGGGGGTCTCAGCCAGATGACACGAGATCATAGGATCCCCTGGGCGGCCGCGTGGGAGCACACTGGAGCCGCCAGGGCGGACCCCGGAAGACCCGCCAGCAGGCCGCTTCCGCGACCCCCCGTTCAGTGACCCTCGTGGCCCAGGTCAAGATGGGAGCCGTGCCCATAGGAGGTCCTCCCAGAACCTGAGACACACATTTGGGACATCCTGGAAGAGACTTTGAATGGACAGCTGAAGACCAGAGTTGGGCAAACGCGCCACTGTAGATAAAAATGTTCCGCCATTGGGAGGTGGGGCGGAATAGCAGAGGACCAAGGCCTGAACCCCAGGCCACATGTGTACGGAGATCCGGAACCTACAAAGGAGACCAGGAAGGAGCACCAGGGTTGGGGCTGGAGGAGGAACCAGGAGAGGGGCTTCCAGGAGCCAGTGGAAGAAAGCACAGCAAGGAGAAGGCCTGGGTGGAGCCAAGGCCACTGGGGACCTTCAGGACAGTGGCCCTGGGGGTGGGGGAGTGAGGTGAGTAGCCAGGCAGCAAGCACCAACAAGCCTTCGCTGCACAGTTAGTGACTCTGGCCCAGGAAGGCACAAGTGGAGGTAGCTGAGGAGTGAGTCCAGTGTGTTGGCAGGCGGGTGTGCTGATTCACGTTTTCTGTTTACATGGGGGAGGAGAGTGTGCTTCCGGGGTCTGCAAAGGACTCTGCACGAAGGAAGAGGGGAAGATGCCAGGGAGGCGGGGGACTCCACGGTGAACCTTCTCTGTGGACTGGAGGGGTTAGGTCTGAAGAGTACCCTCTTCAGAGGGCACAGCACAAAGCCTCTTGGGTGTCACTCAGGCCAGGTACGTGAACCCAGGTACTTGGGCTCCAAGCATATTGGTCATTTGACCCCCAGGAGGGTTTCTTAACCTCTCTGTGCCTCAGTGTCCTTGGCCACAAAATCGGGGTGTTGAGGGCCAGAAGGGTCAGTATAGGGACAGTGCTTCTGGTCGAGTAGGGTCCAGCCTGGAAAACCCCCTGCACAGGCCCCCCTGGCCCCAACTCGGCGCTTGAAATGTGCCGGCCCTGTACACACTCATGCCTACCTGCCGAAGACTATGACATATAAGGACGCTGCCCAGGAGAGTGTTCCAAATGAGGCGCTGGGGCTTCCTGCCAAAGCTCCTGGGAAGGAACTAGACCAGCAGCTTATGATCAACTTGGAGTGCGCTTGGAGGGGGGCCAGCCCCTCCCACTTCATTGGCAGCTGCTCCTGGGGGCTGC
Organism: Sturnira hondurensis; assembly: GCF_014824575.4. Lineage (NCBI taxonomy): Eukaryota > Metazoa > Chordata > Mammalia > Chiroptera > Phyllostomidae > Sturnira > Sturnira hondurensis. Next base: position 147,491 of record NW_028097956.1, on the reverse strand, counting down.
TGGGAAATTGTCACAATAAATACATGAAACCACGATGAGATGCAAAGAACACTGCCCTAGCCGGCATCCTTGGGCAGTGTGTGCCAGCCTGTGCTCCGATGGGAGACATCCCCAGGAAACTGCCCGGAGCCACTGGCCTGGGCTCCACCTGAGCACAGGTGGTGCCCCTAAGAACACAGACATGTATCTGTGCCTCCCATATACTGATGCCCCCACAGGCTGACACAGATGACCTATCTTCCCCCACCCCGGGGGCACCTTCCACCTACACCCCCATCAGCACTATCACCTCTGGCGCTCCCTGACCAGCCACCCACCTGCCGCCTTTCACAGGCCAGTGCCAACAAGGATGCAGTGTGCACCCTGCCCACTTGCCCCTCATAGACCTGCACCGGAAGCCTTTGAGGTGTTCACAGTGTGCCCTGGCCACCTCTGCTCCTGCTCCCCACAGGCACAGGCAGGCAGCTGTCCTGAGCACAGGGGGTAGAGCCGGGCTGGGAGCTTCTTTGGTTCTCTGTAGCCCAGGCCAGGCCTTCCCTGTCACCAGACCTGCACACACTCACAGGCCCAGAACTGGAGAAGGGCGGAGTTCCCTGACTCTGGAGCCTCTGTGCTGGGGTCGCCGCAGCAGGTGACCTAAAACGACAGACGTCCAAAGTCAAGGTTGGTAGGGTCATGCGCCCTTTAAAATATGTAAGGAGGTGACAAGAGTTCTTTCACATCCTAATAATGTTTTACATATATGCATAGTAATTTGGAAAAAATAAAACACTAAGGAAAAAAATCTGTGAGGAGAGTCCTGTCTTGCCTTTCCTGGGTCTTGGTGCTTCAGGCTTCCTTGGCTTGTGGCAGAATCACCCCAGTCCCCACCTCTGTCCTCACGGGGCCTTCTCCCTGCATTTCTGTGTCTGTCGTCTGTCTGTCAGAAGTACAGGTGCCCTGGGGTTTCCGGCCTGCCCAGGTAACCTAGGGTGATCTCTTCTCAAGACCCTTAACTTGATCACATTTGCAAAGACCCCTTTTTCAAGTAAGGTCATGAATCTAGCTTTTCTTTTTAAAGATTTTATTTATTTTATAGAGAGGAGAGGGAGAGAAACGTCAGTCGGTTGCCTCTCACCTCCCACAAGCTGGCCCACAACCCGGGCGTGTTCCCTGACTGGGAATCAAACCGGCGACCTTTTGGTTCACAGGCTGAACCAAATCCACTGAGGCACACCTGCCAGAGCCGAATATATCCTTTTGAGGGACCACCCTTGAGTCCACTACAGAGGGTGGAAAGGGGTGTATTTGGAGCTGCCAGGACTGGGGACACAGCTGGGCGTTGTACCAGCAGGGCAAAACAGGACCTGGGAGTCAGCCTGGGTTCTGGCCTCTGCATGTCCCCGAGTCCCAGACTTCTACCCTGCAAACCCCAGCCATGCCCTGTCCTGAAGCAGTGGGCTGGCTCAGGGACCCACACGACCCAGGCCTTGATGACCCCTCAACTTCTGACCGGTGGAGCCCAGCCACTCCTCACTCCGCGCTCCTTCTTCACCCACAGGTGCCACACCCCACCATTCCCTGCACCCAACTTCACACTCCTGAAGTTCCAGGCAGGGGCAGATGCCTCCCTGGAGCCACAGCAGGAAGCCACCAGGTGCCAGTTCTGAAGGAAGAGGTGAAATGACCTTGATGATGGGGAGGGCGCAGGAGGGGCCCGCGCTGGGTTCACAGCAACAGGTGGGCTCCAGCCCCGGCTTGTGTGGGCTGCAGGTGAGTCGCGGGCTGGGGAGGAGCAGGAGCTTAGTGGAGGGAGGGAGGGCTGAAGGAGGGTGGCCAGGGGACCAGGGCGGCTGGGGCTCTGGCCCTGGGGCAAGGACTATGGTGACAGGGGGCGAGCTGCCTAGAGTCGAGCCAGTGGAGTCACCAGGGAGGGCCAGGCTCTGAGGCCGGCGCCAGATACTGGTTGATTTGAGGGAGGTGGGGTAAGGGGGAGCTTTTTCTGACCTCGGAGGAGACACAAAAGGCTTATGAGGACCCCTGTGCCAGGATAAAAGGGAGAGCAGGCACCCCTCTGCCTAATTAGGGGTCTGGATGACCTGATTCTGCCTCAGGGTTCCCCTCAGCCAGGGAGGCGGAAGAGGGGTGTGGAGAGAAGGGGGCTAGTGCCGAATGTCCCTTGGCTGCCTGCCACCTTGGGGGCTCCACCCCGGAGTCAGTAACTCCGGGGCTGAAACAGTGAGCTCCCTTGATTTATACCTTTTCAGTTCTCGGACAGGACCGGGCAACACCGCAGGGAGACCCACCAGGGCCCTGCACCCGCGCTCCGGCTCGGACTCCGAACCTCTCGTGGTGACAGATCCCACAGGAGGGATCTACGTCGTCCAGGGCCAGCCCGCGGGGGTTGCGGGGCAAAGCAGACGGAGCCGAAAGCTCCCACCCCGCTCTGCCCCGCCAGCCAGACAGCCCCGGGGTGGGCGCGAGCGGAGTGGGCTCTACGTGCGTCCCCAGGCCGAGGCCCCTCCTCGGTCCTGGCCCGGGCTACGTGCGCGGAGTCCCGCGAGTTCCCTCGGAGGCTCCAGCCCCCGCGCGGCGGGCGGGAGAACAGCGCCTCGGGCCGTACCACCCGGCCAGACCCGCGGGGGAGCCGCCCGCGAGGCGGTAGCCAGGCGCCCCAGGCCCCGCCCGGCAGGTGGCGGCCCCGCCCAGAGGCCGACGTGCGGAAAAGAACGCGCCGGCCGCGCCCGCAACGGGCCGCGCGGCGGTGGGCGTGGCGTCCGCACCCCCCTCCCGCCCACTGGCTGCCGCGCGGCAGGGCGGACCCAGCCAGGCCGACAATTGGCTGCGGTGCTCTCATATTTGCATAGGGGTTGGGCGCTGGACGCGGGCTCCAGGCCTTGGGGGCGCGGGGGGCCACCGCCGAAGTTGGGCCGAGGGCCGGCGACGGTGCCGCGCCGGGATCGCAGGTGACGCCCTAGGGGTCCCAGGCCCGCGGGTGGGGGCGCACCCCTGAGGCCGCCCTCCCCTGACGGCTGCAGGGGCTTGGACGCCCAAGTTGGAGGCGAAGGAGGGGGTCGGGGTGCTGGACGACCCCTCCGCCTGCCCGGCGGTCCCTCCAGGCGCAGGGCAGCCACTGCCCACTGCACACTGCGCTGCTCCGGACCCACTGTGCGTGTGACAGCGGCTGATCTGTTCCTGGGCAGCGCGACCTCCCCGGCCCCTCTATGGACCCTGCTCTTTCGGCCAGGGGTGGCCACAACGGGCAGGGAGAGGCCACACCGCTCGGAGGGGGCGCACCAAGGGGGAGGGGCAGGGCGCCCCTATGGAAGGGTCTGCTTTTTTGCGCCCAGCAGACACCCAGGGGGATGGGAGGTGAAGAAGGGACATAGAGAGGGCTCAGATTTTACCAGGTGCCCTCTGGGAGGGAACTTTGTTTTCCTTGTGTGTGTCAGGGTGCCAGGTTGCGTGGCGTTCCTGGGACGGTCTCTGGATGTCGCCAAGTGGAGAGCAGCCCTGGGCAAGTGTGGACTGGAGCCTCCAGAACCAACCTCCTGAGGGCCACCTCTGGGAACTTTCTTAAGGAGAACATTGACAGATTTGGCTTTTCTGTGCATTTCTGCCAGTGTGGCAAGGTCACGAAGGGAGTGAGGACCGCCCGGCCCCATCTGTGGTGCCCAGCAACATACCCCTCCAAGAAGCTGGTGGCACTGGCCCAGTCACGGACCTGGCCACTGGGCCTGCCTTCTCTGCTGGGTGCTCTCAAGTCCACTGTGAAAATCTGCTGGGCGTGGAGTGTGCACAGAGCAGCCTCCAGGCCTGCAGGTGCCTGGATGCCTGCAGTCTGCTGTTGTGGGAGGGGCTCGAGAGATTTGCATGGACTTGGACTTCCCTTGGAATGACCCTGTCCTGATGGTCACTGTGGTGTCACACCCAGCAGGTTTGGTAGGGCCAGGTTCTGCCTGTGACAGGGAAGCTGTGGTGGCCTTGAGGTGGAGAACCAGAGGAGCTGATCTACCACCACTGGGCTGCGACTTTCTGTGGGCCACCCTTGGTGAACCCAGGTGTTCTCAGCCAGTTCTAGAGGGCGCTTTTGTGCTGGGGGTGGGAAGGAACTCTGAGATCAGTGGGGGTCCCAGTGCTATGGCCCAACACAGCCTGGCCCTGAAGGGCAACAATGACCAGTGGCCATGGCTGCCCCATCCCACGCGGCAACCAGGGTCCTGCCTCAGCTCCCTGGGGGGCTAGCCCTGCCTGGCTTGGTCCTGCCCTGCTGTGAACAACGTCTAGGGGGAGCAGGGCTTTTCCTCACCTCAGCACAGCTCCCATCGATTTCAATGTGCAATTTAAAACTGGAAAGTAAACTTTGCAGTCACTCAAAGATTTGCTTAGTGATCTGAAGCCCCTCTGGCAACACGGTGGGGTGGGATTGTGTGCATCCGGAGCAGCCACATAAGAAGGCTCTGCCCTGGTTCCCAGCTCGGCCCTCTTCGCCACCTTGACTGCTGGACCACTTTGAACCCCCAGCAAAGTGGGCCCCTAAGCTTGCTCAGAGCCAGGAGCGGACCAGGGACAAGCCCCTGGTGGTGGCTTCAGAAGGAACAGGTGTCCCTTGGAAACAGGCACAGGAGACCACATGCCTGTGAGCTCTGTCAGCTCTGTGCCTGCCTTCCACTGGGGACTGGGGAAGTCAGTGAAGAAGCTCATGACACTGGCGAAGGTGGGCACTAGTTCCACCGGCCCTGGGCTGTGCAGAGTGGTCCCTGGGTGGCACCTGGCTTTGCCCCTGCCAGCCTGTGCACTCTGTGGCTCAGGGCTGGTGCTGCGGTCCACCCAGCCTCCCCGTGTGGCTGGGGCAGCAGGGGAAGAGAGCAGGCCCTGGAAACCTGTTGGTGGGCGGTGCCCAGAGCGCCTAGCCTTCCACCTGGGATGCAGGCCCCTCTGCCTCTCCAGTCCAGGCTACACTCACGTGACCTTGTCCTCAGACCTGCCTGGAGCCACAGGCTGAGACAGGCAGCTGTGAGCTGGGTAGCAGGCTCACGAGGCAGTGCAGACAGCTGTGTGGCTGGACTGAGAGCTTCACGGAGAAGAAACCGGGCTGGGACGCCCTGACACCAAGCTTGGAAGCCTCCTTCTGCCACTTGGCCTGTCCAGCCACTCCCCATCTGTGCTCCATTTCCACAGGAAGTCCCCCATCCAGGCGACCCTCCACAAGCTGGGTGCTTGGCTCCCTTGCTCCTCACGCTTAGGACTCCACGGCCCCTGTGGTCTGCCCCAAAGGAAGTGGGGAGCACCAGGCCTGACGCCACCCCAAAACTCAGCACAAAGGCCCTATGATAGAGGATGTCCCCATGCGGCTCCCCAATACCACCCACAGCTGCACTCCAGGCTTGGAGCACCCCAAATTTTGGCCATCACAACGGTCTCCCATCTCTGCCACAGCCCTCAGAGTGGGGAGCCTGGGGCCCTGCCCAGGACAGGACTGACTTGCCTGCTTGCCCTGATTTTAAGGCTGCAGGCTCCCAGCAGAGGCTTCATACCCACCCAGGCAGCCAAGCTGGGTGTCGGAGGGCAGGGTGGCCACACCCTCACTGGGCCACAAAGCTCCCTGGACCTGAACCACCCAAGAATCTGGGGACCCGCCCCCACGAGCTCTCAGACTCAGTCAACCTGACAGGCAGGTCTGGCACGTCTGAGAGTCCTCATATCCAGGAGCCACCCTAGAGTGGGTGGCAGTTCCTCCTGCAGGTGAGGCGCGGGCCAAGTGGGAGAAGGTCACATAAAACCTTCGTCAGGAAGGAGGCTTCTTCAGGCTGCAGACTGTCCAGCTCCAACACCAGGCTCAGGCTGCAGAGAGCCCCTGAGGGTGGGAGGCATAGCAGCCGGAAATACAAGGCCCTGGACGCCCTGGCCTTGGACCCAAGTAACCACTGACCTTGGGAGACCAGTTCTCAAGAACCCTGGCTGTGGCCAGCCCCTGGCAGCTTGGGGTCCTCCCCAGGGACCTGGGTGGAATTTCAATTGTTAGAGTCCACAGACCATGCCTAGTGCCACTTCAGGAGGTTTATTGAGGTTTCAGTGTTGTGGTAGGGGATGCAGCATGCACACACGTGTGTACACATACATACATATGTACTAAAGGATACTTTCCACACACAAGCACATCCCTACAGACTGAACACAGCGCCTGTCCCCAACAAGGAGCTATGGCCAGCACGTTCTGAGCTGGCCATGCCCCAAGCTTCTCCAGGGGGCTTGGAAGACTTGGCAAGCACCAGGATGAGAGTCCTCAGCCTCCCCTGCCCCCTGCCGCAGAAACTTAGGATCCTAAGGTGTTCTGTCTCTGACCCAGGGCACAGGGCTTCCAATGGCATGGAGGTATGAGTCTACTATGGCCGCCAACGTTTCTTCTGTTGTCCAGCCTGGGCTGACCTCGGCGGCCCTTGCTTGTGTCATCAGAGCCCAGGACAGGGCTGGCAGTGGACACTCACTGGGGGCAGATGCTGCTACCTCCAGTTCTGCCTCATGGGGGCAACTGTGGAGAGGGCACAGGCTGAAGGGGCTGAGGGCTCACAGGAGGACCTCATCCCACCCAAAGTTGGGGAGACAGACATACCCTCTGGACTCAGGCCGGACACTAGAGCAGGACTCCGGGGGGCTCCCGGGAGGGGCTTTCCTCTGGCTGGAGGCATGAGGTCCTGTGGGGAAAGCCAGTCAGCTTGGGGCTGGGCTGGGCACCCCCATGGCCCCACCTGCCTTGGGACCACTCTGACCTGCACGCCAGGGGCAGCCCCGGTCTGCTGGATGAACTGCTGCAGGTTACACTGGCGCAGCTCCCGGTTCAGCTCCTCAAGCTCCTGGGCCTGGGCCTGGGGCACATGGGACCCTCAGGGGGCACAGCCACTGGGCTCCAGGACCCTCCCTAGTCTGACCCTGAGGCCAACCCCCAAGTCCACCGAGGCAGCGCTGCCGGTCCCGTGATCTCACCTGGAGGGCCTGCTCTGCAGCCTCCAGAGCCTTGCTCACCAGGGCCAGGCTGCCCTGCACCTCCACACTCTGCAGTTCCTGGGCAGCCAGGTCCTGGCGCAGACGCTCGGTGGCAGATGCTGTGGGCGAAGGGGGCCCAGGGGCCTCTGTGGCCAGCTGTAGCTTGGCCTCCAGTGCACGAGCCTGGGCATCTAGGGCCTGCAGTCGGGCAGCATGCTCAGCAGTGGCCTCGCTCAGCGCCTGCAGCCGTGCCTGGCCCTCCCTCTCCCGTGCCTGCTCCCGCCGCAGCTCCTGCTCCCAGAAGGCCTCCTGGCCCAGCTCCGCTGCGTTCCTTTGCACCCTTCGCTCCAGGTCCTGCAGGTCTTCACAGCAGCCTGGCATTGGTGCTACAGAGGCCACAGAGGCCTCAGGCAGTGCTGCGCTGGAGGCCAGCCTGGGGCAACCCAGGCTGAACATCAGTCCTTTGTGGGACTCACGGCCCGGTGCTGGCCTTGGTTTTGAGGGAAGGCTGGCGCGGATTGGGCAGCGCTCAGGGGGTGGGCAGCTGTCGGAGGAAGGCCTCCCAGTAAGGCTAGGCCCTGTCCGCCTCAGGACAAACTGGACATCACTGGCAAACTGTCCGCAGGTAGCCTGAGCTCCCACTGGACACTCCTGGGGCAGCAGCTGCCGTTCCTTCTCCCTGAGACGCTGCACGAGCACAAAGCGGCCTGTCTGGCCTGCAGGGGGAGAGGGGTCAGCCTGTATCCCCCGCCCTGTCTGCCTAACTGGGGGAGGGCCCGAGGGGCAGCAACCACCCCACCCTCCTTGGGGGAAGACAGGGCCAGAGGGCCAGGACCCACCCCAGGTCCACCTGTTGGGCCTGTCAGTCCCTGAGAAGACTCACCTATGGCTTGAGCTAGTGCGATGACCACTTCTTGACAGGTCGTCTGCTCCGAGACCCCACAGACCACTCGCTGGATGCCGTCCACCCACACCTTCAGTTCCATTGCCGCAGGCCCAGGGAGCATATCCCTGTCCTGCAGGTTAAGGCCACAGGGTCAAGCCCTGCTTGGCCCTCCTCTGCTGGCTCCTCCTGGCCTGTGCCTTACCCCCAGAACTGGTTTAGGGCTGCCGCCTTGCTCTCCGGTGCCCAGCCCTACCCGCAGGCCACACATTCCTGGGGTGGGGGTAGTCAAGACCAGCCCCCCAAAGGGGGAAGTAATCTGCCTTCGCGGAGCACTTGCAGGCTTCCCCCCCCCCCCACTTCCCAGCCTCCTCTCGCCCCGCCCCTCTCCCGGAGAATCATTAACCAGATGCAGGACTTCCTGCCCCCACCTCGCCCCAGTCACCTGGCACGAGAACAGTGCCCCTCCCGCAAGGCGCAGTCCCCAGTCACCTAAGGGCTCCCGTCCGCAAACTTGGCAACTCGCTGCCATGGGAACGCACCCTTCCCCGTGACTCACACCTCGGCCCTCAGAACCCACGGAGCCTGGCGCAAGCAGCCCCCTTCCACTCCCGCCGATCGCAGTGCTCGCCCGGGAGGCCGCCTTGCCCTCAGCGGGGCGGGTGCAGGTGCGGTGCGGCCCCCCACAGCCTGCCCGTCTGCTGTGCCTCCGAGTTGCCGCTCGCGCCTGCCAGAGGCCGCACTCGCACTCAGGAGGCTTCGGGGCCCCCCGCGGCTCACCTGGGTGCCCGCCGGCCTCGGAGACCAAGACTCGAACCGGTTCCTTCCCAGCGTCCAGCTCCCTGCGCCGCCGCAACCTGCCGCCTCCAGCGCGGCGGGAGCGCCCCTGTCTACCACCCATTGGCTCGCCGCCCGAGCGCCCAGCCCCGCCCTTCAGGTCTCCATTGGCTTCTAGATGCGCCCTGCCCACCTAGAGCACACGCCCATTGGTCACCTTCGTTGAGCCCCGCCTCCATTCATTGGCTCCCCGCCGCCCCGCCCCCCGGCGAGACGCAGGTGTGGGCGGGGCCAAGCGGCGCGGATGGGCCGGTGCTGTCTCGGTGCACTCACCGCTGAAGCCCGCGAACTACGCGGAAGCGCGTCGGAGTTGGCGGCCCACGGGCGGCGCGTGGGGCAGGTGTCTGACCCCGATCCAGGACCCACTTCCTCAGAAGCCGCCGAGCCTGACGAGCCTTCCACTCGGAAGGGGGCGCCAGCTTGGGACCCTAGGAGTCCGCCGCAGCACAGAGAACCCTTCCCGATGCGCCCCCAGGTCCCTCCGACTCTGCTCCCTCCGGGTCCGCGACGACAGTCATCGAGACGCATAGGGATCAGCGGCTGTGAGCCCTACGATGGGGAGTTGGAGGGCCGCTGGCCCTCTGGCTGCAGCCGGACTGACAGTCCTGGTTGGGGCGGAAGCCCACTCCGAGGTTGCCGGGGACCGAGGCACCGGCTCTTTGTCGGAGGCTTCCTCCCACCCACTCTGTGCCCCAGTGGGGCCCGGTGCCCTCCTGAGCTGTGGACACTGCTCTACCTGGCCAGTCCTGCTGTCCCACGAGACAGCCCACGCCGGTCATCAGCCAGGGCCCTTCGCCTCGGCGCTCCCTGAGCAGGGCATTCAGAACTGGTTCTGCCTGGGCAGTGGGCGGTCTCCCGCCTGCCGCGTCCGGCCCAACACAGGGGCCCCCCCAGGGACAGAAGCGGAAAGTCTGAGTAAACGAAGGGAGAAGGAATGAAAGGGGGTGGGGGCAAGTGCGGGAGGGCACGTGTCTTGCTGGTCAGGTCTGGGGCCTCGCCTTTGTTCCAGGGCAGAGGGAACAGTTGTCATGGTGATGGGAATGTTCCCCAGTGGTCCCTGTGGAGGGCCAGGTGGTGGAGATAGGCAGGGGAAGGTAAGGTTTCCGGCTCGGGCTTAGGTAGGTGGGCCTTGGGCACTGAGGGCAGAGGGTAGAAGGCAGTCGGAGCGCCCGAGTTGGGCAAGCCCCTCCCCCGCTCCTCAGTGCTGTCCACTGCTCCTAGGCCTCCTGTCAGCCCAGTGAGCTCCGAGCCCTCCACAGTGTGGTCCTGCCAGCTCATGGGCACACTGTCAGGGCAGCAATGTCCCCCACGCTCACTGATCAATCTCCACAGCCAGGTGGGGCTGCCTGCCCTCCACTGGTTGGAGTGCTGGGCTGAGAGGTGCCAGAGGCAGGCCTTGCTGGTCACTCTGTGGTCTCCTGGGCCTTCGGGGGTTAGTTGGGCAGCAGGTCAACCTCTCATAGCTTCTTCTGGCTGGACCAGCCCCCAGGGGAGGAGGAAGGGGAGCCCAGCACTCATTCAGGGAGGAAGGGGGCCCAACACTCATTCAGGGCCATGGTCTGGGGTCTCCCTGGAGGCTCCTGGTAACAAACAGCCCCTCCCTTCCTGGGAGCTGGTGACCATGGCAGTGCTCGGGGCCTTTCTCTCCCCAGGCTTGCCTGGGTTTCAGGCCTCAGGTGAGCATTGGAGGTAGGGCCCTGTGTCTGGGGGGGCATGGGTGTCCTGGGTAAAGGGCCGGCACCTGTGGGGACCCTTGCTGTAGGCTGGGGGACACCTCAGATCCTGGCAGGCAAGGGCGATAGGGACACCACAGGGAATGTATGAAAACTCAGGTGACATGTTGATTGGGGTGTGACCTAGTGCCCTGGCCTGGTCAGAAACAGCCATGTGACCCGAAGTCAGTCTGGTGTCCTGTGGAGTTGACACCCACGCCCACGGGAGTCCTTGGAGAGCCACCCTGTAGGTGCTGTCTGGGCTGTCAGCCACACAGACGTGCATGTGGTAAGGGGGGCCCACACACAGGACACAGGGCAGACAGCCCCACCACCCCCTCTCAGCTCCTCCAAGACCATGACACATGGCCCCCAAGTCTGGCCATGAGGGTGGAGAAGCTAAGGAAGGGGCTCCGTCATCTTTGGTGAACGAAGGGCCAGCCAGTGGCCACCAGAGCGCCCGTGCTGGCATGCCTGCAGACTTGGTGGCTCCCAGATGCCCGAAGGACACCAAGGCCAGCCCCGCACGAGTGGACCTGCAGTAAGGAGGGGAGGGAGAGACGGTCAGCCACGTGAGCCAGACCGGCTGGAGGGCAGGGCCTGGTCAAGCAGCTCAGATCCTGGCTTTGCAGGCCCACCCCCAAGTTCCTGGACCCCCACCCTCTGCGGCTGGAGATTCGAGCTCTGCGGGGTGCCATCCAGGGCCGACAGGATGCCCGGCACCACCGCATCCTGCAGGAGGTGGCTGGGCTTCCACTTGAGAGGTCAGTGGCCAAAGCCGGCTCTCAGCCCCACCCAACCCTGGCCCTAGTTGCTGGTTTCTATCTGACCCCAACCTCAGAAGCCAACCTGACCCAGAAGCCAACCTGACCCTGACCCTGGCCCTGGCCCATGCCTCTAGCCCTAGCCTTTACCTGACTCTGACCCCCCCCCATCCTAACCCTGAAAGAGTTGACATACCCTAGACCTGCCTGGACCCTAAGCTTGAACATGTCTGTGGTGCTGAACTTGACCTGGGTCCCGCTTCCACCCAGGCCTCCCAGAGCTTGATGGGCCTGGCCCGGAAGCCCTGGGGGCCCTTGGGCCCCTCCAGCTCCTCTCCTTAGCTGCTGACCCAGAGGTGGGGGCCACTGAGATCACCCCTTCACCCAGGGGCCCTCACAGTCAGGACAAGTTCCTGCAGACCCAGGTCCAGAAGCTGACTCTGGAGCTGAAAGAGCAAAAGGAACGGGCCCAGCTGGTGAGGGGACCAGGGAGTTGGGCAGGGGTTGGCCTGGGCAGGTGGGGTCTGAGAAGACCCCACCCCACCTGCGGGCTCCCCTGGGGCAGGAGAGGGAGCGCCTGGAGGGGCAGCTGCTGCGGACCCAGGCAGAGCTGCAGCAGCGGGAGGCGGAGCTGCAGGCCTTGCACAAGTCCTGCCTTGTGAAGCTGGCCCACTCCTCCTGGGTGGGCCGCATGCTCCGGTCGTCCACGGGCAGTGTGGAGGTGAGCCTGCACCCCTGGGCCCACCCTCCTGCCTCCCACGTCCCCTCCCCGGCCCTCCTGGGACTTCTCTGCAGCCTGCTAACTTGCCCAGTCCCAGTCTGTGCTTCTTCGGGGGCTCTGGCCTGCCTCCGTCAGGCTGCCTCTGGACTGTAACCTGGGACAGGGAGGCATCAGGAGAACTGGGGTCCGGCTCACCTGACACTCGGCGAGTGTGTCACACCTCAGGCGCTGGTGAGGTTGAAGGGGAGGGATGCCCTACCCCCCACCCCTGCCCGCTGGCCTCCGGTCCCTCTCTCAGGTGGTGACAGCAGAGACCCTAATGGACCCCAGCGACTCCTCTGAGAGTGACGAGGCCCCCCCTGCTCGGGAGGTGAGCCTGGGTGGACACACATTCGTGGCTCTACAGGGCTGCGGGAGGCAAGGGCCAGATGCCTGTTGCTTCCTGGCCAGGGTTTCCGGCTGGAGGATGTGGACTGGAACACCATCGCCCACCGGTACCCCAACCTCTTGGCCAACATCAAGCCAAACTCGGATTACAAGTGACTGCACTGGGCAGGGACTCCCGCTGGGGCTAGGGGACGGGAGGGAGGGCTTGCCTTGGCGGTTGTGGGCCAGAGTCCACGTCCCACCCTCAGTGTTCCCAGACAAGCCCACTAGAACCTTCGAGAGCCAGTTCGCCGACCTCCAGAGCCAGACAGGGCTCCGGGTCACCTCTGCTCTGCCATGAACCCTTTTCCCAGCCTGGGTCCTGGGGCCCTGACCACAACTTGGGGTGCCCGGCCCACCTTGGAGCAGAAGCCGAGCTGCCAGTGAGCACACTGTGGTCTGCAGGCACCCCTGGCCTCGGGCGCCCCCACAGCCCCCAGTGGACTCACTGCCCGACGCGTGTGGCCCAGAGTCATGCGGAAGACGGCACCGTCTCAAGAGTGTGGAGTGGGGCTCCCTGCCCTTTGTGGATCCTGACAACTCCAGGGGAGCTGACTCTGAATCTAGCAGCTGGCGGCTAGATGAGCATTTGGGGGTGCAGAAGGTGACGGGGCACCCACCCCGGTTGCCGGGCCACATTTCTTTCCAGCACATAGCGCCACCAGCCAGGAGCTTCAGCAGGGACTTGAATGCAGAGCCTGAAGGTGGGGTGGGGCAGGTCTTCCTGGTTCCGGCTGCAACCACTGCCCAGTGCCCTGAAGGAGATCCCCCAGAGCCTGGCCTTTCCTGTAGCCCCAAGGGAGGCTGCGGGGGCGGGGGGGGGCCTCCTGCCTCATCTGTAGGGATCAGGGTGGTGTTGGAGGCCTCTGAGCTCTGGCTCAAAGTGCTCCAAGTACTATGAGCTACCCCTCTGCTCCTCTTAGCTCCCAGGGCCTAGCCACCCCCCTGCCCTGGATGGGACTCCTGAGCCTGTTCCTCTCCCCCATGGACCCCCAGGGCACTGCAGACCAGTTGGTCTCCCAAGAGATGTCCCCAGCAGATGCTCCATATGGGGGTTCCCCTTCCGAACAGGACCTCGGGAACAGGGGATCTCTCCAGATTCCTGTGAAACCCACTCAGACCAGCCGGGCAAGGCCGAAGATGCCGACCTCCACCGCGGCACTGCAGTGCACCCTTGGAGGTGAGGAGGGGCGTGGCTTCGACGAACTCCGCCGAGACCGGGCGTTTCCCAGCAGGAGGGGCGGTGACCTGCCACTCCCTCCCCAGCAAGACCGCCTCCTGCCTGAAGGTAGTGGCCGTGAGCCTCAGCAAGGGGTTCGTCTGCATCTTCAACGAGTCAGCAGAGGAGACGGCCGACCTGGGTGGCTTCACGCTGCAGCAGCTCGCAGGCGACTTCCCCACGTGCACCTGCCGCTTCCCACCCCACACGCTGCTAGAGCCCCAGCACCACATCACGGTGCGCCCCACTCACCTCGAGCCCGCGCGCCCCCACCCCTTGCCCGAGGCCCTCACCCGTGCCCGGCACTCTCCCCAGGTATGGGGTGAGGGGCCTGGCTGCACCAAGAAGCAGCCGCCCTCGTCCGTGGGCCGGGAGCCTGTCCATTTTCACCCCAGCCCCAGCTTCGTGACTCTCCTCCTGAGCCCCAAGGGCGAGGTCAGTGTGGGTCCCAATGGCCGGGCTGGGGCTGGGGGGCTGTTGTGGGGAGGCCTCCCGGGTCAGGTGGCTGTGCACCCCTGCTGCCCACAGGTTTTAAGCAAGTACCAGGCCCCGCACTGCCCTATCCCCGCCTCGAGGATCTTTGAGGAAGCCGACTTGTCCATCGACCGCTTCCCGCTCCCAGAGGCCCGGCCCGGGGCCCAGGCTCCTCAGCAGCGACGGCCGCTTCGACTCCTGCGCAGGGGTCGGAGGCGGGAGACCAGAGCGCAGGGCTGGAAGCCCAGGTGGGGACTGCGCGTCCCTCGGTCTCGGCCTCCTCCCTAGGTCCCAGCCTCCCAATAAAACCGTCCCTCAGATGCCTTAGGAGCGCTCCCCACTTCTGCACTCCTCGCCCCTCGCTAGGCCCCCCTCGGGCTGGCCCGAGCCCTCACAATTCGGTCGCCCCAGCAGGACACAGGCCCTGTCCACGTGCTTGACCGCCAGCAAGCTCATCAGTCCGCAGGAGGTGCCCGCGCCACCCGAGCGCGTGGAGACCGACAAGCGCGTGGAGACCGACGACGCACGGGAGCTGCTGCCTGCCATCGCCCGTGAGACCGAGGGGATGCAGAGGGAGGGCCCCGTGGGAGGGGGAGGCCGGCCCACACACCCCCCCCATCACTGTCCCACACAGAGGACAGGCTGAGCCTCACGGTCTACCAGTCTAAAATGGAGCCAACGGTCCGGGTGAGTGTGCCGGCAGGGGGTGCCCCGGGGGTGGGGGGACTGCTCCTGCCCCCTTGGCCCGCCCCGCGGCCCGCCTCTCAGGCCCCCGCCCCCCAGGTGTGCCGGAAGAGCGTGGACCGGGGCTGCCCCATGGTGGCGCTGTCGGCGCAGAGCAGGGCCAAGGGCAGGTTCTGCTTACCCGGCGGCCCGCCCATCACCGTGGACGCGTGCAGGCGGGTGTAGGCCGGGCGGCACAGGCGCCCCAGCTCGCTGCCCGGCTCCAGGACAACGACGGACCAACGAGGGGGCACGAGGAGGCAGGGGCAGGAGGCAAGCAGTGGCAGCTGCGTAATTTACTGAACCAACGTCACCTACCAAGTAAACTGCGTTTCTGTACACCTGGAAGTCGAAAGTGATTCTCTCGGTTCCCGGGTTTCCCGCCCCATGAGGAAGAACCTACGCACTCGCTGGGGATGGAAGTCCTGGCCTCACACTTTTGTGCCTAGGGCAACTGCCCTGGGGGCCTGGGACCACAGCGCCCCAGCAGTGGCTGGAGGGCCTGCCAGGAATGGCCTGGGCAGCTTGGCTATGGAAGAAGTGGGCAGCCAGGCTGCCCGGGACTCTCGCTCACTTCTCTCCAGCAACGGGGGCCTCTCCTGGTCCAGCCCGCCTGCTATCCCACAACACTCCCAGACGCTCTGGGTTCCCGGAGGCTGGGATGCTCTTGGCCAGAGTCCTGGCCAGCTGGGCAGTGGGTGGGGGCCTCCGCTAGGGGTGGGACTGGGCTGGCGTGATAGGGTTCAGGTGCGGCAGGCACTCCAGGGCCGTGGGTCTGGCTGCTGCATCTGGTGCTGGCTTTGGGCCTGGACGTCCTTGGGCTCGAGGGCCCCGTCCGGAGACCAACTCCAGGGCTCTCAGAGCAGCCACTGTAGCCAGCTCCTGACCAAGGTCGGGCCCTGAGCTGCCCAGGCCTCGGAGCCGACGTCCCCGGAACTGCAGGTCTTTGGACGTCCGGCAGCTGCTGTTCGAGTCAGGTGGCATGGGGACCTTGGGGGGAGAGGGGAGCAGGTTATAGCCCCAGGTCCTAGAAGGTCCTGGAAAACAAGGAAAGAGGTTGTCAGACGAGGGTCCCTCCAGGAATTGCCAGGTGGGGGCCGCCACAGGCAGAGCTGCAGAGCCCTTCACCCCCAGGCAGCCCTCTCTGCCCCCTCCCTGTGCTCCCCAGGGAAGCTGTGGCCCCTCATCATCGTCCCTGCTGTCCCTTACTTCAGCTGGAGCCACCTCCAGGGAGGCAGAGGCCACAGGCCCGGGCTCTGGCTCTGGGTCACTGGGGCCTGCTTGAAGGCTGTGGCCCTTTGCCACCTCCTGAACCTCCACTAAGGCCCCAGCACCTGCCTCAAGGCCCACAGGGCAGGTGTGGCTAGGGTCGCCTAGCACCCACCTGGACCCAGTCTGCAATGGGAGGCCCTGCAACCCCTTTTCCCCTGAGTCCGCACTGTCTGCCCCCACTCTGGCCACAACTGCTGGCTGCCCTGCCTGCCGCTCACTGCCACGGCTCCAATAGGTGGCTGGCCTTTGACCTCCGCAGCCACCTGATCTCAGGGTCCACCCTCCCTGGCCCCTCCCCCAGGCACCTGGCCCTGTCCCCCCATGGGGAGGGCACAGGAGGGTCACTGGCCAACCCTCAGCCTGTGCTCCTGCTTACCATGACCCCCCCCCAGCACGCCCCCCCTTCCACCAGGCTTCCTTCCCTCCACCTGGGGTGGGGGTTGCGGTTCTGCCGCCTGGGGTGGCCCCACTCAGCTGCTGTCACTCAGAAGCCTGCGTCCCTTGGGGAGGGCCCCCTGCTCACTGGCCAATCCTGTGGCCTGAGCCCAGCACAGGCCCTGTCTGCAGGAGGAAAGGGGGAACCCTGCCCTGCCCATGCCTCCTGCCCACCTGGTGGCCTGGCACCTGGCTGGCACCTGGCCCTAGGCCTGTCCTGCTCACTGGTCCTGGCCTCTCACTGCTCCTGCTACTCACCCTTTGCTGGCTGCCTTCTTTCTGTCTCTTGTCCATCCCTGGTGGCCTCATGGTCCCATGGGCTCAGGGGAGGGGCACCTGGGATTGTGCCCTCTGTTGTGAGCTCCACCCCCCGCAGGAGGGGACCTCCAGGGGCCACAGCTACTCTCTGAGCCTGGAAAGTGAGGGCCCGCGCTGACCCGGCGTGGGTGCAGGGTCTCCCTCAGTACCTGGGGCCAGGCTTGGGGAGTTGGGGGAAGTCCTAGGCCCTGTCCCATCCTGTCGTTCTTCATGGCCCCTCTGTGAGCCCTGGGAGGCTGCTGCTCCTTCCTGCCTGGAATTCGGGTGCCTGGGGGGGGGGAAGGGGAGAGTCTGCAGCTCTGCCCCCCCCCGGGAGCCAGTCCCAAATGCGTGTGGCTCTGGGATGGTGCCCCAGCCTCAGGTTCCTGTGCCCAGCTCCTCCAGCCACCCTGGGGACCAGTGACCGCCCCCAGCCAGTGCCCCCCATCAGACAGGACGTGCGGCAGGCTCAGTGCAGGGAGGACACCCACCACAGGTGCCGCTCCCTGCATGTCCGAAGCGCAGCCAGGGCTGGGAGGTCACGGCTCTCGGCAGGGCCAGGCCCCGGACTGGAGGTCTGGGTGACCCGGTCTTCCAGCCTGGCGGGGGGCAGCTGCTCTGGGGGCACCTCGGCCTGAGGAGGGAAAGGGCTGGTTTGGGGGTGTGGCCTTGGAGGGGCTGGGTGGGCAGCAGGCTGGGAGGAGAAAGATTTATTCAGCTGCAGGGGGCATGGGATGGGAAGGGCTGGGGCACTGTCCACTCTGGAGGAGAGCCCAGGATGCTGGCCCGTTTTGGAGACTGAAGCCTGGGAGGTGGGTGCACGGCGCCAGCACTGGGGGCCCGGCCCCCGGGGGGCAGGGCCTACCTGGCATCGGTGCTGACGTTCCCGAAGGCCTTTGGTGGGGTTTCCACAGAGGACTTGGTCCGCGCCTGCAGAAGAGGGCGTGCTGGGCCTGGTGGGGGCTCCAAGGCGGCCGGGTGGGCTTCCTGCCCAGGTGGGTCAGTTACCGTGGGTGAGGTCACTGGCGTTGTCCTCCAGGGCCGGGTTCTTGGGGTGCAGACCTTCAGGCAGGGGAACCCCTGGGACCAGGAGGGAGAGGGGCCAAGGCCTGGGAGCCCTGGGTACAGGCAGGGATCTCTCGGGGCCGAATCTCCCAGTGGGGTCTCCGTGGGGGCCATCTGTCCAAAGGTTAAAACCAGAGGTCACCAAGGACCGTGCCAACTAGCCAGCCCCAGAGCCCCCAAGACTCTCCCACAGACCAGGGGCCCCCGCCACCCAGGTGTCGGGCCTCCTCTTCCTCTCTGATAGGGGCTGCCCGCACGAGGAGGTGTGCTGGCCAGGGGGGCAGGTGTGCAGGGCCCTGGGACGCGTGGTTAAGGCAGGGAAGGGGCGTTACATGAGGCCATCCATTCCTGCAAGGCCTCGGGGTGGGGGGCTGGTGGCCGACGAGACCCCTCCGGGGGCTCAGAGGGTGAGATCTCCAGGCCCGGGGTGGGGCAGCCCTTGCTGGAGGCCAGGCTGGGTGGCTGCTGTACCCAGCCTGGGACGCAGGCTGTCCAGGACACCGCCCTCCTTGATGGCCTCCTTCACCATGAGCCAGTCCTGGTCCAGCTTCCGGGAGGCTGGCAGACCTGTGTGTGTGGCAGGCCTCTCATCCAGGACCTGCAGCTGAGGGAGGAGCTTCCTCACCTCCGCCCTGTAGTTGAAGCCCTGGGGCACCTGTAGGGTGGAGAGGGGTAGCAGGCCTGGGGCCACGGGCCGTCAGCCAGTCCTGTCCTGGGGCCCCTTCGCCAGGCCCCCTGTGAGGCCTAATCAGGGAGCTGGAGCGGTGGGGCCGCCCCCCCCGCCAGGCTGCCTGGGCCAGTCTTGGGCTCCAGGGACTTCGGGGACACTGGGCTCTCACCCACATGATCTCACTATCCAGGTTCATGGCCAGGGTCCAGCAGAGCCCTCTGGCCCGTGTAGCTACCCTGAGCTCAGAGCCCTGGCCCAGGTGGCCAGAGCAGCAGCTGTCAGGGCAGGTGGTGTGAGCTCCCACTGGCCGTGGGTGTGCACAGGCTTGTGGGGCAGCTCTGGACAGGGCCTGCGTATGTGTGTGAGTGTGCACACACAATTCCACAGCACAGGGCACGTGTGGGGTTTGGTCCCAGCCTGGAGGACACAGTGGAAGCTGCTGGGCCCCCAGCGACACAAGAGAATGAGCCCCTGGCAAACAGAGGTAGCGTGCTGGCTGTAGGTCCTGGCCACCGGAGGGCCAGGGGCTAGAGCCACAGAGCTGCCCCCCTCCCCCACCACTCGCACCTTGTCAGAGGGGCGTGGCCGCAGGCACACCAGGTTGCCCTCCAGGGTGAGTGTGGCCAGCCTCGGGCACAGCTGCAGGTAGCGCACCTGCTGCAGGTCCTCCACGCCGTTGCCCTCCAGGTCCAGCACTTCCAGCTGCTCGAGCAGGCACAGCGGGCTGAGGTCCGAGACGTCGTTGTAGGAGGCGTACAGCTCCTGGGCAGCACGGGGGCCTCAGCCGGGGCCTGGGCAGGCACCCTCCCAGCCCTGGGGGCCACAGACCCACCTGCAGGGCTGGGAAGCAGCTGATGCCATCCAGGTCAGCCAGGCCACAGCGAGCCAGCCACAGCACCTGCAGGTGGCCCAGAGAGGTGCCCAGGTCTCTGTGGAGGGTGGGGTGGGGTGGTCAGTGCTGTCCTGGGGAGGAGAGCCGTGCTGTGGCGCGGTGCCGTGTGTCGTGCCCTGCCACAGCCCACATGGAGCTGTGCCCAGGTGCGGGGGCGGCTGTGAGCATGGATCAAGGCAGCCTCTGGGCTGAGGAAGGGGCTCCCTGCCTTCCCACTTCACTGCAGCCCCTGGCCTTGGGTGGCAGGATGTCCTGCACCTCCTCCTCTCCCTCAAGGGCCTGCGCCTAGCAGAGAGACCGCCCTGTGCAGGGCAGCCCAGCCCAGCCTCGCCTGCTGCTGCTGCTGCTGCTGCCGTGGGGGTGGGGACACAGCCCTTTTCCCAGCGCGCTCGGCCCAGGGTACTCCCCCCCCCCCCCCATTACAGCCCTGCCAGCCCCCGGCAGCCCCGCCCCCTGCCAGCCCTGCCCCCTGCCAGCCGCTGCCCTGCACTCCCAGCCACATGAGGACAACTACTGGGCACAGACCTTCTGTCCCTGACCTCTCTGGGCCCCCCTCTGCCTGAGGGGGTCCTCGTGGCCTGGGTGTCCCACGCTTGCTGAGAGGGCAGGGGCGCACACTGCATGTTCTTCCATCAGCTTCTGGGACCTTACTTGTGTTTTTATTTTTTAATTCTTAGAGAGAGGGGAAGCGAGGGAGAGACACATCCACCAAACCTGCCACCCAGGTGCATGCCCTGACCAGAAATGGACCCAGTGACCTTTCTCCTTGCAGGGTGGCACCCAGCATCCTGAGCTGCGGTGGCCGGGGCTGGGCATTACCCTTCTGCAGCTCCTGGGGGCCCGCGCTCGCCCAGAGGCCCTTGCATTCCCCCCTCCCCTCTCCCTTTCCCAGGCTCTGTCTGCCTGTGTTGGCTGTCTGGGAGAGGCCCTCTCTTCCAATTCTGTTACAGACGCTTTCGGCCGCGGGTCTCCTCCGTGAGGTGCTTCGCAGCATCCTGACCTTTCCTCTCGGTGGCCAGCCGGGGTCCTGGAAACGCAGGCACATCCGCTCTGTGCCCCTGGGGTGCAGGGGACGGTTCTCGGAAGTCTCACTGCCCACCCCACATGTCTCTGTGCCTCTGGGACCCTTCCCTCCGGAGTGCGCTTTGCCCTTCTCCCCGTGAACCACATGATCGAGGTGCGATTCCCAGTCAGGGCACATGCCTGGGTTGCAGGCCAGTTCCCGGCGGGGGACTCACGAGGGGCAACCATGCACTGGTATTTCTCTCCTTCTCTCCTTCCCTTCCCCTCTAAAGATAAATAAAATCTTTAAAAATTTTTTACTGCTAGTAGCTTACGGACTTTCAGATTGCGGGGCCAGGGGTCTGAACTGCTGCTTGGAAATGCTGAGCTGCTGGGGAGGCCTGTGTGGGGGGCCCCCCTCAGCCCGTTGGCCCGGCCATGGCTGGAGGTGGCAGCAGGCTGTGTGCGACCCGGGGCTGTGGGGCTGGCCGCCCGGGTCTCTCTGCAGCCATAGCACTGGATCTTCCCGGGAGCAGGCTGGCTCTGCCCTCCCCCCACGCGAAAAATGATAAAAGGACTTTAGTTTACAAAAAAAAAAAAAAGACCTGAAAGTAAAAACTGAAACCAGAAAACGAACAGACCTTGGAGGTGGGAGCCAACCTCCCAAGGTACCAGCCCAAAATGCACAGCTTGGGAGAGATCAGAGCACAGTGTCTCCTTGTCCGGGAGCCCCTCAGTCAGAGTCCATGGGGGGAGTGGGCAGAGGGCACCTCAAAGTCCGAACGCAGCAGGCTGTGCAGGGGGCTAGGACTGAACAGGAGACGGGCAGACCCCCTGTGGGGAGCCCTGGGTCCAGGGAGGAGGCCTCAGCACTCAGCCCAGCAGAGACACAGGCGACGCCGTCGTTGTGAAAACTCTGTTCAGTTATTTTCATCACTTCCACATCTGCTGCCCGAGAGGTCGTTACTGTGCTCTTCCCACAGGCGGGCGCGAGGCCGGGCGGACAGGCACAGCGGCTGGCTGCCCCGGTCTGGGACGCAGCGCTTGTCCCCCGGCAGCGTCCTCGCTCTGCTGCCCGGACTGACACCCCCGTTTCAGGCCCCGCCTGCGGCTTGAGTGTCCTGCAGCCCCCTCCTTCCTCCCCTGAGTCCTGGCGGGAGTGTGTCAGATGGTAGGGTGACATTCATTTCCTTCCACCAATTCCCCTCCACGTCTTTTGAAACATCGTCTGCCTGAGTTTCGAGACACAGGAACAGAAAGATAGATTCCTGACAGTGGGCGCAGAACACGCTCCCGCGGGTTTCCGGTCTAGCCCTTCCCTCCTGGACCCCCTGTTTTCCATTGTTTTCTTGGAATTGAGGTTTCATTTTCCATGTGCTTTTATTGGTCTTCCAGCTAATTGGCGAGCCTTAACAATGAAGGAGGAAGTGGGTTCTGTCTCTGTTGACCGGACAGGGGTCGCCCTGCTGGGACGCTGCTTCCCCAGGCACTGAGGGTGCCTTTCTGCCCT
Organism: Sturnira hondurensis; assembly: GCF_014824575.4. Lineage (NCBI taxonomy): Eukaryota > Metazoa > Chordata > Mammalia > Chiroptera > Phyllostomidae > Sturnira > Sturnira hondurensis. Next base: position 125,626 of record NW_028097956.1, on the reverse strand, counting down.
TTTCCAGGTGCCTCCCGGCCGGACTTGGGGCTGCCTGCAGCCCGGGGCGCGGCGCCCATCCAGTGGCTGCCACGAGGGCTGGCAGGCTTCTGGGGCCAGATCTGCACGTGTTTTATTAAAGTCGTCGTGATGCGAGTTTGTGACAGTATTCACATCACTGTCAATACGGAAAGCCAACATTTCAAGAAGGTTGCTTATTAAACCCCTCTGCCCCCTGGTGTGGCGGCAGCTGGGAGGGGCTGTGTGGGCTCCTGTGGGCCTGGGACGGCACCGCCTCACCCTGGTGCCACGGGCCGGAGGGCTCCACGAAACCCGCTTTGCTCAAAGCCAAAGACGGGCCTGACTTTCCTGAGCTGTGCTCTTCGCAGCCCCGTGGGGGAGACGGCGGCCGTCCACCCACCGTCAGTCTTGAGTTTCACCTTCTCACTCAGGGGTGGGGGTGCTGCTGTGTCGGTCTGGTGAGGCGGAGCCACCCACCCCACTCACGGCACGCTGACGGCCCTCCCCGCAACCGCCAGCTCTGGACCTCTCGGTGCAGGGGTGCCTCAAATCCTCAGGCCCTGCTTGGTGTTGGGGAACCCACCAGAAACCCCGCACAGGTTGCGGACCCTTAATCCATCAGGTGTCTCTGATGGGGGTGGGGGGCAGAGGCATCAACTCCACCCAGGCAGGAGGGGTGCCTCGGGGCCAGCAGTTAGACCACAGGACAGCCAGGGGTCTCCCCATGGGGGATCCACACAGTTGAGAGCCTCACCCTGACTGAGCTCACCCTTCAACTCCCGCAGGACCCTGCCCCTGTCCCAGCCCCTGTGGTCCCCGGGAGGGCCTCTCACCTCACAGAGCCCAGGCGGCTGCCGTTCAGCTTCAGCTGGCTGAGGTTGGGCAGGTGCAGCCCTGTGGGGCCACAGTGAGGGGTGGGGGGCAGGCCTGGCGACTCTGTCCCCAGCTCTCTGTGCCCTGCTGCCCTTGGCCCTGCCTCCTGATGGCTGCTCTGAGGCCCAGAGTGACCATTCCGTCTGTGGCTAGGCCGAGTGGAACGCACGGGGCAGGTGCAGAAGGTGCACCTGCGTCAACAGGGCCACATGGGGGGGGGGCCACCAAACCCTGGGTCTTGCCCCCCAGGGCCCACCCGTGGTCACCCCGGTACCCCCAGACCATGACCTCCAATCAGCTGGAGTGTCAGAGCACGGGCACCCCAGGTCCTCCAGGAAAGGGTTCGGGGCTACTGACCCCTACAGAGGAGTAGGCCCTGGCCCTGCGGGACTGTGCCCCTCTCCTGTCCCGGGAAAGAGGAGTGCAGGGTGGGCACTCCTCTGTCGGGTGCAGAGCAGATCTGTGGGGTGCGGGGCAGGCCCATGGGGTCCAGGGGTCCACACTGCAGAGCCCAGCAAGCAGGCCCTCACAGTGCGGCCAGCCTGGCCTTGACTGCGGTGGGTGTGGACACTGTGGGCTCCTACCGAAGTTGCCCAGGCTGTGCTCACGGGTATCGACGCACATCTCCAGCACGCTCACCAGCCGAAGGTCATCCACCTGGGCCAGGGCCCGCTGCAGAAACCAATGGGGAGTCAGCCCGGAGGACTGGACAGCGGTCCCTTCCTCCCCAGAGCCTGCTCAAGGCCATTCTTCACCTATCCCCACCTGGCCTGGCCTGGCCTGGGAGGCTCTGGTGTGTGGTGCCGGACAGCTGATAAGGCCAGGCCCCTCTCTGGCGGTCACTGCCTGCCAAATTCCACTCTTCGCTCTCCCTGGGCACAGCCATGCTGGATCCAGCCCCACCCTTTCCCGCTGTCCAGGGTGGGGGTGCAGGACCAGAGCTGAGCTGGTGGGTAGGCCCATTTGATGGACAGCTGCCTGCTGGACGGGGCAGAGGGGAGGAGCGGGCACCACAGGTATGGCTAAAGGGCCACATAAGTGTCACTGAGTGGCCAGCAGGAGGCATGGGAGGGGCATGGTGGGAGTGTCCTTTCCACCTGCAGCACCAGAGAGCTCAGAGGCTTCTCTGAGTTGGCCAGGAAGGTTGGTGGGCACCTCAGGCAGCATGTTGGTGGCACACTACTGAGCGTCCCCAATCCCCAAGGAACGCTTTGGGTGTAAGCGGGGTGCAGCAAGGCAGGGCTCAGGCTTTGGCACAGTCCGCCCCTCACCATGGATAATGATGGACAAGAGGCGAGCCAGGGAGGGAGGTGGGGGATGCTGGGAGGTGCAGGGCTGCTTAGGCGGGTTGCTGGGTGGGGAACTGCAGAACCTGTGGGCTGAGGGTAGGGGGTGGGGGGCAACAGTGAGCTCCCCCCAGATTTGGGACAAAGCCTTCAGCAGTCACCCAGAGGTGATGGGTGTGGTGCTAGCAGGTGGTGATGTCATTCATTCCCCTCACTGCCTTCCCTGCAGGCTGCACTCCTGGGCCTCAGGCCGTCTCCCTCTAGCACAGACTAGTGGCGCCCTCTTGTGTTCACAGAGCGGCTCTCAGAGCCTAAGGACGGTGGGTGCTCAGCAAATACTTGAGGAATTCCTGCCTAGCTCAGCCCACGCTGTGGCCTGAGGACCTGGGGGACCTCTGTTTTCCCAAGCATCTGGGGTCAGCCTTGGGGGTGGGGCACACACAGGGGACAAGGCCAGCAGAGCCAGGTCAGAGGGCAGGCCAGACGCCAGCCCAGAACGTCATGCCATGCAGGCCCCTACAGCCTGGGCCCCCAGCCCCTGAGTGGCCCGCACTCACCAGTCGGGCAGGTGTCAGGCACTCCTCCACCAGCCGCTTGCCCAGGCCTTCCCCGCTGTCTGGGTCCTTGCTCTGTGGGCAGGGATTGTGGAGACCCTGCCAGCTCAGCTCCCGCACCTGGATGCTGGCCGTGCTGGGCCGAGGACCAAGGGCCCTGTCCTGGGTCTGGTCCATTCACACCCAGCCTGCCGGGACAGGCACAGGGCTGCTCAGTCCCAGGCTGGAGAAGGCTCTGCAGTGCCCTCACCCGCTTTGCCTGCCTGGGGGCCTCACCATCCCCTTTCTGGGCTTTGGCTCACACCCCCTGCCCGGGCGGGCCACCCTCCCTGTATCCCTTCAGAGCCCACGTGAGGGGAGGGGGCCCCAGACCACGTTTGCTTAGCTGCCTGCTGTGACCAGTAGCAGGCTGCCATCCCAGGCCCTGTGCTGTGCTTCCCCCCCCCGATGGTTTCTGACCCTGAGGGCCTAGGACTGGGGTCTCAGGCATTTGCCCCACCTGCCTCTGCCCACTGAGGCCCCTCACCTGCAGGCAGAAGCCTTTTCCCTCAGAGGGTCACACATCCAGGCAAGGGGGGTGGCATGTGGCCTCAGGCAGTACCTCCAAGAGAAAGCAGGGCTGACCGGGCCCCGGCCCAGAATTAGGCAGAAGCACAGGACACAGGGGCTGTCAGCCTCAGCCCTTTCCACCACCCTGAAGGGGACCTGGCCTGGTTGGTGCAGGCGACAGGTGGGTGAGAGGGGCTGGGGTCCTTCCAATGCTGGCCCCTGGTTTTCGTCCCAATCCCCACTGGCCCCAAACCCTGGAATTATCTGGGAGGCCAGCACCATGATGAGTCTGCTTCTGACACCCTGGCCACCTCCCTCCATCTTGCGTGGAGGCTCCCTGACGCCCAATCCCCCACCCCCATGCTCCCGACCACCCCTCCTGGATGGACCGTCCTCATGAGACTGGCCAGTCTACAGCAGGTGGTTTACACCTCATTGGGTTGGGTGAGCTCCTCGCCCCAAGACAGGTGGGCAGGACCCCCACCATGCGCCCAGAGGGCTCTCAGATGCTGGCCCAGGAGCTCGTGGTGCTGCCATGCACACCTGTCAGCCCCTGGGGACACTCAAAATCCATCAGGGTCACAGACACCCAACCGGGCCCTAGAGGGGCCAGGCAGTGTGGGGGTGCTGGGCCCCGAGACATGCTGCATAGCCCCCCAGTGCCTCAGCGACCTTATCTGGAAGGGGACCCCAACATGGAAAGCCCACAGAGACCAAGGCTCTGCAGGTGAGCCCCAACATAGAGTCCTATGGAGTCTCCGGCCAGGATTTCTTTCCAAAAGTTCCCTCTGCTGCTGCCTCTCTCCAGCTGGTGATAGGCCCCAAGCCTTGCAGGAGGGCCCCACCCCTCCGCCCCCTGGGAAGAGGCTGCCCACCTTCGCCTCAGGCCTGCCAGTTTCGGGCTGGCCAGGTTCTGTTCCCAGGGTCCTGCAGGCAGGTCTAAGGAGAGAGCCCAAGGTGCTGCCCTGGACAAGGCCCCAAGGATCTGTCTGGTCTCGCCCAAAGGTCTTGGGGTCCAAGGAGCAGGGCTGTGGCTCCCATCTACACGCCGTTCCCTCACATTGCTGCACTGGCCCAAAGCTGCCCACACTGTTCACAGCCGTTTGCATGTGGCCCTGCCACCCCTCTCTGTCTGCAGAGCCCCAGCTGTGCCAGCCCTTGGCCTGGCTGGCCAGTGCTCTGGGTCCCCTCCACCACTCCAACCCTCCCCACTCAGGGAGAGGCTGTGAAGTTAGGGTCTACTCCCCTCTAAGTCGCCACCATGGAGACCCTCCCACCCCAGAGTCCGTTTCCCTCTCATCTCTCCGGAAAGGCAGGGCTGGGACCGCAGAAGTCCCAGTGACAGGACCCTCTTACAGCACGGTGCGGGGTTGCAGGCAGGGTCCTCAGAGAACCAGATTTAACATCTCGGGATATCACTGAGTTCCCCACTGGCTTTGCTGCTTAGTCCTCGCGCCCCGCCGCAGACCTCTGTTTCCCCTCTGGCCCCAGTAAGATAGCGAAGCCCGAGGCCCTGACTCAAAGGCACCCTCGGCTCTCACCTGAGGGCTCCGCCCCAGTGCCCCCTGGCCTTGCGGGCTCGGCCCTGGGTACCCTCCGCGCTCTCCCACACCGGGTTGTTCTTCCGGCCGGGAGGTTGCGGGACTTGGACGCCATGGTAACGGGGGGCAGGGCCTCATTTGAATAATCAAATATTCATGAGCCGTGGGCTCACCCCAGCACCATCGGGGCCGAGCCACAGCTCTTAGCAACCGTGGTTATGGCAGCCCGGAGGGTCAAGGGCAGGGCAGGGTAGGGCGGGGGGTGGGGGGGAAGCAAGGGCACCGCTGCCAGCGTGGGCGCCACTCGAGCTGCAGTAAAGAAGAGTCGCCCTCAGGCCGGGGGGTGGGCACAGAGCCTCCAAGGGTCAGCCCCACGCAAAGGCGATCTGTAATGGAGACTCTCGCCCACCTTTCCTAGGCATGAGGCCCCCGTGAGGGTCGACCCGAGGGCGAGATTTACCTCCACCAGCAAGTGAGGCCGAGGCCAGATTAAAAGGAAGCGTCATGGGAAAGGGCCCCTGGGGACGAGGGAAGTGAAAACCTGGATACGTGGAGGACGGGCCAGGTCTGCGCCTACAAGGGACGCGGCCACTCCCTGTCAGTGATCCGCCTTTACTGAGCATCTACGCGCGTCTGGAGCGGTCGGGACATATTCCCGCCAAGGCGCAGTGCACAGTCCGGCCTTTCGGACACCGGCACAGCACTTGGAGTTGGTGCTGTCGTGGGGGTGGGGGCAACCCCCAGGGGCGCGCCCAGGTCAAGGCCGGCAGTGGGACGAGCTCAGGGGAAGGGCATCCCAGCCTTCGTGGAAGGAGGGGGCCTGGTGGTGAAAGGTGGGTGGTGGTGGTTGAGCCTAAATTGCACTACACCTTTCTTGATTATAAATAGGGTGTTTATGTATTACTTTAAAATTTTAAGAAATGGCCCTGGCTGGTGTAGCTCAGTGGATTGGGCGCGGGCCTGCGAACCGAAGTCTTGCCGTTCTATACCCAGTCAGGTCACATGCCTGGGTTGCAGGCCAGTTCCCAGCAGGGGACGCACAAGAAGCAACCATACATTGATATTTCTCTCCCTCTCTCCTTCTATTCCCCTCTAAAGACAAATAAATAAAGTCTTTAAAAAATATTAAATAAAAATTTAAGAAATGTTAAAACATGTCTTTTTTAGAGTCTTCAAAGAAGCCAGTTTTGTACACGTTTGTGCTTCGGGTGAGGGAGACTTCACACAACTGCAACTTTTGCGTTGGATTTGTCAGGCACCGTTTGTTAATTGGGGCACACAGCGAGCTTCTGCAGGTCTGGACCTCCGGGTCTGGGGGAAGTGGGGTGGGCCGGCAGCCAATGGGGCCTGTCCAATTTGAGAGGCAGGAGGCGAGAGTGACAGGCTGAGCGGGACGTGAGGCATCAGTTCCCAGCGGGACTCGCTTGTCCGAGGACTCAGATGCCCTTGCTCAACCCAGGCGCTCCTGCACCGCCTGCCCCTGGGCGCACAGCCGTGCCCCGCCTAAGCTGTCAGGCGTCCTGGAGGCGGGGGACAGCCATCCCGGAGCCACCTGCGGGGAAAGGGGTGCAGGGCAGCCGGGCCCCCTGCCAGTGAGGATTCCAGGCTTTTGGCGCAGCCCCGGCCTGCTCCTGGCGCCCTACCCTCCATCTGGCGGCCCATCGGCCTTCTCCAGCCAGAATCTTGTCGGGCGCCCGCAGTACTGACCCTGCGGGCTCCGCCCTCCCTGAGGACTGTTTCTTCCGTTCCGGGGCCAACGGTGGGCTGCGCGGCGCAGAGACCTCTGAGAGCGCAGGCGCGGCTATAGCCGCGCGCTCCGCGCCGAGGAGCCCGGTGCAGCTCACGGGCCCAGAGCAGGGACCCCAGGGACCCCGCCCCAGCCCACACCCGGCAGCCGACTCGCTCCTCCGCACGTTCTCTATCTTTCCGGCCTGGGAAAGTCCGGGCCTTCTCCGAGAAGCTGTTGGCTTGGGACGCTCGGCTGGAGTTCCGCATCTCCCCTCCCGCGCCGGCGGCGACACCTCCCCCCAGTCCCCCGGCCACGGCCCACGAGGGCTAACCAGCCCGGCACCGCCCTCCGTGCCTTCTGCTCCCGGAAGCCCCGCCCGCCGCGGCCTCTGAAGGGCCGGCCCCTCGGCCAACTGGAGCGGAGATAGGCGGTTCTTGGTTTGAGTCCGGGGCGCACAACCAATGGAAGGCCACGCTGGACTGATGGACAGGCGCAGGGCGGCGCGTGCGCGGGCCCGGGCGAGTGTCCGCCGCCCGCGCTCGCGCCCGCCGCCCGCAGCCGGAGCCGCACCCGCCGCGGACGGAGCTCATGCACCCGGGGAGCCGCGCGCCCCGGCCCCCTCCCCCGCCCGTGCCGGCCCCGGGGGCAGTCGCACCAGTGAGCGGTAAGTGCGGTGCGGGGCGGCCGCAACGGGTGGGGGGCACTGGAGTCGGGGCGGCGGGGCAGAGCAGCTCGAGGCGGGGAGTCCCCGTCCTAGCGGGGTGCGCGGGGGCGCAGGTGAGCCGCGGGCGGGGCGGGGCGCTGCGGCTGGGGGCCGGGGGCTGCGGGTGGCGGGGACCCTGGGTGCGCCTCGCCCTGGCCACCTCCTCGCGTTCCGTGTTCCCCTCCTTGGGGTCCCCAAGTGCCCTCAGGCAGTGTGTGGTGTACCCTGCGCCGGTGACCACGCTCTAGGCGGGGTTTCCCACCTTCTACAGTCCCCAGGATCCCTTGGAAGAGCTCGAGCGCTGGGGGCGAATCTGAGGTTTAGGAAGTCTACTGTCCTCACCAGGGCACCCCCTCGTTAAACGTCAGAAATTGGAGACACCCCACCTGGGGCCTTGGCCTGGGGCCTGGGGCCCTTTTTCTTTTCCACCTGTCTCCCTACTCCCACCCATCCTTGGTCTTTTCTTGTTGGTCTACCTGTGCTTTCCGGAACCCTTGCCCCCCTTGGCCTCCTCACCTGCCTTGTTTTCTCCAAAGTTCCCATGGCAGATGGACACCACAGGTCTCCCCTCATTTTAACCGTGGGGGTCTCCTCCGCTGAGGTATGCTGAGTCCGAGGTTAGGGGGCTGGGTTCTTTCTCTGCCCATTATCCGGTTTCTGCAACAGCTCCTGGCTTGTAGTAGGTGCTCAGTAGTACTTGTCAAGTGCACCCACATGCCCGGTGGGGCCTGGAACCGGTTGACGGTTGACACTGGCCTGCCTGGGCACGTTGCTTTGTGCTCCACTGTGGCAGGACCTGTTCTTGTTGGGGGGCGGGCACTGGTAACTTCAGCCTCAGGCACCTCCAGTTCAGGCTTTCTGCCTACCCAGCAAGTTCTAATTTGGGTGCATGGTAGGGAGGTACTCTCAGCTGTCAGCCCTGCTTCTCCGGGGGCCGGCTTCCTGCCTTTCATACAGTCACTTTGTGAGGCCAGAGGCAGGTTGTCTGCCCCACCCCCCCATGCTGCAGGAGCCACAGGTGGGCGGTGGGCCATCCTTCTGGCTTCACGCCTGTTACCTGGATGTTGGGGCCCAGAGCTCAACAGGTCTGTCCTGTGGGGCCTGGGCAAGGCTGATGGGGCTTCCTGTGCAGGTGGGACAGGAGACCACCACAGTCCCGGGTGTTGCTGCACCGCCAGGAGCCATGACGGAGTATAAGCTCGTGGTGGTGGGTGCTGGGGGCGTGGGGAAGAGCGCCCTGACCATCCAGCTCATCCAGAACCACTTCGTGGACGAGTACGACCCCACCATCGAGGTGAGCGGGCTGGCCCCTCGCCCCAGCCCCGCATCCACAAGTGGGCTGGGCCTCTGCCTGCTGTGTAGGAGGGTCCCCTCGGCGTAGGGCCTGAGACACCAGGGGTGCAGGCGGGGCTGGTGGTGCGGAGGCCCTGTCCTCGGAGGCGGGGGCGTCTCTGAGCAGTGTCGCCCCACAGGATTCCTACCGCAAGCAAGTGGTCATCGACGGGGAGACGTGCCTGCTGGACATCCTGGACACGGCCGGCCAGGAGGAGTACAGCGCCATGCGGGACCAGTACATGCGCACCGGGGAGGGCTTCCTCTGTGTGTTTGCCATCAACAACACCAAGTCTTTTGAGGACATTCACCAGTACCGGTGAGCTGCCTGCCGTGCATGGAGACCTCCCCACGCTCGCCCCGCGTCTGGGCCCAGTCCTGAGAGCGGCCCGCTGGCCCGCTCACGCCTTCCTCCTTGCAGGGAGCAGATCAAGAGGGTGAAGGACTCGGATGATGTGCCCATGGTGCTGGTGGGGAACAAGTGTGACCTGGCCGCACGCACAGTGGAGTCTCGGCAGGCGCAGGACCTCGCCCGCAGCTACGGCATCCCCTACATCGAGACCTCGGCCAAGACTCGCCAGGTGAGCTGGCTCCCGCCCTCAGGTAGCCAGGGCCCCGCCCCACCCCGCCAGGGAGCCTCGCTCATGGCCCCTCTCCCTTGACACAGGGCAGCCGCTCTGGCTCTGGCTCCAGCTCCGGGACCCTCTGGGACCCTGCGGGACCCCCGTGACCCAGCGGCCCCTCGCGCTGTAAGTCTCCTGGGACAGCAGGGCAGCCAGGGAGGCCAGGGCCGGGGTTTGGGCTGAAGGAGCTCTGGCGGGAGGTGGAGGTCCCTGGAGAGAGCTGTCTTGAGCCAGGCCAGAGCGGTGACCCTAGGGCCCCAGCCCTGCTGCCCCCAGCATGCCCTCAATCCCTTAGTGGGCTTTTGGGGACAAGGGCAGTAGCTCAGAAGGGAGCTGGGCACAGGGCGATCATGCTCCAAGCCAGCCCTGGGGCAGTAAGAGGAGCAAGGCAAGGCTCCTGGTGTGCTGGTGGGTGGGGAAGGGTGCAGGGGCTCCTGGGTCTCCAGGTCTCCTCCCCTGCTGGGCTCTCAGGCCAGTTCCCCTCTGAGCGGCCCCTCCTCCTCCCCAGGGCGTGGAGGACGCCTTCTACACACTGGTGCGTGAGATCCGGCAGCACAAGGTGCGCAAGTTGAGCCCGCCAGACGAGGGTGGCGCTGGCTGCATGAGCTGCAAGTGCCTGCTGTCCTGATGGCTTCGCCTGCCCGCCTGGCGCAGGCCCTGGAGGCGCCGGTGCCAGGAGGAGGGGAAGGAAGGAAGTGCCGCCGAAGTGCCGCCGGAGCCCGGCCAGCCCAGGGTCGGTGGACAGAGTGACCACGGACCTCCTAGGACACTTTGCACAGACTGGCGTGAACTGAGGTCGCCGGCACCCCAGTGTGCCTCTGCGTGCAGCCCCATCCTGGCCCATGGGGCGCAGGTTCGACTGCAGTAAATTATTTGATGGTCTTGACCTGGTGTCTGGTTGAGGCTGGGCGGCCGTGGTGGTGGTGTGTGTGGCCTCTCCCAAAGTTCGGTGGGACCCCAGCTTCCTCTGGCACTCAGGGTGTCCAGTGCTGCAAGCCCAGGCTGGTCACGCATTTCAACATTTTCACAAAAAGCCACTGATTGACCTTTAACCAGCAAGGGGGGACCCGAGAGCAGGGGCTAGTCCTGTCCCCTGGCAGAGGCCCCCTTAGCATGGAAACCAGTGGAGCTGCGGCCCATGTCCAGCCCCCGGAGCCCCCCGACTGCAGGGTGGTCGCAGTCCTTCAGCAGCAGGACCATGCAGGTCAGAGGTCCTGCCCCATCCATGCCAGGTGGCCACACAGGGCCCAAGTCCAGCCTGCCCTGCTGCCCTCTCTGCATGAGGGTGGGACTGGCCCGTCGTCCCCAGATCTGCCTCAGGTTGCTGGCCCACGTGGCTTTGTGGGGCACACTCAGGTGGCAGGTGGCCGCGCCCCTCTGTGGGAGGGCCTGCCCTGACTTGGGCCAGGACCCCAGGTGCCCCTGCTCTCTGAGGGCCTGTATTCAGGCCCGGCCGGCACTGGGAGGCAGGATGTGCCACTGACTGGTGAGGGCCTTGGGGCCACGGGGCTTTTGATCACAGTTCCAGCAGCAGACCCCTCAAGTACCCACGTTCCCTGCGGCAGGGGCAGTGTGTTGGTCCCCAGGGCTTAGCCCTCAAGGGGGGCGCTTGGGCAGGACCTGTCCTGGGGCCTGGGGAGTGGCCCAGGCAGGTGTTGAAGGGACCCAGCATTGTGGCTCTTTGAGAGGCTGCCCTCCCACAGTTCCTGGGTTCATGGTGGGGCGGGGGGAGTGGGTGGGTAGGGGCTGCTGTTGCTATAGCTGCAGACATACCCCAAAGCTGCCCTGGGTTGGGAGGCAGGCAGACCAGACACAGCCTCAGGCCCTTGGCAGAGGCCACCTCATACTGCCACTTTTCAGCCTTGGGGACAGTCTGGCTGGGCTGCTCATACTTGGTGATAAGCCAGGGCGGGTCAGCTCCTGTTCTCTGGGGAGCGTCTTGGGGCTGGGAGAGGCCTGGGTGCTGGGGCCAGTTGCTCCAGGCCCAGGGGCATCATGGGAACTGGTCCTGTGGGAAAAAGCAGACTGTGGCAACATCTGTCCCAGGCCAGGTGGCTGTGCTAGGTGTGCCCTGTGGAGTCCCGGTTCCCTGCGTGGCTGCCCTGGCCTGAAGCTGAGCCACACTCCAGGCTGCTGGCCCCAGGGTGTGCTGCGTCCACCCTGATGCCTGGCCCCAGCCTGATTTTCCAAACCTCAGCAGGAGGGAGGATGCACAGGGACCCGGGGGCTCTCCCCACAGTTTATTGCCCTGAGAGGGTGAATCAGGAGGGGCCTGTGCTTGAGTCCCAGGAGTGGGGGAGGCCACACCTCAGAGTCAGGCCATCGAGACCTGAAGGTGCCTGAGCCCAGCATCCTTCAGGGCCCAGTGCAGGACAACAGGTAGTCCTGGTCTCCACGTGTACACAGGGCTGGGGGGGGGGGCGGTGCGGGGGGGGGGGTGGCATGGGAGGGCTCAGGCTCCCGCCTGCCCCCATGGAACCTTGAGCCACTGCTGCTGTGTTCTGGTGTGCACCACACCTGGGGGGTCTGCTTGTGCCCTTCAGGCCCGGGGCTGTGCCGTGGCAGAGGAGGCCAGCCAGCGAAGGGCCCTGCCCCTGCTCAGTGGAGGGTGCCCTGCTCACTCAGCTCTGTGTGTGGGCCACTCACTTCTGAGCACCCCGAGGACAGTGGCAGGGCTATGAACACATGCTTGTCTTGCAGGGTGTAGGTACCCCACAGCTTCAGAGTGAGGGAGAAGGGGGTTGTAGGGACAGCAGGTGGAGGGACAGTTTGAGCAGCGGCCCCTGACCTCTAGTCCAGGAAGACCCCCAGGGGGGCTCAGGACTCCTCACTGAGTAGACTGGGCTGGTGGGGACATGGCGCCTGGACAGTGGGGCTCCCCCCAAGGCCACTTGGTTCTAAGGGCCAGGTCAGCCCGGCGATAACGTTGGCAGGGGGCCGGCAGAGCCTGCCCCAAGCTCGGGGGAATGCGCCCCAAGGGAGCCAGACTCTGGCTGCAAATCGGGCCCAGGCCTCATCCACACCCCCGGCTGACCAGCCTTCCCTCTGGGGCCACCGTCCCGGGGCCTCTCCTTGAGGGCTCTGGCTTCCTCAGGATGGGTCTGGCCCGGAACCTCAGCCTGGGCTTTGTTGGGGTGGGCCGAGCCCTGGGGACAGGGAGTGGGAGGCCTAGGGGTGGGTCTCCCTGGGTTGCCCAACCCTGCTGGTGAAGGAGACGTGGCTGGGGGGTGGTCATCTGCTGCTGGTCCTAGCTCAGGGCCTGCCTCCAGTCCAGGCCTTCCCAGTTTGACCCCAGGGCCCCCCAGGAGAGCCCCTGGGGCAGGGGCCAGGCACCGCTCCACCTTCAGCAGCGCTTTCCCCCAGCATGATTGTGGTGCGCCTGGGGCCCCCAGTTTGGGGACTTCAGTTTGAAGCAGCCTGAGCGGCCCCCCAGCAAACCAGAGCCTGTACCTAGTGAGATGGCTGGGCACTGACAGGTGTCCCCCGCCAAACCCAAGGTCTGCCCTCCCAGTGGGGCTGTGGCTCCACTGTGTGCCCCTGACCCTGAGGTCTGGGGAACACACTCTTCTTTGAGAGCAGGATGGGGGACCAGGGGCAGAGGCTCCTTGCAGGCCCAGGCAGATGTCCTAGCCTCGGCTACTCCCCTTCTCCAGTGGCGGCCACAGTGTGGGCGTGGAGGGCCCAGATCTGAGGGACAGAGTGTGCGGGTGTCTCCTGGGCTCAGCAGTCAGGCTGGGGCACACAGGAGGGGCACACTGCCAGTTGGGCCTCGTCTAGCTAGGGGCCTGAGAGCCACTGGGCCACGGCCAGGCCTGAGGCAGAGGGGCAGCGGGTGTAGGAGCGTGTGGATGGGCCGGGGGCCGTGGCCACCGGAGTCAGAGGGTGGTGTTGGGAGGTGGCAGCCTTCGCTGATGGGACACGGTCAGGGTGGGGCTCCCCACCTGCCCCACTGTTGGGGAAACTCCTCAGGGAGGCCTCCTTGGCCCGTGTGGCCACCTACTGTGCATGCTGTGCCTCTTGCTGGTCATCAGCTGGGCTGCATAGAAGGTGTCCTCCTAGCTCAGGAAAAGTCAGCCAGACGCCGTGGCCTGGTTCGTGCCTGGAGACGGGGTGCAAGGACACCCCTCTAACACGTGGGGCCCAGCTTTTCCTGGACAGTCTCCTGGGCGGCCCCGCTCCTACCCTGAAGCCCCGAGCCCTGCAGGCCTTGTCCTGGGAGCACTCTGGGGGCACAGGCTCCCCAAGGCCGGGCGACCCTACCCTGAGCCTGAGCCCAGGCCAGCTGCATTCCCTCGTAGCTGCTGCTCCCTGAGGGAATGTTCTGGGAAGAACCCCACACCATGGAGAGCCATAGCCTCTGTCTGGTGCATTCTCATGGTGGGGGTGGGTTCAGGTTAATGGGGCCTGGTGTCCCTGCCAGTTCCTGACTGGCAGTGGGGGCTCAAGTCCCTGCCAGCAGCCACGCTCACCAGCGCCGATGAGCTGTCCGGGGTGCTCACAGGTGCTCCGAAGCCAGGGCCAGGTACGCACAGTGTTGTAGCCGGTGGCAGACGCCAACAATGTGAGGAGCAGGGCTTGCTGCCTGGAGAGGGGACAGTGGGTGTGGGTGTCATTTGACAAACCCTGAGAACAAGACAGACACGGGTGGCTCAATGACATCTAGTCCCCATGCATCCTTAATCCAGAACAAGACACAGAGGCCCCAAGGGCTGTCCCTCGGGTTATTTCTGAGACTTTTTGGTCTTTGCTCTCTGCCCCCAGGGAGTGCTGCTGAGACTCCCTGTCTGTCTGGGCAGAGAAGCAGGGTTCCCTAAGCCCCAGCTCCTGTTAACTGCAGAGAGCTCTTTGTGAGTTTCTGAGCTGCAGTTCAACTTTACCATAAAGCCAGGCACCAGTGACATCCTCAGCACCACGGAGTCCGAGACTCTCGAGAGGAACGTCTACACGCAGTGAAACGCAGACAGCTTGGGTGTGCTGTGACAGCAGTTTTATTTTCAGTACTCCGCATACGTGCAGGTTGGGTCTTCGGGTTTTCAGCAGGTGGAGCTGCCAGTGCCCCTGAACCCCGAAGCACCCCATGGGGGCCAGGCTGTCCCCAGGCCGTCAGTCCCTGGTGACCCCTGCTGCTCTGCCCCACCCCATTCCCCCCTTGGTTTGCCTTGTCCAGAAATGTCCTCTGGGTGAATCGCAGAGGATCTGGCTTCTTTCACTGAGCAAAGTCCATCTCGGATCACCCTGCACTGAGTGGGTCCACAGATTGTTCTTCTTCATCATCGATTTATGGGTTAGCACAGTCCACCCTTTCCCTGCTGAAGTGCACCCTCAAAGCCACCTGGTTGCTTCCGGCTTTCAGTGATCGTAAACAGTGCCTGTCCCATGCAGGTTTCATGTGCGCACGTGTTCAGGTCGGCGGGGTGACTCCCTGTGAGCCCTTTGCCCCCAGAGCGGACGTACCATCGGCGACCCCCCTGTGGTGAGTGGCAGCCCCTGCCTGCAGCCCCGTGTCCTCCCGGCATGGGCTGTGCTAGGCTGCGGCCAACTGGTGGGTGTGTGGCGGCGTCTCGTGTGGACACCGTGCGTTTTCCCAGGTCTGCTGGATGCACGCTGACACACTGCACAACAGGGACGTGTGTGTGCATCATCTTTGTCAGGTGTCTTCAGATTATGGGCCTGTTTTTAAAAAGATCTTATTTATTTATCCTAGAAAGAGGAAAAGAGAGGGAGAAAGAAGGGGCAGAAACACTGATGTGAGAGAAACACTGATCAGTTGCCTCTTGTACCAGCCGACAAGGGACTAAACCCACAATCTAGGTCTGTGCACTGACCGGGAATTGAACCCACGACCTTTCGCTTTGAAGGACAATGCCCAACCCACTGGGCTACGCCGATCAGGGCAACTAGGTAGCTTTCCTGGGCAGATGCAGGCTGGCCCAAGGTTAAAGGGTCTGCCAGCTGGCCCTTGTGCCCACATTTGCAGACAGGCACGGCTCGGGGGTACCAGGCTTGTCCTCACGCCCTAGGCTCCTGGGAGCACTAGGCCCACAGACAGCGGCTGTGGGGGAATGGGTTTGGGTGGTGGCTCAGGGCTCTGAGGGCCCGTTGCAGTGCCCACTGCACACATGCAGCTGTCGGGGATGGGCGCTACCACTAGGGGGTGTTGCTGGAGGGACAGAGACCTCCCTGTATTATTTCTTACAGCTTCATTCATGTGAACCTACAATTTTCTCAAAAAGTGGGGCTGGCCCTTGAGTTGAGGGCAGTCAGCAGGCTGCACAGGCATCCATGGGAAGGAGTGAGGAGGGGGAAGGAAGGCACAGGAGCCAAAGGGCCCCTACTGGGTGGGCTTCCTGTGGGCTCAGCCATACTTCAAGGCTCTGATCAGTGGGGGTAGAGAACAAGAGGCCTGGCAGAGCCCCCAGCTCCCCCCTGCATCCTGCCCATGGCCACAGCGCTGCACCCCCTTCCAGCTCCAATTCTCAGAGAACGGGTCAGCTTAGCCAGTTCATCATCTTCCCCAGAACCTGCCCCGTTTGCCTGGCACCCCCACCACCTGCCACCGGAAGGCTTTGGTCATTGTTGACGCTTCCTCCCCCTCAGCCCCCCACCCCCTCCCACAGAATGCTGCCAACAGGAGCTCGGCCGTGCCTGGCTCTGCCTCCGAGGCCCTGCCTTCCCATCCCAGTGCCCAGCTGGGGAGCCATCATGACCCCTGTGTGGCTCCAAGAGGCCCCCCACATCTGTGGCAGCTGCCCTGCACCTGTGATCTGAGGGGTCTGGCTGTGGCACAGCACCCAACTAGGGGCGGCTCCGAGCAGACCTGGCTGCAGCCACAAAAGCAAACCAGTGCAATGTCTCTCGCACAGTGGTGTCGTTAACTGCTCCAGCAAGTCCTGTTCCTAAGCAGAAAATTAACTTCCCTCTCTGGTCTCCTCCCCAAGAGGGTGAGGCATGGGCAGACGTCAGCCTGTGGCCTGGTCCGCTCTGCGCTGCTAAGGCCATGGCAGTAACTCCCACATGCCAGGACACTGTGAGTCACATCTGTTCTCAGAAATACCTACTGCCGAGCTGGCCCAGGGCTTCCAGTGCAAACCCCACTGGCAGGCTGCACTTCCAAGTCTTGAAAACAGGGAGGTGGCCCATTCCCTGAAAACCAAAAGGCTGAGCACAGTATTAAAACATCTCCCATGCCTATCAGACTGCTGCCAAGACCAGGAGGGGCACATAATAACAGAGGAATGAACTTCTGTGCCTCACATACTATCAGCGGCCAGCCTATGCACCCAGGAAGACACGCCATCCACACAAGAGCACCAACGGATGGACAAAGTGTGGGCGCCACAAGCCGGAATGCCGTCCTCGGGGTGCTGACAGAAATGACTGCAAACCTGCAATTCTATACCCGGTGGAAGTGTCCTTCAAATACAGGGGGCACACAGAGGCGTTTTTAGAGAAACAACACCAGTGAACCCACACCAAGCGCATCCTCGGTTCTCCAGGATTCGTCTGTTCTGCTCAAGCCTGAATCGACATTACCCGTAGATCACAAACGCTGCCTTGAATAACGTTGACGCCTTCTTTTGTGTCTATCTGTACACCAGTCTATCATCGTCCATTTGTCCCCCGCCCCATGGCGCAGTCAGGGCTCAGCAGAGGGCTGTCGCACAGAATCTTGAGACCTTGACTAAGACTCTACTCCAAGTCACCGAACCCAACCTGTATCGCCAGGCTCACACCCGACCCCGCCCAAGAGACGAGCTCCAGGCAGCGTCCTCTCCTCGTCGGATGTCCGAGGCCCGCCCACGCACGGGACCCTCCATCCGTCCCAGGTCACAGCCTGGTCCTGTGGGTGGAGGCCAGAGCCAGTCCGAGGGAGACCCAGCCCACCCATAGTCCCGTCCACCAGCAGCGCCCCGTATTGACCACGCCCACCACAGACCCGCCCCTCGGTTTGGCCCCGCCCAGATGCTGGACACACCCCCGCCCCTCCCACGGGCTGCACCTCCAGACCACGCCCCCACCAAGGGTCTGGACAGCGGCCTGACCACCGTCCAGCTCCGCACTCCCTTCCCCCTGTAGGAAGTGTGCCGCTCCTTCCTGGTGACAGGCTAGTGACAGTCCGCTGTCGTCTGTAAGTCAGTCAGACGGCCGCCCCGGGGTCATCCCTTACCGGCGCGGGCCTTGGTCGGCCGCCTGAGTACGCACTCCGGGCTGTACTGCGGTCGTGCTGCTCAGGAGACGCGGGCGCGCGAGGCGGGGCGGGGCGCTCCGGAACTGCAGGGGTTGGGGGACCCGGGAGCGGCGCGCCAGGGGGTGGGGCGGCGGAGCGGGAGGACGTTGGCGCGCCTAGTGGCCTTCCCAGCTCCCGTTGCGTCTCGAGGCGTCCCTGCGCATGCGCGTCCGTCCTCTTTTTTTTTTTTTTTTTTTTTTTTTTTTTCGGGACACGCGGGGAGGCGAAACGCAGCGGCGCTGCGCTTGCGTCGTCCACCTCTCGGTGGCTGGGCCCTAGCGCCGTAGCGGGGTCCGCCGGCTTGAACCGGCTCGCTGCCTCCTTGCCAGCCAGGCAAGCTAGGGCTGGTTTCGCAAATTTTCTCCCCCATTGAGCAGTCCTCTATCTTATTCCCAAAGGAGCCGGCCCCCAGGCAGGACAGCCCTGGCAGAGGACTCCCCGGGTCGACCCACATGGCAGTGGGCCTTGGGCGTTGCCATGTGCCCGCCCCACCACTCTGCCCTGTTAGGTCACCCGAGAATCTGGGGGGCACTGAGTCGGCGACTCGGGTTCGGGAGAGAAGCGGTAACTGCAACAGCACCTCCGGGGGCTTTGATCCAGGGGTGTCACGAGGACTGGAGTAAAGTAAACACTGGGCCCACACTTTGCAGAATTGGGCGGGCTCCAGCCAAGGTGCCCATGCAGGTGTGGAGACACGCGGGTGCGGGGAGAGCTGGTGGACTTCTGCAGCTTCCCAGGACGGCAGTTCAGCAGTGTCTTGGAAGGACCTTAGAGCCAGGCAGGTCCCCCTCTAGGATGGTGTCCAGGTAAGAATTGTCCAAACCTGGGAGAATTTTTATGCGTGTATTAGAGCCAGATTGGCAAGTGCAGGGGAGTGAAATCTCAGTGCATTAAGCAAACGCTCCGGAGAATGGCAGTTTTGCAGTTTATGTTGTGAATCAGAAAAAAGGGAGGAGGCATAAGGGGCGCTGGCCTCTGGGAGATGGGCGCCCCAGGCCCTTCACCTTCCTGCCTCTGTCTGGTTTTCTACGAGAGCACACGCTGCTCGAGGCACAAAGTCTTGTTAAATTTGGCTGCAGGCCTGTCAGGGCCCCCAGAAGCCCCGCTCTGCCCCTCGCCCGCCCTCCCGCTGCAGTGGCCTTTGCCCGAAACCCAGCGCTGCCCTCACGGTCCTGCTCCCCTATTTTCACTTGACACTTGTCGAGTTGACAAGTATCATCTGCTCCTGCTCCGGGGGAAGTTTATAGGCGTCTGGGCCTTGGCGGTCCGCCCCCAAAGAGTCCTGGGCTTTCCAGGACCCCTGTCCCCACACTCGTGGCCCCGGCCCCCTGATGCACAGCCGAAGACTGGCCCAGCCAAATACTGTCTCACATCGAGTAACACCTCACTTGATTCCCCCAAAGAGCCGACCACATAGACAGCTCTCGGTTCTCATCCCCCACGCGCACTGTGCGGACCCCTGGCGGCGTCAAACCTGAGGCCGGGTCGGCGGCGAGTGTCCCCCACCTTGGTGAGCCGGATTCCGGGCCCTGCTCCCCGCCCCTGCCCGGGCTCTATGCCCCCCGGACCTACCTGAGCCCGCCCGCCCTGCCGCTTTATTCCCTTGCTTCTGAAATACTCCCCCACCCCCCCACCCCCCCGCCCCCGGCACATTCCACCATCTAAATACTGTTAGTTTGCTTCTAAATTTCCTTCCCCGTCCGGGCCTGGGTACTGTGGGCGCTGGCTCAGACCTTGGCCCGGCTCTGCACACCGACGTAGCCGGGTACCAGTGGCCGGCCCACGGTCGGTGTTCGATACCTGGTTGGGTTGATGATGGCCTGAGCGGTACAGCACACGGAGCACCCCTGTTCCCGCAAGTGTGTGAGTCAGGCGGGGCACTGAGGCCGGGGGGAGGTGGGCGCTCGCTGCGGCTGTGGCGCCCACGGGCGTGCCCTGCGCGACCGTGCGCCCCTCGGAGGTTTCCACACGTACTCAGAAACCTAGTAGTGCACTCCCGATGGCTGTTCCCTGTCAGGAGTGGTGTTTCTAACTGTTGGGTCGTGGGTGTGTTATTCAACCATTTTCAACTGTTTATTCAACCGTTTTCTGCCGATGGACGTTTAGATCGTTCCCAGGTTGAACAGTTACAAAACGCTGCACAAAGACCCTGGGGACCTGTCGCCTAAGCTCACAGTTTCTCTGGACGGGTGGGTGGGTAGAAATGGGTGCACGCGCGTTTTACATATCGAACCGGCGCCCCAGAGAGCCTGGGACAGCCTCGCCCGCCCCTCGCGTCCCATCCACTCCATCTCCTCCAGTCTGGGAGCTGAGAGGCGTCTCAGGTGTTGTGTTTCTGCTCCAGGGAAACTCGCGGGCCCGCCCCTCCCCACGCCCCGCCCCGGCCTGGCGCCCCACCCTCCTGGCCCCGCCCCCGCTTAGGCCCCGCCCCCAGCCCTGAGCCCCGGCGGAAGCAGTGTCCAGGCTAAAGCGGCGGCGCAAGGTGAGGTCTGGGTTTGAGGGTCCCGGGGTTGCCGCCGGCCGGCGGGTTGGGGAGGACCTTCCGCGGCGCCCCTGGCGGGGCGGGCGAGCTCGGGAGACCCTCGCGAGCGCTTCTTGCGGCACAGGAAGGTCGCGGCTGGGCGTCGGCATCCTTGTCTGCGCGGCTGAGCGCCGCCTGACCTACTGGAGGGACCGCACAGAACGGGGTGCGGACCGCCACCCCCCGCCGCCGCGTCCCGTCCCCGCGCTGGCGGAGACAGCCTACGATCCCGAGCCGCCAGCTCGGGGCTCGGTGGGCCCGGGGTGCGCCCGCCCCGACGGATGCGACCCGTGGGCCCCGCCCCAGCGAAGGCCCAAGCCCAGCGCCTGCTCTGGCGTAGGTTCCTCTGAGCGGCCTGTTGTCACACTTGAAACTGTAGATTTCGGGGCGTTGCTCGGCTCCTGGGTTCCACACTCGGGACCCTTGGGAGCAGCGCGACTGGGGAGCCTGAAATGCTCTCGTACCTCCCTAGATCGGGGACCTTAACGGGGCGTCTTTGGGGGGTGCCGGACATTTCCAAATATCCAAGGGCGGGGGGTCTCGAAATATCCAAGGGCCCAGCGAAGAGGGTACCCCAGTGACTGTGAGGCCCAGGGGAGCGTCTGCCGATGGGTGGCCGTGTCTCTGTTCTTAATGTCAGACCATCACATGTGAGCGGCTCTCCTTGGTGTCAGGCTGCTTCCTGGAGAGGGTGTGGCCTGGGGCAGCAGCCAGGGGGCTAGGGGCTCAGTGGTCCCTCCAGGCTGGCAGGCGTGGGAAGCAGCAGCCCTGTCTCTCCGCTCTGTCCAGGGTGGGGGATTCTGAGTCAGTTTTAGCTGACCACACCCTGTCCCCCCAGAGGGGGAGGTTGGGATTGCTCACACACTCTGAGCTGTGGGTGGGCGGGCTCTTGGCCCCTCTGTGTGGCAGGGCCAGTCACCGCCACCCTCGCCCCTTTCCACAGGCCCACCTACGGGGACCTGCAAGCAGGACTTTTGCCTGCTGGTTGTTGGTCCGCAGTGGTGCAACCAGAGCCTTTGCCTGCCCCGCCTCCACTGGGCTCTGAACCAGCTGTGGGCAGCGGGGAGGGGGGTCAGCCAGGCCAGCCAGTGCCAGGCTCCTGTGCAAACACTCTCGGGGAAGCGCACCCAGGAACCCCAGGGCAGGGGTTTTGAGTGAGACTGAGGTCTCAGGAATCCCAGGTTTTGGGGAACCGGGGCCTCACGTGGGGCTGAGTCATCCTGCTTGGCAGGCCCATCTAAAGGGCAGCTCAGTCACATCATTTCCAGGGCTTTTCATCGCTATTGAGTGAACCCAGATGCCCCAGAACTGCTCCTAGTCCTCTCAGAAGCGATGCTGGCCCCACCTGCAGGGCCTCAGTTTCCTGGTTCCCCGTCTGTCTGTCCTGGTGTGCTTGGTCCCTGGTGAGGTGTCAGGGCCTGTGATCTGCTGCCGTCCCAGACCTGCTGCCAGATCCTCGCTCTTTCCCAGCCTGCCCCACGACCCAGCTTCTCCACAGGCTGGTCCAGGGTGGGGCAGGCTGTGCCCTGGCCCATAGGAGTCTCAGGCCCTTAGAAAAGGATCATAGATGTTGGGCCTGGGGTCCCCACCCCCGCTGCTGTGTCCCGTCTGTGGCATCCATGGCTGGTGCTCCCTGGAAAGCTGTTATCTGACTATAGGCACCTGTCCCTCCCAAGTAGCTGCTTCCAGTGGTGAGGCCTGGGGTCCTCACATCTTTGGCTTTGTGGATGGCCCAGCCTGGGCATCCCTCTTGTTCTCAGAGGGAAGGCTGGCTGAGCGGGAAGGAATAGTTTCCAGAGCACTGTGTAAACTGCCCATCCCATGCTGTGTCCAGGCCGACAGGCCATCCCCTCCCAACCAGTCCTGGGCAAATGAGGGGGGGAGCTTCAGGAGGCAAGCCCAAGTCCCGCCCTCTCCCAGGCAGGGGCAAGAGGCTGGGGGGTGAGTACTGCCTCTGCCCCGCAGCCCTGGCCCCAAACTCTGTGGCCCATGATGACCTTTGCCAGGGCAACCCATGGGTGCAGTGTCCCTCTGCCCTCCCCGACTTTGTTCCTGGGGGCTAAGGTGGGGACAGGTGCTGAAGAAAGGAAGCGGCACCACCTGAGGGGGAGGCTGTGGCGTCTTGTTGGGTCTCTGGTTCTTGAGACCCGAGAGAACTGGGCTGAGGTGTCCTCCTGCCCCTCTGCCCCCCACCCAGCACTCACCGGCCTCTCACCATGAATCTCGACCTGCACTATGAGCAGCTCAGCGACGCCCAGTGGACGGAGCTCCTGCCTCGGATGCAGCAGTGCCAGGTGGTCAGGTGCGTGTCTGGTCCTCACGGGGCGGCGGCTGGCTGGGCCTCACGTGGGCGCCCAAAGCACCTTCCCAGAGGGGGCGTGGCGCCTACTGTATGAGTTTCCCACGGTGGGAGATGTTCTTGTATTTTTCCCCAAACATTTAAAAAGGTACACCCATTCCTGGCTCATGCCTGTGGGCGGGTCTTGGTGTGGAGGATCTGAAGGCGGGTGGGTGGAGCCTCTATCCAGGGTCTCTGGGGCTCCCTCCTCAGGGACAGTCCCTGCCTCGCCTCAGAGGCGCTGCCTGGCCTCGGCCCCAACTGGCCTGTTGCTGAGGTTCTGGAGCCCAGCCTCCCCTCGGGCCTCACACCACCGAAGCTGCCTGCTCTTTGCCTTTCTAACTCACAGAAGGGTTACAGACGTGGGTGGGGGGCACCCTCTGCCCTCCACCCTGCTTCCCCTGAAGTGAGTGCCAATCGCCTGGGGCACTGGGCAAAACCAGCAGCCCACTGCGGCCACCTGGACTTGGACATCTCCGGCTTCCCCGCTGTGTCCTTTCATGTCCCAGTCAGTGCAGAATCCTGCGTGGCATTTGGCCGCCTCCTGTCTGGGACGGTCCCTCTCTCCGTCTTTGTCCCCGTGTCCCCCTCTTTGGTTCAGCTCAGCTCTGGAGAGAGTCCTGGTGACATCTTGGCCAAGTAACACATTTTTTAAAATATATATATATATATATTTTTAAATATTTTATTTATTTATCTTTAGAGGGGAAGGAAAGGAGAGAGGAAGAGAAACATCAATGTATGGTTGCTTCTCGTGCATCCCCTGCTGGGAACTGGCCCCTGCTGGGAACTGGCCTGCAACCCAGGCATGTGCCCTGACTGGGAATCGAACCATGATCATCTGGTTCATAGGCCCGCGCTCAATCCACTGAGCTACACCAGCCAGGGCTAAAATATATTTTATTGATTATGCCATTACAGTTTTCCTGTTCCCCCCTTCATTCCCCTCCATACCCCTCCCCCACCATTCCCCCCCCTTTAGTTCATGTCCATGTGTCACAAGTTCTTTAGCTTCTACATTTCCCATACTATTCTTGCCCTCCCCTATCTATTTTCTACCTAGCGTCTGTGCTACTTATTCTCTGTGCCTTCTCCCCCCTTTTCCTCCTCCCACTCCCCTGTTGCTAACCCTCCATGTGATCTCCATTTCTGTGGTTCCGCTCCTGATCTAGCTGTCCTCTTGGTTTGCTTTTGTTTTAGGTGTGGTTGTTAGTAACTGTGAGTTTGCTGTCCTTTCACTGTTCATATTTTTTATCTTCTTTTTCTTAGAGAAGTCCCTTTAACATTTCATATAATAAGGGCTTGGTGATGATGAACTCCTTGAATTTGACCTTATCTGAGAAGCACTTTGTCTTTCCTTCGGTTCTAAATGAAAGCTTTGCTGGATAGAGCAGTCTTGGATGGAGGTCCTTACTTTTCATGACTTGAAACACTTCTTTCCAGCCCCTTCTTGCCTGCAAGGTCTCTTTTGAGAAATCCGCTAGCATTGTCCCCTTTGTAGGTGACTGTCCCCTTATCTCTTGCTGCTTCTAGGATTCTCTCCTTCATTTGAATCTTGGCTAATGTAATGATGATGTACCTTGGCATGTTCCTCCTTGGGTCCAACTTCTTTGGGACTCTCTGAGCTTCCTGGACTTCCTGGAAGTCTATTTCCTTTGCCAGACAGGGGAAGTTCTCCTTTATTTTTAGTTCAAATAAGTTTTCTACTTGTTGCTCTTCCTCTTCCCCTTCTGGTACCCCTATAATTCGGATGTTGGAATGTTTCAAGATGTCCTGGAGGTTTCTAATCCTCTCCTCATTCTTTTGAATTCTCGTTTCTTCATTCTTTTCTATTTGCTTGTTTCCTTCTTCCTTCTGGTCCACTCCATTGATTTGAGTCCCAGTTTCCTTTCCATCACTACTGGTTTCCTGTGCATTTCCCTTCATTTCACTTAGTTCAGCCTCCATTTGTTCCTCTAATTTGTGGCTAAAATCAACCAGTTCTGTGAGCATCCTGATCACCAGTGTTCTGAACTGTGCATCTGATAGGTTGGCTATCTCTTTGTCGCTTAAAAGTATTGGCTCTGGGGCTTTGAGCTGTTCTTCTTCTTGAGCCATAATGTTTTGGTTTCGTCACGCCTGTTATGTATGAGGGGCGGAGCCTTAGGTGTTCACCAGGGCAGGGCGACCCAGTGGCTGGGTTGTGACACTGTATGTGGGGGCGGGGTCAGAGAGGGGCAATGGCGCTTGTTCCATGCACTTTCTCAGATTTCTGTCCCCTCTGCTGCTTCCCGCAAGCAAATTGGGCCCTTCTGGTGCTGGTTCCCGGGTCTGTGGGCCCGTGCACCCTCCAGGACCCTGTGGGTCTCTCCAATGAACTCTCTGTGAGCCTGGGAGCCTCTCCTGGCACCTTGACCCCGAAAGTTTTTCCAATTGGTGCTTTTAGGCTTTGATTCCCGTTGCTGGGGCCCTGGTTTGCGCTGTCTGTCTCACTGCTCACTCCTCTGCCTGGTTTATTTGTGTGAGAATGTGAGACCTTGGTCAGCCAGCTGCCTTGTGCCCTCACTGGGTCCGCCCGTTGCCATCCCACACCTGGGATCCGCCAACCGCCCCTGCGTGCCTCTGCGCGCCTGGGTGGGTTCTGCTGCTTTTTCCTGCCTGACCCACTCCGCCAGCTGCTGACTCCGCCCCTCTTACCTGTCTGGCTGAATGGTTCGTTGTTGTCGGACTTCCCTGCAGTTCAATTTTCTGTGTTTTGGTTGTGTTTTTGTTACTAAAACTTTGTTGTCTTTAAACTGGTTGTACAAGGAGGCACAATGTTTCCACCTGCGCCTCCATCTTGGCTGGAAGTCCAAGTAACACATTTTTGGCAAGCACACACAGAAACGATGTTACGTCCTGCTGCGCAGAGCCTGCTGTGGGGCGCGCAGTCACGAGGGCACGCCGAGGTTGCCCTGAGTTGTCCCCGTGGCCTCCGCTCAGGCGGTGTGTCTGCTGGTTCTGTTCTGTGAAGTCACTGTCCCTTCACTGTGTGAGGGCACAATGGGACGGCAGCAGTCTGCAGCTTGGAGGAGGGTTTTTACCAGAAAGGCTAAACAAAGAAATCGTTTTATTGAAAAAGCAGCAAAAAAACAAAACTGCCCTGGCTGCTGTGGCTCAGTGGACCGAGTGCCGGCCTGCGAACCCAAAGGTCGCTATTTCACTCAATTCCAGGGCACAGGCCTGGGCTGTGGGCCAGGTCCCCAGTGGGGGCCCATGCAAGAGGCAGCCACACGCACACGTTTCTCTCTTCTCTCTTCCCCTGTCTCTAAAAATAAGTTAAATTAAAAAGTCCTAGGAAAAAAAGAAAACACATTAAAAAGCCCCTGTTTCTCCCTGGGTCATTGGCAGCCACCTCGGGCGACGTACCAGACCCTCTGCACACGCCCTGGTTCTGCAGCTCTGCCTTCTGCCCGGAGCGCCCCCCTCGGGTCTCATCCCAGTGGTCGCGCCTCGGCCTTTACCTTACCAAGAACTTTTTAAAAATCCTCACCTGAGGATGTTTCAATGATTCTAGAGAGAGCGGGGGAGGGGAGAGAGAAGCATCGACCAGCCGCCTCTCACAGACACTATGGCCGTGGGCTGAACCCACATTCCAGGCAGGTGCCCTGACCTGGAATCGAACCTGTAGCCTTCTGGGGCACGGAATACGCTCCAACTGACTGAGCTGCCTGGCCAGGGCCCTGGCTGGCACCACTCACTCCCCGCCCTGTGCACATTGTCACAGTCGCCCCCAGGGCTTCTCTGATGTCCCCTGAGAGCAGGTGGTCTGGGTCCTGGGCACCTGCAGTTGGGTTTCATGTGCACCTGGTCGCTCACGTCACACCCTGGCTGTGCTCCTGAGGGCCACGCTCTCCAGGAGGTGAGGGGGCTGGACACGCTGACTGCCCCAGGAGCGCACGACCACCCAGTTCTTGGCCCGTGAACGGACTCAGGACCTGCTGTGGGGGTCACAACCCATGGTGGGTGTGACCGTCTGGGCATCTGCCCGCAGACTGGTGGACTGTGGCATCACAGAGGGGCGCTGCCGGGACCTGAGCTCCGCGCTCCGGGACAACGCCGCCCTGACGGAGCTCAGCCTCTGTTCCAACGAGCTGGGGGATGCCAGCTCGCACCTGCTGCTCCAGGGCCTGCAGAGCCCCACCTGCAAGGTCCGGAAGCTCAGGTGAGCCCCTGCGGGCCCCACAGCCAACCACGCCCGTGCGGGGTCTGGGCCCCTGCCCCCGTGAGAGGCTCACAGGCACCCAGCCGCCCTACTCCCTGAGGCACACCGCGGGCCTCTCACAGCCCCTCCCGTGCACCTGTGTCCTGCCCTTGCCCGAGGACCCCAGAACCCCACAGCCTGGTGTCTGGCCTCCCCGTGACGGTGGGCTTGCGGCCCGACAGCCTCCAGAGCTGCTGCCTGACCGAGGCCAGCGGCAGGACCCTGGCCAGCATGCTGCGCACTGCGCCCTCCCTGCGCGAGCTGGACCTCAGTTACAACCCCCTGGGGGACGCAGGCCTACAGCTCCTCTGCGAAGGACTCCTGGACCCTCAGTGCCACGTCGAGAGTCTGGAGTGAGTGTTCCCTGCCCGGTCCCAGAGCTGTCTGCTCACCTGCCCCTCGGGCCTGCGCTGGACAGGCCCCTGCGCCATGCCAGCTGCTGCGAGGTTTGAGGGGGGGGCTCCAGGGGTAGGTGTTGCTCCCCTGTGGCTCGGGCCATGACCCTCTCCGAGGAGCTGGGAGCTGGCTGGTGACCCTGTACCTGCTTGCAGGGTTGTCTGGCCCTGCAAATGTGCAGAGGGGCACATTGGTGACCGGGGCGGGGGGCTGATGGGAGGCTGGGCCTCGCTGCTGGTCCATTGAATCCACAGCTTGGTCGGTGGGTGGTCCCCAGGATGGTCCAGCTACCTGGCCTCTACCATGCCATCGCTGCCCAGCAGTGTCCACGGGCCTCAGCCCAGGGCAGGGAGAGGAGGCGCACTCCTGGGCTGAGGACTGACTGCCTGCCTGTCCCCAGGCTGCAGGACTGCAGCCTTTCAGCCGCCAGCTGCGAGTCCCTGGGTGCAGCGGTCAGGGCCCAGCCGGAGCTGAAGGATCTGGTGCTGAACAACAATGACTTCGGAGAGGCCGGCGCCCGGACCCTGTGCCAGGCCCTGGTGGACTCTGCCTGCCTGCTGGAGTCACTCAAGTGAGCCCTGGCCTGGGGGGGGCGGCCTGGTGCCGGGTGGGGTCTCCTGGCTCTCACAGCACCTCTCGTGCCCCAGGCTGGAGAGCTGCGGCCTCACCTCAGCCAACTGTCGGGACCTGTGTGGCCTCCTGGTCGCCAAGGCCTCGCTACGCGACCTGGAGCTGGGCGACAACAGGCTGGGGGACGCGGGCGTGGCAGCGCTGTGCCCCGGGCTGCTGAGCCCCGGCTGCCAGCTCAAGACCCTGTGGTGAGTCAGACTCTGGGCGGGTGGGCGCAGGGTGCAGGGGCTGCTGGTCCTGCGAGTCCGAGGCCCCTGTCGCGGCCGGGTGGGGTGGGCAGCACGCACCAACCTCCCTGCTTGCTGGCCCTATAGGCTCTGGGAGTGTGACATCACGGCCAGCGGCTGCAGGGACCTCTGCCACGTTCTCGGGGCCAAGGAGAGCCTGAGGGAGTTCAGCGTGGCTGGCAACCCGGTGGGGGATGAGGGCGTGCGGCTGCTGTGTGAGAGCCTGCTGGAGCCCCGCTGCCGTCTGGAGTCCCTGTGGTAGGTGCCTGGCGGCGTGTGTGGGGTGAAGGCGCCCGAGGGGCCTGGGGGAGGGCGGTGGGGCCAGGAGGGACGCCTGCAGCCACGTGGCCGCGTGGGGAGAGTGCCGGGGGTTGAGGACCAGGACGTGTGGCGGCCCTGGTGTGAGAGGCAGGCGTGTCAGGGGCTGTGGAGGTAGAAAGGCCCCACGTGTCCCTGGTGGGCAGGGCTGGGAGGGGACACTGGGGTGCCCGAGCCTGGCCACAGCAGTGCCCGCATCCCTCAGGGTGAAGTCCTGCAGTCTCACCGCCGCCTGCTGCCCGCACGTCAGCGCTATGCTGGCGCAGAACAGGAGCCTCCGGGAGCTGCAGCTGAGCAACAACAGGCTGGAGGACGAGGGCGTGCGCGAGCTGTGCCGCGGACTCAGCCAGCCCGGCGTGCCGCTGCGGGCGCTCTGGTGAGTGTGTGTCAGTGCCGAGCTCGGCGCCCACTGTCCGGTCCGACCCCTCGAGGTCCCAGCCCCGTGCCCAACTCTCGGTGACACTGACAGAGCACCAGGCTGGCGTCTGTGCTTTATCTCCGAGCGGAGTGCTGGGGAACCCGCGGCCAGGTCTCTCGGACCAGCCTGATCGTCCCTTCTCTGCGCCTTCTGTTTCTGCTGTCCTCAGGGAACCTGGCCCACAACCCTGGCATGTGCCCTGACGGGGAATAGAACCAGCCACCCTTTGGTTCGCAGGCCCGCGCTCAGTCCACTGAGCCACAGCAGCCAGGGCTGACAGTGGGGTCTTGAAGTGTGTGCACTGCCCCCGCCATCCTGTGTTCTGGTGGTGGCACGGGCCCAGGTCACTGAACCAGGCGGCAGCAGCCAGGGGCATGCTCTTGGCCCTGACTTCTGCCCTGCTGTCCGCCCAGGCTGGGCGACTGTGAGGTGACTGACAAGAGCTGCGGCAACCTGGCTGCACTCCTGCTGGCCAGCCGCAGCCTACAGGAGCTGGACCTCAGCAACAACTGCATGAGCGAGGCGGGCGTCCTGACACTGGCGGAGAGTGCCCAGCAACCCAGCTGCGTCCTGGAGAAGCTGGTGTAAGTGGCGCAGTGGGCGGGGCGGCGGGAGTGGGCGGTGGGGGGCGGTGTGGGTGCACCCTGGCCCACACCCCACCCCCTGCCCCCGTGCAGCCTGTACGACATCTACTGGACGGAGGAGACGGACGACCGCCTGCAGGCCCTGGCAGAGAAGAGGCCAAGCCTGAGGATCATCTGCTGAGCCCCCGCCCAGCTTCCAAGACAGCGGGGACGCTCATTCCTGGTGCCTTGGCTTTACCGAAGAGAAACGCTCACGTCGGAGCATGTTTTAGACGCTTTATAATTATTAAAGTACTTTTTGAGCAGAAGGGTCCTTGTCCTCCCTTCTAGGGACCCCAGAGAACCCATACTGCAGGTGCAATGTCTCTGTGGATGCGAACTGCCCAGAGCACCGCACTGGGCAGCGTGAAACAAGTTAGTGCCCACAGGCCCTGGCAAGCGTGGCCCCCCAGGAACCTGCCCCTGAGGTCCTGGCTGCCACACCGGGATGAGGCCTGCCCTCAGATGCCTGGCTCAGCCATGGCCAGCGGTCTCCCTGTCTCTGGTCAGCAGCTGGCCCAACAGCCCCAGTGGGAGTTGTCCTCAGGCCACATGCACCTTTGGCCTCGGGACCGCTAGACCCAGGCCGGCCTGCCGACAGAGCCCACAGCCCTCTAGGTGTTTGAGGGCAGCACCCCCCTCCACTGGCACAATATGGGGGTGCGCACAGCCCACAGCAGCTTTCAGAGGTGGCAGCTGCTATGAGGCCCAGCTGCTATGGTGCCTGAGACCGTGGCTTCTGCCCAGGACCCTGCCCCTCCCCACTGAGGACACAGGGCTCCCTGCAGGAAAGGCAGCCCGGTCTGGGCTGCATCTGTACAAGGTGAGCCTGGGAGAGCTCAGGGACCTAGAGGCTGGGCCAGGGATGGAGCCCGGCAAGCCACCCACTGAAGAGACTGCACATGGGGGAAAGGAGGCTGGGACCCAAAAGAGTGGCCATGAGCACCAGCCCTGCTGGCCTTACCTTGAGGGCACAGGGCACCTCAAATCCCCGAGGTGCTGGTGGAGCAAAGCCCACTCAGGGACGAGCAGAGCAAGCCCAGGGCAGCAGGGTGCCAGCAGGGGCTGGACACCCCCACAGGGAGGGTCGGCCCACCAGCACCGCGGATGGCTGGGCTCCGCAAGACAGACCCCCATCGTGTCTGCAGTTGGCGGGGGTTGGGGAGGGGCACATGGATGCTCCTCTAGGTCTGAACCCCCCCAAAAGAGCAGTGAACAGAAAACCACAACCCTGAGGAAACAGTAGTCCCTGGAGGGCAGGGCCCTGGCCCTGGTTCGCAGTGAGTGGGGGCAGGGAGGGTCCTCACAGCTGGGTGGGGTCAGGGGACTCCGCACTTCTCATCTGTGCATTCCCAGCGCTCATCACTAGTCACCCCCCAATCACAGCCATTCCCCGCCCTGTCCCCACAGGTCCCCAGGGGCCTGAGCCAGCAGGCCAGGGGACCCTGTGCCCAGTTGAGCAGCCCTGCCCCACGACTCCCACCCTTCTGGGCACTGTCCCCGGAGCGCCAGGCACAGTGAAGGCTGCGGACAGCAAAGACGCAAACCTCAGACCACCTTGGGTTTATTTGTTCCGTTTGCTCATGGAGATGACCATCAGCTTGCGGCCGGAAACCTCAGGACTCTTACTTGCGACCGTGGGCACTGGGCCTTGGAATTTCTGACCCGATGCCCGCTTGGAGACCCCTTCCTCTGTCTGCGCCCTTCTGGTCAGCAGGGCTGGAGGAAGGGTCCTGAGAGAACGGCTCAGGGCCGCAGTTCAGACCCACCCGTCTTCGCCGTCTTGGGAATCGGAGGATCACGTCAGCGACACATGTGGCCAGGGGCGGAGCAGGGGCCATGCCCTCTGGGTGCCAGGGCTTGGCATGGCCCAGAGGCAGACCATGCAGACAGCAGACCGCTGCCCCAGGACAAGCGCCAGCCCTGCCTGCCAGCCTGAGAAGCCTCTGGAGCCAGGAGCACAGAGCACAGACGTGCACACCAGCCAGGACAGGGCCTCCCCCCGCCCCCTTCAGGGGCCAGCTGTGTGCTGGAGCGAAGAGGCCTGCAGAGGCTCCTGGCAGGAACCAGAGGAGGAGGGACAGCAGGCCTGGTCCCTGGTGGGTGGGCAGGTCAGTGCAGAGCCTGCGTCACTGCCCTTGGGGCCTCGGAGGGCCCAGGTGGGTGCCCGTCCTTGCCGTCCACTGCTGTGCCCTGGTCGCTGCTACCCTGCTGCTTCTGCCGCCGGGTCTCCTTGTACCTCAGGGTGATGTCCCTGGGAAAAGGGGTGGCGTGTCACCCAGCAGCTGGCAAAGGCTTCTGAGCCCGCCCTGCATGGCCGAGGCAGGGAGCACAGAACCCCCAAGACCCCGATGCCAGTGCCCCCCCGCCCTGGGGCGGGTGGCCCTCACCGCAGGAAGAAGCGCCAGACGGTCCAGGTGAGCACGAGCACAGAGCCGAGCGTCCAGCACTGGGTTATGTAGAAGGGCAGGGACAGTGTGAGCGTGTGTGGGTCGTACTTGACCACGATGAGCAGCTCCGTGGCGGTGATGGCAGCCACCAGCCAGGCCTGCTGGCCCAGCTTCTTGTGCGGCGTCCTGCGGGACGGGGGGGAGGGCACGTGGTGAGGGGCGCCCTGACTCGCCAGCCCCGCCACGCCGCCCCAGCCCAAGGCTCACGGGTCGTCCATGAAGTCGTAGACCTCCC
Source organism: Sturnira hondurensis (assembly GCF_014824575.4). Classification (NCBI taxonomy): domain Eukaryota; kingdom Metazoa; phylum Chordata; class Mammalia; order Chiroptera; family Phyllostomidae; genus Sturnira; species Sturnira hondurensis. Next base: position 93,831 of record NW_028097956.1, on the reverse strand, counting down.
GCATGGCCACGCCGCCCACGTTCACGAAGAACGCCAGCCGCAGCAGGACCAGGCAGTGCTCGGGGGGCAGCCACAGCACAAACTTCAGGTAGAAAGTGTTCAGCTCTGCCAACAAAAACTGCGGGCAGGAGGGTGGGCGGTGAGCCCCGTGCCCCGAGGGCGCGCGCAGGGGGCTGCTGGCCTTACCACCAGGATGATGCCGCACACGGCCAGCCAGCGGCGCAGGCTGGAGGCCGGCTTCCACTCGAAGCGGACCCAGCTGTAGGGCGTGAACTGGAAAGCGATCCTCTTCATCTTGCCCCTGGAGCCAGAGGGGGGAGGGGGCGGGGGTCAGCAGGGTCTGGTCCCATGACCTGCCCCCAGGCACCATGACAGGTGGGAGGGGAGACCCCACTCCCCAGCAGCCCCCCAGGTCTTTTCCAGAGCTGTTTCTCTCTTGAAGTCAAAGTGAAACAGACAGAGCTGGCAAACACTTTGTAGGGGCCCCATGGAGGCCGCTGGGGAGAAAATGCTGGTCAGACGGGGCTGGCTGACGTCGGCCACTGTGCGGGCCTTGGCGGGGTTCACACAGGCTGCCCAGGGGCCACCTCCAGGACCCCTGCCAATGCCCGGGGCCCCTGGAACTCGGGAGACGTACTTGTAGGTCGGAATGTTCCAGAGGCCCTGCCACTTGTACGTCTTCAGGGACAGCCACTCGAGGGTCTTCATGCCGCAGTAGATGCCCAGCCCATTGCAGACCAGCACGTCCATGATCCACTGGGGGGAGCGGGTGCCGTGGGCCCTGCAGCTCCGTGCGGCCCCCCGGAGGGGACCCTGTGCCCACACCCCACTCCCCGAGGGCAGGGACAGCCCCGCCCTCACCCCGCGACCTACGTGGTCCCACCAGCACTCGCTGAAGTTGGGCAGCTGGTGCTCCAGGCTGTACTCCAGGAACTCGAACATGACGCTCACCACCGTGCACGCCCACCAGTCCCGAATCATGAGGGTCTGTGGGCGCGCGTGCGGCCCATCAGAGGCCTCGGGGTCTCTCCGCGGCCCTCCCAGCCACCAGGTGGCAAGGACGGGGTGTGGGGACCCCACCCACAGCTCTCGGGCGGCTTCATGAGCTCTCTGCACCACTGGCTCAGGTCAAGCTGTGCCCCCAGGCCTCCCGCAGCTCAGACCGCACCGCACAGCAAGTCACAGCGGCCCCAGACCACAGGCCAGCCGTGAACCGGGCTGCCGGGCTGCCAGCGGGCTCGCCTTACCTTCAGGTACCAGCCAATGAAGTGTGCAGGCACGAAGCCGTCCAGCTTGTCCTGCGGGCGGGAGCCGAACGTGGGCCTTGCACACACCCTGCCCGGGGCAGCCCCACAGCCCGCAGTCCTCCGGGCCCCTGGGGCTGACCTCCCCAGCAGACGCTCACTGACACTGCCACTCACCCACCCCCGGAACCCAAGGAATGGCGCTTGCCAGGACCCAGGGATGACCCAAGGTCTTGTGCACAAGCGTCGTGGTGTGTGTGGGTGGCACGCCCTGTCCCCGAGGACAGCAGGGTGCCCCTCCCATGGAGGTCTGCCTCACCATGCGGTGACATGGGTGCCAGAAACACTGAGCACAGGGCAGCACTGGGGACCCCTCCACACAGCATCCTGGCCCCACCCCACCCTCGGGGCTGGTCCTCACCCAGATGTTGTGGAAGGGGTCCGTCTTGTTCTCAGCATCGTAGATGAGGCAGTTCCCCCCATAGTCCCTCTCCGGCAGAGGGACCCCCAGCCTTGGGTCAACATACTTCAGAAACTGGCGGCCGTCCTGGACGGTCTGCAAGGCCAGCACCCTGGTTAGTGGGGCTGCACCCTGCCCTGTCACCTGCAGCTGCACTTGGGGATGGTCTGTGGTGCACAGACAGCACTTCCACCGACCATGTGGCCAACATGCCACCGCCCCCTCGGGGCTGAGCAGGCTGGGGAGTCCTGGAGATGCTCGGCACCCCCAAAAGACCATGCCATGCAGGGTCTCAGGTGTGCCTCCCGTGCGAGGGACAGGGGTCTCGGCTCCCATGTGTCAGGGCTGCTTTGCCAGACATAGGGACACCAATGCTAGCAAACACTGTGCCCTGGTGACAGAGGAGGGCACCCCCCTTGCCCCAGTCCCAAGTAGCAGCTGGGGGACAAAGCAGAGAGGAGGCACTCAGACCTGTGCCTGTCACGAGGCCCCACCCTTCACTTGGAGGCTTTGGAAGTGTCCCTCAGATGGTGACATGATATGACACATAATTGTAGCTCCCATATGTGGAGGGTAAGAAGGGCCGTCGGAGCCACTGGCTACTCAGCAAGTGGACAGATCTCTGGACACTCAACACTTGAATGTGGAAAGTTGGACAAACGGGAGGCTTCTCTGGACACCCAAGGGCCAAGTCCACCCTGGGGCTGCAGACTGTGACGCTCACTCTGCAAAAGCCAGTGAGGCCTTCACCCTCAGCCTTCCCTGGTTGGTGCAGCTTCCAAGGGCAGACAGGGCACAGCCGGAGGAGAGGAGGCAGGTGCAGGGAAGGAGGGTGGGACAGCAACAACAACATTCGTGGACACACAGACACACTGCCCAGCACACCCACGGCCCCCTGCTATGCCCTGAGGAGCCGCAGAGCCCCGACACCCCCGGGCAAGGAGCGAGCCAGCACCCAGGTCTCGGCCCCAAGCCCTTCCCCCACTGAAGGACCAGGGCTCCTGGGGTAGATGGCTGGTCCCACCCGGCGGGGACGGCCCAAGAGGGGCCTGGAATGTGTTCTGGCACCCGAAAAAAGGGAGGTGGTCAAAACTATAAGTCAAAACAGCCCTGGGCGTGTAGCTCAGCTGGTTGGAGCACCATCCAAAAGGCTGCAGATTAGATTCCCAGCCAGGGCACATGCCTGGGCTGTAGGTTCAGTCTCCTGTTGGGGCACGTATGAGAGACAACCACTTGTTTCTCTCTCCCTCCCTCCCTTCCCCTCCCTCTAAAATCAATAAGCAAGCCCTCAAGTAAGGACTGAATAAAAGAAAAAATAACCAAGACAAACAAAACAAAGTAGAATCCCCCTCGGGCGGGGAAGGGAGCACGTGAGACGTGCAGGAGCCGAAGGAGAGCCCCCAGCCAGAGCAGCCTGGCCAACAAAGTCGGTGAAGTTCCGCATGGGGACCCACCCCCCCCCACCAGGAGACGGTGGCGAAAAGGCACGTCTCCCCCACACAACGCTGTCCCATGCCCAGGGAGGGTGGGGGTGCTACGCGGAGGGCCTCCCGGCACGTCCTGGGGGGACCCGACACGGGGGGGGGGGTCAAGGAGGCGTGGGCAGGGACAAGTCCTGTCGGCCACTGGCACCTCCACGCCAGTCAGACTGTGACAGACACAGCAGACAAACTCCCAGTGAACCTGGTGCCGGGACCCAAAGAAGACAGGTGACAGCCCGGGAACACAGCGCAAGACCCTCAGCAGCGCCAGTGACTGAACAGGCTCGCTCACTACGACCCAAAGGCTCAGCCCAGCAACGCTGAGTCAGTGTGGCACATTGTGCCAGGGAAGAAACGGACCCCACGATCACTTCGTCTGACACACAGAAGCATCTGACAAACTCCAACACCCTTCCGTGACAAAACCACTCAACACATTAGGAAGAGAGAACGCCCTGCCCCTGAGAAGGGCACCTACGGAAAGCCTGCAGCAGGCAGCGGCTCAGTGGTAAGGACAGGGGGCTCCTCCCCCTGAGGCCGGGATGGGGCGGGTCTGGGCAGCCCCCAGTTCTGGCTGAGGCCTGGCTGGGCCACCTGGGGCGACACAGCGGGGAAGAGGCAGGGGACAGCACTGGAAGAACCCTGACTCGAGCTTCCTGGTTGCCAGGAAACACCCTCCTGGTACTCAGGTAGGGGGAGGAGCACACCCAGGCAGGCGGGAGGAGGGAGGCAGGTCTCACCGACTCAGCAGCCCTGAGCCTGGCCTGGTCACACCGCCAGCTGTCCAGCATCACAGGAAACACCGTGCTAGCACGGGAGCGGGGAGCCCTTGGAATCCCGTGTATCGTCTCCACTGTCTGGGGAAGAAGGCCTGGAACTGGGCTTTCGTCCCAGGGCCTGGAGTGGGGGGCAGGGGCCACAGTGCCCGAGGCAGCAGGCCACAGATGACCGTGGGTCGCAGCCCCGACTTGGAGGAACTGCCTCCTGCCCCCCATCTGTCTGACAACAGGACGGACAAATGAGTCTGGAGCAAGAGAAGGGTCCGGACTCACAGACCCCCACACACCTGAGTTTAGGTGCTCACGTCCCCTGTGCTGCGCCTGCCCCCCGAAAGCCAGTATATATACCTATCGATCCATGTGTGACTGTTACTCCCTCTGGCCAACTACATGAGTCCTCAGAACACAGGGTGTGCCCTCTTGGCCACACAGGGGACTGCCACCCTGTCTTTCAGCCACCCTTGTTTTTGTCCTGAACCTATACCACCCCCTCCCTGCCCTCACCCTGGGTGGGTCTGTTCTCTTCCATGGGAACGGATCACTAATAAACTCCGATTTTATGCGAACAGTCACTGACCTGTAATTCTCTCTTTTTTTAAGATTACATTTATTTATTTTTAGAGAGGGGAATGGAGGGAGAAAGACAGACAGAAACATCAATGTATGCTTGCCTCTTGCATGGCCCCCACTGGGAACTGGCCTGCAACCCAGGCATGTGCCCTGACTGGGAATCGAACCTGTGACCCTTTGGTTCACAGCCCAAGCTCAACCCACTGAGCTACGCCAGCCAGGGCTGACCTGTAATTCTTTACATGTAAGAAAAACCAGGTCTCTCCCGTCAACACTGGGATGGACAGGAAGACAGAACCCTGGCTCCATGCACATGACATGACCCAGTACCCCCCAAATGCTCAGAAACCCACGAGAACAGCAGCAACAACAGAACTGTCAGAATAAACTGGAAACACGAGATGGATGCGCGACAACAACCATGTCTCTACAGACAGACACTGACCACGCCCACTCGCAGGAACAGCACGATACGCTCCAGAACCACAGGGCGCCACTGCAGCACCTGAGGACGGGACAGACAGGGAGACGCCTGCTCCTGCCGCGGAGGGCGACCCGGCCAGGCGCTGCATCCCACCTGCTGCCCCGGAAGGGAACAAGGTGACCCTAAAGGCACATGCAAATGCAGGAGACCTCGTGGGATCACAACCACCCTGCGAAGCAGGAGCAATCGCTTCCCAACTCCACATCCCGCTGGAGGGACATTTGATCAAGGCCCGGCCGGTGCTCCTCAAGACTGTCTAGGGGACTAAGCAGGGGACACCTGATAACGGCCACAGCCCCAGCAGGCCTAGAGGGACGTGACCCTAAAGGTTTGGGGATCCCGGGGATTACAGTGTGGACCCTGAGAAAGACACCGAAGAAGGGCCCTCGGTCACTAACGAGGCTACACACCAACCGACCAGGTATCCCACCCTGAGCTTCGAAGCGGGCTGCACAGGGGCCTCCCACGAGACCCACCTTCAGCGAGCAGGCGGCACCGCTGCCCTGAGCCCAAAGCAGGCGTCCCGGAATCCTGTTCAAGCCCACGGGACTGAGGCTTTCCCAGTCTTATCCAAGCCATGCAGCTCCGCCCAATCAGAGTGGTTCTATCCTGACCAATTAGCATAGTGCCTTTGGACAATCCAAGTAAAGACTTGGGGCCTTCATTTGCAAGAAGATGGACCAATCAGGGACGGGGGTGGGGGGTGACATGGGACTGCAGTCCCAAGAAGCCAGCTCCCTGGGGCTCTAAGCCCCTTGCCTTCCGCACCCAGGGCTGCCTCCCAGCTGGGCTGTGCCCTTAAGGGGTCAGTCCCTCCAGGGCAGAATGAGCCTTGCGGCCAGAGAGGAGCCTGGTCTCATGGCCCTGCTGCGGTGGCCCCCCTGCGGCCTAAGCCTGATGTTTGCACTGAATCATTTCCTTCTGTGCCGCACCCCACCCTGGGGGTCCCTCTGTGCGGAACCGGCACCAGCGGCCTGTGGCGGACAGGGAAGAATGGAGAGAATCTGAAAAACTATGGACTTTGGTTAATAACGAGGCACTGATATTGGTCCCTAACAGGAAACTGGGAGCAGGATGTATAGGACCTCTTTGCACTAACTTTGCAATTTCATCAATCTGTACTTAGACAGAAGTTTTACTTTAAATAAACGCAACTTGACAATAAAAACATGGAAAGTCAAGCTGGTCTCCCAAGAAAACAGATGGCCCACGAGCACAAGAAGACGGTCAACACCAGGAACTGCCAGGGAAGCGCCCGTCAACGGCACGAACCACGACCCGCCCCTCGGCCCGTGAAGGTGGCTGCTGTCCCACGGCAGAAAGGGAAACAGGGAGAAGGGAAAGGGCGCACGTTGGAGAGGAGGCGCGTGTCGTTGGACACTTGGGCACTGTGGGTGAAGGTGCAAAGTGGTGGACACGCTGTGGGGACCAGCACGGACGGAGGCTCCTCAGAGGTCAACGTGAAACTGCACTCCGACTCAGCCGGCCCCACGCGCATGGCCCTGGCGGACGCCTGCGCACTCACGCCGACGGCGTGTCCCCAGCCGCCGAGAGGCAGGCGCGGCCAGTGTCTGTGGACAGGACGGACACGCAAAATGCGGCACGTCCACGTGGTAGAGTATATCTAGCCTGAATGAGGAAGGGGACACTGACTCGAGCTACAGTGTGGAGATGCCAGAGGGTATTATTCAGAGGGAAATGAGGCAGACACACAAGGACAAACCCTGCGTGACCCCCTCGCAGGGGGTCCCTGGAGGAGTCAGAGCCACAGAGACGGGACGTTAGGAAGGTGGGAGCCAGGGCTGGGGGCGGGGGAGTGTTTCATGGGGAGAGCCAGTTTGGGAAGATGGAAAGTTCTGGAAATAATAGTGGTGAAGGTTGTACAACTGCATGAATGTGCTCATTGCCACTGAACTCTGCACCTAAAAATGATGAAGGTGGGACACTGTAAAAATTTATTTATTTTAAAGAGAGGGGATGGGAGGGACAGAGAGAGGTAAAGAAATATCGACATGAGAAACATTTATCAGCTGCCTCTCATATAAGCCCTGACTGGGGACTGAACCCACAACCCAGGCGTGCGTCCCGGGAATCGAACCGATGACCTATCGCTTTGCAGGAAGACACCCAGCCAACTGAGCCATACCACTCAGGGCAAGGTGGTAAATTTTATATTTCGTGTTTCTTACTAAAATGAAAAAAATCCAAATGTTGAATGCACTGTAACAAAGCTAAAAAACGGTACAGAACTCTACACGCACCTGTGTGCGTGTAAAACTGGTGAAAAGGGATGAGCTCTCATCATCGATTTCCTGGTCTGGTACAGTCCTGCATTTATGCAAAATGTTCCCACTGGGGACCGGGGTGAAGAGTGCCTGGAACCTCGCAGTACAATTCTTCACAGCTTCTTGTGAGTCTAGAATTAGTTCAAAACAAAACAATTCAAAAACCCTCCAATGAAGATGTAAATGTAACATCGAAAACTGTGAAACTTTCAGAAGAAAATACAGAAGGAAATCCTGACACTGTGGTATCAGGGACAACACCTCAGCCTGACATCAGAACGGGGACCTGGGGAAGGAAGGACGAGCAGGGCTCCTGGAGAGGAAATTGCTTCTCCAGCACGGGACCTTGGACCAGGACTGATGAAAAAGGAGCACTTTCTTTAAAAGGCAAAGAACCTGAACACCTCACCAAGGGGAAGTCTGCCTGGTCACACATGCACGAGAAGTGGGTCACCACGACCAGCCACCGAGAAGTGCGAGGAGACCCTGCCGCTCTCCCCTTAGAGGCTGGAAGTGTCTGGAGTCCAGAGCTCAGACTAGGACCAGGCACCTGGGGCTCACGGGCTGCTGCTGGGAGGGCAAGTGGGGCGCTCTGGGGTGCAGCGGGCAGCCCCTTGAGGTCGGACTATGCCCCAAACGGCGCCACAGCCCTGGTGCACACAGGAGCAGGGGGGGGCACTCACGGGCCTCCATTCACACAGCCCCAACCAGAAAAGGTCTCTCATCTGCCGCAGGGACAGGCAGATCCATGTCAGGGGAGGGTGGGTGGCAACAGAAAGGACCAGGGGGTTGACCCCACACACGCTGGCTGCCTTTCAGAGACATCCCGGGTCACACGGTGTGCAGTTCACAGGAGACTGGAGGACAAGGCTGCAGGGATGGAGGGAGAACAGCCGTCGGTCGCAGGGGTGGGGCTGGGGAGGTGGGACACCTCTGGGGGTCACACCAGGGTGCCTGGGAAACGGGACTGTCCTAACTGCCGTGTTTACACAAATACAAACAGGTGTTAAAATTCACAGCACTGCCCTGGCTGGCGTGGCTCAGTGGATTGAGCACGGGCCTGCGAACCACACGATCGCAGTTCGATTCCCGGTCGGGGCACATGCCTGGGTTGCAGGCCAGTCCCCAGCGGGAGACTCACGAGAGGCAGCCATACATTGATATTTCTCTCCCTCCCTTCCCCTCTAAAGATAAATAAATAAAATATTTTTTAAAAAATTCACAGCACTGAGCCCTGGCTGGTGTAGCTCAGTGGATTGAGCTCGGGCCTGCGAACCAGAGGATCACCGTTCGATTCCCAGTCAGGGCACATGCCTGGGTTGCAGGCCAGTTCCTGGCAGGGGACACACGATACATTGTGTGTCCTTGGCAGAGGCAACCATACATTGATGTTTCTCTCCCTCTCTCCTTCCCTTCCCCTCTAAAGATAAATAAATTAATTAATTAAAAAAAATTCACAGCACTGTATGCCTACCCCCAAATACAATTTACCACGTGACCCTAACCCTCGAGCCTCACACACTGACAGATTCCTGAGACCTGCACCAGCACTGAAATGGCGTTTGTTAAGTCAGGCAGAATGAGGAAATCGGTAAAAAAGGCCCCAGCAGCAACAAATCCTGGCTCAGTATCTGCTAAGCACACACGCTTCCAGCCACCCCGGCGCTCGCCCGGCCCGCAGAGGGGACGCCAGGAGGGGGAAAGCACACGAAGGCACAGCGGGCCAACCAGAAGCGAAGCGCCCGGTGAGGTCAGGCCCCAGGTCCGCCCGAAGCCGGCACCCAGTGGTCAGACGTTCGGCTCTCCACCACCGCAGCCCTCGCCCAGGTCTGGGGCTCTGCCACTAGCAGCAGAGGTGGCCCACCCAGTGTCCCCAGGGAGCCAGGCAGCCTGCCCTGGAGGCTGTCAGGGCCAGGGCCACGCAGCACCACCTGCACCGTGAGGTCTGGGCGCGGGCTCCACACTCAGATCCCAGTTGCTGAAAGGCAATGTTCCCGTCCCCCGGCCATCGGACCCTTCCGGAGGTGCCCTCACAGCCTCCGCCCACGTGTGCTGGCGTTCTGCCTCACTCCTGTGGTTAACTGGGCAGGACTCGGGACCAGTCTAGACCCATGGCGCACAGGGGCCTCCCTCGCAGACCGAGCCTGTGGCCTCAGCACCAGGCGCCCCCTCCCACGGGCAGGCTGAGACCTCTCCAGAGCCCCTACAGCCTCTGAAGCCTGGTGGCTATACTGACCAATCAGAGCAGCTCCATAACCACCAATCAGGACACATAACGGTCGGCCCCATCAGACTGTGCAAATCTGGGTTCCTCATTTACATAGAAATGCACCAATCAGGAAGCAGGGCAGGAATTCTCTCTATAAAAGGCAGCTTCCCATCATCTTCAGGACGCTGCTTTCTTTCCATTCCCTCCAAGGCTGCTTCCCCCAGGTCACTAGCTGTTCACGTGAGTCACGCCGCCCCTCAGCACCGCCTTCCACACATCAGCTGTGGGCATCTGTTCACGGCTCTGCAGGGGCTCACGTGCAAAGCCTTCTCTGTGGCCTCGCACTTCGGGCGGGGTGGGCGCGACCACATCCTCACTGAAGACTGTGGCCTACCCCAGCGAGCAGAGCACTCACCTGGAAGAGGATGAAGATGAGGAAGAGCTCGTAGACCACGCTGACGCACAGCCAGAACCTCCAGTAGGCTACAAAGACAGAGCACAGGTCAGGGCCCGGCGCCAGGCCTGGCAGAGAGGGGACAGCGCGGGGCCTGACTCGGAAGTGCGCACTTGCTCTCGGAGGCTCTTCCTTCCTGGTCTTCCACTCCGGTCCCTAACGCTCTATTTTTCCTCGCCTCACCTTGCAGCACGGGACAGAGACAGGCACCGCCCTGTGTTTACCTGTAGTGTTTCTAACCTCAACACGCGGCTGCCAGAGGTTTGGGTGGATACCTTTTTGTCAACACAAGTCTTTTAACGCCGATAGGGCAAGTTTTTTTATCACAAATGAGTGGGAAATGTCATTTTTCTGCACTGGGGGGGGATCAGCTTTTTTCTGATGCTGAGCCAGCCCTGAGTTTCTGGGATGTACCCAGCCTGGTCACCATGACCTGTTTCAGGGGACTTCCACAGTTCCAGTGACAACACCTAGGGACTCGTCACTGTGGGCACTGTGTCAATGCTCGAAGCCGCTAAGAGCAGATCCTGGGTGTGCCCATCACCAGAACAACTGATCGAGTGAGGTGAGGGAGGTGTGATGGTTTCCCAGTGTGTGTGTGTATCAAGTCTCCGTAGGCCTGGAACGCCTGGCACTCGTGCCATGCCGGGCCTTTACCAGGGCTCCTCGCTCCACCGGCTGCCTTCCCCTCTGCCCAGTGGAAGCTGTTTCACTGGGGGTGAGGTGGCCTAGAACTAGTCTGAACTGCAATGACAACGTGGGCCTCCCAAGAGTCTTGATGATCCTGTGCAATGAAGGCCCAAGACTCAGCTGGGGGCGGGGGAGGGCCCCGGTCAGGGTGACGGCTCTGCAGTGCCAGGCAGCGTGCCCTGAGGGGTCTCTAGGGCCAGCCCAGCACCCTCAGGGGCCTGTGCTTCATTTCATCTGCTGGAGGACAATCGGCCACGGAGAGGTACTGGTGGGCGGAAGCAGGTTTACACTTGTGAGCCCACGAGAGGGATCACCACGCATCGCTGTTTGTGCTGCAGCCGCAAGCCTCCCCCACCCACTCCATGTGAGAAACCCCAGCACGGCGGGTTCTCAGGAGAGTCTGTGGGTGCAGTCCTAGGGCTGGGGACCCACAGCTGGGGACAGGACACGCTCGGAACAGTCCCCGTGGTCCAGGGGTTGCTGCAGGCAGCTGACAGGTCCCTGGGGGACGGGGCCTCCCTGCCCGCAGGTGCTCCCCACAGCCCGCAGAACGAGTGTGAAGGTGCCTCCTTCCTTGTGTACCTGCAGGCCCTGCGTGTCCCTGGACAGGGGCAACCTCAGAGTCCCTGCTGCCTTGTAGTACCTGCCAGGGTCTGCCGGGCTCAGCACCCCGCGCCCCCCATGTTCACCAAAGGAGGTTGCTCTCCCACCTCCCTCCGTACCCATGCCCCACACCCTTACTTTCTTCCCAGACACGCACGCTGGCTGCCTCACCAGCCCTGGCCACGCCCTGGTTTGCCCCAGCTGTCGGAGGGAGCCAGTGAGAAGACAGCCCCGATCAGAGGAAAGGAAGCACCAGCCTTCCCACGGGCAACACCAGCTTCCAGAGGAAGCGGTGCCCAGGGGCCAGCAGGGAGCTGCACCCCTCAGTGCCCCTCTGTGGAGGCAGAACACCCCTCCCTGTCCCACTTGGTGTGCTGCGCAGGGCTGCCCATGGGTTCGCCGGCCAGGAGAAGCTGGAGGGTTTCCTGCCAAGCCCGGGGCTAACCGGACGTCTGAAGGACGTGCTCCAGGCTAGGCCACCACATCCTTCCCAGCGAAGCTCCAGGCTCAGGCAGAGCCACTGAGCGAAAAGAAGGCCCGAGCGGGGCCCAGGTGGATGAGGGGCCGCCATCCCTCTGCGGGGGAGCTGGCTCCATGCTCCCACAGCTCGGAAAAGCCACCGTGGCAGCCTTCAAAGATGCCAAGCCTCCCACCATCTCCTGGAGCCATGGGCCAGACGCTGGGTCAGCCAGCTGCCCACTGGCTAGCTGGACCCCGGCAGGGCCATCTGTCCCACTCCTACTTTGTCAGCACCTGGGGCCCCCGAGGGACATACCGTGCCTTCCACGACTGACCAGCTTTGGCCGGGCTTCCAGCCAGGCTTATTCTTTCCTCCACATTGAGTCAACAAACCGCCCACACCCTGTCTGCACTGTGATTTCGGTGGCTGTCGGACTGTCACACCCTGTCCCCACCACTCTGGTCCAGGGCCACACTGTGCTGAGGCAGGATGGCAGGTGCAGGGCCTGGGAGGGTGGAAAGGCCCCCGACTCTAGGCGTGGCCGTGCCCTGCCACTCGGGCGCCCGGAGACAGGCAGTTCGCTGCTGAGCACGGTGCTCACTGGGCTTCGGACGCATCCCTTCTGAGGGCCACTAGGACCTAATCAGGGCTCCGCCTCCCAGGGGTCTGCCAGAAGATGACCAGAGACGTGCACACAGAGGGCGTGTGTGGAAGCTCGCCCCAGTCGCAACCAGAAACCCCGAAGCACACAGCACGTGGAGCCGGTTACGTTACTGGTATGCGTTCAGATGATGGCCAAACAAGCAACTGCTAAAATCCAGTTGTCAAATACAAGGTCAGGACGTGCCTGTGTTGAGGCTGAGGTGGAACATGCGTGACAGNGCCACTCGGGCGCCCGGAGACAGGCAGTTCGCTGCTGAGCACGGTGCTCACTGGGCCTCGGACGCATCCCTTCTGAGGGCCACTAGGACCTAATCAGGGCTCCGCCTCCCAGGGGTCTGCCAAAAGATGGCCAGAGACGTGCACACAGAGGGCGTGTGTGGAAGCTCGCCCCAGTCGCAACCAGAAACCCCGAAGCACACAGCACGTGGAGCCGGTTATGTTACTGGTATGCGTTCAGTTGATGGCCCAACAAGCAACTGCTAAAATCCAGTTGTCAAATACAAGGTCAGGACGTGCCTGTGTTGAGGCTGAGGTGGAACATGCGTGACAGGAAACCACTCCCATAACAGGACCCCAATTTTCAAAGGCAGGTGTGTGCAGACACACACAAACACATCGAGACTTAGCACTAGTTATTTCTTGTGAGTGGTATTTATTTTCACTTAAAAATATTTTCTGTCTTCTCAAAGTTTTCTACAACAAATACTTTACACACCGCAGTGAGAAAAAACATGCTACTAAACTGCAACCCTTCAGGGGAGCTGGGCGCACCCTCTGGCTCCAGGACCCAGGGTCGGCAGGACTCCCTATAACTTCAGGGGTGGGGAACACAGCCAGGACAACTCTCTGCAGACAGTGTTTGGACGGCAGGGTGGGCGCCTCACACCTAAGGCCGAGCCACCTGCTGGGGCCCACCCGACCCCACCGGACAGCCCCGGGGGAACCTCGTCTGCAGAAACAGCCCCGAGGAAGAGGGGGTGGGCAGATGCTGCAGGACAGCATGGGGGGCAGGACTTCGAGGCCTGACGGGGAGGCAGGAATGCACCCCTGGGCCTCCTCAGGTGGCGACAGTGTGGGTGGCTGGCCAGGGAGGGGAGGGCAGGACACGCACAGACAGAGCAACCGCTCAGAACAGACCTGCCACGCGGGCACACACGCAAACAAAATGGCTAGTTACCTGGATGAGGTCTGGAAAATGGCCCGTCTTTAGCTTGTGTGACTCCAAAACATAAGAAAACCAAAATACTGGCCACAATACCTCTGCAAATAAAGAACAAACAGCCCCTCAGTGCGGGTCAGCGCAGGTCTGCATGGCTCCTGCCAGGCGGAGACACCTCCAGGACGCCCACTCAGTGACAGTCCCGACCCCCTCGGGGCAGGACAACTGGAAGCAGACCCTGGGGGGCAGAGCTACATGACCTGGCGGCAGGTAGGGCTGCCGGGTGCCCACCTGCCTAGGCAGGCCCTACGGGAGAAGCCCCCTTGCTGGGGGCTGTGTGTGGTGCCCAGGTTACTACCAGGACAAGAGGGCTTCGTGGGTCAAGACGCCCAGTGCAGACCCACACATACACCTGTCACAAATTCAGCTGCTTTCTCCTAACTGGTCTCAGGTCCATTTCACTGTCAGTCCAGCCAGAACTCCCCAGTTTAGCGAGCCGGCCGGGGGCCAGGGGCGGCGAACGGCTCCCCAGCAGCCTCCCTGGCCTCCTCGTCATGTTCCGCAGAAGTTCAAGGTGGAAAGGCCTCCTTGTCTTCTGAATTTAGATCGGCAGGGAAAAATGTCTGTGAGGCTGCCTTCTTGGGCACGGCGACTCTTCCTGTGCCTGGGGGCACCTGCTGAGGCTAAGTGGCCGTGGGCCTCCCACTAAAGCCTGGGTGAGGTTTCTCCTTCCATCTAGTTCTGTGTCCTGGGAGTTTGGCTTCGTCTCTAGTCTCTCCCCTCTGGAAGCTACATCCAACGGGGTGCACCTGGTGGCCCGCTGAACAGACTGGGGGTCCTGGTGTCTTTTTCTGGACCTGCCAGCTCTCACGGGAGTGTGTCATGAGAAACCTAGACCATAAGGGCCTGTCGTCTCAACACACGTCACCTCACCGTCAGTGCTGGAACAACCCCATTCCAGGAGTACTGCTGGGGCCACGGGCAGCCGGTCTGTGGCCAGAGGTGTCTCCCACTTGGTGGAGACTGGAGACCCTGTGTGACGAAGGCCTGTGCTGCGTCCCCCTGGGGAGTGAGCGCCGGGCGTCTCCAAGGAAAGCTGGCTGAGGCGGCTGTTGAAGGTCAGAGTTCCTTCTGGCGCCACCAGACAGACAGAGACCCTCTGAAGAGGAGAGACCTTGGGCCTGGGAACCTGTTGGAGAGCTCTCACCGCATCAGTGGTTTTATCGGTTCCCACAGGGAACCAATAAATAACTGCTGAGACCCAGTTATTTAAAAAGTAAGTGCAAAGAAATATAACTGCGAGCCTTACAGACAGAAACTGGCTCGGGAACCCTCACGGAGTCTGCAGTCTCTGCTTCCCAGGTGCTGAGCAAACTTCGGGTTAATTCACAAGAGAACCGGGCAAATACTGGGAGGAGCCAGACAGCAGACAGAAAGGGCAGCCACAGCCCCCCCCCCACCGCCCCGCCCACAGGGCAGGTCGTCAGAGGTCACAGACAGAGGGGGTTACTGGGGTGGAAGCGGGTGGGGTGCCTGCAAAGGCTGCCACGGGGTGCAGCACACAAGCCTGCGGGCAGGAGTCACAGCGAGATGCCCTGGGACAGCAGTCAGGTGGCTAATGAAGGGGAAGGCAGACAGAAGACCCAGGGTCCGTGGCCTTTTTCCTGAAGCAGCAGAGCACAGACAAGGGCAAATCTGCAGGACCCACAAAGTGTAGCCGCTCCAAAACCCAGGGGGAGGCCCCGACTCGGCTCTGGCTGGAGGGGAAGAACAGGGACGGACACAATTACGAGATCTGCGGCGCTTTCAACGGGCTTCGCGGGAAGAAGCCATGTCGTGTTGACCTGATTCTTGTGTGGGAACAGACATGATCTGGCTGGGGACAAGGTTCCCACACAGAATCGTCAAACCAGAGCCGAACACAAAGTCTTTATGAGGCTGCAGGGAGGAACATGGGAGCTGAAAAAACATTTAAGTAGCTTTACCAAAAGGTTTGTTGCAAAAAACTAGTGACAACTTCAAGGAATAAAAGGCACCTGAAACTGAGGCCATCGGCTGCAGGTGACCCCTCACTCCCTAGCCTCAGGGCACCAAGGGCCTAACCAGTCTCCTAAAGCCAGGCTTCTGCCCAGAGCCCAGCGAAAGGGGAGACGAGACTCCACTGTCCCCTCCTCCCCAGTGCGGACCAACTGGTCTCTGACCCTTGCTCCCCGGGCGCTGTGGCTCCTGGGGGCCTGGCCCGAGACCACACGGGGCCCTTCCTCTGCCTGTCACAGGGGACCCCCGTGGGAGAGAGGGCTCTCCTCCCTCCTGGGTCCACCAGAGGACCTGCCATTTGTCCGGGCTGGAGCCTGGTGAGGCACGGGGAGGGTGCGCCACTTCCCGGGCAGACGTTTGGTAACCCTTGGTAACCCAGGAGCTGCAGACCCCGAGCCTCACAGGGATGGCTTGAAGGCGCCTCTTGGGTCACTACAAAACTTTGGCCTGGGAGAGAGGAGCCACCCAGGGGCATGAGGTCAGCCTGTGTTTCAGGTGCCTTTTAAAAGAATTTTAAAAAGCTACAAGTAACAACAATGACAGAGAAAACAACTGTGTTTACCAGAAAAATAGGGGATGTTTTGGCTTACAACATGGTGTGAGGTGTGGACCCGCATTCCTGCTGGTCGCGACAGTGACTTTGTCCTGAGTGGGTCTGAAACTAGGGACAAACCGGAAAGGAGAGAGAGAGAGCTGGGAGAAGTCTGAGGAGGGCCCGCGCACGGTCCGATGGACCGGGCCCAGCGGGGTCTCACGGGGCGTCACCATCAGCAGGGCACTGGAGCGCAGCGCCCCGTCACCTGCTGAAGGGCAAAGACTGCCACTGGTCTGCTCCCGAGAAGTCACTGTGAAATGTGCTCCGCGCAGGAAGCAACACTCCGTGTTTTCCCAAAACTTGTGCCCTCTGCCGCCTCGATGGCCCAAGGACTCCGCCTCTCCCCGCAAGAGCGTGTGCAGCCGCATCTCGAAGGTCCTGGCTGACCGGCACGCTGTCCACTCCGTGTGCCGTACACACGCCTCTCCCACAGGCAGCGCGGCGCCCCCATGTACACCGGGGGCTGCAGCTGGTTCTTCTTCCTGTCCATCTGCTGTCTCCGCAGAGTTGAGTCAGAGCAGCCCAAGAAACCCAGGAAGGCGCAGTGTCCCAGAGCCTGCTTGTCCACCGCCTCCTGAGGACATCTCGGTTCTGCCAGTTGCTGGCAGCCACAAGTGAAGCTGCTGTCGGGACTTGTGTGCCAGCGGCTGTGAGTTCCCAACCCACTCAGACGCACACCCAGGAGCACGATGTGGCGAGTGTGGCTCCCTGCAGTGGCACGGGAGGGTCCTGCTCGTGGCCCCGACAGAGCGGGGAAGGGGGTGTTTTTAAGGGTTCCAAAGGGTGCGTGGGGGTGTCTCAGTTTTAATCTGCGTTCCCCTGACGACAGGTGTGCTTACTGGCCCCCTGCACATCCTCTGTGGTGAGGCCTCTGCTCCAACCTGCAGCCTGCTGCTCGCCTGCGTCGTCCGGGCCCTGCTGCGAAGCCCGAAGAGTTCTTTGCGTATCCTGCATACAAGCCCCTCGTCAGGTGCGTTCCAAAAACGCCTGTTAGCAGCCTGTGGCTCGCCTTTTCTTGTCTTCAGGGGCTCAGTCATACACTCAAACACACGTCTCGATACTAGTATGTAAATGTCCTGATGTCACCAAAAGAAGAACAGGTCACAAAGGGCGTGACGCCTGCAAGCAGCGGAGCAACCGGCGAGGAGACGCCAGGCGCTGGCAGGCATCTCACCAGGTGGAGGTGGCTGCGAGGACCTGGGGGGCAGACGGACGGACAGCTGCGGGGCCAGCGGTGAAGGCTAACCGCACTGACCACGCTGACCACAGGGCTCAGGGAAGCAGCCTGCACTGCCGAGTGGCCAGCCGTGCGTCTGTGGGCGCTCACTGTGCAGAGCTGCGACTGAACATGTCGGGACCCATGCCGAGAAGCCGACTCGGAAAGAAAGCTAAGCCTGCTCCCCCAGAGCCACAGAGTCTCCAGACCCACAGAAAGAACAACGGTTCACAGGCCACAAGTGAAGGCATATGGCAAACAATTTGCCAAATTTTTAACAACGTGTTCATTTATGAGAACAAGCACCCTCCCCCTCCCCCGGGGCGTCAGAAGCTCTGAGGCAGCAGGATAAGAAGCCGCCCCCACAGCCTCCCAAGACCCGGGCGGGCCGGCAGGGTGCTGTCCCCAGGGCACCCGCACAGCCCCGGTGGAGAGGCTGGCACTGCAGGGGGGGGCCAACCCCGTGCTTGGGAGGCGTTCCTAGAACGCCCCTCGGGAGGCCACTCTTGCTGGGGGTCACCTTCTCCACGTGACAACGCTTGCCTGGTGATAATGGGCCGCTCACCTCTGCCCTCACTGCACAGCCACGTGGGGACACTGCCTCCAGGTGGCCCAGCCCTGCCTCTTGGGCCTCCCCACCCTGCTGTGCCACGGACCCTCCACGCCAGAGTGGAGCTGGGCAGAAAGGGGTGCACGCATACAGCACCCCGTTCCTTCCGGGCCCCAGGACAGAGTCGCCAGTGACAGCCTCAACGAGAAAGGGGTCGAAGAATCCACGCCAGCACCTTGCCCAGCAAGAAACTGCCACCTCCCTGCAGCCGGTCCCCCTTCCTCTCCTCTGCGTGTCCGACGCTACGGCTCGCGCATCCCCACGTGCACTTCTTTGCTGTTCCCAAGTGCACCCGTTTTCTTCTGGCCAAATAACGACCTTGTTTTTGGAGTCAACCAACCCGGCTGGATGAACGCACAGGAAAGTTCAAGTTCTGCTTGGAGACTCCCTCCCAGCAAACGTGGGCTCCTGCCAGCTGCCTCTGCTTCTCCTGCACCCACGGGGACCTGCTACAGACAGGCAGTCCGGGGGGCCCGCCCACAGGCCCTGCCTGTACCCCACAGCCCACAGGCCAGTGGGCAGGGGGCAGCACCGGGGACAGGTGTGGACCTGGGGGCCAACACCCAGCGCTCGGGGGGAAAGAGGCAGACTCGGCAAAGCTGGCTGGGGCTGGGGTGGGAGAGGGGGCAGAAACCCCACAGATAGTGGGGCCACGGCTACAGGTGACGACAGGTGGGAGCGCCACCCCCCAGCAGCCATTCCCACCCAGGAGACCAGCTGGGGCATGAGGCCGGTGGCAGGTGGGCCAGCACCTGCCGAGACCGCAGGCTGAGCACCCACCGACCGGCTGCTGCCCGTGCAGAGTGCAGCTCACACCACACTCCCCAGCAGAGGCTGAAACCCTCACTTTACAAAACCAAGGTCTGGCTCCCAAGGGGAAG
The DNA here is from genome assembly GCF_014824575.4 of Sturnira hondurensis. Classification (NCBI taxonomy): domain Eukaryota; kingdom Metazoa; phylum Chordata; class Mammalia; order Chiroptera; family Phyllostomidae; genus Sturnira; species Sturnira hondurensis. The sequence continues at coordinate 74,951 of NW_028097956.1, read as the reverse complement.
CTTTATGAGCCCCAACCCTACCCACCAAAGCTGACTGGCTTCCCCCTGGCACTGCTGAGCCTTGAGTGCCTCCCCAGCCTCTGTCCCCACTCAGTGCCAGACCCTCCTGCCATCCCACCAGAGCATGCGGGGCCCAGGCCCCAAGATCAGAAGAGCACCAAGGATCTCGTGGGCTGGAGGGGGAACGGTGAGCCCGCCAGAGTGAGAACACCGCACAGATGGGTGTGGAACCAGCTCGCCCTCCCACACATCCAGCCCAGAGCTCACGAGACTCAGGCCACGGACGTGAACCTACAGCCAGTCTGTGGGAGAGGCCCTTGAGAAGACAGCCTGCCCCCCCCCCCCCCCCCCGCCCCCCCCCCCGCCCGAGACAGCTGCCCGGCATCTGAAAGCAGCTCAAGTGTCAGCATCGACTCGGCATCGAGTGGAGCCGACGGGGTGCCCCCCTGGTTGCAGATGCCCTCCAAGACACCCACACTCACAGCCTGCGGCACTGCGACCTGCACTGAGAGGGACCTCCTTGCCCTCTGTTCCCCTCTCAAGCACAGGGCCATTAACCCCTTGGACTGTCCGTGATGACAGCCAAGGTGTCTTCTTTTCTGTGAGTGAGGACAGGGCTAGCCGCCCCTGGGATTGGAGGGGGGAGCTTTCCACCCCACCCTCGACCTCAGGAGGCACAGAAGCTGCAGGCTAACTGGGGTCGCCAGTGGTCAGCGAGCTAGTCGATGGCGCCATGTGGCGAGGCCTCCCGGCAAAGCCAGGGCGGGTTCTGAGCTCCTGCACTGGTGAGAGCACATGGGGACAAGGCACAGTGGCACCTGCGGATGCCTGGAAGCCCCTCGCGCCTGCCCCGCTCCTCGCCCCACACCTCTCTTCCACCTGGCCGTGCCCAAGCACTAGTGAGCAAAGGCTCCTCGGAGCTGGGGCCACTTCGGCACGTCGCCAAGCCAAACCCGAGGAAGGGCTGAGGGACCTGACTTGGGGCTGGCTGCCACAGCACAGGTGACAGTGCCGACTGGGGGCAGGGAAGGGAGACTGGAGGGATGAGCCCTTAGGCTGTGGGGTCTGATGCTGCCGCTGGGTAGGTGGTGCCGGGATGAGTCACCCTGAGCACACTCACTGGCGGTGGACCCTACCCTGCCCCGGCCCCGGGGCCCCACCCCCAGAGCCCCACCCCCAGAGCTGCTGCAGGGGTCTCAGGGGCTGAGGGAGAGGCCATGTGGGGGCAGCGCGGGCCAGGCCTGCTCACCTCTTGGTGTTGTAGGCCGTGTCCTGAGGCGTCTCCTCCAGCAGCGTCACGTAGCCAAGCACACAGGTGAGGATGAAGAGCACGGTCAGGGTGTGTGCGCGCCTGCAACCCAAACACATGGCGTGTCTGGAAGCGCCGCCCCCCACGCTGCCCCTGCGTGTCCGTCTCAGAGACGCTTCCAAGTGTGCAGGTCTCGGAGTCCAGCAGAACACCCTCCAGACCCAAAGGGCCGGGGTGGGGGCGGTGCGGGGAGAGCGAGGGCAGGACACAGGTCAGTGCAGCTGCACCGAAGTTGCCGTAAGACGGCCGGGCGGGCGGAGGGGCAGCGGTGCCAAACAGCACCAGACCGCCGCCAGTGGGAGAGGGACAGGATCGGCAAGTACGGCCGCCTCTCCCCCATGTGTGTCCTTTAGAGCAAAAGGATACATGTGGGAGGGCGCGGGGCCGTTCCCCGTGGCCCTGGAGCTTCACCCTGCACACCAGACCTGGAGTAAGTGTGCGTGGCGTGGCGGGGCGCACGCAGAGGAAGGCGGGATGGGGAAGAGCCCCCGAGTGCAGGCGTGTCAGAGGCGCACGCAGGGACCCAGACCCCACCCGCAGAGAGGCGGCTCCGTGGGGCACTGCTCAGCCCCGCAGCAGGTGCAAAGCCGCATCTGCTGCTGGATCTCAGGGGGCCAGCAGCCCCACTCGGGGGCGAGAGGTGCCAGCAGCCATCTAAGCGAAAGCTCATGGGAGGGCACACCCCAGGCTTAGGGTCACAGATGGTCACTCAGGGAATAAAAGAGACTCCAAAGGTCATGCAACCACCACTCTGGGGGCGGGGTGCAGTCCTTCGAAGAGGCCGACCCCAGAAAGCAGGGTAGGAAGGAGCAGGGAACACAGCCCCTGGGGGTTCCAGTGCACACGAAGCCCCAGCAGGTGGCCCGACTGTGCTGGGCCCACAGGGGCACTGGGAGAGTGGCGTCTACCCCCGCCAGGAGCGGCCTCGCACCGAGGCGTGTGTGACAGAACAGACGCGGTCCAGGCGTCCTGGGGAAGAGACAGGGACGGCAGAGTCCAGGATGGATGGGGGCCACTCAGGGCCACCAGCGTGCCTGCGGTGGGCACGCGTCCCTACAGGGCCTGGCAGGGCAGAATCTCCGCAGTTCACCGGCCACAGGACAACAGGAGACTCCCGCCTGTGACCTTCACATCTCTCTCCTCACACACAGAGGTTCTCCGGTGGTTTCTTTAGACCTGGCCATGCAGCCAGGGCAGCTCTGCTCCTGCATCTTTCCACTGCCTCCCAAACACAGGGGTTACCTGAAAAAGAGAGACAGCCCCTCCCCTTGCCATAAATGCTCATGCTGCCACTCAGGCAGCGCCCAGGGGCCTGGGAAGCAGAGAGGAGGAACAGGGAGGACCTGCTCTGTCCCAGCCAGGCCGTGAGGGGCAGAGGGGCTGAGGGCGGGGAAGGGCAGCGGCTCCAGTCTCGCCTTCGGGAGCAGAGCCTAGTGGCACGGGGACGACGCGGAGTTGTCTCCAGAAAGACCCCCTCCTCTGCACAGCGGGAAGCCCTTTGGGAAGCAGCATTCGCAGGTCACGTAAACACTAAGTGGCTAACATCCAACATACATGAAGAACTCTCGAAATTCAACAGCAAAAAACAACAACAAAAAACCAGATCTAAAACGGCAGAAGACTTGAGCAGCAGTTTTCCAAAGACGACGCAGAGACAGCCGACGCACATGAAAAGAGGCTGACGATCACAGAGACGCAGACCAAGGCCGCCGTGGGGAACCCCTCCCACTGGTCAGAGTGACCCTGTGGGCAAACCCACCAGCCAGGGTTGGCGAGGGTGGGGAGAAGGGGCTCTGCGCACTGCTGGTGGGCCTGCAAACCGGTGCAGCCCCTCGGGGGCTGCGTGGAGGTTCCTCAAAAAGTTACAATGGAACTGCCCTCTGGCCCGGTGACACATGGCTCCTGAGTACCTATCTGAAGAAACCAAAAGTGCCAACTGGAAACCGTGCAGGTCCCCGCATCACAAAAGCCAAGCTGCGGCGGAAACCTGGGCTCCTTCCCAGTGCCAGACGCCTGGACTGGGAGGAGCGGCCGCCCAGAGACCCACAGTGGCCAGGCCCCCGGCCACCGGAAAGTCCGGAACCTCACCGTTCAAGCACGTGATGGACCTCGGGGGCATCGTGCTGGTGATGTCAGTCGGCAGAGAAGGGCAAGTCCCCGCACGACCGTCTGTGACTGGAACCCACGACACTGCACGGACACACAGGTTCCGGAGGCAGACAGACGGGTTGCCAGAGGCAGGGGTGGGGGTGGGGGAGAGATGTGTGAAGAGGGTCAAAGGTAAATAAATAACCCTGTTTTCCTGACAAAGCATTTTAAAATCCACTTTATAAATTTGCTGCCCTGACAAGCAGTGGTGCACCAAAGCTGCCCTGACCAGGGGTGTGGCTCCGTGGGCTAGGCGGCGTCCCACGGAGCGAAGGCTCCTGGTTCGATCCCTGTCGGGGCACCTGCCTGGGCGGTAGCTTCAGTCCCTGGTTGGGCGGCGCAAGAGGCAGCCCAAGAGGCAGCGCGGCCATGTTTCTCTCCCGGTCTCTCCCCTTCCCTTCCCTCTCTCTAAAAAATTAACAGGGAAGTATTTTTTAAATAAAAGGCACCTCGTTCCCAGCTCCAAGCACCTTCCAAGCATTCCCATCACAGCACTCTGGCAAAGACGCCGAGCAGTCCGCCCGGTCTCCTGGCGCAGAGGGGCGATGCGCACGGACCACCGCTGGCAGGGCAAGGCCGTGTAAAGGAAAGCACGGGGACATGCAGCCTGGGTGACAGAGAAAGGCCCGGGGCAGCGCCACCCCTGGTGCTCCCTCTGAGTCTCACGTGAGGGCCAAGGCTGCAGCCTGGACACTGTTCCCGGGAGAGGACACACAGCACAGTGGAGAAACAGGGGTTTTAGCAGCAGCTTCCCAACGCACAGGAGCTGTGACCTTCAGCAACTCGACTCATCCGTCAGACTTTTTCCCGCCTTCAAAATGGGAACAGAAGTACGAACTTGCACGTCTGGGGTGGAAAATAAAAACGTCACTCCGGGTCGGTTCCACAAAGGTGGTCCCTGCCCTGCACGTGGCGTGTTTCCACATGTGTGGCCGAGATGGAGGCGATCAGAAGGCTCGGCAGGTAGACGGCTCCCTGCTGCACCCTGGGCTCTGGTGGCCGACGGCTCACTCCGGGAGGGCTGGGTCCCGTGACTCGGGCACAGGGCCGAATATTTTGTGACTTCAGTCACTGGGCCAGAGGGAGGGCGTGAGGACAGCTGGCCCCCTGCCACGACGGATGGAAAATACCCGCCGCCTGTCGCTCCTAGCGAGGCCCACACTCACTGTGCCGAGTGGGCAGGAAGGCGGGCCTGCCAAGAGAAAACGCGAGGTGTGGCCGGGATGCAGAGTGCACGGCAGCGCCTCCGCGGGGAGAGGCCAGAACCGAGCCCTGTCGCAGGTGTGCCAGGGGCATCGGGGCCGTGACGCACGACTGAAAAGGCAACAGCTGGGAGTCACACTTCCCAGATGTGGGCAAAGCTGGCAAGCCCCTCGCTGGGTGACTGAGAAGGGCATGCTCTGGCACCTGGGCATCTACAGCACCCCCGCACCCTGGCACCTCCTGGGAGACACGCTACAGGCGGGCAGGAGGCCCTGAGGTGCTCCCTGAAGGGCTGCACATGAGGCTGAGCGCTTGGCAGCCACAGCCCACACAGCACAGCCAGCCCCTGACTCAGGAGGGCCCAGGAAGGGTGGTATCCAGTGGCCGTTCAATCCACAGGTGGCAGGTCACTAGCGCTTCTACAGGACACCAGGTCTCAAAGCACCCACCAAACAATCTTCAGGCATGAGCAGACACATCTCTGCACATTTCCTCTGAGTCTACAGATGCTGATGTCGCCATGGGAGACCACCACAATAGGNTGGGAGACACGCTACAGGCGGGCAGGAGGCCCTAAGGTGCTCCCTGAAGGGCTGCACATGAGGCTGAGCGCTTGGCAGCCACAGCCCACACAGCACAGCCAGCCCCTGACTCAGGAGGGGCCAGGAAGGGTGGTATCCAGTGGCCGTTCAATCCACAGGTGGCAGGTCACTAGCGCTTCTACAGGACACCAGGTCTCAAAGCACCCACCAAACAATCTTCAGGCATGAGCAGACACATCTCTGCACATTTCCTCTGAGTCTACAGATGCTGATGTCGCCATGGGAGACCACCACAATAGGCGGAACCCCCCATGGTCCTCATGCCCCCCTCCCGGTGGCCCAGTTTGTGGCAGCCCACGCCGTGTGGCTGACAAATAGCAACAGAAAAAGGCCCAATCCTCATCTGTGGCCTGCACACCACCATCATGGGCCCAAACAACCCAACCTTCTTCAAAAAGGAAAATCTTAAAAGCACGGTTATGAACCATGCAGAAGTTCCTCTGAGTGATTCTGAAACATAAACTCAATTCCACGAACATATTTTTAGCCTTTATACTAACTTTCTGTAACACTCAGTATTTTTTAGAAAGATTTTACTTATTTTTAAGAGACAGGGAAAGGGAGGGAGAAAGAGAGGGAGAGAAACATCAATCAGCTGCCTCTCATGTGCCCCCAACCAGGAGCCTGGTCCACAACCCAGGCGTATGCTCTCACCAGGAATTGAACCAGTGACCTGTTGGTGTGCGGGGACAACACCCTGTATCCCTTCAGTGGACTGTTCCTCTTGCCAGAAGCTTCCTGCTCAGTTCTAGAACAGTCCCTGGCACCCAATAGGAGCTCAGCCACAGTGTTCCAAGGGTCCAAGGGTCATCGGGTGGTCTGTGCGAGGGTGGCACCTCCCTCCTGCACCCCGAGCAGGACAGCTGGACCCAGCGGTGCTGTCTCACAGCCCTGGGGGCACCCCATCCCTCTCTCCCTCCCACTGTCTACTTTACACCCTGAGCAGACTACACCCTCAGAGCTGGGNCACCCCCCCCCCCCCCCCCCCCCCCGTTGCAGCTGCCTGTGCCCAGGGCAAGGGAAGCCCAACCCCCGCCCTCCCGCATCTTTCCAGAGTCCGGCACAAAGGGGCGCTGGCATCTCCTTGGCAGGAACTCCCTGCTCCATGATCAGACCTCTGACAAGCCCCACCACCTGGGCCTCCTGGGGCTGTTGACACACGGCACCCCTGCTGTGACAGGGCGGTCTCCCCCCATGGGCTTTCGGGGAGCAGAGACCCCATCTATTCCCCGGGTCCTCCTGGGCTTACCCCAGGGATCAGAGGCCAGCACAGTCTGTCCTGCAGCTGGACAGGAACTGGCACTGACCAAAAAAAGCATGAACCATGCTTTCCAGTGTACGCCATGGGCTTTGGGTCTCTTACAAGTGAGCAGAGAACCTCAGAAAGGTGAAGGGCCGGACCAAGGTCACGGAGCACGCAGGCGGAGCAGCACCCCTGGGACCTGCAGGTCCCGATCCCTCAAACACGCAAGTGCCAAACCGCATGAAGAGCACGAACTCTTCCAACGGGGGCGCGTGCCCCCAACCCCGACCCCACTGAGGAAGACCAGAGGACAGCCGGACCCCGAAGCTTGGCGGCGTGGCTGGGACACACACCCGCTCAGGTCCCGACCGGGCTAAGGAACTCGCGCTGCGCAGCAGCAGCAGCAGCAGCAGCAGCGCGGCGAGAGCACGTGACGGAGAGCAGAGGTGAGTTCTGGACAGGGAGGTCAGGAAAAGCCGGTCACAGGTGCGGGCGATGGGGGTGGAGATGCTGGGGACCATCAGGGGGGCCGGGCTGGGGCAGGGCGGCGCGGGTCCCTCCGTCACCCCCCTCCACCCAGAGGTCCCACCGACGTGGCCCGTGGCCACGCCCCCGCGACCCCGGCCAGACCCCGGCCGACCGCAGCCACTCACCAGAAGAAGGTGTTGGTGCCGTCGTCGTAGACCTCGGACTCGGTGCTGCGGCGGGCCACGGGCGCACCGTCCGGCGGCTCCTCCAGCGAGGCCTTGCCCGCAGGTACAGGGGACCCGGGCCGCTGCTCCCCAGCGCCCCTGCGCTCTCCCCGCCGCATGGCGCCTCGGCCCCAAGCCGCTCCGCCCCGCGCCTTAACCTCACGCAGAACGGGCCACCGCAGCGCTCGGAGGGGTCTCCGGAGAACAGGGGTCGGGGGCGGCTAGGAAAGAAGGGCGATGCATTGTGGGACGTGTAGTCCGCGCTCCCGGGCCGCGGAGCACGCTGGACATCGTAGTCTCGGATCTCAGGGATTTGAAACGGTGCTTGCTGGGAAGGATGCCGCCCAGTTGCTAGGTAACCGGAGCCGGCGTGTGAGCTGGAGCCGGGTGGTTCCAGAGCTACCCGACTCTGGCGCCATTCCAGACCCACTTCCCCGGGCTGCCTGACCCGAGTGAAGCCCCCAGCCCCGCCCGCGCTTTCCTGGAGCGCCTTCCTAGTTGACCCGCTACCCCAGCCGCATGACTCCCCAGCTGTTGCCTTTTCGGTCGTGCGGTCAGCGTCACGGCCCCGATGCCCCTGGCGCGCCTGCAACAGGGCTCGGTTCTGGCCTCTCCCCGCGGAGGCGCTGCCGTGCGCTCTGCATCCCGGCCACACCTCGCGTTTTCTCTTGGCAGGCCCGCCTTCCTGCCCACTCGGCACAGTGAGCGTGGGCCTCGCTAGGAGCGACAGGCGGCGGGTATTTTCCATCCGTCGTGGCAGGGGGCCAGCTGTCCTCACGCCCTCCCCCTGGCCCAGTGACCGAAGTCACAGGATATGCGGCCGCTGTGGTCCTGTGCCCGAGTCACAGGACCCAAGCCTCCCGGAGTGAGCCGTCGGCCACCAGAAGCCGCCAGGAGCCGCGGACTGCAGCCGACAGGGCAGTCCGGCGGCCGGCAGTCGCTCTCCTGCGGGAGCTCCCGGGACACTGGCCCATGAGAAGAGCGCAGACCTGCGTACGTGGGGGACTCCGTGTTTAGGTGCGGGCCGGCTCCGCAGAAACGCGGCCCTGCGCCGCCCTGAGAAACAGCCTGACGGCGCCCCCAAGTGCAATTACCACGTGACCAGCGGCCCCCACCCCCGGGGCGTGTGCCCAAGAGGGAAGAAAACGCGCCGCAGGCCGACCTCGGGCTTGCGCGCGCCCCGCAGGGTTGACCTCAGGAAGAAAACAGCCAGTTATTTCAGCAGCAATGGGGCTTTATTCAGGGGTCGCGGGGGATTGCAGCGAAAGCTATAGGCGAGTCCAGCAGACCGAGAGGGACGTTACCTCCTGGGGAAAAAAGGAGCCGGGAATGGAAGTCCATGGCAGGAAAGCGCCTGTGCGGGGCAGCGCTGGCAGCCCTCTGGCCACCGTGTCACGGTGCCCGTTGGGCTTGTTGGGTGAGGAGGAAGCCTTCCTCTGGCGGGGGTAGTAGAGACGCATCTTGCTGGAGGCGCACAGGGCGTCTTCTCCTGTCGGGTCTGTAAGTGACGCTTCTTCCCGTTGGGGTGCACGGAAGTAAGTGACCGGTTACGGTGAGGGCCACTCCTGCAGGCCTGCCGGCTCCATTGAAACAAGGTTGCTTTTATTCGCTTTCGCAGCAGCATTATTCGTGGCGGCCCAAAACAGGGACCGGGGCTGTCCACCACCCATGAGTGGGCACACGAAGGTGTGCGTTCATGCCGCGGGAAGTTCTTTGGCCACAAAAGGAAGTGGCGACACGGGCTACAACACGGGCGAACGTGGAAAGCGCTGGGCTAAGTGGAAGGATCCGTTCGTGCGAAGTGTCCAGAACAGGCAAATGCGTGCAGCCAGTAAGTGCACAAGTGGTGGCCAGGGCCTGGGGAAGGGACGCGGGGAGCGGCTACCAGGTTTCTTTTCAGGGCCAGATGTTCTAAAACGGGCTGCTGAGGGAGCACGTATCTGTGAATACGCTCGAAACTCATGAACTGTGCACTCTAAATGGTAGGTTGCACGTATGGCATGTGAATTACACATAAGTCAAGCTGTTAAAACATGCCTGTGAAAGAATGTTTGCAGGGACTCCCCGCCCTCCCGCCAGGCCTGCCCAGCATGGGGTCTGGCTGTGATCGGGCCTGAGTCGTGGCGCTCTCGGCCGAGGCCAGGAAACGCAGGCTCCAGGAGGTGTGTGGTGGGGCCTTCCAGGGCCTGCTGCTGCCCTCTGCTCGCCCAGGGGCCCATCGTCACGCTCCTAGGGCTGCCTGGGTGGTCCAGAGTGGCCCGGCAGAACTTCCCTGCAGCCAGTCTCCAGTGTGTGCATGAGGGAGTGGCGGTGAGGCTGCAGAGCAGAGACAGAGGTGGACCCCGGGGCCCATCCTGAGGGCCACGGGGAATAACGATGAGGTCGTTGTCAGCGGGCTGCCCTTTGGGGAACCCCCCGTGGCACTGGCCTTGTGTAAACTGACGCGTTGGGACCAGCTTTGTCCCGGGAAGTGACCCACGAGCAACAAGTGCCCAGAGCACGCTAGCTCCCGGCCACCAGGTCTTTGCAGCAACGCCCCCGCGGGCCTGAGCCATCCTTCAGGGCCCCTCTGCTCCCATCCCAGCTCCGGGCACTCAGGTTCCGGGCGGACTAGGCGCAGTTGGGATCCATTCCTGGGTGTGGGTCTTTCTGCCAAACTGCACCCAGTGCCCTCCTCCCAAGGCAAAGAGGGGGGAAGTCGGCCTCTTTAGGGCGCAGAGGCCCGGCAGGGCGACCTCCCGGCCCAATTGGGGTGTCTGGAGAGCCTGGGGGGTTTACGTCGTGCCGTCCTGGGGGGCGGGGCCTGAATGAGACTGGGCGGGGAGTTGCCGGGTCCGTTGTGGGCGTGGCCGGGGTGGGCAGGCGTAGGGTGGGAGGGGCCAACCGGGATCACCGCCTGGCGCCCTCTGCCTGGCGCTCTGACCCCTTGTTTATCAATCGCCGCGGAGCTCTGGCCTTGCCCCAAGGCTTTACAAATATCAACTATAATATCTTCACACCCCCTTAAGGAGATACTATGGGGGTGTGAACATATTTAGAGACAAGAAGGGTGGTGGTTCCCGCGCCCAGCTCCTTCTCCCCTCCCGGATCCCTGAGCCTCTCTCCAGAACCACCCCCCAAACCCATGCTCCCGCACCGGTCCCCTCGCACTCCACCTGCAGCTTTGCATTTGGGGCCTGATATCCAGGTCTCTCCTCCGCCGGGCCCCTGTCCTGACCCCTACCCATCACCCTGGCTGCAACCCTGCTCACCTCTACCCTTCAGACACGTGTGGGCGGGCAGGGTCCACTGTAGGATTTGGAGACTGGCGAGGGGGAGTGGCGTGGGCGCTGGAAGGCCTGGGGTTTTGGCTCAAGTGGTCGGGTGGCAGGTGAGAGGAATTAGCAGAGAGCTTTGTGACGCCGGATGTGACTTGTGTGGAGGTCTGCCAGCGGGGAGGGCTGTCCACACGCAGGCCTCGGGGGTCCCCACCTGGGGAAGGCTGCAAAGGCCCTGACCTTCCTCCGCAGAGGGGAGGAGCGTCAGAAGCCCAAGGGCGCCAGAGAGAGGCAAGGGCTATAAAGGTGTCTGATTCGGGCCTTACTCAGGGTCAAGCTCACGTGGACATGACCTGGCCTCAGATCCCAAGGTTTCCTTAGGCCTGCAGGACACATTCATGGTGATAAATAGTGGAAATCTGCAAATCTATAAGGGAACAATGCCTACTATTTCCACTGCTTTGGGAAGTGTGTAAAGGTGAATGTATCACGAGAAACTCCACCCACCACAGGCACACCTGCCATCTGGGCCTTTGCTCAGAGTTGACAGAGGACTGGGGACAGCAGGATTGTCAAATCAGCCAGGGCAGCGCTCTGCTCTCCAAGACAGGAAGCAGGAACTGGTGAGAATTTAAGGAGGGAGCAGCAGGAGACAAGTGTTTTTCAGGTGAGGACTTCAGCGGCCAGGTCCCCACCCACATGCCACCCTGGTGTGACAGGCAAGGACCAGCTTCCTGCAGACCTGAGGCCCAGCGGCCCAGCTGGGGGAGGGGTTTCCCCTGCAGGGGCCTGCAGCCGAAGAGGTGGGGGTGGGCTGCCTGGGACCAGCTCCGAGATGACTCAGGAAGCCCCAGCGCCCATGCAGGCCACTGGGGCAGGGCGGACAGAGGGCACTCGCTCTTGCCTGTGGAATTTTCCCTGGGCACTCCTGCAGGCTTGGTCATCCTGACCTCCTCTGTGGGGTGGCCTCTGCCCCCAGTGGAGAGGGTCTGAGGTGCTCTGGGGAAGTGGAAGGGGAGCCTGCCCCAGGCGGGCAGGGCTCTCTGGAGTTGGAGGAGGAAGGGGAGGGAGCAGGGTCCAGGGTCCACAGGGAAGGGCCACATGGGCTGTAGCCGAAGACCTTCAGTCACAAGGACCGAAGTTCTCTACCACAGACAGGGCAGGGTTGGCCCAGCCCTTAGCCGGGCAGCTGGGCCACCTGTCTGTTGGGCTGCCCGCACTGCATGGTGGCTTCTTCATGGGACACACTATAGTAAAATAAATTTAGTAATAAAGTGTATAAAAGTGCCTTTTATAATGTGAGAACATGAAAAAAGCAAACTAAAGGAAGAAAAGCATCATCTCCCCGTCCGTAGTTCCCATGAAGCCAGTATGACCAGCCCACACTCAATCCCCTCTTCCAGCACATTAATGCATTTTAACTTGGGTGAGATTAACACGGGTACATGTTTGCAACCTGCCTTTTGCTGAGCATGGAGCCAGCACTTCCCGTGTTCCCCTACAGTCAGAAAGCAGGCGTTCTGTGGCTGCTCACTCAGACGCTTCCCCAGGGTCGGCCGTCGGCGTGGCTCACAGTCTTCACCTCCAAGGACGTATTTGTACATATATGCATTATTCTGGAACTTTTCCTTAGGGCAGTTTACAAAAAGTTAAATTAATAGACCAACGCAGGAACAGTTTTAAGGCTTTTTTGATCCTTACTGCTGAGCTGCTATCCAAGGGCTTGTCCTGTTTCTCTTCAGAGGGGACGACAGGAGACCTGCTCTTTTTTCATTCCTCCTCCACAGGGACCAGGCCTGTGAGCCCCTGCCCCGCCCCCTGCACCCCAGGTCGTAGAGGCCCGGGGAGCTGACTCCTGAGCACCCCACCCCTGGGAAGTGTGCCTACAGTAGGGCGTGACGTTTAAGGACGTGGGGCGGGAGGGCAGCTGTGGGGACACGGACACTTGGAGCCTAGTTGGCAGTGGTGCTGGCTCCCTGTTCCAGCAGAAGGAACACACAGATGCACCCAGGCCCAGCTGGAGCCTGGGGCGGGGTGGGGGGGGCGGCGTCGGAGGGCCCAGGAGCTGTAGTGCAGCGTGGACCAGGAGTTCCGACGAAGCTCCGCACCCTGGCTGCCTATTTCCTGCACTGGAACTCCACACGGGAGGCCCGCTGGCCCCGTGCCCTTCTGCCTTCCATCTTGGGAAAGTGGTCCCATTTCTCAGGCTTCCACGCAGTAAGGTGTGGCCAGGTGACGAGTCCCATGAAGGGAGTGCCTCTCCTTCATTCCTTCTTTTCCCTGCAGGCTCAAGTGTGAACATGATACCTGGAGCTGGGGCAGCCACTGGGAGCCAGGTGGTGGCACCCATTTTTAAAGTGGCAAAGCAGCCCTGGCCGGTGTAGCTCAGTGGATTGAGCGCAGGCCTGTGAACCACACGATCGAGGTTCGATTCCCAGTCGGGGCACATGCCTGGGTTGCAGGTCAGTTCCCAGTTCCCGGCAGGGGATGCACAAGAGGCAACCATACATTGATATTTCTCTCTCTCTCCTTCCCTTCCCCTCTAAGATAAATAAATAAAATCTTTAAAAAATAATAAAGTGGCAAAGCAACAGTCAGTAGAGTCCTGGACCGGGTGCCTGCAGTTGCTTCTCCCAGCCCCTACAGGGGGTTTCTGTCGCTCCAGTCACAGGCACTGTGGGCGTGCCTTCAGAGCCGCACAGGCTCTCTGCTGCCCCTTCCCTCCCTCGGCTGTGCCACCTCAAAGCCTCACTGAACTCCGTCCTGGCCCTGGCTGCTGTCACAGCCTGCCATGGGTCCCCCAAGCAGAAATGTGGGTGGGGACACGTCGCCCTGGGGAACCCAGAGCACACATGTCAACCCCAGCTCTGAACCACAGGGCTGCAGAGGCTGTGTGATGAGAACACACCCCAGCACTACGGGTGCCCCCTGCTCCCACCATGTCCTGCGAACCCCCTGTGACACAGGGTGCACCCGGCTCCTTCCAGGTGCCCCCATGCCGTTCAGTGTCTCCAGGTGTCCTCAGCTTTCAGAGCCCACCTCCCCACTGGGGGCAGCTGGCAGCCCCAGAGCCTTCCCCAGTGGCTGTGGGCATCCACGGGACATGGCAGCCGTGCCCTCAGAGGGCCAGCCACACATCCTCAGGACACCAAGGGCTCCCCCCCCCCCAGCTGGCTTCCACACTGCAGGGGCTCTGGGTGGAAGAGACACCATTTCTCTTGGGGATCAGTCTCACCCTCCATCCTCTGTGCCCCAGTTTCTCCTCTAAGGGAACTCACTCTGGACTTGGTGGGTGGGGGGCTGGGTGCTGGAGGGGACCTGGGATCAGGAACAGGGAAGGGGAGCAGGGGAGCTGGGGCACTGGGGAGTGCTCCTGTGCCACCCCCACCCCCGCCCTGTCCCCCTATGACGGGGTGTCAGGTTAACCCCATCTTATAGGTGAAACCTTCTCTGCAGGTGAGAGCAAAGGGACTAGGGGACGGATGCACCCTCCGCCTCCGTGCTGCTGGCTCCTCCCCATTGCCACCGGCCAGGTGGAGGGACCAACCAGGGAACGGGCGGGAGGAGGGAGGTGAGTCCCACGCGGAAGTCAGGTACCGCCCGGCGACACTGCAGCACCGCGGTGCGAGAGGCCTCCGCTGGCTGCACTCTGGGACAACTCGGGGTCGGCACCATGCCGGTGAGTCGGCGCTGCATGGGGCCCACACCAGCGACCCCATCTGGCCAGCCCCTTCAGCCCCATCTGGAAAGTCCCCGCGGGTTCCTGGAGTGGGCAGAGGAACCTAGAGAGTCCTGGGCAGGGGCCTGCCCTTCCATCTTTGGGGCGGGACAGAGGAGGAGAGCAGCCCCGGGCCTGGAGACTCCAGGGTGGGGGTCTGGGAGAGTGGGAGCTCTCGTTGGGCAGGCAGGTCCACCCTCAGTCTCTGAGTCGGGGGCCAGCCGCTCTGCCCTGCAGCTGGGACCAAGGAGGCAGGGTGGGGGTGGGGGGTGTTGGCCTCCAGTGTGGGCTGACCTAGGGTTGGGGAGGCCCAGGGTAGCCAGCTGTGCCCTCCCGCTCCTGAGGGTCCTGCCCCAGGCACAGTGGAAGCCGGCTGAGGGCTACTGGATTCTGATGTGGGGAACAGAGCAGGAGGCTCTGAGGGGCCCTGGGAAGGCGGGCGGGAGAAAAGCCCAGGAAGACACCTCTCTTCTCTGGAACCAGGAAGAGGCCACAGGGCAGGGCCGGTACCTGGGCTGCCAGGAAGAGACCCACGCGAGGTGGAGAGCGAAACCAGCCTCCCACTGGGCCACCCGGGGCCCTCCCAGGTGTGGGCCAAGAGGTAGCCTGCAGCTCCACCTCTGCCGTGGCAGGGTCGGGAGTGGCTCCTCGGCTGTTCCAAAGCCAGCCCTGGCCTCCTGGCATCCCTCAGCCGGACCCCAAGCCCCCAGCTGGCCCCTTCCTCTCATGCCGTCAGGTGGTCGAGTCAGATGGGTCTGTGCTGGGGCGGAGGAGAGGCTTGGGGCTGGCTTAGGGTGGGTGGGAAGGCCGCGCCTGGCTTGGCTGAGGTGAGAGCAACCACCTTGGAAGGACAGGTTCAGATGCAGACAGCCAGACTCGGCCCCCAGCCGGGCGTGAGCATGTCCTTCCCCTGCTCGCGTTCCTCCCCGCTGCTCCCTGTTGCCCCCAGCCGAAGGAAGTCCCAGGCGCCAGACCCTGCACAGCCCTCCGTGGTCTGCCTTCTGCCAGCCCCCAGCCTCACCTTCTTGCTCTTTATGCCTCTGAAGTGCTCAGGACCCAGTCCCCAGCAGGGAGTGACTACTGAGCCTCAGCAGCACAGAGGGCGCTAGGAGTGTGGCTCCGGAGCCCTCGGAGGTGCCGAGGGCCGAGTCCCCGGGCACCGGTCACACCTGCTCCTCAGGGCCCGTCCACATACCTTTCCCTCTCCCAGAAGCTGCTCCCGTTTTTTCGCCTCCTGCCAACCTCTTGCGCCACAAGGCCAAGCTCCAGGCCACCTACCCTGCCCTGTGGACCCCGGTGTCGACTTGCACTGCCCTCAGGGGCTATGCACACGGCCGGCCACTGCATCAGTGAGGGTCTGAAATGGGCGGGTGGCCAGCACACAGAAGAAGGAGCTGACAGATGACACACAGATGGAGAGCTGGAGGGATGGCGGGAGGGGCCGACAACCTGCCTTGGGGAGCTGAGCAAGCGAGCCAGGTGGGGCATTTGCACAGGAAGGGCGGTTGGAGGGCATCAGGCCAGGCCAGTCAGGGGGGAGCACACCTCAGTGGGGGCAGGCCTGTCCCCTTGCTGAACGGTGACACTGTACCCTGCTTTCGAGGCTGAGCTAGGAGGACCCGGGTGAGAGGTGACCCTCAGGAACAGGGAGGGGTCCCACAGGTGTCTGTGTGCAGCTGGGGCGGTGTCACAGGTGTGCGCTCCATGAAGCCGCAGGGCCAGGCCGGGTGGTGGTCGCTTCTGCACAGCCACGTCCCTGATCCTGCCAGTGACCTGGAGTCGGACTGGAAGGGATGGACAGAGGGAACTTGGTCTGCTCCGACTCTCAGTGTCTTGGCCGTGAGCATGGAGAGTCCCCCAGAGCTGCGGAGTCTCAGGAAGTCCCCTTGTGGGGAGCCGGTGGGTGAGCTGATAGGGGTGGGGTTGGAAGGGATGGAAAGACCCTCAGGGACAGACCCTAGAGCCGGGTGTCCAGAGTCCACGAACTGGATGTTGGTGGCACACATGTCCCCGACCTGTCTGGTCAAGACTGCTCTGGTCCCTGAGACAGCGGTGCCTCAGCCCTGCTCCTTCCTGACGCCTCGTCTGTGAAGGGCAGGCTCCTCCTCCGGCCCGAGATGGGGAAGCAGTTTCAGGTCCCGCAAGCCACACCTGAGTGCTGGGGTCTCTGGGCCACGCAGGGAGTGCTCAGGAGCCGAGGGGGGAGGGAGGCCAGGCAGGGAGAGAGCAGATGCTGGAGGAAAGGGGGAGAGAGAGCCAGGGTGGGTCCCATGGGCCAGGGATGACAGGCTCAGTGCCCAGGCCGGCATCAGCCCCATCTCCGTGGGACCACTGCATCCGGTCCTGGCTCCTGTGGCTAAACACCGAACATAAACAAATTTTAAAAGGTTTTATTTATTTATTTTTAGAGAGAGGGGAGGGAGGGGGGAGCAAGAGAGGGAGAGAAATGTTACCTCCCTCCCGCCCCCAACCGGGAACTCGGCCGGAACCCAGGCCTGCACCCTGACCGGGAATCGAACCAGCATCCCTTCAGTTCGCAGGCCAGAACTCAATCCAGTGAGCCACACTGGCCAGGGCAACAACTTTTGTTAGTATAATTATGTCCCATGGTAACAGTTGGGACATACCTATACAAAAAAGGATCTTGTGTATCTGAAATTCAAATGTGACTGGTAGTCCTGGAGGGCAGACCGTCTGGGGCAGCCCAGTCAGG
Source organism: Sturnira hondurensis (assembly GCF_014824575.4). Taxonomy (NCBI): domain Eukaryota; kingdom Metazoa; phylum Chordata; class Mammalia; order Chiroptera; family Phyllostomidae; genus Sturnira; species Sturnira hondurensis. Next base: position 58,066 of record NW_028097956.1, on the reverse strand, counting down.
CTTTCTGGAAGTGGCGTGCTTGGGTTTGGCAGAACTGTGGTTGGAGAAGGGGCTAGCTAGCAGGCGGGGGACCAGCAGGGCCAAAGTGTTGGTCGTGGGTGACCGGAGTAGGGTGTGAGGGCTGTGAGTTGGAAGAGGGGCCCGCAAACCCCAGGGGCAGGAGTCCAGGGCCATGGCAGAGTGGGAGGTGCCCAGGCCTGCCAGCAGTCGGCCTGAGGCGGGTTCTCCTGTGGAAACAGCCCCCTGAACCCTACACCGGGGATGCAGCAGGTCCCTGTCCCTCTGGGATCCTTCGTATCCTTGGGGTGCCGGCTGGGGTCCTGGTTACATGCACTCCCAGTGTGCTCAGGTTGTGCTGGAGGGACAGGATGCTTCGCGTGGGGCGTAAAGCCCCGTGGGGCGTCAGGGACGAGACAGGAGGAAGTGGCTGATCTCACCCGAGGGTGCACAGTGTTGGGTCCCCTGGCTCTCAGCTCCACAGCCAGGGTCCTCTCCCTGCATGTCGGCCCAGGGCCCCCTCACATGACCTGCTCTGAGAGCCTGCCCTGTCCCCCACCCCTCAGCCACCTGGCTCCCCCCGCCGAGCGGCCCTGGGTCACTTTGTTTCAGCCCTCAGATCCTGCTTGCTGGGGTCAGTGGGCCTCCAGCTGCCCCACGCGACTCCTGCTCCCACTCCCACAGACTCAGCACATCCGTCAGTGCTAAGAGCAGCAGCCCTGGCTGGTGTGCCTCTGTGGATTGAGCGCTGCCTGCAAACCAAGGGGTCACTGGCTTGATTCCTGGTCTGGGGCACACGCCCGGGTTTCGGGCCAGGTCCCGTAGGGGGCACACAGGAGGCAGCCACACGGGAGGCAGCCACACGGGAGGCAGCCACACAGGAGGCAGCCACACATTGGTGTTTCTCGATTGTTCTTTCTCCCTTCCTTCCCCTCTCTAAAAATAAATATATAAAATATTTTTTTTAGATTTTATTTATTTATCTTTAGAGGGGAAGGGAGGGAGAGAAATATCAATGTATGGTTGCCTCTCGTGGGTCCCCTGCTGGGAACTGGCCTGCAACCCAGGCATGTGCCCCGACCGGGAATCGAACCTCGATTGTGTGGTTCGCAGGCCCGCACTCAATCCACTGAGCTACGCCAACCAGGGCTATAAAATCTTTTAAAAAGAGAGTAATACAGAGTGGGGTGTCCTCTGCCCTGCTTCCCCAGAAGTCTTGCCCATCGCCTAGGGCACTGGTCAACACAAGGAGCCCACCACGGCCACCTTGATGTCACCACCTTCCCCACTGGGTCCTTCCCTGTCCCAGTCAGTACAGGGTCCTGTGTGGCATTTGGCCCCCTCCCATCTAGGATGGTCCTTCTGTCCCTCCTTGTCCCCAGCTCGGTTCTGCAGAGAGCCCTTGTGACATGAGACAGGACTACCAGTTTTAAGGAGGGGACCGCACACGATCACAGCACATTCCCTCAGGGTCTCCCACATCTAAGTGACATCACATGACCTTGACCACGATGGCCTGGGGGTGGGTGTGTTTCTCTACTGGTCACTGAGTGCAGCCACACCTCAGGGAAGGATGAAGCTGCACCTGGGGGCACCTGCTGGCACAATGAGGCAGGAGACAGGGCAGGTGGCGCACAGCCACTTCCTCCTGAGGTGCTGCCCACTGACAGCAGTGTCTGCGCGTCTGTCCTGGACGCCCCCGCAGGCCCTCGTCAGAGTTAGTCTCACTGATCACGGTGCCATGTCGGGTTTGTCCTGGATGCCCCGTGTGAGGCCGTGGCCTTCGAGTTTCAGGGGCATGACCTGCCACCTCGGGGGAAAGCACAGTGTCTCCACCCCTCCCCCCACCAGTGGGAATGCAGGTCATGTCCACCGTCCAGTGTGACGTTTGCCCCTGTGCGCCCTGACTGTGGTGTCTCAGGTGGGGTCAGGCCAGGCCTCAGGAGGCCAACTGTCTCCAAATTCATGCAGCTGGGTGTGCACCAGGGCACCACACGGGGGTTCTGTTGGCTCTGGTGCTGTCGGCCCCTTAAAATGTCTGTGACCGAATGGGCAAAAGGTGGCTCCTCCTGGTCACCTGACCTGCGTCTCCTGGTCTTCCCATGTGCCTGGGGTACCTGGTCCTCACCTGTGAGTGCTCCCTGTCTGTGAAGCCACTGTCTGCATCTTTGGGCTGTTTTTCCTTGGGATTTCAGGGGCTCGTGGTCACCATTTCCAAACCAATCTCTGTCCCTGCCTCAGGGTGAAGAGCACATGCACATCCTAATGAGGACCGAAGGGGAGAGCTTACCGCTGATGGAGATCAGCCCTTCCGAGGTGCGTCTCCGTTCAAACCCTCCTAGGCTTGGCCCTTCCCACTCTCCCGTGCCCAGCCCAGCCCTGGGCCTGGCCCATGCCTCCCCCCTGCAGGCCGACTGGCCGGACTACATCCTTGTGGCTGACTATCGCACCCAGCGAAACCCCAGGACGGTCCACAAGCAGCGGCAGTTCCTGGAGGAATTGAAAAGAAAAGGCTTTCAATATAAGGTGGCCTGGCCCAACAGGCAGGGGTCGTGGGTGCCGGGTGGGTCCTGGGAGGGGTCTGGAGATGCTGCCCATGGTCTTGGGCCTGGGGTGAAGGGGCCAGGTAGTGGCCATGGGTGGAGGGTGGGAGGGTTCCCAGGTAGAACAGAGTGTCCTGTGCGGCCGTGTCCAGGTGAAGAAGGATGAGGAGAAGGTGTTCTTTGCGATCAAAGCTGACAACAGGATCTTCAGCCTGTACCGCACACTCCTCATGGAGCCTGAGGGGCCAGCGCCCAAAGCGGAGCCAAGCTGGCCAACGCACATCCCAGCCACTACCAGGTGAGGGAACGGCCCAGAGCCGGGCCAGGAGGATCCCTGCCCAGCACACCATGCCTGGTCCAGGCAGGAGGGGCTCCTAAGGATGGCCTCTGGGCTCTGTGCCACAGTTCCACCCCAGTGAAAAGGGGTGGTGACAGTTCTTTTGGTGTGTTCTGGAAGTGACATGGGACTTGCAGAGTGGGCAGGTCTTGGCGGGGCTCTGAGAGAGACCCTCACAGGCACCCCTCCTGGTTTTGAGCCCACATGCAGTCCACGCCTCTCCACTCCAGACCCGATGTCCCCCCCGCCAGCCACCTGCCCCCACCTCCCAGGAACCCCCCTCCTCCTCTCTCTCCCAGCACCTGCTCCTCCCCCTGATTCTCCAGTCTTGTAAGCTGGTCCACCTGCCTTCCCCACATCCCTCCTCCGTCACCTGCCTGGCTCAACCCAGGCCCTCCCAAGTTCAGGGAGGCACTGTCAGTGGAAACTGGCAAAGGACCCTCCTGGCATGTGCACTGGAGGCCGTGGAGAGGAGGAAAGGGAGGAAAGGAGGAGAGGCAGCTTGGTGGGGCCTGGGAGGAACCGTGGGGGTGAGTGCCCTGGGATGTCCAGGGGACCATGTCTCATAGAAGGATGCTCACGAACAGTGTGGCTCTGCAGTGAGATGCTCGGTCCTGCCACTTCCTAGCTGTGTGGCCCCAGGAAAATTACTCAACCTCTCTGAGCCTTAGTCTCCATATAGGCAAAAGAGCTCCTGGGGATGTACAGAGGATTCGTGTACACACACACACACACAGCCCTGGCTGGTGTGGCTCAGAGGGCTGAGTACCAGCCCATGAGCCAAATGGTTGCTGGTTCAATTCCCAGTCAGGGCACATGCCTGGGCTGCAGGCCAGGTCCCCAGTACGGGGTACACGAGAGGGGACCACACATTGATGTTTCCCTCCCTCTCTTTCTTTTTCCCTTCGTCTCTAAAAATAAATAAATAAAATCTTTAAATAAAAGAGAAAAGAGGATTCACATTCTTAAAGGCACAGGGCGTGCTCTGGATGTGTGGAGGCTCCAGGCCTGTGATTGGCAGTGGGATGGCCAGGCCAGGCTTCTGGGGCCCTGGAAGGGGAGGGGCTGCTCCTGAGGGGCCTCTGTCCTGGAGCCGCCAGGCAGCTGCACCTGGGAGGACCCAAGGAGGTCAAGGGAGGACTCCTAGATGAGCCCTGGGTCTGGGGTCTGGCCTGGCAGTGAGGCAGGTAGGCTGGGGGCTCTGCCAGCAGGTATGGGGCCACGTACCTGGCCAGAGACGGTGTGGGGCCCCCTGAGGTACACGGGGGCCGTCCTGAACCAGCCCTTGTGTTCCAGAATCCGAATCGTCAACTTCATCCTGAACAGCAAGACGGCGGCTGGTGGTGAGGATGGGATGGGCAGGTGGCCGGGCCAGTGGCCCGCCAGGGTGTTGAGGTGGAGAGAAGGTGGCGGGGATCCTCCCCCACCTGCTCCCCTGGGACCCGAGACTCTCTGTGGCCTTAGGCACGTTCCGGGACTTGATGGAGGATGGGGTCTTCGAGACCAGGTTTCCCTTGCACCAGGTAAGAGGCAGGATGGTGGGGGCGGGGCAGGAGGCAGGACACTCACACTGTGGGTCGCCTGTGCCCAGGGAGAGGAAGAGCTGGAGATGAAATGGGCCCGGTGGAGAAACATGTTCCGCAAGCAGCCCATTGATGACATCAGGTACCGCTGACCCCAACAAATCACCTGTGTCACCCTCGCAGACACACTTGTACACCCACGGACACACCTATACCTAGAGCAAAGGTGTCTGTGCGCCCCTCTTAAGTCATCAATTCACTCTCCTCGCCCCCCCACCATGGTATGCCCCACCTGGCCCCTGGCCCGCACCGTCCCCCCTCCCTTCCCCCCGCCCCGCGGGGTGGCCCTGAGGAGGGGCACCTGTGCCCCCAGGTACTACTTCGGTGAGAAGGTGGCCCTGTACTTCGCCTGGCTGGGCTGGTACACCTACATGCTGGTGCCCGCCGCAGCGGTCGGCCTCATCGTCTTCCTCAGCGGCTTCTCCCTGTTCAATGCCAGCCAGATCAGGTGGGAGGGGCGGGGCGTGAAGGCGCGGCAGAAGAAGGGCCGGACCGGGCAGGGGCGGGGCCCGGCGGCCCGGGAGGAGGGGCGGGGCCAGGGTGGGGGCGGGGCCTTAGGGAAGAGCCTACCAGCGGGTCCCTGCACTCCCAGCAAGGAGATCTGTGAAGCCCACGAAGTCTTCATGTGCCCGCGCGGGGACTACCGCCGCAGGTACCAGCGCCTCTCGGACACCTGCACCTTTGCTAAGGTTTGCGGCCGTGAGGGTCACGCCGGGCCCGCTCGCCCTGCGGGAGGCCTGTCCAGGCTTATTCTGGCCCTTGCAAAGCTGGGTGTCATTGGGTGGGGAGGTGGGGGGCAGGGCATGGCCAGCCCCACGTGTGCCTCTCCCCAGCTCACCCACCTCTTTGACAACGAGGGCACTGTGGTGTTTGCCATCTTCATGGCTCTGTGGGGTGAGTTTGTGTGGGCACCTGCGGGCCCAGCCTGGGCTCCAGGGCCACTCCTGCCCCCAGCACCCTGGCCGCCACCCCAGGGACGCCCGTGACGCCCCTCCCTACTCCCGCCGCAGCCACAGTGTTCCTGGAGCTCTGGAAGAGGTATCGAGCCCGCGTGGTCCTGCACTGGGACCTGTACGGGTGGGACGAGGACCAGGTGCGTGGGGCCGGGCGGCCCAGGCAGGGGCTGTCTCTTCCCAGCGCCCTGCGTGGCCCAAACGTGGTCGCGCCAAGCCTGACGCACGCGTCCCGAGTCTGAGCCAGGTCTGTGCCGTCCGCAGGAAGAAGTGGCGCTCGAGCTCATTAACTGCCGTCACTACGAGCTCCAGACCCACCAGCACTCCTACTGGAGAAGCACCGTCATCCTGGTGCTGTCCCTGCTCATGGTATTCCCGGGGAGCCTGTGGCAGGCTGTGCATTGGGCCGGTGGCTGCCCTCCGAGCCCACCGGCCTGGCCGCCCGCCCGCAGATTGGCATCATGATCGGCATGGCCCACGTCCTGGTGGTCTACCGCGTCCTGGCCTCCGACATGTTCAGCAACTCCGCCCTGCCCTTCCTGGAAGACCAGGTGACCACTGCTGTGGTGGTGACTGGAGCCCTGGTGCACTATGTGACCATCCTCATCATGACCAAGGTGGGTCGGCAGGGCAGGGAAGGCGGCGAAGCAGGGGGTCTCCCCATGGCCCGGAGTGAGCCCTCTGGTCTCCCTGCCCACAGGTCAACAAGTCTGTGGCCCTGAAGCTTTGTGACTTTGGTGAGAGCAGGGACCCCAAGCCCCTCCCTGACTTCCGGGCATACTTGGGTAGTGGATGTGGGGAGGGGCGAGCCCTTCCTGTGGACTCCACTGCCTTTCCCACCAGAGGGCAGGTGCCCCCACCTGGGAGACAGGTGAGGGTTCAGGTGTCCTTGAGTGTCAGAACCAGGAATGACCAGGAGTGGGACTGTCTTGGGGTGAGGGACAGGTGGGGGACAGCCCTGGTGTTTTTCCAGAGAAGCCCAGGACCTTCTCGGAGAGAGAGAGCAAGTTCACCATCAAGTTCTTCACTCTGCAGTTCTTTGCACACTTCTCCTCGCTGGTCTACATCGCCTTCATCCTGGGCAGGTGAGGGCCGTCTCTGCCTTGCTTCCCTTAAAACAGGGAACGCCTGCTCTTTTTGACTTTTAAAGTAACGGGCTCAGAACAAGAGAAGGCGCATTGCAGACCTGTGTGGAGGAAGCTCGCAGCTGCCCGAGTCGGTGGGGCTTCCCCTGGGCGCCGCCTGGCCTTCCGGGCGCCTGAGCAGACTTTCACACACTCACATGCTCACACCTGGGCGTGGGAGGTTCTGTCCTGTGAATAACATCGGACACCAGAAGTGGGCTGGGGGCCGTGTCTGGGGCAGTGGCAGCGGGGGGGGGGCACAGTTCACTGTGCACTGTGAGCGTTCTTTGGGTGTGCTGGCACCCATTTGCCGCCGTGGCGGGTAGGTGTGCGACTTGTTTCCAGTGTTGAGCTTTACAGATGAAGCTGCGCCAGGTGCTGGGGTAACTCATGGGCACACTTCCCCTCACCTTCCTCACTAGCACGGTGCGTGTTTTTTGCTTCAATCAGTACACACTCTTTTGTCTTTTCTGGAGAAAATCATTGCCCCATTTGTTCTGTGTCTGATTAACTTTGTTGAGTACACGCACACGGGCAGCTGATCCCAAACTCTCTCCCAGAGCTTTGAAAAGCCCTCACCGCTCCAGTATGTCCAAAGATGTCAGGACGTCTGGCGGCTGCCCCCTCCCCTCGGGGCTCTGTGCGCGCCTTCCGTCTGTGGAGGAGCCCAGGTGGGAATCAGATGTTCTTTGCTCCTGGGGGCCTCCAAGTGGCTGCCGCTCCCTCCCGTGGGCCCCTGCAATGGCAGCTGTGACTGAACCTCTTCTCCTGTCCCCAGGCTTCCGAATGCCTCTGCTGTGTATCTGGCAGGTCTTTCTTGTGGGCTTCAGCAATCCATCCCTGCTCCGCCTGGCTGGCATTTGTCTCTGACTGTCCCCACCGCCACGAATAGGCTGCCACGCTTCTTTCACAGCGCCCGCCACGGTGACGTCCCTCGCTTGCCTCTCCCTCCTCAGACCCGCTTGCTCCTGCCCCCCTTCTTGTGGCTTTAGGCTCCAGCAAGGCCCACACTCCTGTCTCCAGCCCAGACCCCTGCCTGGCGCCAGGCTGACAGGCCTTTCCACTAGGGTATCCTGCAGGTCCCCAGCCTTCCCACGTCCGCAGGCTCATCCCCAGCCTCCCTCTGCCACGGGCTCAGCAAGAACCCTGCTCCCTCAGGCTCCTCTTCCCCCCGAGGCCCTGCTGCCCCCTCTGCCTGGCCTGGCTGCCCTGCACCTGTGTTGCCTGTCCCCCCAGGGAGGCGGCTCTGGACAGGGATGGCGCCTGTCCTTTGCTGAGTTCTGGGGACAACAGCAGGCCTGCTGTGTCAGCTCACTGGGCAGGACCTCACAGCCTCAGTCTTGAGGGGGTTTTGAGCAGTTTGTATCTGCTTCCTCCTCTGCAAATCTTTTTTGGAAATTTAATCTTCTGAAGCAGCCACCTAATTTTTATTTTTCTTCCCGCTTCTGGGAGTTTTTCTCACTTGGTTTTGCAGCCCTGCCACCCATGTCTCACTTCCGCTCATGTCCCAAATTCAAGGTGCTCCTTCCAGCCTCCACTGCAGCCACCAGCGTCTCCTGTCTGGGCATGAGGCTTCTTTCACTCCCGCTCTGCCACTGGTTCTGTCCCTTCTGAGACTCTTATGCTTTAAAAAAATTGTTTTTCAGATTTATTTATTTTTAGAGCGGGAAGGGAGGGAGAGATCCATGTGTGGTTGCCTCTTGCGCAGCCCCTGCTGGGGACCTGGCCTGCAACCCAGGCATGTGCCCTGACCGGGAATCGAACTGGAGACCCTGTGGTTTGCAGGGCGGTCAACCCGCTGAGCCACACCTGCTGGGGCGGCTTTTCATTGTTAAGGTGCCCTTTAGAAAGGTATTAGTGAGTCTTTTTTGACTGTCCTAAATCGTTTGCTAGGTAACAATTTCACAAAGATTACTTCTCCAAGCCGTAACGGGGGGGGGGGGGGGGGGGGGGGGGGCGCGGGGACTGGAGAGTATGATATGCCGTCTCCAGGCTGCAGGGCAAGAGCTGCTGGGAGTGCGGTGCGGTTCGTCTGCAAGGCCAAAGCTCCTGGGCAGCAAAGGTCGCAGCCCCCACTGCTCCCTGTGCTTGGGGACCAGTCTGCTGACCCACTGGGTGTCAGGGTTCCTTCCGGCAGCCTCACAGGCTCCACCTCAGAGAATGTGTCTGGGACCGTCACCGACCCAGGAGAACTCAGGCCCCTCTGAGCCCGACAGGGTCTCCGAGCGAATGTCAGCTGGTCAACGCCATAACGCACAGGCTCACTGGAGGCTGTGTGCTTAGGGACAGGGTGTTTGCGGCCACCACAGCGCCCACCCATCTGTTGGGTGGCGTGACCTTGCTTGGCTTGGTGCCCCAGCCTGTGGCTTTATTGGTCCGGTGGGGTGGGGGTGGGCCCTGCTGTGACACTGGTACGGAGCCCCCTGAGGCGCGGACCGCTTCCTCCTCCGAAGCTCCTGGGGGCCTGCGGCTGCAGCTGGACCTCTTCCCAGACACTTACTCTTTTTCTCCCTTTTCTCGCTCTCTCTTTTTTACAACTGCGCAGATACTTACTGACGTTGCGGTTCCTTTCCTACATGCTGGTCCTCTCGTCTGTGTGTGGTTGCTGGTCCCCGGGGCATCGCGGCCCAGCAGTCTTTCGCTGGACTCCGGCGGTTTTTTAAAGCCCCCGCGTGGTTCGCTTTGCTCCGCATTTGATCCTCCCTTTGCTGCCTGGCTCTCTGTCCTCCCCTGTGGTTTCTGGTTACCTTTCATTCTCTGCATGCCTGTCATGTCCAGCCGACAGGCCTCTTGCTGTCACACTGTCTGTGGCCTGGGTGCCTCTCTTCCCAGACACCTTCCCTGGGAGCTGAGCACCCTCCCCACACCGAGCAGTGGCTCCGTGGGCCTCTCGTGCCCCTGGGCTGAGACTGTCATCTCCGGGGTTCCCACGCCCTCTTCCCCTTGGTCCTGGCGTTGATCTGCCAAAGGAAGTGAGTCTGAGAGGGGTTTTCCGAGTCCCCGTGAGCCTGGAGATGCCCGACAGCACCTGCCCCTCCCACGAGTTCCAGGGCGAGGGCTGAGCTTCGGCAGGGCTTCCCTTCCAGCGCACGAGAGGCCGCTGCCCCGCTGTCTTCGAGTGTGCAGACCGGGCGCCGAGGGAGGCACAGGAAGTCTGGCTTTTGTTCCTTCCCAGTGGGCTATGTTCTCTTCCTTCCGGAAGTTTAGGGTCTCCTCTTTCAACTGGGGGGCAGTTCGGGGCTCTTCTCCTCATGCGGGTAGGCTGCCGGGTCCTTCCCAACCCCAACCCTCACCCTGTTGTAGCTCCCTACATTTTATTTTTAATTTTTTCCTTGGGTTAAAACATTCTTTCCCCTCTGCTCTGTCTTTGCAGAACTCTGGTGCTCTTGGGGTTTTTTATCTTCGCTCTCACCTCCCCCCCCCATTGGTCCTTGGAGTCCATATCAGGATAGATTTCCTTCACTTTTTTCTTTCAGTTACAGCTGACTTTTCCCTTCACCTTGTCTTTTTGCCTTTCTATGTGTTTTAACAATTAACCTTCATTTCCAAGAGTCCTGTTTCCCTGTTTTCCCTGTAGCATCCTTTTTTGTGTTTATAGATGCAATGTGTCCTTGAGGATACCAGTGGTTTTCCCCATTTAAGTTCACGGTTCCCAGTGGTCTGCTCCCTCGGAAACGTCGCCTGTGTCTTCTGCGCAGCTGCGACTGTGGGGTGCGGCTCCCCCTTCGGGGGCAGGCTAAGGGCTGACTTGCTTCTTCCGGTCGTTTTAGGAACTCCCACCCACTCCTCGGTCAGTCGCACACACTCCAGCCTGCACGGCAGCTGTGCTGGGCAGGGACTCTTAGCCTCCATTTACTGGTGAGGTGACCTTGTTCCAGAGAACTTAAAAACTACCTCTGGGTCACACGGTCGGTAGGTGGGCCGCCCGGTCCTTCCCACGCCCCGCCTCCTTGTGAGTGGGGTCTCCCGGCGGGGGGGTGAAAGCATGTCCAGTCGCCCGTGTTGTCCCAAAGGCAACGCTTCTTCCACGTCGCCGTTTTCGTCCATATGGTTCTTTATGGGGTCCTTTTTCGGGCTGTCCTCAAAAAGCCACCCCCTGCCCCGATCAAAAGCTGTGATTTCCTTGAGATGTGCACAGTTTCAGCAACAGCAAGTCTTCGGGGCATGAGGAGCTCGTGGCGCTGGAGGGGAGCCCGTGTCCTTGTTTCCAGATGCCCAGGCCTGGCTGTTGGCCCCTGGGTTCTGCTTCTTTAAGATTAGTTGTGACGCCATGCTGAGTGTTCAGGGCTTCACTGCCACATGGGCCATGCTTTTCCTGGCTTGCTTTTCCTTTTTTTTTTGTGGGTAATTACATGGTTTTTTTTATTTTAGGCGCACTTTAGGATCATTCTGACAGACTACATACACGTGGACATTCTGTGGGATGTGGTTTAGGGCCGCAGGAAGCTCCCGCAGCTGTAGGGGGACCGACGTGGGTTCGTGTTCCCTGCTGCCGTTAGGAGCGCCCCCTGCCGAGCGGCTTTAAGCAGCAGTTTATTAGGGTGCAGTTCTGCGGGTTTCCCGGGCTCTGGTCACAGTGCTGCGGGGCCGATTCTGTCTGGAAGCCTTGGGCGGGGGGGCGGGCCCTCTTCTGCCGCCTTCAGCTTCCAGAGGCCCCTCCCAGCTCCACCTGCAAAGCCAGCGGCTTTGGGCACACCCGGATGGTCCTGGATAACGGCCCCCTTTTAAGCCAGCTGACAGCAACCTGAATGCCACCTTCTGAGCAAAAGGACACTCACGGGCTCCAGGGATGAGGATCTGGACGCTCTTGGGGGGTGGGGCATCCTTGTGTCCACCACGAAACACAGCCGGGGGCTTCCTACCGGAGAGCAGGTTTTGTTCACATTCTCCAGGAGTTTCAGACCCTCCACGTGGGGCCCACATGCGACTTTGTCCGTCCTGGAGCGACAACCCTGGGAGGGGTCTGTGGCCGACGTCTCCCGCTCCCTCTCCCACAGGTGTCCAGGGACCCGCCGCGCCCTGTCAGTTCACTTACCCAGCCTTTCCACTGGGTCACTTTGGTTTTCTAGGGACACAGCCACATTTCCTGAAAGAGTGGCTTTTTCCTTTGTAACTTTGTAACCACTGTAAACTTGGTAACTTCTTTTCTTTGTAACTTTATACCATTCCGGAGCCTGCTCAATGAGAGCTGTCACCAGCTGCAGCAGGGGAGCCTCCAGAGCCCGACTTCCGGCGGGACAGTTTGCACTGTGTGTCATGCTAGGGAAAGTGGGCGACTTGAACACAGAGTAACTCCACGCGCAGTTTCCAAGCTGGGGGCTGAGGCCCCTCCTAGTAGGTTGTGTCTACAGCATGTGGCCTCGGGGCTTTCTCCTGTGCACGTGTGCGTGTGTGGGACCCACGTGGGTGTGCATGTGTGACCCATGTGGGTATGTGTCTTGGCTCACCTGCAGAGCGGTCAGGCTCTTTTTGCTCCCCTCCGCTGTCCCCACGTCCCCTCTGCCCTCCTGCCCCACCGCCACCACCCTGCTGGAGGCAAGCCGTGGTGCTCAGCTTCCCTGTCCTCCTAGGATCAACGGCCACCCTGGGAACTCACTGCGCCTGGCGGGCCTGTGGAAGCTGGAGGAGGTCAGTCTGCCCTGGGTGCCTGGGTGCCCTGCCCCCGAGCTGCCCCCCCCCCGGGCCTGACCGCTGTCCCCACCTGCCCGCAGTGCCACCTCAGTGGCTGCATGATGGACCTGTTCGTGCAGATGGCCATCATCATGGGTCTGAAGCAGACCCTCAGCAACTGCATGGAGTACCTGGGCCCGTGAGTGAGGACCCCCCTACCCAGCCCCACCCTGCCCCCCAGAGCCGGCTGCCCCCAGGGGGCCCCCGACCCCGGCACTGCCCCTGTCCCCTACCGGGTGCTTGTCATCCCCAGGTGGCTGACTCTCAAGTACCGCTCCATGCGGGGCTGGGAGTCGGAAGACCCCGAGCTGAGGGGCTGGCAGCGCAACTACCGCCTGAACCGGGTGAACACCTTCAGCCTCTTTGACGAGTTCATGGAGATGAGTGCGTGGGCGGGGCGGGGACCCTGTGGGGAAGGGCCTGGGGGCTGGGGGCTGGGGGCTGGGGCCCGCCCGAGCTCAGGGCGACCCCACCCTGCGCAGTGATCCAGTACGGTTTCACCACCATCTTCGTGGCTGCCTTCCCGCTCGCCCCACTGCTGGCCTTCTTCAGCAACATCGTGGAGATCCGCCTGGACGCCATCAAGATGGTCCGGCTGCAGCGGCGCCTGGTGCCACGCAAGGCCAAGGACATCGGTCAGGAGGCCCCCGGGACTGCTGTGCAGGGCAGGGTGCCCAGCCTGGGGGCATGGGCAGCAAGGGGGGCTGAGGCCACACTAATCCCCCTGCCCCCACAGACACTCCCTCAGGTCTTCCTGGGTTGGAAAAGATGGGGGTGGGGCTGGGGTGGGTATGCTCAGGCCCCTTCCAGAAGAGGCCCAGCTGGGGCTGGCATGACTTTGCAGGCCCCTCCCGCCTGACCAGGGATCTGGCTGAATGGCCTGCAGCCTGCTTTGGGGGCCCAGGCAGAGACGATGGACTTTGAGGACAGGGTGCTGAGGGAGGGAGGGGCCCGGCACCTGGGGCAGGACTGAGGGCAGGTGACCTCAGCCGCCCACACTGGCCTCACTGAGACAAGCAGGCAGCAGGGCGGGGAGCAAGGAGCAAGGCGAGCAAGGCGGGGGCTGTGTTGGCATGGGACCAGGTCTCCTCATCCGTGGCCTGGCCCCACGGTGGTGGCGATGGGGTGCCCTTCCCAGAGGTGTGACAAAGCCCTGGGACTCTCTGGGCTCTTGGCCCTGGGGCATGGGCCAGTGGAGGTGGGGTGGGATGCACCCACAGCTCTGGGTCGAGGAACCAGACAACCCCACTGCTGTGGCCCAGGGACCTGGCTGCAGGTGCTGGAGACCATCGGCGTGCTGGCGGTCATCGCCAACGGGATGGTCATCGCCTTCACCTCCGAGTTCATCCCCCGAGTGGTGTACAAGTACCGCTACGGCCCGTGCCAGCAGGACGCCTCCCCCTCAGTCGAGTACGGGCTGCCGCACAGCCCCGGGGGGCCTCGGACTGTCCAGGGACCCGTGGAGACCTGGCCCAACCACAGCGAGGGGCGCCCATGGAAGGGTGCAGGCTGCCAGCAACGGCCCCCGCACTGACCTGCAGACCTGGGCTGGGGCCCAGGGTGCTCACTGGGACCCCCGTGTTGGGGGCGGGGGGCAGACTTAGCTGTGTCCTGAGCAGGCCCTGAACACCGGCCTCCCAAAGTCAGGTCCTGGGTAGCCTGCTCTGGCACTAGAGGGCAGAGCTGTGTCCTCGTCCAGCTCACCCAGCCTTCGAGGGGTCCCACCCTAAGGCTCCCCTCAGCCCATGGAGGTGGCTGGTGGCATCCCTGAGCCCCTTCGGCCCCCCCAGTGGCCCCTCTCCCACACAGGGGATGGAGGAGGGGGTCTGCACTGTGCCCCACCCTGACTGATGGCCCACCAGGCAGGAACTAGCTCCAGGGAGGTGCCCCAGAGGCCTGAAAGGGCCGCACCTGCAGCTCCCTTTCCCCTGCCCCAGCTGCCTCACCGGCTACGTCAACCACAGCCTGTCGGTATTCCACACCAAGCACTTCAAGACCCCAGTCATGACAGAAGGCTCTGAGAACATCACGGAGTGCAGGTCTGGACCCCCCGCCACCCCAGCCCTCTATGCACCACGAGCGCCCTCTGAACTCCTGACTCCTGACCTGAGGTCCTTCCTCGCCCCAGGTACCGGGACTACCGCAACGCCCAGGACTACGACTTGTCAGAACAGTTCTGGTTCCTCCTGGCCATCCGCTTGGTCTTCCTCATCCTCTTTGAGGTGAGCCAGAACTGGGGGCCTCCTCCCTGGGCCCCAGCCCCACCCGCCCAGCCTCCCCGCTCAGTTCCCCCCCCCCCCGCCGTTCCCCCAGCACGTGGCCTTGTGCATCAAACTCGTGGCTGCCTGGTTCGTGCCCGACGTGCCTCAGTCGGTGAAGAACAAGGTTCTGGAAGAAAAGTACCGGAAGCTGCGGGAGAAGATGTGGCGTGGGGGGCTGCGGCGGCCATTTGAGCCAGGCCTGGGTCCTGGGGCTCCCCCCAACTCCACTCCTACTTCCAGCTCGAGTGCCAAGAGCACTGATGTGTAAGGGCCCCCGAGGTGTTAGCTGGGCACAAGGAGAGAGACTCAGAGCCGCCCCCGCCCATGGCTGTGGGTGGGGCTGTAAGAAGGCTTGTGTACATGTGGGTGTACATGCAGGGGTGTCCGGGAAGCCTGTGTATATGGAGGGTCCCGGGAGACCCGTGTGTGTCTGGAGCATCAGTGAGCAGCACCCTCATCTGTCCCATCTGCTGGGCTCAGGCTTGCACAACCCTGAACTCTGGGGGACCACCCATACAAGGGCGGGGGGTGCAGCCACAACCTCCCAACACAGGAAAACCGGCCTTTCCTCGGCCTCCCTCTGACTTCTGGGCCCGTCCTGCCCCACCTGCATCCTGGCTGGTCAGAGGGCCCTGACTCTGCCTCTCTGCCCTGCCCCCCATCCAGCAGGACTTTCGATAATAAAATAAAAACCTCTTTGGGTCGACTTCTGGTGGGTAGTGTCTGCTCTTGGGGCAAGATGGGAAACGGAGGCCCAGATGGGGAAAGGTCTGAACGTGGTAGGCTCCTGGCCTTCCACCTTCGGGTTCCCATGGGCTTCCAAGGGAGGGGCGCCTTACCGAGGCCCTACCATCCCTGCACCTGGGGTTTCAGGGCTGGAGTCAAGGCAGGCTTCCTGGAAGAAGAAGAAGAAGAGCTGGGGAGGAAGAGTAGAATCACAACAGGTGCCCCTGGGGATGGAGGGCTCTCCGAAGGATCCCTCCTGGGATCCAAGACTCTCAGGGCTGGTTGGTGTGCTCTGGCCTTTGCCGAAGGTCTGGTCCGGGGCTCCCGACTGGGGAGCTGAGCCGCCTGACTGTCTTCAGCGCCAGCCTTGGGCGCAAAGCGGGACACTTAGGTCCGCCCTCGGCCCTGGGTGTTGGGCGGGGCCGCACCTGCTGCGCTGCTGGGGCTTTAGCCGCTGCGCACCTGCCCCAGGTGAGCCGCCCCGCCTCTGAGGTCGCTTGCGCGGCCGGCCCGCGTCCTGGCAGCAGGTGAGTGGCAGTCACGGTTCAGAGCCACCAGGGTGAGTGGAGGTCGTGGAGTCCCAGAAGTCAGGTCCAGGCCTGGTGTTTGCGGGGGCAGGCACCGCTTGCCCTGAGGAGCCTCTGCGCGGGCGCGGTCCCGCAGGAAGTAGCTCGGAGCCGGTCTGGCTGCCCGAGTCGCCCGGAAGCCCGAGCCGTGGCTTACTCGCCTCTCGGGCCTCCCAGCGGCTCCGGACGCAAGCAGCGGCTTCCTCCTGAACTTTGCGCAGGAGAGGGAGGGGGAAGCGGGTCGCGCTGGGACACCCACCAACCCCCCAGTCCCAGATCCCAGACCAGAGGCCTCCCAGGGCCGGGGGAACGACCCCAGAAAAGTGCCGGGGCCGTGGCGCGCCGGTCGCCGGGCACAGCTGCCGCCATCTGCGCGCTCCAAGCGGTCGCCACCGGCGGCGCGTGCCCGCCGTCCGCGCGCGCCCCCGGCCTCCTGAGCGGTGCACCTGGACGGTGGGGGTACTAAGTCTGGCCCACCCCAGGGAAGGCAGATCGCGGGGTGTGGGGCGTGTGGCGGGAGAACATGGCATCGTGGGCTGAGAGGGCGGGACGGAGCCCCTGGGCCTGCGAGGCCACAGCTTCCTACGCATGTTCCTTCATTCAGGAGAGACGCCCCGGGGGCACAGCACCGCGCAAGGTGCCGAGTGGCCGCGCGTCCTGGATGAGACAGAGACGCCAGGAAGCTATGGGGTGCCGAGCCGCAAAGGCGGCGGCGGGGCGGGGGCTAGGCGTTCCTGAGGCTGGGGTAGCGGCCCCATGGCGCAGGCCTAAGGGAGAAGGAACCCGGGCTTTCCGGGAACCGCGGGTGTGGGGCCGAAGGTGCTGGGTGGTGCCGCGGCCAGGCTTGGATTCAGAAATGCTGTTCGTGGGAGAGCCCGCGGCCATGTGGGTGCTTTTTCTGCTCCCCTGGGAGGCAAGGGTAGACGTTAGCCGAGGAGGGGGCATACAGGCACACCTGGGAGCTGGTGGCACAGATGGGGACAATCTGGCAGGTGCTTTGAGAGGCAGCAAGACTGGTGGGGGACACTTGGAAAGCTCCACTCTGCTTCCTGCCCAGGCTCCTGGGCCAGTCGCTGGAGGGCCACAGCGAGGTTGGCAGGGCTGGGGCCAGATGAAGGGTGTTGCAAAGCGGATACTGTATCAAAGGTGCCCCCTGCCGGCCCCTGTGGGCGAGGGCTGCAGCCGGGGCCCTTCTGTATGGACATCAGTACCAGCCACCTTTTGCTGGCCCTCCGAGTCCTAGGTCAGTTTGGGGGCGGAGTCAGCAGTGTCAACTGGAAAAGCTGGCTCCCCCCCCCCCCGCCCCCCGGGCTCAGAGCTGGGAGCCTCTACTCAGGCCCCCTGTTTACTTCCTTTCCTGGAAAGGGGGCACTACCTTCATGCCCCAGCCTGAAAACAAGGTCCACACTGATATCACAGCCCTTGGAACTGCTCACCGTGTGGGGACCACACCTTGGAGGTGGTCAGAGAGGGGACCAAAGAGCCCTGATCAAGGCCCTATCATTGGTAGGAGCTTCCATAGCACCCCCCCCACCAGGAGGTCAGAGGTTAGAGACACATGGGCCCAGGCGCTCACTTTGATGGGGGGGTCGGGGGTGGGGAGGACGTGGAGATTTCCCCTGCTGCCCTGGTGTGGCATCCTGGGGGGGTCTCCAGGAAGCAGGCCACCCTGCCCAGCTGGCCCTCCTCCTGGGAGTGCAGGGTAGCCCCGACTGGGGGTCTCCTTGCCAGAGCCCCTCACCTTGCCCTAGGCCCCAGCCTCTGCAACCTCCCCCACACCTCAGGCCTGGCCTCAGGAAGTGCAGCCCTGGGTGGGCTGGGGCAGGCCCAGAGGAAGGAGCCCTTGACTCAGAGCTACAGGAAGAGCAGGGATAGGCGGGGCTGCGAGAACCACGACTGCCCGCCTGCCTGGAGGGGTGGGTGCCGGGTGGGGTTTCGATTCAGGAGAGGATGTGACCGAGAGGCCAGGAAGCTACGGAAAAGCTCCGATCAAACACACGAACAAAGCCAGGTCCTCACCCCGTTTGGCGGTGGGTCCGGGGCAGCCTCAGGGCTTCGTGCTGGGCCAGGGGCCCAGCTGGGCAGAATTTGCCCCCAAGCACAGGTCAATGACCTCTATGACTGCATCCTCTGCCTGAGACGCGAGCCGGAACCAGGTGACTTGGTGCCCTCCCACGGCGGCCTGCTGCTCGGTGTGGGCCTGAGCCCTCCTCCTCTCCTGCCTGCCTGGCCCGAGGCCCGTCCCCGGCGTCAGGCCCGGCTGAGGGGAGGCCACAGCATGTGCAGCAGCATGCATGCCTGTGACAGTCAGGGACGACAGGAGGTGGGTGTGTGGCTCCTGGTGTGTGTGGGGTTGTGCCCCGGCAGGAGGTGTTCCAAGTGTGTGCCGTGCGTGCCCGCTGTGTGACCCGGAGTGCTGAGGTGTGTGGGGAGGGGCTGTGTGTGCCACACAGAGACTGCGGGGGAGGGGTGTGCAGGGGGAGGCTGCGAAGGAAAGGGTGCCAGAGGGTGTGTGCCCGCTCTCCCACCCTGGCCATCACGGTGGCCCTGGGGCAGGTGAAGGTCCACCCAGGACCCCGCCCAGGCCTAGTGTGAGGTGCTCGGAGCAGCGTTGTTCGGGGCTCTGCTGGCACCCAAGGGGCAGCAGGTGCTGTTTGCAGCCAAAGTTACATGTTAACTCATCCTGTTCTTGTTTAACTGGCTCTCTGGGGATGGCGGCAGCCTCTGACCCATCCTGGCGCCCTGACTGACTCGCTGAGAAGACAGAGAGGGCGTCCTGCCCAGCCCTCAGGGTCCCTTCTGCTCAGCTGAGGAGCCCACCCAGCCAGGGCCAGCACCGTGCCCAGCCTGCCAGAGGACTACCTGACAGAGGACTATGGCAGGTAGACTGGTCGGCGGGGGTACAAGCCCCACCCTCGCCTCCTGCACCTCTCTGGCTCCTGGCTGCCACGTAGCCCGAGCTCTGCTCACCCTCCCTCAGGCTGGCGGGGGTGGGCACAGTCCGGCAGGGGGCAGGGAGATGTGGGTGGCTGGGGAACCGCACCACGAGATGAGGGCTGTCTTCTCTGACTCCTGGTAGTGCCCCTCAGTCTGGTTGAAAATGAGAAGGTTCGGTCTCAGGGAGGCGGGAAGGCTTGCCCGTGGTCAGCTCCTATCCCAGGTGGAAGGTGCCCACACTCACAGCAGCTTCCCCAGGAGGGGGCAGGGCTGAGGCTGCAGTGTCTGGCCCTTGGCCTGGGGCTCTCATCCTGGGTTGACAAGCAGCCAGATGCTGGGCCCTGTCCTCCATGGGACCCTGGGACAGACACAGTGTAGCCACCAAGCAACACATGCCTCTGGCCAGCCTGTTCTTCCTGCGCACTGACCTGCGGGGAGTGGGAGCCAGGTGTCCTGAGCGCGGCTAACCTGCCGGGTCATATTTCTGCAGATGACTGCAGCAGGCCCCCGGACTTCCTCTCCCCTTCTGGAGACCAGACACTGGCACCAGCCCTGGGCAGCGTGGTCACTCTGAACTGCACAGCCTGGGTGGTCTCCTCACCCCACTGTCCTCTGCCCTCAGTCCAGTGGCTGAAAGATGGGCTGCTGCTGGGCAATGGTAGCCACCACGGCCTTCACGAGGACTCCTGGTAAGAGACTCCCGATACGTGCACGGCAGGTGGCCTCTCCGACCCACACCCTGGTCTGCAACCCCTTGGATATGGGCTGGGGAGTGACTTCCCAGATGTGACATGGCAGAGTGCCACTCTGGACACAGACTGAGAGTCAGTGACTGCAGGGACAGATGGCCCTTGCGGACACTCTCTACACCGCTGTCCAGGGCCACGGGTGTCAGCAGTGTCCTGAGGCCTAAGTGAGGCGTGGGCCATTGGCCCGAGCCTGGGACCTGAGGGACCCCAGGACCCAGACCCAGACCCAGGATCAGGCCGACTGTCACTAAACAGACCTGCCCTCTGCAGGTTCTGCCACCCCTCTCAGCTTATGGCCGAGGGCTGCCCAGGAAGGCCCAGCCTGAGCCTCTCGGGGTGAACCCCAGACAGGAGGGGCTCTGGGGTGGCCACTGATGCTCTCCGGCCCCAGGTGAGACAGTGGGGCCTGGTCTGCCCAGGGTCGAGGCCAACTCGTCAGAGGTGCTTGTATCCAGTGTCCTGGGGGTCAATCTGACCGGTGCTGAGGACTACGGGGCCTTCACCTGCTCCATCTGGAATGTCAGCTCCTCCTCCTTCACTCTCTGGAGAGCTGGTGAGGGGGATACAGGGGGACAGGTAGGAGGGGGCTGAGGAGCCTGGGGGCTGGAGGGGCTGGATGAGGGCTGCAGCGGCTCAGGCTGCAGCTCTGTACCTAGGCCCCGCAGGCCACCTGGCGGCCGTGCTGGCCTCGCTGCTGGTCCTGCTGGCCCTGCTTCTGGTGGCCCTGCTCTACGTAAAGTGCCGGCTCAACGCGCAGCTCTGGTACCAAGACAACTACGGGGAGGTGGAGATGAACGGTACGCGCGATCAGCCGCAAGGCCTCCCCAGGCTCCCTCCGGGTAGGGGTTGCCCCCAGCAAGTGGAGGGGCTCTGGAGGTGGGGAATACGGACGCATCAGCCCTGCAGGGCTCCGGTAAGCATACATTCCAGGAGAGATGGACGCATGCAGCCCCGGTGGACAGAGGGTCGGCAGAAGGGGGCCAGGAGGCCAGTCTGATGTTTGTAGGGTCCCCGCTAAGAATCCTGTATTGGGGAGGGGTCGTGGGCGGGGTCTGGGTCTGGGGTGCGGGCCTCGGTCCTGTGCGCGGCTGGGGAAAGGGTGAGGGGGCCCTAAGTGGCGGCCTGGCCTGGGAAGGGCCGCGCTGACCCGCCGCCGTCTGCAGACGGGAAGCTCTACGATGCCTACGTCTCCTACAGCGACAGCCCCGAAGATCGAAAGTTCGTGAACTTCATCCTCAAGCCGCAGCTAGAGCGGCAACGGGGCTACAAGCTCTTCCTTGACGACCGCGACCTCCTGCCGCGGGCAGGTACTGCGGCACTCCGTTCCGGGGTGCCGCCCCCGCGCTGGGCCCCGCCCCTCCTCGACCCGTGACCCCGCCCCTCGGCCCTGGCCTCGCCTCTCGTTGGGCCCCACCCTCTCCCGCCTTGGACCCTGACCCCCGGGGCCCCAGCCTACTGGCTTTTCGCAGAGCCCTCCGCCGACCTCCTGGTGAACCTGAGCCGCTGCCGGCGCCTCATCGTGGTGCTGTCGGACGCCTTCCTGGGGCGGGCCTGGTGCAGCCACAGTTTCCGGTGGGTGCTGGGCGGGGCTGTGGGGGCGGGGCCCAACCGCGACCTGCTGACTGTCCCGCCCCCGCAGGGAGGGCCTGTGCCGGCTGCTGGAGCTCACGCGCAGACCCATCTTCATCACCTTCGAGGGTCAGCGGCGCGACCCCGAGCACCCTGCGCTGCTCCTGCTGCGCCAGCACCGCCACCTGGTGACCCTGCTGCGCTGGAGGCCCGGCTCCGTGGTGCGGAGGGTGGTGCGGGCTCCGGGGTGGGTGGAGTTCCGTGGCGAGCTGCCCAAGCAGCCTCCTTTGAGACTCCGCGGGAGCAAGTGCAGGCGCTTTCTGGCGTGCTGTTTGTTTGGGGCCAGGGCTTTCTGCGTGTACCTCCCGCACGTGTTCACACGCGCTCAGTGCCCCACCTTGGCCCCCAGACGCCTTTCTCCGATTTTTGGAAAGAGCTACAGCTGGCGCTGCCGCGGAAGGTGCATTACCGAACGAGGGAGGGAGACCCGCAGACCCGGCTGCAGGATGACAAGGACCCCATGTTGATTGTGCGAGGCCATGTTTCCGAGGGTCGGACCGTGGACCCGGAGCTGGACCTCGACCCCGAAGGGGACCTGGGTATGTGCACCCCTGACCCCCACCCCTGACCCCTGACCCTGAGGAACTCTACCTTGGATGGAAGGGGGGCTCACAGCTTTGAGGAGTTCTGAAAGGGGTTCAGGTGGCCGGGACTCCTCCCTGCAGGCTGTGGATGGGCTTGGAACCCCACAGAACCCCTCACCACACAGCTTCCCCAGAGGCACTTGGGCCTAAGATGTGCCCAGAGCTTCCAGGTCCTCAAATGTTACCTCCCAGGAGGGTGAGCAGGGAGGGAGCTCAGCGTCAGGCCTGGCGGTGTCCCCCCTGCAGGTGTCCGAGGCCCTGTCTTTGGGGAGCCACCAGCTCTACCACATGCAAGTGGGGTCTCTCCGCAAGAGGCCCGGGGGAGTGAGGTGGACATCTCTGACCTTGGCTCCCGCAACTACAGCGCCCGCACGGACTTCTACTGCCTGGTGTCGGAGGAGGACATGTAGGTGCCCCCCCCCCACCTCCAGTGGCACCACAGGATGCCAGGGACAGCTGGGAGTGGGACCTTGAAGCCCTGCCCACCTATGGCCCTGAGACCCTGGGACCTGTCCTTTTGCCAGAAAAATAAAGTCTTTTTGGACCCTGCTGGGGCTGCATCCTGTCCTCTCCTGGGGCAGGACGGGGGCACTTAGTGTCCTGGGCCGGGCACCCCTCACTTCCATCTCAGGTTCTTCAGGGCCGTTGACCACCCCCCACCCTTTGTTTCACACTGACGGCCACTCCCTCCCTCTCTCTCCACCCACCTCCATGCTGGGCCAGCTCAGACGGGGCTCTGGCATGGCCTCCTTGGATCCCTCTGCGAGGTGGGGTGGACAGGGGCAGTGTGGCTGTCCCCAGCTCCCTCTGACCTAGACAGATGCTGGGGAGTCAACCCCCTTAAAGACTCCAGGTTCTGAGCTTTGCAAAGGAAGCCCTTGGTTGTGAAAAGATCAGTGGGGGCTTCGCAGCCAGAGGGCCTGGCTCAGTGCGAGGGGGAAGGGGTCCCAGAACCTGCTGGGTCCCAAGCCTCAGATGGACAGCAGGACAATCCCTGGCCAGGCACCCCCAGGGAGCAGGGCAAGGAGATGGGATGGGGGCCTTTGTCTCATGACTAGGACAGCACCAAAGTCAGGAGTGGTCACTGCCCCTGGCCTGCTCTCTTCATCGACACCCCCCCACCCCAACCTGACAGGCTGGTGGGTAAGCTCAGAGGACAGCATGGTTGTGCTTGGGGACACTGGAATACCCAGGGGTCAGAGTGGCCAAAAGACACACGGGACTGTGGCTGCTGTCATCAAGACCACCTTTATTGACTCCCAGCTCTGGCCGTCCCAGTGCACTGCTGGGCCCCACCAGCCCCACCTTGCCCCACCTCTGCCGTGGTCACGCCCACACACCAGAGCAGCCTGAAGCCCTGCCCCACTCCCTGTCCTACAGAAGCCAAGTCCCCAGCTGAAAGCCCCCCGCCCCACCCCGTCTCCTCCCTGGTGGCCCAGGCTTTTCCAAGTTGCACGTGGGGCAGCAGCGAGTGGCCCCTGGGCCGTCAGCCTTCTCCACCAGGCCGGCTGGCAGGTGGTGCTGAGCTGAGCCCGTCCCTCGGAGGCTGGGCCAAGGTGTGTCCTCCTCCTCCGGGAAGGTCTTGCCTAGGGGCCCAGGAAGTCCTCTTTCCGATAACCCTTCTGCAGTTGGGGGCAAGGGAGTGAGTGAGAGGGTGCAAGCCACCCTGCGTTCCGCCCGTCTCCCTGGGGTGCTGGTGTGGACCCCTCTCCCTGGGCCTCCAGCTCCCCCCCAGTCTGCAAGTCCTCCCACGTGCTGGCCCCAGCCCCAGCGCTGTGGCCCCGCCTGCTGCTGTTGCCGCTGGAACATACCGCCCGGAAGTCCCGGTGGAGCTTGTTGTACTGCCACAGATTGGCCAAAAGGCTGGAGGCTGCCCTGGAAGACTTCTCACTGTCAGGGCTGGAGAGGGAGGGCAGGGGTCAGCAGGAGGCGCGCAAAGGCAGAAGGCAGGCTGGGTGGCAGGGCGGCCTCACCTGTCGCGCTTCTTCTTGATGAAGACCAGCTTACGGAGCCCGTCAAAGTACAGCAGGTCTCGGGCCGCAATGGGACTGGCCACCACCAGGTTGTTGAGTATGGCAATGATGTTCACCAGCACGTCGGGTGGGGGGGACTTCTCGCCCACGCTGCCCGGAAGCTTCTCAATCAGGTGGCTCACCACCTTGGTGGCTGCGGGAGGCCAGGCAGTCAGTGCTGGCCCCACTCCCAGCCCTGGCGAGAAGCCAGCCCGGCTGGGCAGCAGTACAGACCAGGTCCCGGGGAGAGCCCGCTGGGCAGGCGAGGGCGGGGCCCCACACCACGCGCTGACTCACACATCTCGTCCTTGTTCCTGGCGTTCCGGGACAGGTTCCGGATGAGGCCGGTCAGCGAGCGCAGCTGGTGGTGGTCGGCCGTGCGGACGCGGTCCAGCAGCGGGTTCAGGATGCGCTCCTGCTCCAGGGCCAGGCGGCTGAGCACGCCTGCCCACTGAAGGTGGGGGAGGGGTTGGTGAGAGCAGGTGAAGGCACTGGCACCTCCTCTGCATCCTCAGGGTCCCCTTGTGGGGAAACTGAGGCAGGACTGGCTCCCATCCCCCGTGCACCCCAGCCGGGACCTCACGGAGTGAGACTGGTCAGGCCCCTGTCGGCGTAGGCCTCCCGGGCACTTCCACTCAGACCTAGTGCGGAGCCTGAAAGCTCACGGCCTCGAGGCCTGTCCCGTCTGGGACACTGGCCTCACTCCTGCTGCCCCTTGGACATCCCTCTTTCTTGTCCCTCCTGCCCAGCTCTGAGTCCATCACTCTCCTGCCTTTTCTCCTCTCTCTCTGGCCTGTCCGCGAGTTTGTGTTTGTCTGCTGTCCCTCCCCCCACAGACCGCAAACTCCTGGAGAGCAGGCTCCCACCCCCCATGTTCCCCTCAAGTCCCCTGCAGGTGGCCAGGCGTGGGTCCCCTCAGCCTGGGCATCTGCTCTGAAGCCCCTCACCCTGCGGTCCCCGGCAGTGATGTTCTGCAGGGCCCCTGCGGCTGCCTCTGTCGTGTGCCGGTTGAGCTCACAGCGCTGCAGGAGGCGGTTGTACAGGCCCACGATCTGGGGGCTCCACAGCCACTCGAGGCCCTTGGGGTCCTTTGACACCTCAGCAAAGGTCAGTGCGTCGGCAGTGAGGGGCAGCTGGGTAGGAAGGTGCGGAGGGTCAGCCAAGGTCAGGCCGGGCTCCCTGCCCCTGCCCGCTCGGGCCTGAGCCCACCTCTCGAAGTCGCCGGCTCTGCGGTGTGAAGCAGCCCACCACCTCGCCGGGTGGTGCCCCGGCCATGTCCCTGCGGCCCCGGCCCTCGAGACGCTGCAAGGCTGACGGTGGCATCTCATCATACAGGCGGTAGGACAGGTTCCTCAGCACACACACGGCGTTCTCCACGCTCTGCAGTGGGCAGACTGTGGTCAGAACAAGCTGGCTCCCCCCCCCACCCCTTTGGCACTGGTCACCCCTCACCTTGTCCTCGCACTTGCCCACATCCAGGGCATGGTTGATATAGGTGACCAGGGCGTCCACCAGCCCGTGGCACTCCCGCATCTTCTGGCGAGTGGCCTGGGAAGCTGAGCTGAGGTTCCTGTGGATGGAGGCAGATCAGAGACACCCCCGGGGAACCCCAGGAAGATCCCACCCCCACAGACAGGGACCTGAACCCAAGGGCTGAAGGTCCTTCGGGCACCTCCTGCCCCTGGTCCTTGCTGGCCCAGGCCCCCCTGCACGACCATCCCGCCCACACCTCAAAGCGTTCAGAGGAGGTTATGAAGGTCAGCTCAAGCCCGGACTTAATGAAACCGGAGTCTGCTGGCATCACACCGGGCAGCCTCCTGCATCAGCTCCTAGCCCTGCTTGGTCTGTCTGTTCCCAGCTCCCTGGCCGTCTCTGCCCTGGCGTCAGGCCTCCGGGGCTCCCGTTCCTGCCCCACGGCTGCCCCCTGCCCAGCACTGCCCCCTGCGTGGCGCACCTGAGGAAGCCTGTGGCGTTGTAGAAGATCTCAGACTCTGAGGCATTCTGCTGGATGAGGGGTGGGCCCCCGGCCCCCGAGAGCGGGCTCAGCACCAGGTCTGTGAGCTGCTCCAGTGTGTCTCGGGCCAGGCGGTCCTTCAGATGGTCGCTGGAGGACAAGTTCCACAGGATCCCTGCGGCAGGTGGGGCCAAAACCGTGGTCAAGGGCAGCCCGGCAATCCCTCTGGCTCTTCCTTGGATGCTGAGAAGAAGCTTCTAACCTCCCCCAGGGCTCACCTATCCTGGTGAGCCTCACCCGGGAGCCCACTGGGGGCAGCTGGAGTGTGACCTGCCGGGCCCCGGGCTGCAGTAGACCCTGGGGACACGGCCCTGGGCACTGGAGACCTGCCACAAGGGCAGTCACGGGAACCGACAGAAGCGATGGGACAGGGTGGGCGAGCACAGAGACAGAGCAGGCGGAGGGCCACAGGGTGGCTCGAGGCGGGGGCGGCACAGGCACCTGTGACGTTCTTGCGCAGCTCGTCATCCTGCTCACGCAGTGTCCGCAGCAGCTCGAAGATGCCGTTCTCCTCCACCAGGGCCAGCTTGTTCTCCGCGTTGTCGTAGATGAGGTTGCGCATGGCGCCCGTGGCGTGGCGCTGCACCTCCTGGTTGGCGTGGTTGAAGAGCTTCACCAGCCGGGGCACAGCCTGGAGGCTGCGGGCCTGCAGGCACAGGCACACCAGATTGACATATCTGTGCATACTATGCAGGCATGAAGGTGTGTTCAGAGCTGTGCACAGAGGTGTGAAGGGGTGTGAAGGTGTGTGCAGGTGTGCAGAGGTATGCAGGTGTGTGGAGGTGTGCACAGAGGTGTGAAGGTGTGTGCAGGTGTGCGGGTGTATGCGGAGGTGTGCACAGAAGTGTGAAGGAGTGTGCAGAGGTGTGGGGGTGTGCGGAGGCGTGCATAGCACTCCCTCCTGCTCCCCCCTGCAGAGGAGGCTCTGGGCAGGGTGGAGGGTGCCCAGTCAGCTCGATAGGGCGGATGGTTAGGGACCAGAGGTCAGTGAGAGCCGGGGTCAGCAGGGGTGTTCACAGGGCGGTCACCTGCTTCTTGGCCGCGGCGTCGCTGTAGCACTTGTGCTGGATGTAGGCAGCTCCCAGCACCTGCAGGTTAGGGTCTGAGGCCATGAGGTACTTCACTGCCGAGGGCAAGTCAATGTCATTGAAGCTGCAGAGACAGGGGCCAAGGGTCAGGCTGACCCTGGGGATGCCTGGGGCCACGGCAGCAGCCCCCTCCCCACGCCAGGCCAAGCTCACCCACTGCTGAGCCTCTGCAGAGTGCGCTGACCGCCATAGCTGTCCAGCCCACGCATGTCCGGCAGGTGGCCGGCATCGCCCAGGCTGAGGCTGAGGCTGCGCACCGAGGGTGCTCGGACCACGGGCTCCAGGGTGGGCCCCGGCACTGCCCCAGCCCCCACACGGCTGCGGTGGCTGCTCTGGAATCGCTGCAGGGTCCGCATAGCGGGGGCACGGATAGTCCGGCTGGGCGGCTGCCCCTCTGCAGCCTCTGGCCAGTCCAGGCCTCCTGCCCGGCTGGAGCTGGAGCTGGCCTGGCGTTCGTAGGCAAAGGCCCTGTAGGCGGAGGTGGCCGCGGGCTCCAGCTGCTCGGACACCACGCTGCAGTGGTCGTCCAGGCCCCCAGGCCCCAGCCGCAGGGAGCGCAGGGACAAGGTGTCATAGTCCACCCGGCTGCCTCCGCCACCTCCGCGCTCATGGAAGGACACCGGCCGGGTGCTTAGGCATGCGGTGGGCTGGGCTCCTCCATACCCTGCGACCCCGAAGGCGCCTCCCCCATTGTGGGCGGAGCTCAGCCTCCGACCACAGCTCAGGTCCACTGCCGAGCGGGAGGACCAGGCAGCCGGGCTGTAGGAGGGCTTGGCGAGCGGCCGGAAGGTCTGCGGGTAGGATGGGTGGGGGGCAGTGAGGGGGGCCGGGGCTCTTCCCGACCCTGGGGACCACAGCCTCCCCCAGAACCGCTCCCCTGCGACCGCAGAGCCCCGGCTCTCCCGCTGGAGCGGGTGTCACTCACCGAGGTGCTGTCCCCACTCTGGCCCTGCGAGCGGGAGCTGAAGCCTGTCTGCAGAGTGTGGCAGTGGCCCCACGACGTGCCTGCGGACAGGGACCGTGGGAGCATAGCCGGGCCGGATGGCAGGGCACTGGTGCCCTGCCTGTGCCCTGGACCCTGGGACCAGGGGCAGGGGGTGGGGGGCAGGGGCCTTGGCCCTGGTCCCTGCCATCGCCTCATCTGTCTCCTCTGATGTCAGCCCTGGTGGCCTCTCTGCCACAGCCTCCGTCTCCTCTAGCTGTGCTGGGGGACAGATGTTCTCAGCCCGACGACCTCCAGCCCTTTGGATAGCGTGCCAGGGACCCCGGCACCGGCGCCCTAGTCTCTGCGGAGGCCCCTCCTCCAGGAAGCCACGGTGACCTCCTGCAAGCCCGTCATGTACTGTGGCCACACAGGGCAAGGCTTCGCTCGCCGACAGTGTCCCTGGACCAGTCTGTCCTGAGGGGCGGTCCCCTGTCCCACCTGGCAAAGCCACACCCGGGCTGCCCAGCCACTCACAAACCCAGGGCCCTGGCGCCAGCCTGACTCTGTGGTGAGTGGACAGACAGGTGGGGTGGGTGGAGGGCGGAGACATGGGAGATGGGCTGTGGGGAGGACGGGTGGGTGGACAGACAGACTGGAGGGTGACAGGGTTGCTAAGCCGGAAGGAGGGAGCCTGGAAGGATGCTGAGCAGACAACTGGGTGGAGAGACAGATGGTGGGGGCAGACCAAGGCAGAGCAGTGGGACAGATTGGGGAGGGGTGGGCTTTTGGACAGTGAGGGGCGGCCTGGGGGATTCGTCTCTGCCAGGGTTCCAGCTGGGGCCACACCTGTGGGGATCGGTCCGGTCTCCCCAGAGTACTCAGGTTGGGGTGAAGGCGAGGGGCCTTGCCCGCCCCCTGGCCTCTGTCTCAGACCTGCCCTGGTTAACGAAGCTCC
The DNA here is from genome assembly GCF_014824575.4 of Sturnira hondurensis. Classification (NCBI taxonomy): domain Eukaryota; kingdom Metazoa; phylum Chordata; class Mammalia; order Chiroptera; family Phyllostomidae; genus Sturnira; species Sturnira hondurensis. The sequence continues at coordinate 29,413 of NW_028097956.1, read as the reverse complement.
TAGGCAGGGGCTATTAACCCTTTGACGCGAGCAGACTCAGCCTGGGGACCTTACCCCCACCCCAAATTATAATCTTCTTGCCCCTAATTGGCAGGGCAGCCAGGGTAGTAATTAACCCTTCTCTGCTCCACCCTCCACCCCATGACCCCTGGGCGCCACCCAGGCCATCAGGGAGGCTGAGGCCTGGGGGTGGGGGGGAGGACCCAGGGACCCGGGCTACCCCAGTGACCCCTGTGCTAGCTGACCTCCACGGGAACCACTGTGGGCCAAGGTCTCTGCCCCTGCCACCCTGGGAGGCTCCTAACCCTGGTCCCTGCTGCTGTGGCTTGGTGAGTGAGGAAATGGCATTAATAGTCATGGCAGCATACACTCGTGCTCACACAGGATGCACACGGTGTGCACACTCACACACGTGTGTGCACATGTATTCAGGGGAGCCAGGATTCCTACTCAGGGCGGTCTGCCTGGCACGGAGCCCCCCACCCCCACCCCGCTGTTGTCACAGAGAGGATCTGGGTCACCGCAGTGGGGCCTCCCCTGCAGTTCCGCAGGGGACCCTGGTCGGACGGGCAGGCGGGTGGCACCCGTCCAGGATCCCCAGACCCGCCCTCACGTCTCTATCTGCCCATTCCTGTGGGGCATGGGGGTGGGCAGGGCAACAGAGCCGGGACGTCTGCCCCCCTGGCACTGATGTCCGCCTGTCTCGGGGACCCTGTGTGAGCCTGTCATGGGGGCGGGACGTGTGCCAGGTATGCTGCAGGTGTGCCCCCGGAGACGGGCCTGCCATGTGCCCTGTGCCAGCCACCCCGTCAGCTCCTGGGGTTCAGGGCTGAGGGGCAGGCGGTCCCAGCCAGGCCTGGCCAAGAGGGCCCCTTGGGCCCCGAGGGGTGGTAGGGAGCCCCACCCACGGCTTCTCCCACACCCTCTTGGGCGGGATGGGTGACTCAGTGCAGGGCTCCAGTGAGTCAGGGAGCTGAACCCTGGAGCCGGTCTCACCGAGGTGTCTGGCCTGGCACCACCACACCCGCCAAGGCCGCCTCTGCCCGCCGCCGCCATCCCTGCCACCCGGCGCCCACCCTGCTGGCTTCTGCCTACCTCTGGCTGTCCCATCGAGCTCAGCCATCCCATTGTGCCTGGGCTGCTGGCCCAGCTGCAGGAGGCGCGCGCGGACCTGCTCCTGAACCCGGGCGGCGCGCAGCCGCTCGGCCTCCGGCCCCTCTGCACCCCGGCGGTCCAGCTGCAGGTCTGAGGGCAGCGCCAGGGAGCACACACCGGCCTCGGGCTGCAGGGCCGACAGCAGGAAGTTGCCCTCTTGCATGGCGGCAGGCACGCGGGGCCAGGGCCGCCTGGCCTGGGCCGCTGTGGAGGCCTCCAGCCTGAACTGTCTTCAGGTGTCGTCCGGAGCGGCCCTGTCCCTGAAGTTCCCTCCCCGCTGGCTGGGAGACAGGCGTCCGCCCAGCCCTGAGCTCGGCTGGGGGCGGGGACACCTGGGCCAGGTAGGAGGGAGGGGCCGCCGCCTGCTTAAGGTGGAATTTAGGTGGAAGAACAGGCCCAGGTCCAGGCCTGGCCGCCTCCTCCTTCAGCGCCTGCCAGGACCTGGCTGCAGGTCTGGGCCCAGGTTTGCTCGCTGAGCCCAGATTTGCTCTCTGACCCAGAAGGCCTTGCCGGGACCCTGGGCGGGGTGGGGGTGGGGGGAGGGGGGCACACGGTGAGCTAGCCAGGCCTGCTGTGCTCTAGGCGGCTCCAGGGGCCCAACCTGGAGGCTGATGGGGGCCTAGGCGGGGGCTGACCACTAAAAAAGGCAAAGAGCCACTATTAGGAGTCAGGGGCCAGTGCTAAGGGTCAGGACTGAGGACACAAGGCTTAGGCTAGAAGAGGCCCTATGGAGTCCTTGTCACTCACTGTCTTTGGTGGCTGTGAGACCTTGGAAGCTCATGCCCCTGGGTACAGCCATCCAGTCCCCAGATGCTAGAAACCTAAGGCACCAGCTCCCCACCCCCCAACACCTCTGCAGAGGCCTCAAGGGCTGGCTGGGCCTTCCTGGCGCCCCTCCCAGGCCCCTGGCCCCCAAGCCATGCGAGTGTTCCCAGCACGTGAGTCAGGGCTGTGATGGGACTCGAAGGTGGGGCCACCCCAGGGGGCTGACTCAGAGGAGCCTCTCCCAGCTGCCAGCCAGGACTGGGTGGGCAGAACCCAGGAGCCCTGCAAGCCAGGACTCAGGTGTTGGAGTGGGGGGTGCCGGAGGCCGGGGATCTCCCTGAGCCCCTCTCTCAGCCTGACCAGCAGCTGCCAGGCCTCTCAGGAGGCCTGGCATGGGTCCAGGAGATGCCCCTGGTAGACTGAGTGAGGACGAGGAGTTGAAGCTTCGAGTACCTTTCGGTTCCCCCTACCTCCTCACAAAGCCCTGTGGACCACTCTCACAGCCTCCCTCCCCCAGAGGCTTTCTCTGGCCCCTCCCCTCCCCTCAGGGTCCCCCCCCCCACACACACACACACAAAGACATTTGTCTTACAGTGCATTCGGTCCTGGCAGGGACTCGGCTCCAGATGGGAATGGTGTTGGGGGCAGGGGCCTGGTGGGGAGGAAGTGGGGGTTAGTGCGGGGAGAAGGGAGCTGGGGACGGTCAGAGGGCAGAGTGTGGGGGGGTTTATGGGGCAGCGTGGGCATTTAGGGTAAAGCTGGGGTGGGGCCTCTGGGCTGGAGGAGGTGGCGCAGGGTGGGAGACCTACCCTGTTGGTGGCCCACACACTGCTGGGCTCGTGGCTCATCCCAGAAGCTGCCGCTGCCCTCGGAGGGACCCTGGGCTCCATCCCTGGCCCAGTGAGTTTGTCCCGGGAGGTGCCTCACTGCGGGACAGGGCTGCAGGGGCGCCGCAGGGCAGGGAGGGGATGCCCGCACGCCCAGCTCATCAGACCGGTTGCTTCTCTGGGAGACGAGTTCCGTGTGGAAAAATCCCGGGAGACGAGTCTGTGCGGCACAGGGCACACCCGGAGGCACACGCCTGGGCAGGGCCAGGCCCGCCCTTCGCCGGGGTCCACCTGAGCCCCCGGAGGCCACCCGGCACCCGGCTGGGGCAGGCTGTGGGCGGGGGTCTGACAGCCCTGGGGAAGGATCTTCGGGGGGTTCCCAGCCGTGGGAGGGAGAGGAGGCACTGGGCCGGGGGTGGCCCCGTTTCCAACAGCGTGTGGGGGCCCCAGGGCCAGTCCTGAGAAGATTCCCCTCTCCTCTTGGCAGGGAAGGCTGTGGGTGCCCCAAGCTGAGACACACCTGCCAGACAGGTGGGCCCTTCCCCAGCACCAACCGCGTGCATCTCTGACTCGGTGCCTGGGGAAAGGCCTGGGATCCCGGGTTCACTTTCCCTAATCGATACAGGGCCAGCGGGCCCGGCCATGGCCTGGACCTGTTCCCCGTGCTCTCAACCTCAGGCTGGGGCCAGCCTGACCCTTGGGCAGCTTCCTGCTGGTCCTCTTACCCCAGGACCCAGTACAAGGGGAGGGAGCACCAGGAGGCGTCTGGGTGGGCTTCCTGGAGGAGGTGGGTCTGTGACAGAGGGAGGGGGTCCCCCAGGGAGCCTGGGGACTCACATTGAATCCCCCACAGGCATCTGGTGCATCATCTGGGTGAGACCCTGGGACCGGGAGCCTCCGGTGGTGAGTGAGCAGCTCTCCTTCTGGGCAGGCGGGTGGCTGGGGGCTGGGGAGAGCCTGAAGCTCGCCCAAAGGAGGCCGGAAGGGGGCAGGTCAGCATTACACGCCCCTTCACCCTACCGGGGGGAACAGGTGGGGAGGGGACCCAGAAACTCCGAGGCCGTGGAGGAGGAGCTAGGGAAGAGAACAGGGGTTCAGGGTGAGGGGCCTCAGGGCCCGCAGCCAGAATGAGGCGTGGTGGGAGGAAGCCCCTGGAGTGGGCTCGGAGACCTGGAGGTGGAGGAGGGACACAGCGGCCGGAAAGCCCTACTTCCTCCCTGCGGTTGGAGGCTGGAGGGGTCACTAGGAGCAGAAAGTGGGAAGACGTCAACAGTGGAGTAATAGTCAAAACGAGGTTCAGGAACGCGCAGCCCCGGGTGGGGGGTCCGCAGGGGCGGGCGTAGGTCAGCTCAGAGTAGTGGGACCAGATGGGCGTGGGCACATCGCTCCCCGAGGCCCCCAGAGGCGGGGCAGCTGCCCCATCTCACCTGCAGCCAGGGTGTCAGGGCACTTCGCTTCGCTTCGTGGTGACGCGCCCAGCTCACAAATCTTCCCGCAAATCTTCCCACCTCCTGCGGTCAGCGCTCTTCCTCCAAGGCCAGCCCGCCCCCACCCCCTCCTCCAGGGAGCCTTCCAGATTGTCATCCTGGGGCCCTCTTCTAACCCTAGGTGACTCTGAGCGGGTAACACGAGACCCCCCCCCGCCTTGACCCTTGGCATGGATGATGCCTTAGGAATACTGGTTCCAGTGGCCCCAGGGGTCAGGTTGTCACTTTTCACCCACACCCCCCCTCGCCTATCGCCTGCCCCTGGTTCTGAGCCCTTTCTCTAGCCTGGTGCTTCTTTGAGACAGGCCTGTGCGACCATGACAGCTGCATTTTCCGTCCGAGGGCTGCTGGGGTCTGGTGGGCGTGGGCAGTGAGCACACGGCGGCCCACAAGCAGCGAAGCCTGTAGGGACCCCAGGGTGGCCGCAGCCTCTGACCCTTTCTCTGCTGTCTGGGCAGAGCCCTGGAGAGGAGCCTGTTTGCACCACAGGACCCTGCCTGGCACAGGGTGGCTGGAGCCACGGCCAGGTGGGGACGGTGGTAGGAGGAGCCATGGGATCCCCTGGCGCTTTCAGCGGGGGGTGGGTGGGGTGGGTGGGTGGGTGATGATTAGATTTATGTCTCAAAAGAGCATCAGTCTCTATGGGGACAGTGAGTGAAAGTGGGCTGGGGGGCTGGCCGGGGCAGGGCGGGGGTGGCCTGAGCCCAGTGGGCACAGGGAGCTTGGGGACAGGCAGTTGCCTTCCCTTCCCCAGCAGTGAGTCCCCTGTCCCTGGAGAAGAGCAAGCCCATGCACGCTGCCTCATCGGTCCTGAGAGGATCGGTAAGAGGCAGCCATGGGCACCATTGCCCCAGGACAGCCCATGTACCTGGCAGGGTGCTAAAAAAGTTTGTCACACCCTGTCCTTGACCCTCCCAGGACCCTCAGGACAGCGACGCTGTGACCCCCTCCTTGTTCCAGTCGGGGAAACCGAGGCCCATGAGGCTAAGTAGGTTTACACTGCAAGCTGGGGGTGCGGAGAGGTGTCTCACCCTGAGTGACACGTGGTTTCGGGGGCTGGTGCTGGCTGGTGGCACGGCGGCCTTGACATGCCCCTGGGCCCCCAAATGGGCCTGGGCCGCATCCAGCTCCCAGGCATCAGGGGGTAATTTGGGGCTGGTACGTTCTCCCCCTCAGGACTCGGCCAGCAGTTCGCTGACTCCCACGGCTGAGAAGCCAGAATTTGCCTAACCCACGGTGGGCGGAGACCCACACTCCCGCCCCCCAAGAGTGTTCACCTCCAGCCCAGGACTTTGTGCGTTTAGGGTCGCATTCTGGCCTGTGTTTATGTCTTCTTTCCTTTCTTTTTTTAAAAAAGTCTATTTATTTCTGATTTTATTTATTTATCTTTAGAGGGGACGGGAAGGAGAGAGGAAGAGAAATATCCATGCGTGGTTGCCCTGCTGGGAACTGGCCCGAAACCCAGGCATGTGCCCTGACTGGGAATAGAAACGCGATCGTGTGGTTCACAGGCCCGCGCTCAATCCATTGAGCTACGCCAGCCAGGGCTCAACTGCCTTTTCTTCTGCTGTCACTTGTCTGCCCCCCCCCCCCCAGCCGCAACCTGTCCTTCTATCCTCTTCTGGTGGGTCTGTGTCCTGCCCTCTGCCATCTTCTCAGGCATCACCTCTAGCTCCTCTCTTCCATTGCGTTTCTTGTGCTTTCCTCAAACCTGTCTTCTCTTCCCAACTGGTCTCGGGCAATGGCTGTTCTCGTTTGTGGAATTACTGAGGTGGCCTTTAGTTCTGCCAGGTTTTTATTTTTCGGGGGGGCAGCATTGAGGGAGGGAGGGAGGTGGGTTTGGGTGGGTTTGGGGGGGAGTGGTGAGGGGACAATGGAGACAACTGTACTTGAACAACAGTTTAAAAAGAGAAAAGAAAGTGTTATTTTTTCCTGTTTTGCCCCTAAATGTTGTCAGATAATTCCCATTTTCTTTGTTTTTATCATCGATTTTTGAGAAGACTTTATTTATTTTCTCAGAGCAGTTTTAGGTCGACAGCAGAGTTGAGGCAGGTGCAGAATTGCCCCATCGCCAACAGCCCTGGCAGAGGGTGCATCCGTTCCAAGTGACAGCCCTGTGCCGACACACTGTCACCACCTGGAGTCCGCCGTCCGCCTGACGACTCAGTCCTGGTGTTGCAGCGTCTCTACGATAGAATCCATAGGTTTAGGCAAAGTCCCCTGCCCACCTGTTCGTCCCTCCCCGCCCCCACCCCGGCAACTGCTGAGCTCTTCATGCTGCCACACTTTGCCTTTTCCGGAGCGTCGTGGAGGTGGCGTCGGACCCTCTGCAGCCTTTTCAGGGTGGCTCCTCTCACTCAGGAATATGCGTTTACGTTTCCTCCACGCTTCTCCTGACCTGGTAGCTCGTTTCTTTTCCGCCCTGAGTTCATAGTCCGCCGTCTGGGTGGACCACAGCTTGGCCACCCATCACCTCCCGAAGGGCGTCTGGTCCCTTCCCAGTTTTGCGGTTAGGTAGGAGCTGCCGTAAACACCGTGTGCAGGTTTTTGTGTGGGCATGGGTGTTGGCGTTCAGCCCTTCTGGGTCAGTGCCAAGGGGCACGGCGGCTGGGTGCCGTGGCCGGAGTGAGTTGGCTTCCGTCTCCCTCGGGGGCTGCTCGTCTGCACTCCCGGCCACAGTGGGTGAGCTTCCTGCCGCTCTGGGTCCCCCAGCACCTGCCGGTGTCCAGGCTCCGGACTCGAGTCATTCCACAGGGTGTGCCGTGGGGCCTCATGGGTGCGACGTGAAGTTCCCTGACGACGCAGCATGTGGGGCATCTTCTCACGTGCTCATTGCCACCTTCTTTTGTGGTGAGGGGTCTGCTCAGGTCTTTGGCTCTTTTTAAATTGGGTTGTTTTCTTATTGTTAAGTGTGCTTTGAACGTTTTGGATAATAGTCCTTCATCAGATGTGTCCTTTGCAAATATTTTCTCCCCGTCGACATTTAAGTTTTTCTGGTAACACTTAAGTTTTTAACAATAATGGCCAGTTTTTCTCATGGATCGTGTCTTTGGTGTCGTGTCTAAAAAGCCATCGTCAATCCCAGACAAGCGCCCCCAAATAGAAGAAAAAAGTCACCGCCATTCTCAAGGTCATCTAGGTTTTGTCGCAGGTCATCGTCTAGGAGTTCTGCGGTTTTGTGTTTTAGACGTGGGTCTGTGATGTGTTTAGAATTGGTTTTGACAAAGGACGTTTGGTCCGTGTGTTCCAGCGCCATTTATTGCTGAAAAGACTGCTTTTCTCCATCGTACCGGTTTTGCTCCATTGTCGAAGGTCGGTGACCGGATTTGTGTGGCTCTGTTCTGGGCCCTCTGTCCTGTCCACCGACCTCCGACCTGTGTGTCCATTCTCCGCCCTGCACCCTGCTGTCCTGCCACTGGGCGGTCGGCCTTGAAGTCGGGCAGTGTCCGCCTCCAGCTTTGGTCCTCTCCTCCGACGCTGAGCTGGCTATGGGGGCCTCGGCCTGTGGGCCAACTGTAGGGTCAGCGCGTCGGTAACGTACAGGGATCTGCTTGGACTGTGTTGAATCTGTGGGTCACGCTGGGCAGGACCGACCTAGCGACAAGGCCGAGTCTTCCTGTCCGTGCTCATGGAACAGTGCTCTGTTTAGTCCTTTATTCCCTCATCAGAGTTTTACAGTTTTCCTCACACAGAGCTGGTCGGATTTTGTCAGGGTCACACCTAAGTGTTTCGTTTCCCTGGTGCTAGTGTCAGGGGTGTCGTGCTCCAACGTTCAAGGTCTGGCTGCCCGTCGCTGGCGCCCGGGAAGATGACCGCGCTCATGTGGCATGTGTCCGCAGGCACCCTGCCTTGGAACCGCGACCCGTGGGCCGCGCGTTTCTCTGTTTCCCCAGCGTTCCCGGATTTTCTACACAGATAATCAAGGCGTCTGCAGACGGTTTCATTTCTTCCTTCCCGATCTGCAGACCTTTGGTCCCCTCTGCCGTCCGGTGGCACGGCGTGGGGAGGGATGACAGGCGTTTGTCCTTGGCTTCTAAAATGTCGTCAGATGTCACTTCTGCCCCCCCCCCCCCCGCCGACCTTCGGGTCTGGGCTGAGGTGTGCTCTTCTCGGACTCAGCTTTCTCTGACCACTGTCCGCCGCCGCGTTCTCGATGTCGTCCTCCCTTTTCTGGCCCCCAGGTGGCCCAGCGGGCACTCCCGGCCTTCCTTCGCTGTCTGCACCTGCTCGCCCTGCACGGGCAGGGGGTTCGTCTGCTTCCCGTGCAGCTTTGTCCTCCGTGCCTGGCACACCCTGGTGCTCCTTCAGTGGTTGTTCCCATGCAGCAATAGTTAGGGTGCCTGTGGGACCCAGAGTACGTGGAATTTCACCCAAACGTTCTCGTGCTTCCTGGGGTCATTGTTTTTCTGATGGGTATGTTTTACCTGTCTGTGTCTTACTTACATCTTTCTTATCTCTTAACAGTCGATGTTTTTCATTTTTTAAGATTTTATTTATTTATTTATTTTCAGAGAGAGGGGAAGGGAAGGAGAAAGAGAGGGAGAGAAACACCAAAGTGTGGTTGCCTCTTGAGTGCTCCCTACTGGGGACCTGGCCTGCAACCCAGGCCTGTGCCCTGACTGGGAATCGAACCGGTGACCCCTTGGTTCGCAGGCCGGCACTCAATCCACTGAGCCACACCAGCCAGGGCTCATTATAATTTTAACTTGGGTTTCTCTGATGATTAGTGATGTTGAGCATTTTCTTCAAATGCCTATTTGATATCCGTATGTCCTCTTGGGAGAAATGTCTGTTCAGGGACTCTGCCCATTTTTAAATCAGATGGTCTGGTATTTCGATGTCAAGTGGTGTGAGTGTCTCATGCATTTTGGATGGTGACCCCTTCCAGGGCCCGTCACTGGCAGGTGTGCTCTCCTGTTCAGCAGGCCGTTGATTTGTCAACGGTGCCCTTTGCCGAACTGTGCAGTGGGGTGCAGTGTCACTGTTTGCTGTGCCGGCCCCTTGCCCTGGGAGACCCGGCGGAAAGAGACCTGCCGAGAGTGCAGCTGGAGGCTTTGCCGCCTGGTCTGCTCCAGGAACTCTGCGGTTCCCGGTCTCTAATCCGTTTCCAGATTAGTTTTGTGTGCGGTGTGACAAAGTGGTCCAGTTTCCTTTTTTTTTTCCTCACGTGTCTACTTTTCCCAACACCACGTATTGAAGTCTGCTCCTCTCCCCCCTCCCCCAGTGTGTGAAGGATTCTTAAGCCCAGGGCTAGTTCTTTCCTTGCTGTGCATCATCTGTGAGTGTGGACAACCTGTCTGGGTTAGATGCTTAGGGAGCAGTGGGCAGCACCAGCTGGGGGCATCTGGGGGCTTCTGAGTGGGCAGGTGGCGGGTCAGCTGTGTGCTCCGCCCTGTGGGCACTTGCGCACGTGGACCAGTGGGACTTACGATGAAGCCCCGAATGTCACAGGTGACTCTGAACACCTGGCTGCTGCAGCCCCGGAGCTGAATACCTCCGCACCGTTTCTCCAGCAGGGACATCTCTAGAATGTTCTCAGGGCCAGACTGGAGTGTCTATCTGGTTCCTTTTATCAGAATTCTTTCCGCTGCTTTTTGTCCATAGGCTTACAAACCTGAGGGAGGTTTGACTTAAGGACAGGACTCGGGCGAATCTCCAGAGGACTGTCTGGGCCGCTGGGCTGCTGAGCCGCTGGGCCGCCTCCCCAGCTGGGCAGGTGCCCAGGCTGACAGCAGCAAGGGTCTGCACTGTAAGCCCTGGAACCTGCAACGGCCCCCTCACATGGCAAAAGGGACCCTGCGGACGTGAGTGAGGAAAGGATGTCGACTGAGACGGGGAGATGACTGTCCAAGGGCCAGGGTCGGAGAGGACGTGAGGAGGGGCGCGGGGCTGAGAGGGAGACAGGGACGTGGTCAGACGCTGGCTCTGAGGACAGAGGAACAGCCCTTGGGCCCAGAAGTCCAGGCGGCCTCTAGAAAGGAAGTAGGTTCCATCCTAGAACCTCCAGGAGTGCTGCCCTGCTGAACAGTGGTTTTAGGATGTGACCTTCAGACGCAAGGTCAGAAATGCCACCGCTTGTGGCACTCGTGACAGCGGCTACCTGTGCCTCATGCAGGCGGGCACCCAGCACCAGGTGGACCAACAGCGTCCCTCCCGCAACCAGAACCCAGCTTGAAGCTGGGGCTGAGCCCGGGAGGAGCTGGCCCTCGGCATCATCCAGCCTCTGGGCCGATGCTCTTTAGTGCCCTGCTGTCCTTGAACTTCCAGGTCCGTGAGCAAAAGTCCCACCTCACTGATTCACATCTTGCACCTGGTCACAGGTCAGTCCCCACCCAGGGTGCTGCGTGCCCCCACCCCCGAGGAGGATGGGGCAGGGCTGACGCTTGAGTCTTCGGGGGTGGGGGACTAAGTGCGTGGCGAAGGCTCTTCGCTCACGGGTGGGAAGGCCACATGACTCCACGGGCCACAGTAGTGAGGACGGTGTTCCTCCCTCCGGGGCCCTTCCCCTCCAGGGCCCGATACAGAAGTTCAAAGAGAAAGGATGGGCAGGGGCACTGGACTTGGGGGTGGAGGGCGGGGTCAGCATGGCCGCTGTAGCTGCAGGTCAGGAAGGTCGTTGGGGGCAGCAGCGGGGCCCAGGGCCACCCACAGGTGCAGGGCCTCCTGGCTGTCACAGGGGCCCATCTCTGTCCTCCCAAAAGAGCGAGGCAGAGGACCAGTCAGAACTAAAAAAAATATTTCATTTCATTCTGAATAAAAAACGGAACAGACGGAACTCTTGGAAATCCTGAAAACAACGTCATCGCTACAGGAAAATTTCACAGAAATTGTCGCACAGCGGGTGGGGACAAGCCCGGGCCTGACCCTGGGTCAGGGCTGCCTGTCTGGGGAGGGGCCCCCAAGGAGGGGGGCAGCCGCCTGGGTGGGCCTTGAGGGACAGGCACAGGTGGGGCTGGGCCCCTGCGGCGAGCCCCCACGCCCGAGGGTGCTCAGGTGGGCAGTGACGACTGGGCGGCGTCAGCTCTTCAAGGCCCCTGCCTGCGGGCGGCCCTCTGGCCCCGGGTTCGGGTGCCCCACATGCCCCTCCGGGAGTGGTAGTGGTGGTAGAAGTGCCTCAGGCGCAGCCGCTCCACCTCCAGCCCCGCCTGCAGGACCCTGGGTGGAGACAGGTGTCAGGGCTGGGGCGGGGGCAGGTGGGGGCCCAAGGGCGCCCACTGGGCCTGTAGGGTCTTTGGGCGGAAGTGGTCCCTGCAGGGCCTGGGGGTGGGGCCGCTGGTTGCTCCAGGCCAGCAGGTCCTGGGTGGGGGGGCTGTCCGCGCAACGGTGGGGGGGGGTCACCTGTCCAGCAGTTCCCAGTCCTCGCCGCCCCACCGGTCCCGGAACTCCTCAGTGTTCATGCCCCCAATGCGGTCGAAGTCCGACTTGTAAATCCCGAACAGGCCAAAGCCGTTCACCTCCCAGTACCCTGGGCGGCAGGCGGGGGGAGGGGCTTTCAGACCTTGGTCCCAGGAGATTTCCCCTTCTCCTGATGGGGCAGGTCCCCTCACTCAGCACGGGGCTCCCAGGGTCACCCTTCCGTGTGGGTCCTAACCTAGGAGCCCTGAACAGGACTCGGTACTGGAGGGAGGATCTGGGTACCACGGGCAGGGGGGTCCTGGGTACTACAGGGCATCACAGGGGCATTGATGGGGCCCAGAGCACCCTCAAGGGAAGGGAGAGGTCCCAGGCAGCCCGGATTTCATCCCAGCATTACCGTGTGGGTCCCCCGGCCAGCTCCCACAGCCCAGGCGCATGACCACAGGGGCAAAGGCCAGCTGGCCCTCCACACAGTGCTTGCGGATGCCGTCCAGGATGTTGCGGGGGAAGTGGATGTGCAGGTCGCAGAGGAAAACGATGCTGCTCGGGTCCTGGAAGCAGCGGGGAGGTCTGCCAGCTGCCCTCCCTCAGAACGAGTCCCGACCTTGCTGCCCGCACCCTGCCCACCTACCTCTATGGCGTCCACTCCCGCCTGCAGCCCCGCTGACCGCTCAAAGTTCCCGGCCCGCCGCAGGTACTGGTAGCTGGGGGGTGGGCGTGACAGGTGAGGGCTCTGGCGCAGGAGAACCCGTCTCCCCAGGAGGAAAGATGCGCTGGGTACCCACCCACCACTGGTGTTGGGGGCGCGCCGTTACCTGGGCAGCCGCGCAGTGCGCAGGGCCCGCTCCACATCCATGTCGTCGCTCTCGAAGTCCACCAGGACCACGCTGAAGTGCGAGTCCCCGGTGCGTGCGTGCAGCGCGGCCATGTCCGCCAGGAACTGTGCCACCCAGCGGGCCTGGTTCTTCACTGGAGGATGGGGCCACTGAGTCCGTCTGACCCCCCCACGCGGCCCCCCACAAGTCCTCCTAGACCATCCCTGCCCCACCTGAGGCCCCCGCGGCACACCCGCACCTGGCACGATGAAGTGAACCATGACGTCCTGGCGCCAGACCAGGCGCAACGGCCGGCAGAGCTCCGGGTGGCCGTCCGGGCGTGCAGAAGCAGCGGGCGCGGGCTCCGGGCTCTCTCCGTCCCCGTCTGCAGCGCGGGCGCCTGGCAGGCGCAGGAAGACATACTCGGACAGGCGCAGGCGGCCGCCCCCGCGCTCCCGCACCTCCAGCTCCAGCAGGAAGCGGCTCCCACGTGCGGAATCCCGGCGCTTCTCCACGTTCACGATCCGCAGCAGTGCGTAGCGCCTGGGAACCGAGACCAGATCAGCCCCCAGCCCCAGAAACGAGGCTCTGCCTGTTGCCCCACCCTGGGGGAGTTCCCCAAAGGCAGGTCCACGCTGCACCCCACCACTCAGGGCAGCTAGCTCCCAAGGGGAGGCGATGGGCTAACCTGGGCTGGTCCTCTCAGGTCATCTCTCCACTGTGACCCTTTAGGCAGGCCCAGAACCACTCAGCGTTACCCACTTCACACAGGAGGAGGCTTCAAGGTCTAAAGCAGCCCTTTAGGGGCATCAGCAGTCTCTACCTTGGTGCCCTTCAGTGTCCCCTCACACTACATGGGCACATTCCTCTTCCCCTGGGGCGTCCTTCTGGTGTGTTTGTCCCCTTCCTCCCAGCTCCTCCCAGGCCCTGCATGGCCCCTCCAGCCTCTGTCAGCCACCCCTGGCACTAACCCAGGGGCTACCCTGGTCTCTGGGGAAGAGGCCCCGGGGTGGGGGGCGCTGAGCTGACCTCTGGTCCCTCCCTGCTCACTCCCCCCACAAAGGACCCAGAGGCTTCTCCTCCTCCTGGGAAAATAGGACCCTAACCTTGACGAAGGCCCGGCTTCCTTCCCGCTGGCCTGCCCTTGCCCCACACTGGGAGCCTGGCTGACTTCCCAGGGGTCCAGATGCCCCACTTCCACCCCTGCCATGCCCAACACACTCTCCCCAAAGCCAGGTACTTTCTGCCCCAAATGCCCTGGGTCTGCCTGCACTCGTCTTGGGGCCACAGCCACGACCAATCTGCTGAGCAGACCCTGTGTGCCCTGGGGCACTCAAGCACAAAACCTAGGGCAAGCTCGTCCCCTCAGCCTCTAGACCCAAACCTCCCCGATCCCCAGAGGCCAGGCTGGCCCATCACTGCCAAGGTCACATCAGCCCAGCAGTCATGGGCCCCATGGGCTCCCGGCTCATCCACTCTCCTCCGCAGCAGCAACATGGCCACCCTCAGCCCAAACAGGTCAAACGCCCCTGCTCAGTGTTGCATCACAAGGCAAGGAAACAGCCCCCTGACTGTCGTCCCCACGACCTGGTTCTGACCCCCTTCAAGGCACAGCACAGCTCTTCGAACCCCCAGCACCTCCCTCGAGTCCAGACTGGGGCTCCTGGAGAGTGGGGGTGACCCCAGAGGGCAGAGAGGCAGGAGACCTGCATGCTTCCCTGGAGACCCTGCTGGGAGGCCCAGCGAGGCTTTGCTGGCAGAGGGGCCCAGGGGCTCTCAGCCTGACCTCGGGTGGAGAAGAGGCCTGGGTGGCTTAGAGGCATTTCCGGACCCAGGTGCAAGGGACAGGCTGGGGTTTGGAGGTACATGATAGGGCTGGCTCCCCTCCTGACAGGGAGCGGGGGTGAGGTTCCCAACATCGGAGGGCACTAGGTAGTCACGGTCCAGGGAGGAGAGGACACCTCCCTGCGGTCCGAAGGAGGCAGGGTTTCCATTCCCCCTCCCCCATACCCGCCATGGCGCGCGTTCAGCCGCTCCATGTACTGCGCGACCACGTCCACAGCCTCTGCCTCCGGCAGCTGCAGGTTCCCAGAAACGTTGCAGCGCAGGTCGTTCCAGTCCGAACGCAGCAGCTCGAAGTCCACTGCGCCCACACTGAAAGTGCGCTGCCAGTTGATGGCATCCTCACGCCAGCGGCCGAGCGCGGGGCCCGCGGCCTCCTCGCTGTCCTCCGAGGCACCCTCCTCACCAGGAGCCGCGTCATCCCCTTCCTCCTCCTCCCCGCCAGGCAGCTGAGGCCTGGATGCCTGGGACAAACTCAGGAAGGAGGTCACAGGCTGCGTTTCAGATGACGTGTTTAAGTTCTCCGTGGGCGCTGCGTGTCCTAGCGGCCGTGCCGGGTCCTCCCGGCTCCCCTGGGTGGCCTGCGCCTGGGAGCGGGGCCTCGGCTCTGTGGCCTGGGAGCCCCCGGTCCTATAGCCTCGAGAACGGGGCGGGCGTGGGGGCGCGCGCAGCTGCACCCTGGGCAGAGGTCTCGGGCGCAGGAAGACCCCTGGGAAAGGCGGCCACGGTGGGCCGCCTGGGCTGAGTGGTTCCAGGGCCCGAGGGGGGGCCCGCAGGCCAGGCCGCACCCGAGTCACATAGACCTTTGGGGGCTGCGGAGCAGCCACGGCACCTCGGGGCGGCGGGGCGCGGCCCAGGAGGAGGGGCAGTGGCGGGGCGGCCCTGGCGGCCCAGCTCAGCACCCGGGAGCTCCCAGGGATCCGCTGGTGCGCTGGGCGGGGCGGTGTGGGCGGGGTGGGGGTGGCTCCAGCCTCCGTGGGGGCTCTGGCAGCGGGCAGGTGGCGGCGGCTCCGCGTCGGGCCTGCCTCCGTGGGCTCCAGACTGTCCAGCAGCTCCCCGTCGTCGTCTTCATCCAGGAAATCTGCAGAGAGCGCGGTTCTGCCCGATCTGCCCAGGCAGGAGCCAGCCAGGGGCGCTGGGGGCGGGGCGGCACTCACCGTCTGGGTTGAGGAAGAGGAAGGCTCGGCGCTGCACCTGCTCATCTTCCTCCCCCTCCTCCTCCTGGTCCATCTTCATATATTTATAGAACCCGAACCTAGGAGTGCGCAGCATCAGAGACCAGCACGCAGAGGCCCCGCCCCCTGCCCGGGCGCTACCCCGCCCACCTTTCCAGATACAGTGGCGATTCTCGGTAGAAGCACTTGTTCTCTGTCTCCATGTGAGTGAGGCGCGTATGGTCATTGGGATAAACGAAGGACAGGTACACCTGGGGTGGCACAGAGGGCTCAGGGCAGGGCTGGGGGCGCTCCGGGGACCCCGGTGGGGAGGGACCCGGACCGTCTTGGCCAGAGGCACTTACAAACTGTAGTCCCTGGTATCTCGCGATAGGAAAGTCCTTGACCACGTAGGTGGGTGCGTAGGCGCAGGGCTCCAGCACATTCTCCAGGCTCGAAGGCTCCACCCGAGGAGCTGCAAGAGGGTTGGTCTCAGCCCAGCAGCCCAGAGTCCCTGCCGGCCTCCCACCCCGCGGGCCCCTCTCACTGAGGAAGAAGGTGTCTCGGGGGTCTGGCCTCAGCATGTCGGCTCTGGGCTCCTCCTGCGGCGGGCGCCCCCCCACATGGCTGGCTGGGGACTGTGGGACATGGGCCACGTGGTCCATCTTCAGGGCTGACTCCTCTAGGGAAGGAAGGGTGTGTACGCTGCCTGGAACGCCCCTACCCGCTCCTGGCCCACACCTGGAGGCCACCCTGCAGAGGCCGCGTCCCCCCCTCCCACCCTGAGAGGCACCAGCCCCGCACCTGTGTACAGGGAGAGGTGCGCGGAGCCTATGATCTCGAACTTCAGGCCGGGCAGGAAGGCTCGCCACTGCAGGGTGGAGGGGGTGGTCAGGGCCAGAGGGTGGGGTGGGGTGGGAACATGGCGGGGACAGGGAACTGTGGGTCTTCGCTGACCAGACAGTGGGGGAATGCGTCCGGAGCAGCCCTTCAAGGATGCAGGAAACTCCCAGGGGTCCTGGGAAGGGGATGCAGGAAATGGGGGGGGGGGAGGCCCAGAAGGCTGGGGGCCCTGCTGGTAGGTGAGGGCACCCTGGGCCTCTCCTGACATCCTGAGTGTGCCCCCTCACCTGCCCCCACCCCAGCCTGCAGTCCACTGCGGTCCTGGAGGCCATGCTGGCCCTCCGAGGGCCAGAGCCCCCGTCTCCCCCACACCCCTCACTTCCGCAGCTGCTCCCCAAACTCCTTTGCAGAGGCTGTCCCTCTCCACCCCTCTCAAGTCGGGGGTCCCAAGGGCTGTCCCAGGCCCTCTTCCCTTCCCCATTCATCCTGGGCCCTCTAAGTTCACCCCAAACCTGCATCCCGGCCTGGACCCTCCGCCAAGCAAGGTGACATACCACACACACCAGATACCGGGGGCATCCCAGAGCTGGGCTGAGGGTCCCCTCGCCCACCATGGTCACCAGCCCGCACTCAGCTGGGCCCAGGCCTCTGTCCTGCCGCTCTCCCATCCCCACCTCCCGTCCGTAGACTGACGGCCCTGTACAAGCACCCCCAGACTCTCTCTGCTGAGTGGCCTGAGGAGTAAACCCCGTGGCCTCACTCGCAGAAGCCTGAGCTGTCCAGGCCCTGCTGCTCAGGGCAGCTCCTGACCCACCCTCACCCCAGCCCCTCCCTGCACTGGACCACCCCACGAGTCTCAGCTCTCAAGGCTCATTCAAGGGCCACCTCCTCCAGGAAGCCTCTCGGCGGTGCTGACAGCTGTCATGTCAAGGAAGCCCCTTGGGGCAGGGCCCACAGCTGTCTCTCCTTTGGTAGGAACCGTGGGGACAGGGCTTGGAGGGGGGGCCAGGGCGCACTCACACCCACTTCCACGTGGTCCGAGCCTCGGTCGTCCTGCTTGTGCAGCAGCTCGAAGTAGTACCTCCGGGAGGCCATGAGCCTGGGGACACAAGGAGTCGAGGGGACGTGCCCTGCCCCACCCCCAGAACCCCGGAGGAGGTGGGGGGCTCGGGACCTGTCCCTAGGGAGTCCCCTCATGCGTGCGCACGTGTACGCACATGCTCCCGTCACTCACCGTCTGGGCTTGGACACCTGGGAGCTGAATTTGGTGAACTCTCCAGGTGCTGTCCATTCGGAGCCAGTCTGGGGTGTGACACAGGTGGGGGCTCACCCTCTCTGTGGGGGTACCGGCCCATCCCGCCCGGTTCTGAGGAGCTGGAGGAGGCTGGAGGAGACAGGCTCCCAAAGCCACAGGAAGCCCAGGGAAGACAGGCAGGGGCGGGTGGAGGACAGGGCTGGGGTCGGGTACCTTGCCCACAAAGGCCACCAGCTGGGCACCTGCCGGGCTCTCATTGGGGCTCAGCCAGAACTCAGAGTTGTCATCCGAAGCCACAGAGAACTGGACGTCTCCTAGGCCATAAGACAGGGGCTCAGGAAGTTGTGGGCCCTGCAGAGCAGGTCCCCACGCCCCCCCGGGCCCCCTCCACACACCATCTCTTGCCGGGTGGATGAAGCCGAAGATCCGGAGCCCGTAGTTCTTCCACTTGGGGGACACCGCCAGCTTCCTCACGGTGGTGCGCGTCTGGGGCAGTGACTCTGACGTCAGCCCCCTGGGCGGGGGCCCACCCCAGAAGGCCACTGTGCCCCGCACCCAACCCGGCACTCACATGAGGAAACAGGGGGAAGTGCAGGTTCCTCCTCAGGTGGCCCACGGCGCTGCCGCACCAGTCCTCGAACACGTGCAGGTTCGCCTGCCCCAAGTACTGGGGGGAGGCGGCGTCTCACCTTCCACCCAGCCCCCCCGGCCCCCCCGGCCCCCCCAGCCCCCCAGGCTCAGAGCTCACCTCCTCCCGCCACGGAGGGGCCCGGTGGGTGAGGTTCAGGGGGGGTGGCCTTCCAGTCCCCCCAGGAAGCAGCATGTTTGGGCCTGGGCCATCAGGCTGCAGGAGAGGAAGCACACGGGGCAGAGCTGAGCACTGTGAAGGCAGGGAGGGCCCTGCCCCCAGGCCCACTGGACCTCCAGACCCTCGTCTGCCTGTGTCTGGGCCGTGCACGGTGCGGGGCCACACCTGAGCCCTCCACGCTCACGGCCCACACGAACAGACTCAGGGGCCCCGTGAGTAGGACACAGGGGCCTCTCCCACGGCCCTGCTCACCGCCTGCTCCTCCTCACGGCTCTCGCTGGAGTCTTCTGCCCTTTGCGTGGACAGTGCCCCCTGGACGCCCCGGCCGTCTGTCACACTGGTCAGCTTCTCACTGTCTGTGGGGGGCGCGTGGGTGTGGCCAGGGCCCAGGCTCTCTCCCAGGCCGCTGGCCCTGCTGCTGGGGCCAGGCACCGCCATCCCACGTGGCTGGACCGGGGCAGGAGGGCCAGTGTCGCCTGCTGAGGCCCCTCCTCCCTTGGCTCCCCCACGATACCAGGCATCCTGCCCTTCAGCGGGACAGGTGCTGGTCCTTCTCCCATGTCCCACTGCAGTGGCCTGGAGCCCTCTACCTGGCTCTCCCAGCCCCTGGCAGGTGTGAGGAAGCAGAGCAGAATTAATGTGCATGCACACGCTAGTGTACATGTGCACGCCCCCCATCTGGCTAGCCTCCCCAGGGGCTCCACCCCCAGGACAACCCCCACCCCCCGGACTGCTCTGTGCTCCCAGCTCTCCTCCCGTGTGCTGGGTGCCTGGTGCCTGCCTCCCTTTCCAGAACCGAGCACTAAGGGTCGTCCTGAGGCTAAGCCACCCTCGCTGCAGCTGCACCACCTGCTGCCCTTGAGGTGGGGGTCAGGGGCCAAAGGAGCCCAGGCACCCACCCGGCAGAGGAGGGACAGGCACGCTGCTCTGGCTACCGGGGATCTGAGGCCAAGGTGGTCCGGCAGGGAGGCTGTCCCTCAGAACTCGTCCCAGGTTTGTCTGTGGTGACCCCACCCCCCTAGCCCGGGGCTGACCACCTTTGGGTCCCCGGCGCCCAGACCTCCTTCCTGAACATCCCCCACTGCTGGAGGCCCAAACCCAGGATCTAGGTCTCTGAGGGGAGGCTGCAC
Organism: Sturnira hondurensis; assembly: GCF_014824575.4. Taxonomy (NCBI): domain Eukaryota; kingdom Metazoa; phylum Chordata; class Mammalia; order Chiroptera; family Phyllostomidae; genus Sturnira; species Sturnira hondurensis. The sequence goes on along the minus strand of NW_028097956.1, from coordinate 9,976 downwards.
TGCACCCCACCTCTGCCCTCCAGGACCCCCTCCCAGGGACACCCAACCCAGATGCCCGCTCTGTTCCAGGGCCAAGCCTGGGCTTTGACATCCATCCCCATCCCTTGGGAACCTTCGGGAGTAGCGTCCCAGCCCAGGACATGTGGTCCCTGCCACATGTCCCTGCAGGGCTCGCCCTGGCACAGTGAGGTGCCTCCCACCTCCCCTCCCCGGGGAACCTCTGACAGCACCGGATGCAGGACACTGGGAAGGCGGTGAGTGCTGCCCCTCTCCACCGTGGCCTCCCTGCTAGAGGCGAAGGCAGCACTGACCCACAGTCAGGCCGGCCTCGGGGACGTGCAGCCCCTGCCCTGCTAGGACCTGGGGCTGAAGCCCAGGGGCTGGGGCTGCTCCTGGGAGGTGCTGTGTGAGGCTTGGTCTTCCAGGACCCTGAACAGCTCCTGCCTAGCTTCAGCTGTCCCAGAAGTGGAGTTCCCACGCCTCCACCCCCTCCTGTTTGCTGAGCTAGGCTCCCTGGCTGCTCCGGAAGTCAGGTTGGGCAGGACTGTGGCTGCTCCGAAAACCACACAGCTGTGTGAGCAGGGGCCTGGTGTTGGGTGCTCTGGGGTCCTGCCTTATTCGCTGATAGATGGCAGGGTGGGGGGAGGCTGCTCCTTTCAGGGGCTGAGCCTTGCTGGAGGCCTCTTGATGGTGTGGTGTTTGTGAGGTGCGTGGCTTGGGGGGTGGGGGCGGCGACAAGCCCAGATCCCTGGCCTGGGGTCCATGGAGTCAGGTGTTGGGCACACCACAGGGACGTGGAGGGGCTTTGGTAAGTGGGGAGGGAATGGGACTTGACGGGGAGGTCTGGACCCCTCAGTGGACGGCCCCAGATGCGGCGAGTCAAAGTCATTGTTCTGACTCTCACCGCTACCCCCCCCAAGGACACCCACTTCCTGGAGAAGCGTCGGGGCAGCCTGGCTGGGATGTTTCCGCCTGAGGAGGTTCCCTCCCCCCTATTCCCTCCTCGTAGCACTCGGGTTTTCATGCTGTTCCTGCTGTTGGGGTGCCCTTCCCCCAAAGGTTGTGTCAAAGGTCACCACCTCCCAGAGGCCTTCCCCTCCCCTGGCTAGCCCACAGAGCTCACCAGGGCCTGATGTGTTTTCCGGGTGCGCTGTCTGTCCCCACTAGAGGGTCAGTTCCAGCAGCCTGCACGAGTTCACCCCGGGATGGCTCCACCACCAAGTCTTCCCCCTCACACGGCCCGGGTCACAGGTGCACCTAGGGCGCACCCTCCGGGACGCCTTCCAGCGGCTCTCTGCACCCCCTCAGCAGATGGGGACCCCGCGGCTCTGCTAAGTACACAGACCAGCGGTGGAAGCAGCAGCTGGGCTTCGCTTCTGGAACTCCCAGCGCGCCCGGGGGAGATCCCTGTTAACTATGTCACTGCCGGGCCCAGGCCAAAGCCCAGTCCGCCTAGGTTCCCGTTCGTTCCCCAAGAGGGTCGCGCTCGCCACTGATGACGTCACTGGGCGTCCGAGACGAGCCAAATCTCGTCCCCCTGCCCCAATCCAGCCGCTCTGGGAAGGGCGGACGAAGGCTGCGGGTGGGTCTGGCCCACGTCGGGCGCCGGGAGGGCTCCGACCGGCCCTGCTCAGGGCCCTCACCGCCCCCCTCCCCGGGGCGCGCGACCCCTCCCGTACCTCTCCCGTAGCCCAGCCGCTGGCGCAGCGCGCGGCCCTGGCGCACCAGGCTCAGGTGCACGTACGTGAGCCACGCGGCGCAGGTGAGCAGCACCAGCAGGAGTAGCAGCTTTATCTGCTTGCGGATCTTCTTCACCGGGAACCAAGGCATCGCGGCCGGTCCCGCCCGCCCGGGCCGCGCTCAGCGGCTCCCGCGCGCTCCGCACCTCATCGCTCGGCCCTGCATGGCCCTTTGTCCGCCGCCCGCAGCCTGTGGCTGCGGCCGCGACCCCAGGGTGTCCTTGGCCGCAGGCCTGGGGTGGGCGGCGGAGCGGCTCAGGCGGTGCCCCCGCCCAGCCCCGCCCGGCCGCTGGGGCTCCAAGCTCCTGGGGGCCGCGGCGGGACTGAGCAGCATCCACGATGCGGTGCTACCCACCGTGAAACGGACCCGGCCTGCGCGCGGTGCGAGCCAATCGGGTCCCGCCAGCCCGCGGGAAGCCAATCCGCGGCGGGGGAGGCGGGCCGGCGTGCTAGGGTGTGCCCGGCGCCTGTCTCCACGCAACGCGCGCGCATCCACCTGGGCGCGCCGGCCTGCGCAGCGCGGGGGCGCTGGTGTCCGGATGGAATGAGAGCGGACGGCGGCACAGGGACTGGAGGGTGTGAGGAGGTGTGAAGGATAGGGGACAAGGGGACAAGGGGATGCGAAGGGCCGCAGACGCCGGACGGGCGCGAGGCTGGGGGTGGGGAGGCAACATGGGGAGGTGCGGGGACCCGGGGCTGGGGGGACGGGTCAGAGATGCACAGGGGATGGGGAGGTGCGAAGAAGTGGAGGTGCGGAGGACCGGGAGACTCGGGGACACGGGGGACCGAACACAGGGCTGGGTACCAGGGGGTACAGGGGTGTGAGGTGCAGGCTATGGGTAGAGGGCGACGGTGGGGACACCAGAGGCTTCCTGCATGTGGGGGGAAGGCTGGAGATGGGGGCAGCCAGGTCTTGGAGTTGGAACAAGCCCCCTGCAAACAGCCAACCAGGAATGGGGCTCAAGGTGGAGGAAGAAAGGAAGTTTGGGGAACAGACACGCGGATAGGTGAGGGGGACTGAGGTGGAGCTGAGGAGGCCTAAAAGCCCATGGCTTCGCCTTGGGAGGGATGCGGAGGCACGGAAGGACCTTGGCTTGGGGGCCTAAGGCCAGGCGGACCTGGCTGGTGGAGTGGAGATGGACAGAAGTAGCCCAGGCAGGAGGGGCAGGACCCACTGGAAGGAGGCAGCAGGTGGGTCCTGGGGGTGGCTCTTGCCCAGCTGGTGCGAGGGGGTGGGTGATGGTGCACTTTGGCCCCAGCCTGACCCCCTCCCATCCTGTCCTCCATCAGTTCCGGTGTTGCCTGCATGTGTGACAGTCCTCCCAGATCCGGTGGTGCAAAGCCACCCGTGATGCCCTGTGGGTCAGGACCTGAGAGCCCCTCAGGAAGGCTTTCCTCTGCTCCTCGGGGTCGTGGCCCTGGGTGGGGAGACATGCATGGCTTGGGTGACTCTGGGGGCTGGGCTGAGTCACTGGGGGCATTCTGTGCCTTGGGGAGGGCGGGGCTCCATTCCGAGGGTTCCACAGAGCACCCCGGGGGTGGCTGCCCCAGGGCAGTGGCCCCTGGGCTCCAGCGAGCTGGGCAGAGTCAGCCACTGCACGCCATTCTGCCACAGGCTGCCACGGGCCTCCCAGGTCAGAGGAGGGGACAGGGACCCCATGTCACCCTGGGGACATGAAATTGCAGTCTGTTCTCACACTGCCCACCATCCTGCACCATTTCCCTGTCCATTTATTCTGTCCTCGAGGCAGAGAATGGAGTTGGCCGAATTCCTCTGTGTATGTCATCCTGTCATCTGTTCTTCAAGCCTCCCTCCCGGCACCGCCACTGTCCCTCCTTCCTCCCTCCATTCACTTTGCGTGAGGATGCGATCTGTGCGTTTGTTACAACACGCGTCAGGGCGTGTGTGTGGTAACACCACACTAATGGCACTGCGCTGGAAACCTCGCGATGTTTCCCGCACCGTCTCCAAGCTCGTACGCTTCCATGCACACCGCTGTGCACACACCGCTGTGCACACACCGCACTCCGCTCGGTGCCCGGTGGGTGCTCGCTCACCTAGGCACACAGCACCATCACAGCCCAGAGTCGGGGACACAGCAATGAACAAGGCAGGTGATGCCCCTCCATTCATGGAGTTTATAGTTTTCTTCCTTTTTTTTTTGAAGAACACTTTTCCTCTTTTTAAAAAAAAATATTTATTTTTAGCCCTGGCTGGTGTGGCTCAGTGGATTGAGTGCCAGCCTGTGAACCAAAAGGTCACTGGGGTTTAATTCCCAGTCAGGGCACGTGCCTGGGTTGCAGGTCAGGTCCCCCATTTGAGGGCATGCAAGAAGCAACCCGATGTTGATGTTCATCTCTTTCTCCCTCCCTTCCATTCTCTAAAAATAAATAAATAAAATCTTTTAAAATATATTTATTTTTAGAGAGGGGAAGTGAGGGAAAAGAAAGGGAAAAAACCATCAGTGTGTGGTTGCCTTTCAGACACCCCCCACTGGGGACCTGGCTCACAACCCAGGCAAGTGCCCTGACTGGGAATCGAACTGGCGACCCTTTAGTTTGCTCAATTCCCTGAGCCACACCAGCCAGGGCAGTTTATGTTTCTCCAAGCAGAAACAAAAGCGAGCACAAATCATAGGTTCAGATGGTGGTAAGTGGTGTGAAGGAAGTACGTGGCAACTGAATAGATGGGTTGGAGGGGAGGGTTTCTTCAGGCGGGGTGGTCCCTCTGGGGGGAGTGACAGCGGGTCTGAGAAATAGACAAACCTTAGTAGACAGGCACGGGAAGCTGGGTCCACAGCCAGGCACCCTGCTGGCCTGGAAACCAGGAGGTGGTGGGAGGGCAGGAGACACCTCTGTTCCCTGTGCAGCCACACCAGGCACAGCCACCCCTCCCTGCTGCCTCCCCGACCTCCAGCTCCAGAGAGCTGGTGGCACCCCCCTGGCAGGTACCCCTCCGGAGGGCCTGGCACGCACACGCAGTCTTCCCAAACCTATCTGACCTCCAAGGAAACGTATGGGCAGGATTGTGCTTTGGCTCGATGTGGTGGTGCAGCTGCCCCAACCCAAGCAGGGCTGTCCCCTGGGGGGAGGGAAGGAAGGTTCCCTGTCCCTTTCTCCACGGGGGATGCTGGTTCTGAGTCACATGCCCTCTAAGGATGTGATATGTGTAGATGTTCTCAGGTTAAAGGGCAAACCGAAATGTAAGGTCACTTTAGATGGAAGGGGAGGGCGAGGACGGGAAAATCCGAGAGTCCTGTGTGCGTGTTGGTCCCTGAGGTCACACGTGTGTCGCTGATGTCTGTCCCCACCCTCCGTGCCGTGGCCCATGTCCCCCTTGTGCCCTGCTGGTGGAGCGACGCGGGGTGCAGTGGTTCTCGGTCTCCACAGATGTTTCCTTCTGAACGCAGGTGCCCCGCCTGCCGCCTGCCTCCCCTCCCTTTTCCTCCTCAACCCCGTTCCACAACAAAAGCCCCGCTTTCCGTCAGGGACGCCTTATCCCAGCCAGCACAGGGTCACTTTCCCACTTTCCCAGGGAGAAGTGGCAGGAACTCGGCTACCTGTCTCGTGTGTCTGCTGGTGAAAGTCCTCTGGGTTGGCCCGGGACAGAGGGGCCTCAGGCGTGGGACTTTTGGTACCAGGGTCATTGTCGTCGCTCTAACTCCAAATCGAGGAGCCTGGACCCACAGGGTCCTGAGTTGCTGGTCGGGAAGCAGGCGTTTCACCCGAGGGCCGTCTGGGGTCACAACAGCGCCTCCTCCACCCAGGCCTGGAACCCGTGGGGGAGGCCGTGCCTCGCTGGCTCGCCGCTGCTGCACTGATGCCGGCTCTGCAGCGCTGCCGCCAGCCGGTGCCACACGTTTCCCACAGCCTGTCCCAACCCCCATCCCCATTCTGGCAGGCCAGCTGTCTTCGGGAGATGGGAATATGTTGTGATTCCCAGCAGCATGGCCCAGCTGCTGTCCCAGTGATGACAAGTGTGTCACTACACACACCGGACCTCATGTCTGCGGGGCAGCGGCCCCTCCCTTCCTTCGACCCCTGTCCCTGTCGGCGTGGCCGCGGACACGCACTCTCACTTGGGGTCCTGATGTTGCACTGCCCGTCCTCTGCTGCTCAGACTGTCCAAGACCATCTTTGGCCACCAAGAGCAGCCAGTTGGCTGTATCTCCTTTGGTGGGGTATCTGTCCTGATCTATTGCTCACTTTGAAGATATTTTTTTAAATAAAGATTTTATTTATTTACTTTTAGGGAGGTGAAGGGAGGAAGAAAGAGAGGGGGAGAAACATCAGTGCGTGGTTGTCTCTCAAGCCCCCCCTACTGGAGACCTGGCCCACAACCCAGGCCTGTGCCCTGACTGGGAATCGAACTGGCCACCTTTTGATTTGCAGGCCAGCGCTCGATCCACTGAGCCATGCTGGCCAGGGCATTATTTTTCTTCCCTAGCTTATAGATGTGAAATAACATTAATTAACTTTTAAAATACTCAAACAGCCTTGCACACCTGGAACCAGCCCTACCTGGTAGAGGCATAGAATTCTTTTGTGGAGTGCGATTCATCATTGGATTTGACTGGATCATTTTTGGTTGAGGGTTTTGCATGTATGAGATATTGGTCTGTAGTAATCTGTAGATCATTTCTCCTTCTTATGTCTTGGTCTGGTTTTGGTTTCCTTAGGGTCATACTGGCCTCAAAATGAGGTAAGAAGCATTTCTGCTGTTTCTATTTCCTGGAAAAGATTGTAGACAGGGAATAATATTTCTTCCTTTAAAGTTTAATACAATCAGCTCTGGCTGGTGTGGCTCAGTGGATTGAGCATCGGCCTGAGAACCAAAGGGTTGCCGGTTTGATTCCCAGTCAGGGCACATGGCCAGGTTGCTGGCAGGGTGCCCCAGTGGGTGAGAGGAGTCCACACATTGATGTTCCTTCTCTCTCCCTTCCCCTCTCTCTAAAAATAGATAAATTAAAATCTTTTTTTAAAGTTTAATACAATTCACCAGTGGAAATTTCTGGGCTCAGTGCTCTCGTTTGGACGGTTATTAATTATTGCTTCAATTAATTAAAATTTTTTCTTTGGGATTTTACTTATATAGAGACAGAAGGGAAGGGAGGGAGAAAAAGAGGGAGAGAAACATCAGTGTGTGGCTGCTTCCCACACACCTGCCCGTGGGAACTGGCCTGCAACCCAGGCACGTGCCCTGACCAGGAATCGAACCAGTGATCCTCTGGTTCACAGGCCCGCAAGAATCCACTGGGCTACACCAGCCAGGGCTCGATTGACTCTATAAATACACGCCTATTTTATTTATCCTTTTTCCTTGTGTGAGCGTCGGTTTATTTAGGAATGGACTGGTTAGGGACTGGTCCCTTCCACTTCAGTTGTCAAATTTGTGGGCGTGCAGTCGTCTCGAGCGTCCTGGTCATCCCTGCCGCGTGCGTGGGGACAGCAGTGGCTTCCTTGCACTTCTCCTGCTCGAGACTTCTGTGTTCTCTGTTGCTGGTTACCGGCCCCGGGAGCGTCGGTCCAGTCCTCCTGATGTCCCCCCGCCTGCCCCCAAGTAACCGCTGCGGTTCAGCTGTTTTCAAAAACCACTTTCCTGTCTTCAGTGTCCGCGACTTCAGTTCTAGTCCCAGAGTCTATTTTCTCCTGCTCCCCTCAGGCTCACAGCGTCCCTTCTCCTCCTGGCTCCCTAGGGCGGAGGTTCAGGAGGCGGGTTTAGGACTTTCCTCCCCAATGCGCACCCTCTGCAGTACGGACCTCCTTCTGGGGGCCGCCTTCCAAAACTTTGGGTAAAATAACTTGTGTTTGCAGTTTACAATTTCTTTGATTTCTCTTGGGACTTGTGTTCTTGATTGGTGCCCACGCAGGGCTTTGGGCCCCGCACAGTGGCAGCGGCGGCCAATGCTCGGCGACGTTGCTTCTGTGGCTTAAGGAGCCGATGAACTGGTGATCCACACCAAGTTCAGCCCGGGGTTGCATGTGGAGATGTGGGGAGGGTGGGCCCCATCACCCCTAATGATCGCCACCGAACCCCCAGACCTAGTCCTCTGCCCGGACCGCCACGCTGTCCTGGTGCGGGACAGACTCTCGGCCTCAGGCAGAGGGAAAGGTGGGGGGTGCCATGCCCAGGGCTGGACAGACAGCCCTACAGTCAGCAGCTTTGACCCAGCACGGGTGCGGGTCACAAGGGGCCTCCAACAGCCCGCACAGCCTCAGTGCTGAGTGGGGAGCACCTCTGGCTGTTTCGGGGGTATTGCCACTGGCAGGCCCTCAGAAAGGCACCCCCCCACCCTCTCTATCTGAGTCAGGGCCCAGGAAGCATGGCAGAGGCCGGCACTGGGGGCCACCTTGCCTTGGGAGTGGATGGACGAAGCACGCACAGGACAGCATGAGTGTGTGTGGTCCCAGCCTGTCGGCCTGTCGGCCTCTGACAACTGGAGTGCAGCTGGGGGAAGCACTGTTGTGGGTCCCGCATGTCCTTGCTGAGTGGCCAGACCACAGGGCCAACTGTCCACACTTGGGAGGACTCTGGCCTCTGCACAAGTGAAGGGGCCTCAGAATGACCACCATCAGCTGCTCACTCCCGGGGGGGTGGGGTGGGGGGAGCTGGCAGGGTGGCTACTGGCCCTAGACCCTGGACCCCTCAGTTGTGATCTAACCCAATGTGTGTACAGCCCATCACAGCAACCCTGGCACTGCTGATGGAGGCCAAATGCTGTGATCCTGGCTCTCCCTAGCTATCTGGGCCCCTGGGGGTGGGGCCTGGTGACACCCAGCACCTCAGCAGCACATTCCCGACGTGGGACACCACTCAGCTCCAGACCAGCAAAAGGCAGGCCATACCACTGCCCCGCATCGAGATCGGACACTGACCACTGCCCCTCCAGTTCACTGCACTCACCACAGGGCCTTAGTGAGGTCTATGCTCCAACCACATCACGGTGGCCTGGGCTCTCAGCCACCTCTCTTCCTGGGGGGCCCCTTGGCACACCCTCCCCTGGCTTCAGTTTATACAGCTTCCCCCCTCCCAAATTCTCAAAGGACCCTGCTTCCCTCTTCCTCTGTCTTTGCCCTGCTGCACTTGAAGCTCCCTGAGGGTGTCTTGGGGGTGGACGGGCAGCGCTGAAGGACTCTGGGAAAAGGCAGCAATCCCTCCCTGGGGACACTGGCCCTGCCCACAAGCCACCAGGGGAAGGTCCAGCCGCCGTTTCTCCGCCATCTCTGTGGGTCATCCCCAGTGCGAGGGGCCAACAGCCACAGGTGGAACCAAGAACCACCGGGTTTGGGTCCAGCAACTGGCCTCCAGGACCCTAGTTAAAGCGCGCCCTAGTTTGCACTTCGGGCTGGTCAGAAACGCGGTGGGGGCCAATCTGGGGCAGAATTCGGATGAGGCAAGACTTCGGGTCTCACGCCCCATCCTGTCTTTGGGACTGGGAAACTGACGCCCCCATCTGGTGACACCTCCCCAGAGGTCCCGCTCCACGCCCCCTGGCGCCGCCTCCCACGGGCCCTGCAGCCGTTGTTCGCCTGCGACGCCGCCAGGGGGCAGGGCAGGGCCACGCCTGGCCGCGGGGCTCGCAGCTCAGGGCGCAGAGGTGCACCCCCGTGGGCGCTGGACTCGGCCTGAACCGGGCCTGTGCTGCATCGCGAGGGCGATCCGTTTCCGGCGCGTCCCGGAGGCCGTGCACCAGGTCCCCGGGACCAGACCCTGGGCTCGAGGCCGCGACTCGACCACCGTTGTCCTGAAGGTGCCAGAGAAGCCCGGGCGCTCCAGGCCCACAACGCGCCAGGCCTCGGGGGCGCGGCTGGGAGCGCAGCCCGGGAGGCCTGGGAGAGGAACCGGGGTGAAGGGGCGCGGGCCGAGGAGCGCTGTTGGGGGCAGGACGGGGGCGTCTGTGGCGGGCCGGGTGCCAGGGGCCCGCTCTGAGAAAGGCGAGACGAGAGGGAGGAGCGCGCGCGGCGGGGGCGTGGGCACGTGGTGGTGGGCACGTGGTGGGTGCGGCTGGCTGGGGCGGAGGCGGGGCGGGGCCAGGGCGCGGGGCGCGGGGTTCCGTCGGAGTGTCCCCCCCCCCCCCCCCCCCCCCCCCCNCCCCCCCCCCCCCCCCCCCGCCTTCCCGGGGAACTGTTTCTGTTTCCCCGAAGTCACGTGCTCGGGCTGGGTTTGGGGTGGGGAGCGGCCGACTCGCCCTTGCTACTGGGGCGTGGAGAGCGCGCTGGCTGGGGGGTTGGTTGTC